>NW_028248966.1:0-743596 GCF_964263255.1 Lissotriton vulgaris | reverse complement strand
AAAGCACGCAGATTGAAGTTCAATAGTGGTACACGATGGGAGAGTTCTGCACAAGCATACAGGTCATATTTTTTATCTACCATACTCCCGTTGACAAACACTCATATATGTATGTATATATGAATGTATGTATGTACGTATGTGGTATTTCTGTATTGCAAACCTATCCAAAAGACAGTGGAGCACTGTACAAAGGCATATCCAAGCATGAAGTCAATAACTGATGGAAGAGGTGGCAGCTTCGTGGGCTGTTATTGTGATATAGAGTTCTTTAAAGAGATGATTCATCAACTCTTTCCTAAATTGGAAAAAGGGATGGTGTTTCACATCCTGTGTACATAGATGGAAAAGGCCTGTTGTCTTTTTTTCCTTCTTTACACTTCTTAATCTGTAGTCTAATGGTGTCATGGCCCCGGGTGTGCTACAATACACCAGAGATTGTGTCAGATGCACTAACCTGAGCTATCCTAAACCCAGCAGGAGCGATATTTGTAATTATTCCACCACGCCCCTCACTGTTATGAGGACTGCATTTCCGATGACCTGTGTCACAATGAAGGGGATGGGAGAATGGGGCAAAATAATAATAAAGAAACAACATCATGTCTATTGGTTCAATGGATACCCTTACCTGTGGTTGCCAGGTAGGCATGTCCTTGATGTAATAAAAGGTGAGCGTTGAGGATGCGGAGTACACTATCATATAAAGGTAAACATAAACAGAATTACCCACAGATCTTCATACCCAATGCACGCACTCCACTGTGCATCCCACCCCACTCATTCCAGTACCTGTATTATGTTTTCATGCAACCACATCAGCAGGTAGCAGAGGAACTTTGCTCAGGAAGATGACAGGTTGTTGAGATGGAGTGGGTGGTGTTGAAGGCATTGATCCATGTGTCCTTTAAGACTTTGCTCCAGCTGTAGTGGGGGGTTGTTAGATAGACTGGGGGCGAAGGTCAGTGAGCTGGTGATGTTGAATTGGATGATGGAGTAATCAGTCCAAGTGAGTTTCATGGTGTGGTTGTACCTGATGCAGTCACTGATAGTGAAGATAGGGTCTAGCATGGGGTCTGCAGTGTGCATGGAGTCCTGGGTGAGCTAGGTTAGTCTGATCTAATCAATGCTGTCACAAAGGTTATTATTATTATTATTATTATTATGTTTCTTATATAGCGCCTGAATCGACCCCCGAAGGGGTATCTCTGCGCTTGCCTTGGGAACCCGTCCTGGCTTTTCCCTGTGAGATAGCCCCTACAGGGCATCCCCAAGGTGAAAGCCAGGCATCCCGCCGCGGGGGGCCGTTGTGGAGATTAAGCAAGCTTAATGCCCAGAGTTGCAGAGTGTGAACCCATGATTAGGTCAGGCACCGAAGCGAGAATTATCGAGTCCATGGACATTTGAGCTCAACACCCTGCCGCGTCGGGAATCGAACCCTGGTCCCGGGTCTGACCTCTGCTTCAGGGTCTGCCTGCTCTAACCAGTGAGCCACACTTCTCCAGGTTGGAAACGGTAATGTCATTGTGGACGTCAAGATAGAAGTTGAGGTGTTCCATTGCTGGGATGATATTGTCATTGTGGTGGTGCATTTGATGGTTTCCTTGTGTATGATTGTGATCCCTCGATCAGGCTTGAGGATGTGGTGGTAGGTGAGCTTGCCTCCTTTGTGTATTGTGGTGTTGATGCTGGGCACAGAAGTGGAGTTGAGTCAGGCCTCAGCGCAGAAGAGGACATTGGGTGTAAGAGTGGAGATGAGGTCCCACAGTTCAGTACTGTGCTTGCATAGTGAGTGTGTGTTGAGACAGGCTCATGCAAGATGGTGCTGTTGTTCAAGTGGTGACTGTGGTGTGCTCAGGGTGGGGCTGGTCAGTGGGCTGGTGTGTGTGCTATGGCATGTGAAGTGGCAGTGGTTGAAGGTGAAAGATCCTACAATGGAGTGTGGGTCAGCTCAGTGGCATTGTTTGCTATGGTGTCCAGGGTTGAGGATGTATAGTTCAGTGATGGTATATCTTCAGGGGCGGCAGGGCCAGGGGTTATGTTGCTGGGCATGGTCCAGGTACAAATGAATACAGAGGGGCTTACCTTTGGAGGACCTTTAGTATACCAGCTGGATGCCCACTGCACGCATCTGCTGAGCGGTCGCACTGTAGTCTGCATTAAGTAGTTCCTGGGGTGGGCATGGCTTCTGCTTGCAGGAAGAACAGTGAGCAGGAAAACTCAGGTAGTGGTGGTATCACTGGATCAGGCTGGGAAAAGGTGCAACTATGTTTTCTGGGAGATTAAAGTTACCCAAAATGGTGGCGTGGGCATGTCAGATGGATTAGGTGGTGAGGAGATGTGAGAATTGGTAAATGCAGACCTTGTTGTGCCGGTGAGGTCTATAGAAGAAATGAAAGGCACTATGAGTTGCAGAGAGTGAGAAATGTCATGTCAGCAGCTATATGGAGTTCAGTGTTACTCGCTTGCCAAGGGAATAGGACCAGCAGGATTTATAGATTCTCATGTGTACAGTCCACGTAACAGATGCTGTAACCTGTGTGAAGATGGACAACAAGCATAGGTGAAGCTGTGGGTTCAAGAAATGTTTCTGTGATGAACAGGGCATCACGCTTGTGTGTGTGCAATGTCTGTTATGTGAAGTACTGTAGAGTGAGCATTGAGGAGCATAAGTTGGAATATGTGTTCTGTAGTTTGAGGGTGTGTGGAATTTATTGGATGTGTAGAATGGTGGGTCTATGTGATGGGTTATCTTCAGCTAGGTGTGCTTGTTTAGATTCGGAGTGTGTTGTGCTGGTTAAGGCAGATGATTATAGGTTATCTTGTAAGTTTAAAAGGTAGAGAGGTTCTTTCCCAAGGTCCTGGGATGCCTTGAAGAGTTGACTGAAAAGGGAGGAGACAGAATGTGATATCAATTCCTTTACAGATAGATAATAGGGACTCCAGTGATGTCACTTCCGGTGCAGATTTCTAATAGTAAATGCAGTGTTGTCACTTTCTTTGATGATGGATGATGGGAAATGAATTCCTCTTGCCTGGTATCTTCTTTTATCAATGGTTTTGATGAGACACTAGTGATGTCACCTCGGGGGGTGCTAGAGAGCCTAAAGCAAGATGGCTGCATATTAGTGCAGCTCTTCTGGTCAGGGCCTTAATCCGACATTTATCCTGCTTCTTTCTGTGGCATCTGCTGGTACTTTGCGGCGGCTCTGACTCCCCTAGCTGTGGGCAGCACAAAGATGCCGCTGCGGTGAAAATTGGTGAGCTATTCGCACTCTAATCTGCCTTTCAGCTCTGGCACGCCTTACTTACAGAAAATGGCGACCGGGACCCTGTGATTGCTGTGGTCGCTTACGGAGGATTGCTGCAGCGCTCCAGGCACTGCTCGTGTGGCAGGGAGTGCCAGGTGTGACGAGATCGGGGCAGATTGGCAACCCGCTGTGAGGTACGGAGAGAGAAGCGTCCCCACTGCCGATCAACGCCAGTGAGGAGAGCGAGGACAGAGCGGCCCGCGCTTAGTCATCAATGGAGCGCACACCGCTAGCCCCTCCTCCGGATCGCCATTCGGGACTCTGGTACTTGTAGTTCTTTAGTGGATCACCCAGGTGGGTGCAAGTCGGTGTTTGTTGGACTGATGAATCTCTAGATCCGATACATGTCCCGGGTTTTAGGATATCGCCCGAGACATGTCTCGGGTTTCCGATAACTTCCCTCATAAGTAGAGAAAGATCGTTAGGGGTGGATGAGAAGGCCGCCACACAACAGTCAAAGGCCTCGATGCCAGAACCGGCACGCAGGTGAGTCGTCCAAGAGCCCGTCGGCCAAAAGCTTAAGGGAGCCATATTGTGGTTAGTCATCAATGGAGCGCACAACGCTAGCCCCTCCTCCGGATCGCCCCTCGGGACTCTGGTACTTGTAGTTCTTTAGTGGATCACCCAGGTGGGTGCAAGTCGGTGTTTGTTGGACTGATGAATCTCTAGACCCGATACATGTCCCGGGTTTTAGGATATCGCCCGAGACATGTCTCGGGTTTCCGGATAACTTCCCTCATCAGTAGAGAAAGATCGTTAGGGGTGGATGAGAAGGCCGCCACACAACAGTCAAAGGCCTCGATGCCAGAACCGGCACGCAGGTGAGTCGTCCAAGAGCCGGTCGGCCCAAAGCTCAAGGGAGCCATATTGTGTTTAGTCATCAATGGAGTGCACACCGCTAGCCCCTCCTCCGGATCGCCCCTCGGGACTCTGGTACTTGTAGTTCTTTAGTGGATCACCCAGGTGGGTGCAAGTCGGTGTTTGTTGGACTGATGAATCTCTAGACCCGATACATGTCCCGGGTTTTAGGATATCGCCCGAGACATGTCTCGGGTTTCCGGATAACTTCCCTCCTCAGTAGAGAAAGATCGTTAGGGGTGGATGAGAAGGCCGCCACACAACAGTCAAAGGCCTCGATGCCAGAACCGAGACACAGGTGCGTCGTCCAAGAGCCCGTCGGCTTAAAGCTCAAGGGAGCCATGTAGTGTTTAGTCATCAATGGAGCGCACACCGCTAGCCCCTCCTCCGGATCGCCCCTCGGGACTCTGGTACTTGTAGTTCTTTAGTGGATCACCCAGGTGGGTGCAAGTCGGTGCTTGTTGGACTGATGAATCTCTAGACCCGATACATGTCCCGGGTTTTAGGATATCGCCCGAGACATGTCTCGGGTTTCGGGATAACTTCCCTCATCAGTAGAGAAAGATCTTTAGGGGTGGAAGAGAAGGCCGCCACACAACAGTCTAAGGCCTCGATGCCAGAACTGGCACGCAGGTGCGTCGTCCAAGTGTTGCGTGTTTATCTAGGTTCCTGATCGATACTGTGACCTTATGCCCCTATTCGGCTATAAATCCGTTTATTCCCTATATTGGCATAACCGTTCAAGTGCGATTTTCAGAAAAGTAATCTCTGGCCTCACACGAACAGAGCCACATTCCAGCATAGTTCTCTGCTTCTTCCTTTGCGACCAATTAGTGCAATGACAGAGCAGAAGTCACTATCTGATATTCCTAGATTAACACTCTGAGTTCTTCAACAAGATAAAAACTCAGCAAACCTGGAAATCCCCGCTTGCTGTGTTTTGATTAGTAATGGAACTCTAATGAGCAACTGATAACTATCACTTCCTAGTGACATCTTTAATTGACGTCTTATGTCCAGCAAACTTGCATCAAACCCGGCACCTGTCAGGTATAAATATTACCAACGTTGCCTTAAGCAATGAGCTACTGTTGCTGTTGCTAGCTGTCTGCAAGACCCCGTGTTGGTGAAGCTAGCACCCCGTCGCTGCAGCCTGCTGTCCCTTGGTGGTGAAGCTACTGATACCATTATCGCTGCTAAAGCGCGAACGATGGTGCAGTACGCTTAGGAGCTGAACAGCCGTCCCTCTGCGAAGACATCCAGCAGATTCCAGCTGCCCGCGGACGCTGTCCCCCCTCCTTCCTCGACGCGCTGAAGAAGAGCCGCTGCCTTTCTCCTGCAGAGAAATCCAGCTCCGGCGTTTCCGGTCTACCCTTGCGGGTGACAGGGATATCGAGAGTGACCCCTGAAGAAGATACCAAACCTCCATCATTCTATTCAGAGGTATGGTGTTGACTAAACCCTTAGACGAGAATTCTTGAAGCAAACCTTGGCAAAACCAACTTAACTTAAAGCTACTTACTTACTCCCCTTCCACGTGTTAGGCTTAGGTCAGGCACACTGGGGTAGGCTTAGTTAGAAGCACCAGTTGAGTATGTTAGCCTAATGTATATATGAATGTATATATGTTTTATTACTTTTAACCATTGTATGGCTAAGAAACCATATCAATGTTTTTACAGTTCTATTTCGCAATACTTATCTTACTGTACGTACTTTTTATAATAACAAGTCTTGCAATTGTGGCAATACATTTCTCTTGTACGAGAAGAAAGACTGTTCAATAAATGTTAACCTTTATTGACAAACGCCCGTCTCTCTATTCTTTACATCTCGTGAAAGTAAACTGCACTAGACTGACTGAGTGAAATACATGTCTATTGTTTCACACGACCCTAGAGATTGACTCTTGATCTGAGGAGCAAAGTTGTCATGTTGCACGGTTGTTGGAAAGCTGAATCCCTTCTTGTCTGTGCCAGGGAAGCTGATCACTTCCTATACAGAGAAGAAAGTTTCCAGTGACCTCTGAGCTAGTTGGCAACACACCCAATTAAGTTTAGCATAGTCAGTGGAGGCCTGGAATATCCGCAGTTCCACGTCGATACTACTGTTTATGTTATTCCAATGCGCAGGGCCTAGTGGGAAACTAGGAACTACACTACATGGCGCCCAAACGTTTGGTAAGGCGATAAACTAACGCAAGACTTTTAGAGTAACTCAGTTGTGCATATTTCACACCCCTTTCTCCCGTAAATACTCCAATAGACGTCTGGAGTGGGTGAAAGGTTAAAATCCGCCCGACCTTAGTAGGAAGAGATTCCTATGTAAAGCTCTGGTTTATTCAACGTTGAAGGATACAGTGTTCCAAAATATTGTGCACCTAATCTTTGTCTCCTTGGAGACCAACTCTGCAAAGCCTGCATTTATAAAAAATGACAGACAGTGAAGAAGAAAGGGAAGCAGTTAGACTGGCATCCCTACTAATAGAGGAGGACTCGAGTCTCCTACAGACTGACCCGGATGCTATCGACATCCCGGTCCACTTAAGAAGATCTATAACATTAAAACTTATAGAGAACGGAATGCCACCTCAAGGTGGTACAGTAATTTTCGTGATAGAGGCTCACGAGTATCGGCAGACAGAGGTATTCTATTCATGGATAAACTTTCCAGCGGTAAACGCTATAACAAAAGAGTTTCACTATTACAAAATAGAGAAACCTCCGGAAGAGTACGCTCCTTTCGAGGAGATTGAAATTCCACTTAAATTTCAAGAGCACCTGCTCTGGTTTAATGGCGCCCTAAAACACAATGATCACATTACCAGGCTCGGTCCACTAGGTAGACCAGGAGCAACGTGGCCGGTTCTAGCCAGCTACACACCACATCCTGACATTGCAAGAATGTCAAAAGAAGAACTCTTATTTAACATAGGAGAATTAACAAAAGCTTATAGAGAGTTAGTAAAATTATTTATTAAAAATATTTTAAACACTCCTAAAAAGAGCTGGGATGGAAATAAACAATCCACTCCCAAGGAAAAAGTTTTCCAGTCCAGAGGAAGGTCTCCTCGACGGAGGGAAAGAACTCCGACTCGAGAACACCAGTCTCCCCAGCGGGAGCCCTCTGAGAAAAGATACAACCTTAGAAATAGGGATAATCTGAAAAAACCTGATAGATATCAAAGTATTGATACACGTCCCTCTCGATCTTTTCCACAGAATTCGGAAAGAAGAGGACGGTCAGACCCAGGAGAGCACACCAAGTCCAAAGACAAGGAACCTGCTCAGAGTAAAAAATCTCAATTTTCTAAAAAGAAGGTAGCCAGTATTAGAGTAATCGAACATGCCGAGAATACTGAGGACACAGTTGAAAAACGGGGAGTGGGCATTGACAATGTTGGACAGTGCAGCAGAAATCAGTATAGCGCGCAAGATCTTGATGAGTCATCTGGAGACAGTGGACACGAATGAATACATTCAGGTTGAAACTGCCGACACCAGACTTAGCGAGCCCCATAAAATATACGAAATAACATTGCATATAGAGGGTGATAAGACTAGGAAAATTAGAGGTCTATTTTGGGATAAGCTCTCAAAAGGCTATGACATTCTGTTAGCTGAAAAAGATTGGCCCCCGGAGTTTGTCAGGGAGTGCCCTCGTGGCGAAGAAGTTATTATGCCTGCCTTCTCGAATCACATTCCGATTCACAAAAAATATACCTATGCAAGGAAATGGGCAGTAGCCCAGGCACCTGCATTGTATAAAAATCATGTAGGATGGGATGAGGATTCACCTCCTCACAAAATCCAGTTAAAAAGTGAACGAACTGCCCAACGGCAGTATCCCATTAAGCAAGAAGCTAGAAAACAGGTCAGGGAGATCTTAGATCAACTTGAATACCAGGGGGTGATTGAAACATGCACCTCTCAAATGAACAATCCTTTGTTTCCTGTCTCCAAGCCAGACAATTCATATCGTCTAGTTTTGGACTACAGACACCTTAAAACATGTTGCAAAACTTTTGCAGTACAAAACTCGCATAGTGCAGCCCTAATGAATAATATAGTTAGGAAAAAATATAAAACTACATTAGACATATCTAATGGTTTCTTTTGTCAAAACATTGCACCAGAAAGCAGATATTTGACCGCTTTCTCTGCATTTGGGTCGCAGAAAAAATTCTGTCGACTCCCACAGGGGTTCAAGAACAGCCCAGGACTATTCTCAGCTAGGGTAACAGAGTTACTACAAATCTATGATGATGAAGCATTATCTTACGTAGATGATATCTATCTCACAGACGACGACTTGGATACTCACTTGAAAAGAGTGAACACCATTATACATGGGTTCGCAGCAGAGGGTTACAAATTCAACTTTAAAAAGTCCTGAATTGCCCATCTGACAGTACTATTCTTAGGGTACGAATTATCAAGTGAAGGGAAAAGCCTAGCGGACAACTTCTTAGAGAAGTGCGCTGTTCTCCAAGCTCCAAAAACGCTGAAGAATTTACAATCCATTCTAGGCTTTCTGAATTTCGGAAGAACTTACATTCTAAATTACGCAGAGAGGGTTAAACCTCTCTACGAACTAATTAAACCTGATTTTAAACAAATCAATTGGACTCAAAAACACACAAAAATTTTGAGATCACTGCAAACAGACATGTTAGCAAAAACAAAATTAGATATACGTGACAACACGATCGATCTTGTAATCCGAGTCATCCCAGGAAGATGTGGATTCACGTACCTGACCTCTAATGAGGGAGAAAAGGTACCAATTTCAATTAAATCTCACTTGTACACACAAGCAGAAAAAACATTCAGTCACACAGAAAGAACTGTGAAAGCAGTGCAAATCGCATTAGCAAATGAACGAAAACTAGCACACGGCAAACGGATTAATATCCTTACATCGCAATCCGCCTTCGAAGCGCTATTCAGCCCAGTAAACCTGCCTACAGTGTCACTGGATCTGAAATGGATACAGTGTGTAGATTCTCTAGGTGCGGAAGATGTGAAATACTATTTCGCCCTGCAATTTGAAGAACTGAATGATTTAGAATATGAAGAAGAATATGCTCTGCCAATCGAAATTCTACCTCTCCCACAATACGCCTGTATAATCTATACAGATAGCTTTGTACAGCATTTCAACGTAGAGAGAAAATCCTACGATGCAGCATGTGCGATCATTAAAGGTCGTTGGTTGTGCGGTAAATTCAGACCGAAAGTAACAAAAACTGAATCTGTAAGAAACTGTTCGGTTCAGAGAACTGAAATCAGATCTTTAAAGATGGCGCTCGAAAATGCAGATCGTGAATTCCCGACACTTATAGTGTGCGATTCTCATTTTTGCGTCAACTCTTACAACAATAAGCTGCAGAGTTGGATCGAAAACGACTACAAAGATGACACAGGTGCCACAATAAAGCATAAAATGCTCTGGAAACAGGAAGCTCTTTTACACAAAGAACTACAAAAGACTCACGTGATTCATGCACAGAGTCTTCGACGTGATGGCGTTCACGTTGCAGGGAATTCATTGGCTAATACAGCCAAAGCGGAACCAACTAAACCGGCCTCCGTAGCCACAAAAAAGCGTACAGATAAATACATAGACGGGGAAACCATGCTGGCAGTAAAAACGACCGTAAAAGGCGACTGTGCGGCACTACCCGTGAATTATCCACTCAATTATGCATACGTAATCGATGCAAACTCCGTTCCTTTTGCTCGAATCCCTGGAGTGGGGGACAGAGTAATTCCAAACACGAACAGGAGAATATTTTTTAGCAGACGCACATATGGGTTTGGGTCCTAGGCACAGAGAGATCAAGGAATCACTGACTGAATTACAATCAGTATTCTGGTGGCCGGGAATTAGTGTAGAACACCAAATATATGCAAACAACTGCGAAAACTGTAATAGGGATCGCAGTAGCGAACCTTGCTACCGGCTACCAGTCAGAAAGAGAGTAACGCTGCCTACACCCCATCCTGCGTCCTATTAACAGTTAAGGCTAAACACACTGAAAAAATGAGGCCTCCAGCGCTCGGCTGACGCTAGAACGGTTATAAAAGATTTGCGAGTCTTTATCGGCACATACGCAATTACCACGTTCCATTCTGACCAGGGTCCTGCTTTTAGCTCTCGAGCTTATAGGGAGGCCATGGCTAGCATGGGAATTGGGTTGCGGTATTCTTGTCCGTCGCACCCCGAAGGGAATAGTGTGGTCGAAAGAAAAAAACGTGACATAAAGCAATCTATAACAGCGAAGGTATTAGGTTCAGGCGCTGGGTGGGTCAAACATTTAATAAGTGTCCAGACTAGTCTTAACAACATGCCAAGAAATTCTCTAAAAGGTTTCAGCCCATACGAACTATTGTTCGGAATTAGAATGCGTATTCAGGACCTCGATAGTCAGATGTCAGTGGTACAAGAAAAAGCAACAAACTTTGACATCAAAGATCGTTTGGCTGTTTTACAGGAACTGAATGAAACAAGAAAATCCTTAAGCAACATAAAGTTAAAGCAACAGCCAAGTACCACTGACGAGGCACCACCAGCAACAGCCCCAGCAAGGCCTGTCTGGATTCTAAAGATTGGGGATCTAGTCAGAGAAAAGATCGCGGTGAAGAAGGAATTTGGGCCTTCTTACAGAAAAGCAGTACCTGTCTTGGCAGTCACCGGAACAAGATCAGTTGTGCTACCGCCCCTTGCTGGTAAAAAGGAGAACAGAGTCGTGTCCATCGACCTGGTAAAACCACAAGCATGTGGCCTATAATCAACAGTAGGCTCAGTGGACTCCCAAGAAACAACAGAATACCCAAACTTGCAACAATCCAAGAGGTTCAAACTGAAAGACTCATCACATTCGATCAGCCTGCAGTGCACAATGAAGGACTATGCAATAATGCCATGGAACTCGTGCCTCTTGAAACACAGATTGAAACAGTTTGTCAAGAAACAACACCAGTCTACACTAATGTGACATCAGAAAATGCTACCGAAAAACAGATTGAAAGAACAATCCCATCAAGTGACAGAACTGCCTCTGGTTATTTCATCAACTTCGACAACTTCTCTGAAGATCAAAACGACCCCGAAGTGATGCCAGAATCAAAAAAGACTTTTAAAGAAAAAGCAACGGAACTCTTTCATCAACTGAAGGAAATCTACCTAATTTCGCCTTGGCTAGAGTTCTGGTTCGGTCTAGGTGTATTTTTCCTCCTGCTTTGGCTCATCATGGTACTGTGTTTGGGAACATTCATTGAGGGAAAATATATTACAATGGACACAGCAAGTCAGAACATCAACCTAGTCCTGAAACCACACAGATCATCCCAGGTGAAGAAAAGAGAACTGTCAACAGTAAATGTCACAGCAATTCCAATACCTGGTGGGGTAGTATGGGAGAAAACAGACTATGAGATATATGGTCCGGTCGAAATCCTGAAGTATCCTCATCAACTGAAGGTTTCCTTAAGTGACTTTGTAAAACCGAGTACATTCTCTGATGATTGGGACTTTAACAGTATTAATGACATGATGTCTGATTTAGTAATGTCAGCTAGATTCACAGATCATAATTATTTACAAGGTTCATCTAGTTATGAGCAGTTATTCTGTTACACACACTATGGTGATCATTACTTGCATAACTCTTGCACAGCCTAGAAATGTTTTTATGTATAATCAATGGGAACATTGTTCTACACCACCTAAAAGCAGTTCTAGAGCATTTTTTGAGAAATTCAAATACCTCTCAGGGTTTAACACCAGTAATGCAGAAACGTTTTATTACAAACTGTTAGATAAAACAGGAATAAAAACAATGCTGACAAATTATAAATTGATATATTCAGAAGCATTTTATGACAAAATGATGACATTTGGTTTTGATTATTGGAAAAATAATATTGAAACGAAAACAATTTGGGGTACAAAAGATTGGCAGGTGAAAGGCATTGAAGCACTATTTAGAACCTGCATGATACCAGAACAAATGTTGTTTTTAAATGACACAATACACCAAACATCTTGTCTTGGCCTAGCTAAGATCAAAGACCTTAAAACACCGTCTATACCAAAGCCAATACCTGAAAATGCAACTACAGATATTGAATTAGACGTGTCACAAATTTTACATTTCAACAGAACACATCCTGATTGGGAAAAGTGGTTAATCTGGCCTACAGACACAAATAACTGTCAAGATAGATTCCTGAATAAAACACAGGGGTTAAAAATGACCAGATTAGACTCAAGATATTCCCAGAGACAACATCCAGGGATAATAACAACATACAGTGTAGGGAAACTCTGCCTTGAATGGCTAACTTCATCCACACTGGCTGAAATTAAGCAACACTTGTCTTTACTAAAAGATGGTGCTGATTTGCGCGATTTCATTCTTGGACCACGCAAACAGCGTCAAAAGCGTTTCATAGCGACCAGCATCTGTGCTGCTTACAACGAGGCTTGGAAAGTCAAACAAATTGAAACTGCTGAGAAAATACGAGAAATTGATCGTATTAATTTGGAGAAATCACTTTCTGTGGTAGACAATGGGTTAATGACTCTGTCTTCCAGAATATATTCGTTGGACAATATTGTATCATCTGCCTTTGATGTGATAGACAGAGACTTGCTAATGTTACAACATGGCCAATCTCAATTACGCTCTATTATAGAATTAGGCTGGACGCTGCAAAATCTTTGTTCAGGCTATGTGCCTTGGCGTTTAATCAACACAACGTCATTATTTTCCATTTTTAACCTTACTGATAAACAGATCAGTTTGGCACAGAAAGGAGCAGACTATACAATCCTGAGCATCGAAAAACTTGAGAGATTACCATTGACAATGTCAGAGAGTCCTGTCATTGAATGGATAATACACGGAATTATCACTATTCCGATAACAACTTTCCGATTTAAAAAGTGCCTTGAGTACATACCT
Organism: Lissotriton vulgaris; assembly: GCF_964263255.1. Lineage (NCBI taxonomy): Eukaryota > Metazoa > Chordata > Amphibia > Caudata > Salamandridae > Lissotriton > Lissotriton vulgaris. Next base: position 730,456 of record NW_028248966.1, on the reverse strand, counting down.
GCTGGCCAGTATGAACAATTGGGTAAAGGATATGTAAAATCTGAATGGAAATTACCATACACTCATTCTTGCTATAGTGACAGCGACAAAAATGTATTTCTTAGTGGTGACAACTGTAAACATTCACTAAGCGGTATAATTTTGTGTCAGGGTATTAATTTACACGGAGCATGTGATGGAAATTCTAACAACATTTCATGCCACCAGCTAGTCACACCTGCAACTCAGATAGAGCCCTTCTTTATGCAACTTTCAAACGGGAGTTACATTCTTAGAACGGATCACAGATGTTGTGGCCTTGTGCCAGGGAAAAGTTATCTAGTAAAAGTAAAATCCATGGTCAAATGCTGTATGCAAGCATTGTTTCCGAGTGGGCCTGCAGACACAGTGACTCCCATCTGGCCTCGTCTGAATCTCTATTCTATACGAATTGACACATTAAGCAAAATGAAATCTGTACTTTTACAGACAACAGTGCCTATAACGTCATCAAAAGAGAAGTATGATCTTCTAGTTGCAAGGACAGCTACTGAAGTTCATGACCTTTTATCAACAAATTGCCCCGTGCATTTCGTAGAAATGTTGAGCCAACTCCTTAACATGTCTAGTGCCACAAGCATCCCAGGCATATTTAAGACAGTCTTTACGGGACTGCTAACACCTTTTCAGGCAATTTTGGGAATCGTTCCTAATTTTGTACACTCTGTTTTTGGCGGAATCCCATTATTTTTGGGACTTGTAGCAGGGATTTTATTTTTGACCCTCCTGCTTCATGGCAAGCCGAAACTCAGACATAGCTCCCATGGGAATGGAAGAGACAATCCTAGCAATGCGCTACCGGGACAGGATAACTAACGTCCTTGGATTGGCCAGGCTGAGAGATCTAAACATGACCTGGTTCCTTTCATTCAGACCTATATGGCAGAACTGTATTTTAACAGTACTAAGATGTATGCTTTGCGGAGATGAATGCGTGTTGGACATCTGTCTTTCACTTCCATCAGCAGTACCAATGGACGTCGATACTTTGCTCAGTCCAATAACGGCTCACGCATTGTGTTGTCCCCAGCGGCTACCAATCCTGTTGACGGCATTTGTGGAGACTCCTGTGCTACGACTAGGTGGTAACAGTGGAGCAAGTGACAAAAGCGGCATCACCCAGGTACGACCATCTGTGAGCATTGCTGTTCCTGACTACGATGACAGCAATCATTCTCACACCTGCCAAGTTACAACGCTATCGAATTTGGTTGAACTGTCACCTGATTTTGTAGACCAATTTTTTGAGAGCCTGTCTGATACGATGTTCTCACCCGTACAGAAACAATAACTTTTAAGAAGCTTTCCGACACACAGCGTTCCCATGAACTCTGAATTCGGCCTTCAGTTTTGATCAACAAAAACTGCAAAAAAAACTTTGGAACTCTATTTCCCTGTTCAAGCATTTAATACTTTTTTGAATTGGACATTTTTAATATTCACCTCTTTTTTGGCACGAACAATTCTTTGCTTAACGTAAAAACTATTCTTAGAGAACAGAAGCTTCACACTTCTATTTCTAAACACATCTAGAGACATAACAACATTACATCAGCCTCTAGCACATGTTATTACAATGCATTTATATGTGATGATTTATCTCGACCTTCTTCTGTCAGAGATACTTCATGTGTAATTCTTTTGCATAATCGTTCATTGATTTCATATGCAATAATTTTTTGAATGATTTCTATGCTTCAAAAAACGTACAGTACCTAAATTTCACGTATTACAAATACGCCTATTTCGAATGCATTTATGTATTTTGGGGTGGGCAATGTTACACATGCATCTAATTGCTCTAGTTTTAGTAATTTGATGGACATGAAAACGTGGAGTGGGTGTTGCGTGTTTATCTAGGTTCCTGATCGATACTGTGACCTTATGCCCCTATTCGGCTATAAATCCATTTATTCCCTATATTGGCATAACCGTTCAAGTGCGATTTTCAGAAAAGTCATCTCTGGCCTCACACGAACAGAGCCACATTCCAGCATAGTTCTCTGCCACTTCCTTTGCGACCAATTAGTGCAATGACAGAGCAGAAGTCACTATCTGATATTCCTAGATTAACACTCCGAGTTCTTCAACAAGATAAAAACTCAGCAAACCTGGAAATCCCCGCTTGCTGTGTTTTGATTAGTAATGGAACTCTAATGAGCAACTGATAACTATCACTTCCTAGTGACATCTTTAATTGACGTCTTATGTCCAGCAAACTTGCATCAAACCCGGCACCTGTCAGGTATAAATATTACCAACGTTGCCTTAAGCAATGAGCTACTGTTGCTGTTGCTAGCTGTCTGCAAGACCCCGTGTTGGTGAAGCTAGCACCCCGTCGCTGCAGCCTGCTGTCCCTTGGTGGTGAAGCTACTGATACCATTATCGCTGCTAAAGCGCGAACGATGGTGCAGTACGCTTAGGAGCTGAACAGCCGTCCCTCTGCGAAGACATCCAGCAGATTCCAGCTGCCCGCGGACCCTGTCCCCCCTCCTTCCTCGACGCGCTGAAGAAGAGCCGCTGCCTTTCTCCTGCAGAGAAATCCAGCTGCGGCGTTTCCGGTCTACCCTTGCGGGTGACAGGGATATCGAGAGTGACCCCTGAAGAAGATACCAAACCTCCATCATTCTAGTCAGAGGTATGGTGTTGACTAAACCCTTAGACGAGAATTCTTGAAGCAAACCTTGGCAAAACCAACTTAACTTAACCCCTTCCATGCTGATGACGGCCCCCATCCGTCATGCATTACAGTGCTCGTGTGCTGATGACGGCTGGGGGCCGTCATAAAGCCATTGATTCTTTAAAAGCCTAGCACACGAGGAAAATCGGCCCAGCATGGAAGGGGTTAAAGCTACTTACTTACTCCCCTTCCACGTGTTAGGCTTAGGTCAGGCACACTGGGGTAGGCTTAGTTAGAAGCACCAGTTGAGTATGTTAGACTAATGTATATATGAATGTATATATGTTTTATTACTTTTAACCATTGTATGGCTAAGAAACCATATCAATGTTTTTACAGTTCTATTTCGCAATACTTATCTTACTGTACGTACTTTTTATAATAACAAGTCTTGCAATTGTGGCAATACATTTCTCTTGTATGAGAAGAAAGACTGTTCAATAAATGTTAACCTTTATTGACAAACGCCCGTCTCTCTATTCTCTACATCTCGTGAAAGTAAACTGCACTAGACTGACTGAGTAAAATACATGTCTATTGTTTCACATGACCCTAGAGATTGACTCTTGATCTGAGGAGCAAAGTTGTCATGTTGCACAATTGTTGGAAAGCTGAATCCCTTCTTGTCTGTGCCAGGGAAGCTGATCACTTCCTATACAGAGAAGAAAGTTTCCAGTGACCTCTGAGCTAGTTGGCAACACACCCAATTAAGTTTAGCATAGTCAGTGGAGGCCTGGAATATCCGCAGTTCCACGTCGATACTACTGTTTATGTTATTCCAATGCGCAGGGCCTAGTGGGAAACTAGGAACTACACTACACAAGAGCCCGTCGGCCCAAAGCTCAAGGGAGCCATATTGTGTTTAGTCATCAATGGAGCGCACACCGCTAGCCCCTCCTCCAGATCGCCCCTCGGGACTCTGGTACTTGTAGTTCTTTAGTGGATCACCCAGGTGGGTGCAAGTCGGTGCCCGTGCTGCCCGGGAGTGTGCGCCCTGGCTCCGGCGCTGAGGGATCCGAGGCCGCCGATGGGAGCGGCGTGACCGCGGAGCCCCATGCACTTTGGGTGAGTGCCGGCTTACCGGCAAGACTGTCTAACACCACTACACGCTGCAACGACTGGCGCGCACCTGCTGGGGGTTCCTATGAAGAGATAAAGCGCTCCCGGCACTCACCACCCGCCATTTTCTGTTACGTACAGTGGGAAATGGCGGTGTCTGCTACCGGGCGAACATGGCCAATATAAACGTTTGCTCTCTGCGCCCAAGGTCGCACATTATACATCTGCCTGCCACTTACACTACACACAGTGAATTCAGGGACTCGCTTTGACTTGCCTGACTGCAGGGGCATGCCAGTGATCGTTTTTGACATTTATGTTCATCTCCCCTGCTCACTAATATAAAATGCAGACATAGACGCTTCTGGTAGCCTCCCTTAGAGTACTGTGGGTCAGGGAGTGACCGCAAGGCGCTCAACGAGGCTACTATCCCTTGAATGAGTACAATCCGGGGGTGCGGAGCTTAAACCACTCACATCAGTGGGATTGTGATCTTGCAGCAGGCTACTGGCCTGTGGACACTGAGTGGAGCGCGGTGTGAGACCTAGACCAATATCTAGTGAAATCGTGCTTGCAAAGCGACGGCGCACCGTGCAACCTCATCGCTGAGATGGGAAAACCAGATAAACAAGTACAGCTGAAGCTATCTTTTGAATCAAAGCGCTTCAAAAAATTTATAACACAAGCAGCATCAGACACAGAGACAGACATGGAGGCTGGGGGCACCAGTAAACTTGAACCTATGTTGTTGACCATGCAACAGAGTTTACAAACTATTGATGGCAAAATAGACACACTCAACCTCCGCATGGACACCATGGCATCCAAACTGGACAAGCATGGAGTACGCTTAGCAGAGGCGGAACAACGTATCTCCAACGCTGAAGACAAAGTGAACACTACTGCTAAATCCTGCACACAGATGGAGAAGTTGCTCTCAGTGATAAATGTGAAGAATGAGGACTTGGAAGCCAGGTCCCGGCGTAATAATCTGCGCATTCTTGGGGTCTCGGAGTCCACCAATGTTGGGAAGATGGAAATATATGTTGAGGATATGCTCAAAACTTTGTTTGGTGCAGAGAACTTCTGAACACCATATCTGTGGGACACCTTTTTGTTCCACCTCGTAGCACTGCATTCTTTGATTGACGCCTGATGGGCTAAGTTGCGCTATATAAGTTTATTTTCATTCATTCATTCATTCATTTGCCGCAATATATTTAATTCTTCACTGTTTTTTCTTAGTGCTTTTGCTTTTAATCCTCAATCTTTTCCACATTCATCCTTCTTTCCAACCTCAAACCAGGAAACGCAATTTTCCAAAATTTTCTCATGTTAATGTTGGGCCATCCGAACCTCTTGACAAAAACACGTACTGATGCCAAAATCCATTTAAAAAGCAGTTTATTTAAACCCAATGCATTTCAGGCCTCTTGGGGCCTTTCGTCAGGGGTAACTGAAAGTACAAAATAAGTCCATTAAGATTCCATCCACCCGTTTAAAACCACAATATCATGTACTTCAATAATTATTATCAAGGTTAACATTATGTAATAGTGTTAAAAATAAGCTTCAAACAAGTTACACACGAGAATTCATTCTAACATAAACCCGAGTTAACACATTGCTACCTTCATGAGTTGCACTCCCTGTATTTATGGGACCAACTGTTTGCTCTCCTAATCATTAACTGTCCATCTTTAAATATAACATTTTCACTGGTTCCCGTTATAAAACCCTTTTTAAGCATTTCCTGGCTTACCTGCTGTTGATAAAACAGCGTGCTCACTCCAGCTCAGAACAAAATAATAAAATAATCTCTCTTGCATCCTCTCGGTTTAAAAGCGTGGCTTTCACTCCTCCCTCCTTGAATTCCCCACTTAGTGCAACTCTAATTATCACCTGTGGAATACTAAACCTCGCCCATTCCCAACTGATTACTCACATTCCCATAGTGCACCATAAATCTAAACGAACTTAAACACTGGAATATTTTTCTGTGCACAATGATGAATCATGATTACATAACATTATTTGGCACTACTATGACATTGCAATTATCATGAAGTACTTTCGAGTCTTCTTTAAAAATTAAAGTGTGCTTTTTAACTGAAAGATTTTCCGCCTGGCAGAGAACTTCTCCAACATGTTGGTGGTTGAGCGGGCACATGGATCCTTGGTGCCGCGACCTGTTCCGGGGCCAACCCCCCGAACAATATTCGCTAGGCTGCTTAACTATCGGGATCGTGACGCAGCACTTTGGATGGCGAGGGAGATGGGCACTAACAAATACCAAGGGGTGGAGGTCCAGCTCCTGCTAGACTTCACGACAGCAGTACAGCAGGCAAGGCATGAGTTCCAACCGGTAAAAAAGCGGCTGCAAGCTCTGGGGGTACAATACGTCATGCTTTACCCAGCACGCCATCTGGATCCAACATGGTGGTAAGACCAGATTATTCACGACTACAAAGGATGCTCTACACTTCATCAAGCAGCTTGAGCCCAAAGAACCGGCAAGAGTGTATGGAGATGAGGTGGACAACTAAGACTGATAAACTGAGCAACTGTCTTGGCTGAACTGGTATAGTAATGGAGAAGGACGGCATTATGTCACCCCCATTTGTGATTGATGCAATGTTTTGATGGCTCACTGACTCGAGACTGAGGTTGAGATGTCATGCTAGGGTCATTTTTTCCATACGGTGGGTACCATGGTAAACTATACTTTGTCTAAAGTAGTCCCCGCCATCAATGGCTGTTACAATTTGACTTCCACACACAGCTGTATCGCATGCAGGACTGAATTGATAGCTGTCTTGTAATGATTGATTATATGTGTTCTTGATATTGTTGCTTAACTGGTGGTGTGGGTGACGCAACCTAATGCTTCCTGCCTGGAGATCTCTTCGATAACCTGATGTAGGTCCCATGCTGGTAGGACTTATTACAGAGAGAACATCGAGTGTGCCCTGACCCCCCTTTTTCACATCAAGGTTGTCATTGGGCAACTGGTGTCTTCAATTATGGTGTTCCCCGCACAGTTACTAACTGCAGTTCTCCACAGTGAGTGGACTAGCTGCTTGCTGTGGGCCGGGTGGGGGAGTATAGTTTTGCTGTTCAGTTATGTGGGTTTCCTCAGTGTGATTGTGATGCTGGGGTGGGTGGGGGGTTTCGTTGGGGCATTGTTCAATGATCCACTCTTGACGAACATAATACAAAGATGGTGGGTGATTGGAGTATACAGGTCACGTACTATATATGTTGAGTATATTGTTGTGACAAGTGCGAATGACTCAAGCAGAGGGTAGACTGCACTGGATAACATGGGACGTTAGAGGGCTCAATAATCCAAAGAAAACAAGGCAAGTGTTGGTGTACCTAGACTGCCATAACATAAGGGGGCACTGCTGCAGGTAACCCATCTCACCAAGGCGGCAGCATCCTCCCTAGCCACTAAGTGGTCGGGTGCTCGATTTACTTCCTCCTATTCCTCGTATGTGCGTAGGGTTATGGTCTTCATATAAAAGAATATTCTCTTTTTGCAGAGTTTTATATAGTGCACACTTGACGGAATCGGGTATCAGAGAGCTTTACATAGCACCAGTTACGTTACATGAGGACAGACATACATTTTTTTTAGGCACATGGAGATTAAGTGATTTGCCCAGAATCACAGGATGTTCGGCATTGTTACTGAGACTCGAACCCAGTTCCCCAGGTCTGAGGTCGAACGCCCTAGCCGTTAGGCCAACTCCTCACCTCGTTGTTAGCACGTAAGAGGAAATTGATGACACTGGCCGCTATGTACTCATTCAAGGCAAACTGTGTGGTAAGCTAGTTACAATAGACAATGTGTATGGGCCGAATATGGATGACCCTGATTTCTATGCAGGGTTATGGAACAAAATATATCAGTTACCACCTACTGCACTTATATGGGGGGGGATTTTAATGCGATTTTAAATCCTGCACTGGACCGCCGCACTGCTTCAGACCCCGTCCACAAAAGAGCCACACAGGCAATTCACACTGGTATGAAAGATCTAGGCCTTCTAGATGTTTGGAGACTGAGACACCCTGGGGTGCAGGAGGGTACATGCCTTTCATATGCTCACAATTCTTGGTCCCTTATTGACTACTGGCTGACTACTGTGGATGTTAGCACGTGGATCACTGGGGCTGTGCACCTTCTTCGTACCTTATCAGACCATTCCCCAGTACAACTTACTATGACAATAACCACTTACACACCACCCCAATTTCAGTGGTGACTGCAACCCTCCGAGCTGCTAGATCAAGTGTTCATGGAGGAGTGCGTGAAGCTATAGACAATTACTTTGCTGAAAATGTAGGATCAGTGCAGAGTCTCGGCACTCTACGGGAGGCCTTCAAGGTCACAATACAGGGTGTGCGCATAGGCCTGCGGGCTGGGGTGATCAAATCGCTCTGTGGCTCAATGACACAGCTAGAAAGGGAATTGGGTCAACTAGAATATACGTTCAAAAGTTACTGAATACAATGAGTTAGCAGAGCGAGAGGTGAAACATATGTGCAGACGTTGGCAAGCCCAATATTATGAGGAAGGGGGCCGTCCTGGTCGTGCATTATTGAGCAGGATTACAGAGTCATGGACCAAACACTGCCTGATCCAGTCAATTGCAGAAGGTGAGAATATGCATTCTGATACGCTGGGGATACTTGGCATATTTACACAACACTATTGCGATATGTATGAGGTTAGGCATACTGCGAATGAGGAAGACATTGCTCAATACTTAGATGACATTGCCCTGGTGTGGTTGTCGAAGGGGCAACAGGACTTCCTGATGCATCCGTTGACAGCGGGTGAGATTAGGAATGCTATCGCGGCACTGCCGAATGGTAGAGCTAGGGGCAAAGATGGGCTTACGGTAGAGTTCTATAAAGAATATGTGGATATCTTGGTGCCTCATCTGCAGGCCATGTTTGATGAGGCGCATGAACAGCAGCGTCTCCCGGATACACTGCGCGACTCTCTCATCACACTATCGAATCCAGGTAAAGCCCCAGACAAATGAGACTCCAATAGACCTTTATCACTGATGAACACGGATGTCAAGATCCTCATGAAATTGCTAGCGACTAGACTACACCTACTAATATCGGTTATGGTTTTACCTGACCAGTCAGGGTTTATCCCGGCCTGCTCCACTGCTCACAACCTCTGGACTCTATTCGCAGTGTTGTACATCCTGAAACCTGAAATGTCTGCGGCTGCAGTCCTGCTGGATGCCGCAAAAGCATTTGATTCCATCACTTGGACTTATATGTTTGCAGTACTGCACCGCATGGGGGTTCCCTACTTTTATACCAATTGGATTAAATTATTGTACACTAGCCCAGTGGCCCGAATACTGGTTAATGGCCAGACCTCGGGCACGATACCGATTAGGCCCGGCACGAGACAGGGTTGCCAACTGTCACCTTTACTTTTTGCGTTAGTTATGGAGCCCCTGGCCTGTATTCTGCGGCAAAGTAATGTTGATGCAGCACTGCATTTTTTACAACGGCCATAACAGTGTCCATGTATGCAGATGGCATGGTCCTATACGTGCGAGAACCGTCAGCGCATCTAGACATGTTGATTCGTGAATATGTAAGGTTTGAATGGTATTCTGGCCTTGTCATAAATTGGAACAAATCGATAGTATTACCCTTGACGGACAGTACTACGCCGTTTGATTTGGAATGTCCTTTAGCATGGACAACTGAGCCAGTCAAGTACTTGGGTATCTGGGCTCATAGGGACTCTCAAGTTGTTGTTAGCGCCAATTACGGTAGAAGACCAAGTTGTTAGATGGATCAAACTGCCACCTACTTTTGCGGACAGAGTGGCGATCATTAAAAAGGTGGTGCTACAACGGTTTTTATATTTTCTTGTGAAAATAACAATACGCCTCATGCAACATTTTTTTTCTATGTTACGGTCACTGTTAGTTACATTGGCATGGAGGGGCAAAAAGCCATGGGTAAAGTGTGAGGCACTCACAAGACAGTATGAAATGGGAGGTTTTGCTGTACCTGATATGCAGCTATAGTATCTTGTGCCCAGGCGCACTATGCCTATTATTGGCAAAAGGCTACACCGTATACACCGCACGTTGCAGTAGAGGCGGGTACCACCCATCCCATACCTCTTAAGGTAATGGTAGTGAATAACGCTATGGTTCTTGAAAAGGACAAAATTGACACGGTGAAGTGTACATATCAGGCATGGCAAGAATTGGGACGTTGGGCAAAGAAATTACCACTATATTCACCGGTGTTGCCTCTAGTCCATCATATGGATATATCGGTGACTGGCGAGACTGGATCACTTAAAATGATGCATGCTGCTGGGGCACACAATATGAGTGGCGTTTACCCAAATGGCCAGTTTCTGCAACTCAATGACTTTGTGGGGAATAGGGAAAATGTTGTTATGTTTATTTATAGTAGATTGCGGTCAGCACTAAAAATGTTGTATCCTAGTTTCCCAGGGGAACCACCAATACTCTGCAATCTCTACACACTGCACAAAGCACTACAAAGCTGCTTTCACGCTTGTATACAGTCTCACAACTTGATGAGGCAGTCATTGCAGAAAACGCACTAGCAAAATGGAATGCTCTCCTGCCACAACTACTAATGGAATAAGAGTGGGAAACGAGTTGCCGTCTCACGGGTCGATTTGCTGCAAACGGTAATCTTAAATATATTCACTATAAATATGTCCATCAAGTATACTATACCCCAATACAATTGTATAAATTTGGTTTGCGAGATTCTCCTTGCTGTAAAAGATGTGGTGCTGAGAATGCAGATTTTCAGCATCTAGCCTGGACCTGTGCCAAAGTAGCAGACTTTTGGGGTGAAGTCACGACAACGTTGTCAACCATGGTGGGTGATGTAGTCGAATGAAGTATGAAAGTTTGTTTATTGGGGCATGTACTGCATATTAAGAATGTGAACCGCAAACCTCTGGCGCTGGATCTACAGTTTGCGAAGCGCAGGGTCTCGCTGCACTGGGATGGCATGCCCAGCTCCTAAGTTGGCACATTGGCGGCAAGATGTAACCTACTGTCGATATCAACTCACGTGTAATGTGGAGGAACTGCCCAGCGCGTCCCGTCTGCAGGACATTTGGGACCCCTTTACCGCCTACCTGCTGGCTAACACTGCTGATTAATGTCATATTTGCTATTGTACCCATGTGATTGCTCTGATCATCAATGTATTTGTTTTTTTTTTATTTGTGACCATCTGTGCGATATGTAATGATTTCATGATATCTCTGATGGTTCTGTTCTATGAAAATTTCAATGAATACATTTTAACAACCAGTGATGTCACCAGTGTGGATGGATGATGGTAAATCCAGTGATAATGGATAATGGAAAACAAAGTAATGCCTCACTTCCTGTACAAATGGATGATGGGAAAAAAGTTGTGGTGCTTGGTGGACGGTGGTGCATTACTTGGTATTTTGGCTGATTTTGTGCTTCCTTGCTCAACTGTGGTCGAACAAAGCAAACACAAGGAGATGATGGATGGAGCGCTGAAACTTTTCTGACACTCACCTCCAGTCACAGACCTGGATTGAATCCATCATCATTATTTAGCTCACTTTGCCACCCCAGTTTGTACCCAGCCATATGCAAATCTGTCTTGACCGTGTTTCTCATGGGAGCAGGCCAGCGCGAACAGCCAAGCTAGGTAATCCCTGGACCAGAAACAACAATCCTGATACCGCTTTCGGGGTAAGATCTCTCATCAGCTAGGCTAGCTTGAATTCAGTGACAAAGTTAGCAAGAGACCCATGTCCGGGCATAGCCTGCCAATTTAAGACAAACAAGGAAACACAAGGAGATGATGGATGGAGTGCTGAAGTTCATCAGACACCCACACCGAGATCTGGGTTGAATCCATCATCGTTCTTTAGCACACTTCGCCACCCCAGTTTGGATCCAGCCACATGCAAATCAGTCTTGATGCTCTGCTTCAAGGGAACAGTCCATCCAGAACTGCCAAGCCAGGTTTTCCCTGGACCGGAAACAAGCATCCTGGGGCCAGCTTTGGGGTAACACCCGCATCAGCCTGGCTAGCTTGAATCCAGTTGTGATGCGAACAAGGGGCATAGGTCTGGGCATACCCAGCCAACTTAGGGCAAAGAAATGTTTGAAGGATCGCTGAAACATTTCAGACTCTCATCACCAGTCACAGATCTGAGTTGAATCCATCATCGTTCTTTAGCTCACTTCACCACCCAAGTTCAGACCCAACCATATGCAAATCAATCTTGACAATGTCCTCAGGGGAACAGTCCAGCCCGAAATGCTCAGCCAGGTCTTCCCTGGAACGGAAACAAGAATCCTAGGTCCAGTTTTGGGATAACAACCCTTATCAGCCTGCCTAGCTTGAATCCAGTGGCAAAGTGAACAAGGAACCACGTCTCAGCATACCCTGCCAATTAAAAATGCACATACGGGTGTACTTTGGACAAAAAATTGTGCCAGGCATGTATTGTTGAATTAATTGAGCCAAGTGCACTGTGACACCTCAAAGGGTCAAAGAAAAGAGCCTGAGAGAGGGAAAAAGGGGCAGGTGCTTCCCTCTCAATGTACAGATGCAGCAAGTTATATGGGCTATAAAGCCAGTAGTGAGCATGCAAACTCTGAGCTGCCCTATAGTACAGTTCCAGGTCTGGTGTATTCAATCCCCCCATATTTATAGGCAAAGTAAGGTTTGAGGTTTGTTTATTGTACAGTTAATAAAAACTCACAATATAAAAACTTACAAATGTATAAGAGAAAACCATAAGTACAATTAAAATATAAGAAGAGCGGGTAGGCTCGCTTATTAAGATCAAAAAAGTCACAATATATTTTGATAAAGGCCATAAAGTTGAAGGGAACAAAGTACTCCGAGGGACTTAGCACAGCTTTGGCTTGGCTGGTACTTTAGGTGAGATGTGTGACTGTTTCATCAGTCTCCTTGCCACTATATTGAAGAATTTTGCTAGTCTACAGTTTAACTGACTCTCTTCAGGATTAAAACACAGCATCACAGCCTGCCTGCAACTTGTTACACCCTTCTGGTTCCATAGGACCCGAAGTAGGGATCGCTTTATGTCCATGAGGTTTGTAAAGATACCGCTGCAAGGATCCTCATGGGGATTCCAAAATATGCCTCTATCTCTCCCACAATTCGGGAGCTTCACTGGCTACCCATAAGAAGCAGGATAAAGTTTAAAGCCATGTGCATCACCTACAAGGCGCTGAAAAATAATGGGCCTGACTTCTTTAAAAACGCTTTTAAAATCTACAAACCCAGCCGAACACTGCGGTCATCTACGGCCCAACAGCTCCAAATCCCCCCAACAAAAAAGGTGACATGGGGGGATAGACGTTTTGTAGTGGCAGCATCCAAATTATGGAACCAGGTTCCCTCTCAGATCAAGGAACACACTTCGTTGTTTTCCTTTCGAAAACATCTTAAAACCTGGCTCTTTAACCAGTAACATCTTACAACCCTCGTAATCTGAAATATGCTAATATTAGCGCCGAGACGCCGTAAGGCATTTGCGCGCTTTAGAAATTTTATAAATAAATAAATGAAATAAATATAAGGTCCTCTTTTCCTGATGTACAGACTCTGCAACAGTTCGCTGAGCTTTCCCGTTTCCAAGGTGCCAAATGGGGTAGTAAAGGTATGTTGCCAAGGCGCATTTTTAAAAACTTGTTTTTTGTTGTCTGTGTGAGGCTCATTTTTAGGTATTCTTGTGGCTTCAGAGCGTTGTAATCTTTCAACACTGCCCATTCATGGGCCCTCTTAGCCAGGGTGTCTTTATCCTCTATGGATGAAATCATCTTTGTTACTTTCGTTACTACTTTTTTGAAGGTTTTGAGGTCTGTCGATGACTCCCAGAGGTTTGTTAATCCCAAGGTCTCCAGTGATTCTTTTAAGTAATTTCTTGCGGGTGAGTGATCTCTAGTACATAGTTCGGTGCAAAGTTGGGCGTTTAGGGATCCAAGGTCAGCATCTCTGATTTCCCGCCAACTTTTTATATATGCTCCTCTTCTCCCCAATGTTTGTTTCTGTAGCCCGAATTCGAGGCAGATTTGAGCAGGCGATGTGTAGGTGGGTAGAAGGAATATTGCCCTGTATGCACGACTGATAGTGTTGTCTAGAGTCGTGGTGTCTTTTCCGTGCATGGATTCGCTGCCGTATGTGCAAAGTAAGAATGTCCCACTTAATCCTGGGTTTTTTACCAACTCAGGCCAACCTAATCATTAGTGAGCATAGGGTAGCAATTAATGACCTCACGATTAACATTGCAATATTGTGAAACAGAAACAGGAACCTAGGAAGTATAACCACTGTCATTAAGGCTATACGCCTCAGTAACCCCTTGGCCGCGGCGCTAATTTTGCCACGGCGCTGGGGAGTGGGGGGTGAGAGCGGCACCACCATGCTCGTGATGGAACCACGCCATCATGATTCACGGGCGGGCTGTGCTCATGACGGTGTGGTTCCGTCATTGACCCGCCCGCTCATTAATTTGCCCGCACAGGCGGAGAATTAATGCTGCGTGGGCAGAGCGGCAGCCTCATGACGGAACCACGCCATCATGAGCACACTCCACCGGAGGCTCATGATGGCGTGGTTCCTTCATAAGCAGTAAAGGGCTTAAAAATACCAGCACCCTGGTCCAGCAATCAACATCAGTCTCTAGTGTGTGAATCTCTGTGCCATAGTTATCGTTCATTACTATAACCAGGTCCGTATGTATTTGGATGCCAAGGTACCGCACTGAGTCAGATTTCCATTGCAAGGGAAATTCAAATGTCGAGAGACTTGTGGATGGAGTGAGAGGAAATATTATTGTGTTCTCCCAGATAATTTACAATCCAGAAAGGCCATCAAAACGAGTCACCTCTCTGAGAACAGGAGAAAGATTCCTCTCTGATTTGTGAATATACAACAAAGAGTCTCCCGCATAATCTTATATGATGAGGTGGTAACCGGGAAAATGCAGCCCCCTATGGCAATGATATTCTCCCAAAGCACAGGCTAGTAGCTCTGAATTATTCACATATAGCAAAGGTGATAATGGGTAGCCCTATCACGTACCTATAGTAATCATAAGGGGTCTGTCACCAAATTACCAATGCAAACCTAAGCCAAAGGGGCCATATTTGGCACATTCACTAATTGCAGAAATATTTCCCTAACTTCAATGCGGCGCAGGACAGTACTCATAAAGGCCCATTCCACGAAGTTGAACACCTTTTTGGAATCTAAAAAAACAGCAGCTGCCTTTACCTCATGGTCAACGCGTTGTATTACAAAGAATAGGGTTCTAAGATTAACCTTTATGCTATGGCCAGGCATGAAGCCTGTTTGGGACTGACTATAAATGGGACCAATGAAGTAAGTCTATTTGCCAAGATTTTAGCAAAAATCTTGGTGTCAATATTGTAAAAGTGACAGGGGATTATAGGAGGAACATTAGTTGAATTGCTTACATGGTTCAAAAGAGTGAAAATCAATGCTTCCCGCATTGAAGACGGCATACCATTAGCATCACCCATCTTCTTGTATAATGTAAATAAGAAGAGTTCATGATACGTCTTGTAAAAAAAGACAGTGAGGCCATCCATTCCTGGGGCATCCGCAGCTCGCATGTTCTTTAATACCTCAAGGATCTCAGCAGGCTCCATGGGGGGTCATAAGGTGCTCTCTTTGTTCTGGGGTGAGCCATAACATGAGTATGTGCCCAAGTAATCAAGTATAGCCTCAAAGTTGGCAGTAATTCATGAATTGTACAAAGCGGCATAGTATCTGCAAAATCTATCTGCTATATTTTCACTGTCATAGAGAGACTGTCCAGATTTGTCTAAAATGTCTGTGATTGTTCCAACGTCTCTCCTTGACCTCATCAGCCCTGCCAGAGTAGAAACAGTATACAGCTAGGAGGTTTTTTAAGGGTGTTCCAGAATGACTAGGCGCACAACCTGGGTAACCGCAAAGTGAGAGGTAACATAAGGTAGTCAGTATAGGCAATAGGGCGAGCGGTAATCCCTCACAACCGCTCAAGGTTGGACCAAGGAGATCCACACTGTGAGAAGTTGGCCCGATATGCAACGTTCGCTATTCTAGCGACCGCTATGTATCGTTCCAACGACCCTTATGGTGTTTGGTTGTAAGTCAACCTATAGACCAGCTATCCTAGTAGCGTGGATACGAGCAGTCTAAGGCTAAAGACTCGAGAGGGCGCGTTAAGCCAGCTGTTTACCACACATGTACCCCTTGAACACCCAGTGAAAGGACACCACACAAGTGTTATGAAAATAAACAGTATATTTATTAAGAATCACAACAGCCCTGCACTCTTTATGAGGACAGGGTACTAAGCACAAACCAAATCTCTTTAGCAAATACTTCAAGTGCACAATTAAAACAAGTGTCCGAGGACACGGAAAGATTAAGGTCTCGGGCGGACCCGATAAGGCAAGTCGGAAGCGAGGGACTCGGGACCCTAGAGTAAAGAGGCTATGCAGGCACCGAAATGCCGAGTTACCTAGCCACGAGGGCTGCGGCTGCACAAGTCTTACAGGCGTCGGGGTCTTCGCTGACGAGCCAGGAGCCGGAAGAAAAGGAGTTGCTGGCCGGCGACCAGTGCTGAATAGTTCGTAGAGATCCAAGCCTGGATCAGAGAGTGTTGATACCTGAAAGCAGAGGGGACCAAGTTCGTACTACTAGCCAGTAGTCAGAGGGTACCAGGAGGGCACCGGTTGGCCGTCACCTCGACCAGGTGAGTGGGCGACGCTAGGCTCTGCAGTCTCACGGACCAGGAGGCGTTGTCGGCGACCACGGTGGAGGTGCGAGCTGTCCCACGAAGGATGATGCTGTCGGCGTCGCTGGGCCCAGGATGGGGCAACAAGCCTTGGCAAACCTCAGGGCCACGTGGTGGGCCTAAGATGGCGTCTTGAGTGGACCAGGAGGGTCCGGGGTGCTTCTCGCAAAGATGGAAGCAAGGGCCAGTCTGGAGCAACCAGACCAGCAGAGTTGATTGTCGGATGTCGTCACAGAAGGGCACAAGCCGGCGGCTAGTGACCAGACAACGTGCTGAGCAGCGAGCAGAAGGGCCCCACGCAGATCGTGGAGATGCTGGGAGACTGCACTTCGGTGCTGGAGCGGCTCAGGGTCGGGGCTTCTCGGACCCCAGAGCACTCACCAGAGAGTTACCTCGATGGTCGTGCTGGTTTTAAGAGCGTGCAGGTTCTGATGATGGCCGGTCCCTCGAGGTCTCGTCGCACCCATAGATCACAGCTGAGCTGATGACGTGGGTAGAGGTCAGAGGTGCCAGGGAAGCCGGTTCTCGTCGAGCTGGGCCGTCGGATTCCTTGAGGAAGGACTTACAGCAAACCGCAGAGTTCTTAGATGGTGCCCGCTGATGCAGGGTGACTACTCCTTAGTCACAAGGGAGAAATCTTGAGAAGAGTCTTGAATGTCCTTTCGTAGAAAGTAGTTCTTGAATCAAAGATGATCTAATTTGGAAGGGTCCCCGCTCCGGCCTTTATTCTAAAGAAAGGGGTGGGTACATGACTAGGTCCTGCCCTAAGGGTGGGACCAGGAAGGGGGGTAGTTACACCCCTCTCCCCTGCCGGACTTTCCCCAGGCCAGGGCTGTCGCCCCTGGAACTGGTTCTAACCGGCAGATGCGTAGTGAGCACCGGGGTGCCACTCCGCAGTCACCTTCTCGCAAAAGCCCTACCTACCCAGAATACACAAACCCTGTCTGGGACGGTGCGAACACCGCCCTCGACAGGAAACCCTTTGTCCGAGCGCTCCTCGCTGGAAGGACTCCCAGCAGCAGGAGGTCAGACTCGTGTCTGTGGTGGCAGCATCCATTTTGTGGAGCTGAGGCTTCAGTTAACTTTAACCGGGGTTCACAGTTACGTACATGTCGTGTCCCTCTAGAAGGGTGGAATGCTAACCTCGTCGCCAGAATTGGTGAGAGGGCAGCACCCCGATTCGTATGACACCTTACTCGACATGCCTTGATAACGCGACACCGGAGTTACCGATATGGTACGCGTTATCATGGAACAGCCATTGGGTCTTGATTCCGCAAGCTGCAACCGGGCTCGGCTCGGGCCTGAACCTAGCTCACACGAGCCCACGCACTCTGCCTTCAGGATTGTTAAGGCCTGCCATAGGAGTGACTGATAGGAACTCGGGTGTCCGTTGTATGGTTAGATATAGAGCTACTATACCTAAAGCGACGGGTGATTACACGTCTTCGCCCCAGCTGTCGTGCAGCCAGTTGTGTCAAATTTAGGAGGCCAGCCAGGGGTGGCATAATACATGCTTCAGCCCCTGGCGGCCCTGGGTACACCTATGCCCTGCGTTACGGGGTCTGATAAGGTGGCCCAGTACCAATTGGTAAATGCACCTAGGGTACATATCGTAATTTAGAAAGAGAACAGCCAGGCTGTGGGTCTGATTAGCAGGCCCACAGCCAGAGAAAGTCGTAAACCAGTGAAACAAAAGCAAAAAATCTGGGTGATCATAGGATTGCAGACCCTACTCTCCTACATGACCCCCCCCCAAACGTCGGAACAATAAGCTAACCTTGACCAGGTGAGTCTTCTTGTTCTAAGTGGAAATATCTGGAGAGCCCATCGGCATTGCCATGATCAGTACCAGGTCTATGTTCCACTGTAAAGTCCATTCCCTGTAGGGAAATGGACCACCTGAGCAGTTTGGGGTTTTCACCCTTCATCTGATTTAGCCACAAGAGGGGCTTATGGTCGGTCTGAATCTTGAAGTGAGTGCCAAACAAGTATGGCCTCAGCTTCTTCAGGGCCCAAACCACAGCAAAGGCCTCCCTCTCAATAGCTGACCAATTCTTCTCTCTGGGGGTCAGCCTTCTGCTTATAAAAGCAATGGGCTGGTCTTGACCATCAAAATTCAGTTGAGAAAGAACAGCTCCCACACCCAACTCAGAAGCATCTGTTTGGACAATGAATGGTTTGGAGTAGTCCGGACTCTTGAGGATAGGCACCGTGCACATGGCCTGCTTTAGGTCATCGAATGCTTTTTGACAGCTCGCTGTCCCCTGAACCTTTTTTGGCATTTTCTTACTTGTCAGTTCGTTCAATGGTGTCACAATTGAACCATAGTTCCTGACAAACTTCCTATAGTAACCAGTCAGGCCCAAGAAAGCTCGAACCTGAGTCTGGGTGGTTGGAGGAGCCCAGTCCCTGATTGACTGTATCTTGCTCTCCAGTGGCTGAACCTGACCTCCACCTACAAGGTGGCCCAGGTATACAACCTGTGTCTGCCCTATCTGGCACTTGGTGGCCTTGATAGTGAGACCTGCTGCTTGCAGCGCCTCTAACGTCTTCCGCAGGTGGACCAGGTGATCCTCCCAGGTGGAGCTAAAAACAGCAATATCGTCAAGATACGCCGCACAGAAGTCATCCAGCCCAGTAAGGACTTGATTCACCAACCTTTGGAAGGTGGCAGGTGCATTTTTCAGACCAAAGGGCATTACCACGAACTGATAATGCCCACCAGGGGTTGAAAATGCGGTTTTAGGCTTGGCGTCCTCAGCTAACCTGATTTGCCAATACCCGGCTGTCAGGTCAAACGTACTTAGGTAGTTGGCCGAAGCCAATCTATCGATAAGCTCGTCTGCCCTTGGTATTGGGTGGGCGTCAGTCTTAGTGACTGCATTGAGACCCCTGTAGTCTACGCAGAACCTCATCTCTCTCTTACCACCCTGGGTGTGAGGTTTCGGCACTAGAACTACGGGACTAGCCCAAGGGCTATCCGAGGGTTCAATGACTCCCAGCTCCAACATTTTCTGCACTTCACTCTTGATGCAGTCTCTAACGTGATCAGGCTGCCTGTAGATTTTACTCTTGACGGGCAAGCTGTCACCAGTGTCAACCTCGTGGGTGCACCAATCGGTCTGGCTGGGTGTTAGAGAAAACATATGCCTGAACGACTGAAGAACCTGTTTACAGTCGCTCTGTTGATGTTCGGAGAGGCTGCCACAAAAGACAACACCATCTACCGAGCCATCGTCAGGATTCTGAGTGAGCAGGTCGGGGAGAGGGTCACTCTCCTCTTCCTGTCCCTCATCTAGGGCCATGAGCAAACTCATGTCCTTCCTGTCGACATATGCTTTTAGCCTGTTGACATGAAGCACCCTGTGGGGGCTCCGGGGAGTTCCCAGGTCGACCAGGTAGGTGACCTCTCCCTTTTTCTCCAGGATGGTGTGGGGCCCGGACCATTTGTCCTTGAGTGCTTCTGGGGCCACTGGCTCCAGCACCCACACCTTCTGTCCGGGCTGGTAAACAGTCAAGACAGCCTTTTGGTCATGCCAAGCTTTTTGGAGTTCTTGGCTGGCCTTAAGGTTTTCGGATGCCTTTTCCATGTATTCAGCCATCCGCGAGCGGAGGCCAAGCACATAGTCCACTATGTTGGCGGCAGGCTTTTTGAGAGGTCTCTCCCATCCTTCCTTCACCAAACACAGGGGTCCTCTTACAGGATGCCCGTACAGAAGTTCAAAAGGGCTGTAGCCAACCCCCTTCTGTGGGAATTCTCTGTAGGCGAACAAGAGGCAGGGGATCAGGACGTCCCATCTACGCCGAAGCTTTTCTGGTAGTCCATGAATCATCCCTTTTAGGGTTCTGTTGAATCTCTCAACAAGCCCATTGCATTGTGGGTGATAGGGTGTAGTGAACTTGTAGTTGACACCACATTCCTTCCACATAGCAGTTAAGTAGCTCGACATAAAGTTTGTACCTCTGTCGGAGACGACCTCCTTAGGGAAGCCCACTCTGGAGAATACTCCAACTAGGGCTCTTGCCACAACAGGTGCTGTAGTGGTCCTAAGGGGAATAGCTTCAGGATACCTGGTGGCATGATCCACTACCACCAGTATAAACTTGTGCCCTGATGCTGTAGGTGGTTCCATGGGACCGACGATGTCGATTCCCACCCGTTCAAAGGGCACCCCCACCACAGGCATTGGTATAAGGGGGGCCTTTGTCGTGCCACCTGACTTACCACTGGCTTGGCAAGTGACACAGGAGCGGCAAAACTCCTTGGTATCTTCGTTCATATGAGGCCAGTGAAAGTGTGAGACAAGCCTGTCCCACGTTTTCGTCTGGCCTAAGTGACCTGCTAAGGGAATCTCATGGGCCAAGGTAAGTAGGAAACCACGCTGAGACAAGGGTACAACCAGCCTCCTGGTCATGCCAGGCTTGGGGTCTCTTGACTCAGTGTACAGGAGTCCATCTTCCCAGTATACCTTGTGGGTACCTGTGGCGTTCCCAGCAGCCTCAGCAGCAGCCTGCTGTCTGAGGGATTCAAGAGAAGGGCAGTCTAACTGGTCCTTCCCCAGGTCCTCCCTTGAGGGTCCCCCTGAACCCAAGAATTCAACTTGATCAAGTTCGAATTCCCTAGGCTCAGTTTCCCTCAATTCCTGTAGGTCAGCCTCCTCTGAGACTTGATCCTCGACCTGGGGCAAGGGGGAAGGCGCCGCCTTAACCCTACTGCTCTTTTTCTTGAGAGGTGTCTGGTCCGTTGTTCCAGGATCCAGCACCTGTTCAGTGGGGCATTTCCTGACCTGTGACCTAGTCACAGCGAACACATGTGCTGGCAAACCTAACATTTCCATGTGAGTCCGGTGCTCCACTTCTGACCATTGTGATGACTCCAAATCATTGCCCAACAAACAATCCACTGGGAGGTCTGGACTAACTACAACCTTCTTTTGGCCAGTTACCCCTCCCCAGGAGAAAGCTACAATTGCCATACTATGATTGGTAGTGACATTGCTTGCATTGGTCACCAGGAATTCTGTACCTGGCATGATCTGTCCAGGGTCCACAAAGTTAGGCGTCACCATGGTGACGCTGGCACAAGTGTCCCTATAGGCCTGAGCCATCTTTCCATTTATGAAAGGCGTCTGTCGGTATTTGCCCAAGGTATTGGGACTTATGTCAGGGGACACGTCCGCGTCCCCTGTACTGACAAGGACAGCCTGAGTGAGTGTGCCAACTAAGTTGTCACGCCCCTCAGAACCCAGGGTTAACCCTACTAAACCCTTGGGAGGCGCACTACCACTGCTGACTGTACTAGGGGGCACAGGTGCCTTAGGGGCTGCATTGGCAGGAGTCTGCCCTCCTCCTTTCTTGGTGCACTCACTAAACCAGTGAGATTTACTTTTACAGTACTGGCACCATCTTTTGGATTGGCCTTCTTTCTTCTTTTGGGGAGCCTGACCCCCACCCTCTTTGGGTTGTTGGGGACCTGTCGAAGACTTCTGGTCATTTTGTTCCCCTTTAGAATCTTCACCCTTCTGGTCTGCTTTCTTCTGACCACCTTGATTCTGGCCCTGGTTCTGTTTGACTCTTGTACGAACCCATCTGTCTGCCTTCTTTCCCAATTCTTGGGGAGAGGTCAGATCCGAGTCGACAAGATGCTGATGCAACAACTGGTTCTGACAATTGTTTAAAATTTGTTCTCTCATCATCAAATTATACAATCCTTTGTAATCAGTAACCTTACTGCCCAGCAACCAGCCCTCAAAAGCCTTAGTGGCACAATCGACAAAATCAGACCAACCTTGAGACTGCGTTTTCTGGGTATCCCTGAACAGCACCCTGTACTGCTCAGTGGTTAGGCCGAACCCTTCAACGAGTGTATTTTTCAAGACTTGGTAATTGTTAGCGTCCTCCACCCTTGTGGTGAGGAGCTTGTCTCTTCCTTTTCCTTCAAAGGAGAGCCACAAGATAGCTGCCCACTGACTCTGGGGAACGCCTTGCACCGTGCAGGCCCTCTCCAAAGCAGTAATCCATTTGTGGATGTCGTCCCCTTGTTTAAAGGGGGGCACTATCTTACCAAGGTGTTTCGTATCGAAACTCTTTTCCCTATTGCTAGGTACATTGCTGCCACCAGTGGGGACTGCCCCACTTAACTGTTGCTCTCTCGCAAAGGCAAGCCTCTCTTTGGCCAGGGCAAGTTCTTCCCTTTCGATCCTCAGATTAGCTGCCCTT
Source organism: Lissotriton vulgaris (assembly GCF_964263255.1). Taxonomy (NCBI): domain Eukaryota; kingdom Metazoa; phylum Chordata; class Amphibia; order Caudata; family Salamandridae; genus Lissotriton; species Lissotriton vulgaris. The sequence continues at coordinate 707,579 of NW_028248966.1, read as the reverse complement.
TCCTTAGCTTCGTACACTCTCCTCTGAGGGGACGTCATCCCTCTCTGAGAAGAGTTGTGAGAGCCATTGGTTCGAAGGGATCCGCCAGAGTCTCTTGACAGAGATCGGGCTCGTCCATTCCCAATGTTAAGCGGACCTGACAGTAGCGCCGGGGGTCCCCCAGTACCACTATCATGTTTGCTTAAGTTGGACCTGCTTAGTCTGACGACTTCTACCTGTCCCTTATCTGCCTCATCCCCAGAGAGATCCTCATCCTCATCATCCTCCACACCTTCGTTCTCAGTTGCGAGGTGGATGAGGTCAGGATCGTCTCTGGTTCCCTCGAGGGGAGGCATGTCTCCTTCTGGATTAGAAGAGCTAAGAAGTTTCTCGGCCCTTCTGGCATCATAAGTCTCCAAGAGACCAATCAGAAAGGACGTTGTGGGGTTAGACCCCTGCTTGATCTTCCTGGAGTGACATAGCTGTCTTAACTCCTTGAAGCTCAGCACAGTATATCCGGAAGGGATGACCTGTGGAGGGTCAACTGACACAAGGGGAGACCCAGAGTTTCCTCCTTTGTCCGACATACTGTTTCTAGTGTGGTGTAAGTGATGCACCTACCTACACTACGTGTTTACCTACTGTTCCCTTGCTAAGAGTTGTAGCCAAGGTGTGCTAAGCCTTGAGGAGCTACAACAGCTGGTTCAGTAGAACTCAGAGTATTCTAAGCTTTAGTTATATGTACTAACAGTACTTGTGCGATCTTTCAACAAGATATTCTTAGGATACGTGTGGTAAAACAACAGCAAGCTCAAATCCCAACCGCTGCTCACCAATGTGAGAAGTTGGCCCGATATGCAACGTTCGCTATTCTAGCGAACTCTATGTATCGTTCCAACGACCCTTATGGTGTTTGGTTGTAAGTCAACCTATAGACCAGCTATCCTAGTAGCGTGGATACGAGCAGTCTAAGGCTAAAGACTCGAGAGGGCGCGTTAAGCCAGCTGTTTACCACACATGTACCCCTTGAACACCCAGTTAAAGGACACCACACAAGTGTTATGAAAATAAACAGTATATTTATTAAGAATCACAACAGCCCTGCACTCTTTATGAGGACAGGGTACTAAGCACAAACCAAATCTCTTTAGCAAATACTTCAAGTGCACAAGTAAAACAAGTGTCCGAGGACACGGAAAGATTAAGGTCTCGGGCAGACCCGATAAGGCAAGTCGGAAGCGAGGGACTCGGGACCCTAGAGTAAAGAGGCTATGCAGGCACCGAAATGCCGAGTTACCTAGCCACGAGGGCTGCGGCTGCACAAGTCTTACAGGCGTCGGGGTCTTCGCTGACGAGCCAGGAGCCGGAAGAAAAGGAGTTGCTGGCCGGCGACCAGTGCTGAATAGTTCGTAGAGATCCAAGCCTGGATCAGAGAGTGTTGATACCTGAAAGCAGAGGGGACCAAGTTCGTACTACTAGCCAGTAGTCAGAGGGTACCAGGAGGGCACCGGTTGGCCGTCACCTCGACCAGGTGAGTGGGCGACGCTAGGCTCTGCAGTCTCACGGACCAGGAGGCGTTGTCGGCGACCACGGTGGAGGTGCGAGCTGTCCCACGAAGGATGATGCTGTCGGCGTCGCTGGGCCCAGGATGGGGCAACAAGCCTTGGCAAACCTCAGGGCCACGTGGTGGGCCTAAGATGGCGTCTTGAGTGGACCAGGAGGGTCCGGGGTGCTTCTCGCAAAGATGGAAGCAAGGGCCAGTCTGGAGCAACCAGACCAGCAGAGTTGATTGTCGGATGTCGTCACAGAAGGGCACAAGCCGGCGGCTAGTGACCAGACAACGTGCTGAGCAGCGAGCAGAAGGGCCCCACGCAGATCGTGGAGATGCTGGGAGACTGCACTTCGGTGCTGGAGCGGCTCAGGGTCGGGGCTTCTCGGACCCCAGAGCACTCACCAGAGAGTTACCTCGATGGTCGTGCTGGTTTTAAGAGCGTGCAGGTTCTGATGATGGCCGGTCCCTCGAGGTCTCGTCGCACCCATAGATCACAGCTGAGCTGATGACGTGGGTAGAGGTCAGAGGTGCCAGGGAAGCCGGTTCTCGTCGAGCTGGGCCGTCGGATTCCTTGAGGAAGGACTTACAGCAAACCGCAGAGTTCTTAGATGGTGCCCGCTGATGCAGGGTGACTACTCCTTAGTCACAAGGGAGAAATCTTGAGAAGAGTCTTGAATGTCCTTTCGTAGAAAGTAGTTCTTGAATCAAAGATGATCTAATTTGGAAGGGTCCCCGCTCCGGCCTTTATTCTAAAGAAAGGGGTGGGTACATGACTAGGTCCTGCCCTAAGGGTGGGACCAGGAAGGGGGGTAGTTACACCCCTCTCCCCTGCCGGACTTTCCCCAGGCCAGGGCTGTCGCCCCTGGAACTGGTTCTAACCGGCAGATGCGTAGTGAGCACCGGGGTGCCACTCCGCAGTCACCTTCTCGCAAAAGCCCTACCTACCCAGAATACACAAACCCTGTCTGGGACGGTGCGAACACCGCCCTCGACAGGAAACCCTTTGTCCGAGCGCTCCTCGCTGGAAGGACTCCCAGCAGCAGGAGGTCAGACTCGTGTCTGTGGTGGCAGCATCCATTTTGTGGAGCTGAGGCTTCAGTTAACTTTAACCGGGGTTCACAGTTACGTACATGTCGTGTCCCTCTAGAAGGGTGGAATGCTAACCTCGTCGCCAGAATTGGTGAGAGGGCAGCACCCCGATTCGTATGACACCTTACTCGACATGCCTTGATAACGCGACACCGGAGTTACCGATATGGTACGCGTTATCATGGAACAGCCATTGGGTCTTGATTCCGCAAGCTGCAACCGGGCTCGGCTCGGGCCTGAACCTAGCTCACACGAGCCCACGCACTCTGCCTTCAGGATTGTTAAGGCCTGCCATAGGAGTGACTGATAGGAACTCGGGTGTCCGTTGTATGGTTAGATATAGAGCTACTATACCTAAAGCGACGGGTGATTACACATCTTCGCCCCAGCTGTCATGCAGCCAGTTGTGTCAAATTTAGGAGGCCAGCCAGGGGTGGCATAATACATGCTTCAGCCCCTGGCGGCCCTGGGTACACCTATGCCCTGCGTTACGGGGTCTGATAAGGTGGCCCAGTACCAATTGGTAAATGCACCTAGGGTACATATCGTAATTTAGAAAGAGAACAGCCAGGATGTGGGTCTGATTAGCAGGCCCACAGCCAGAGAAAGTCGTAAACCAGTGAAACAAAAGCAAAAAATCTGGGTGATCATAGGATTGCAGACCCTACTCTCCTACACACACAATTAGCAAAAAACAACACAGCCCCTGCACTATATAAAGTCAATCAATTCTTGGTAATGTTGGTCTCAGTTGAAGTGGTTGATTGAGCACATCAAAACATTCGGTGTAAGACTTCAAGGATAAGAAAACATCAGTAGATATATAAAAGTTCAAGAGACGTTATGTTCTTGTTGTAGTACACCAGTTTATTGTTCCTCTGTACAGGCCAACACGTGTTTCATCGCTGGGAACAGACTGCAAATCTTCAGGGCCTCATAAGATGTGGGCGAAATTATGTTGGTCAAAACACCCGGTTCGAGCGATACATGGAATCCTATATTTTTTTGGATTTCCAAAACAAGCGTGCTCGCTGTCTGCGTAATTTTCTGAATCTCTTATGTTTGTGAATGGAGCTTTAACCGGGAGGAGAAGAGAATGGTGGTCGAGATCTGGTTTAGGCGGTAATAATCGGTAACAAATGTAGGCGGGTACACCTCATTAGTTTTGTTCCCTCTCCTGAAGTTCCCGGCGCCGTGTAACGAAGACGGTCATTTGTTACCGATTATTACCGCCTAAACTAGCCCTGCCAGAGTAGCTCCAAGTCTTTCACCTTCCCCATACATCCTAGCAGTTAAGTGTTACTCAAGTGTTTAATTTCACTGTTCACCTTGTCATAATTCTCCTTAAGCTTTGTCTTGATGTCATGCAGGGTTTGGGGATCACTGTAACCTTGATGTTCCCTCTCTAACTGTGCAATTTCTACTTCCAGGTTCATGAGACTACCTCTCAAAGACCTGAGAACCCAAACGTGCTTTGCAATGGTGACCCCCGATAGAGACTTTAAATGTCTCTCAAACTGTCGCAAACTTGTTGATTGTGCCTATGTTATTATAAAGTTCTGCATTAAAATGGGGTCTAAAAAGGAATAGGGTGGGAAGCACCAGGCGAATAGCTCAAATGTTCAAGGAGGAAGTGCTAAATCTAAAATTATTGGTGAGTGGTCATAGTAGGTCCTCGGAAGATGATCACATTTAATTACTCTGCGAGCTAATATTTTGGACACTTACTAAAACTCAATGCAGGTGTAAATGTTGTGTACAGCCAAATAATGTATATACCCAGTGGTTTCTGAGAACTTATATCTCCATATGTCAATTAGGCACAGTTTCTCCATTAAAACCAGGATTGCCTTAGCCTTACTATTGCAATCACTGAGAAAAGTACATGCAACAACCTGTTCCTCCCCAGCGTACACTGTGTCACTGTCCAATGACAGCAGCACCCACTGCAATGTTGAAAATGCATGTTGAGCATTACAGTGCACTACGTGGCAGGCACCACAATGTGCCTTCCACTTAGTGTACTCCAATGTAGAGGGGTACCTATGCACATACATTGATGGCCTGCAACAGGCCATCAAACAGGATCTCCACCAGCCTTTTCATGACAGTGTCGCCGCCATGGAAAGACTGGCTCACAGCCTGCATCATAATATGGTGGACGTGCCTGCTAGGCACCACCACCATTTTATGCATGCAGACGGCTCCGCCAGGCATTCGGTCTGATTACCTGTGGAGGTTTCCGCGGTGGACGGTCTTTTCGTCTGCCATGGTCGCAGTCTAGATCCCCGCCATCGTAATGTGGCGGGGGGAAATTCACATGGCTGGTGGTGGCGGTCCTTCCGCCATCGTAATGAGCCCCTTAGCCTCTGGTCTGGTGTTTGTACCTGAATATAGTCACAAGTTGTTACTGGCGCCAGACACTCTAGATGATTTTAGCAAATTATTGTGACTTCTGTTGTGCTGTCTAGCAGAGTCAGAGCCCACTCTGTTCTGAAGCAGAGTCCTCAATATGTGTGGCATGTCTTTTATCTCAGCCACCTTCTTCTTTTCAAATTGAGGTTTTACTGTGGATATTTTTCTTTCTTTTTTATAATGAAGTCAGAAGAGCATTGTGACTCCTTCATCTGTTTCCTGTTTTCCTCCAATCTGTGCTCTGATCGACCTCCTCTCTCCGAGCATTTTTTTGGATGACTCCTGAAATGAACGAGAAGGATGTGTATCAGTGGCCTTATACATTTAAAGCTGTTTAATTGTTTCATGGTTATGCAAAGTGTAGCTCATCTCAGAAGACTCATGTGGAGGAGATCCGCCTTGTAATTTAATCTTGTCTTTATTTTTCTTATTATCCTAGCATTCTTTTAAAGACTGTGTGCCTGCTTTGGGGTTATCCTTTTCAGAATTACACTTCATTTGTGGTTTGTTAGGCCTGGCTCCCAAATTATCTCAACCTCTGGATGTATAGGCTTGAGCAATAATCATTTTTGGCAGTTCTCACTCCTGATTCACTAATGGTATCTGGGTGAGACATTGCTATACCGCTGAATGCTGCAGATTCCTCTTTAATAAAACTAGAAATAATTCAGGAGACTGTAGCATAATTGCTAATAAGTTTCCTTCCCTGATCCAGGGCATGGGCAACAGCTATTGATGTTGTATAAATAGCAGCAATTACTGTGCCCCACGTGGCGCAGTTTTCTACTGGGGGAACAATCTCCAAAGGAAGGCACGTTGTGAGAACTCTATGTTTATCTTGAGGTCCTGTATGGGGAAACACTGCTTCAAGCTGATTTGTTTTGTGCAATCCAGAACAGAATCTTCTCCGGTCTAAGGGAACCTTACCTATAACTGCATTAACAGTCACTCGTCTAATAGTGGGCATCTACAATTGTGGTTGAGCAGATGGAACAGCCCTTGCTGGGGCTGATGTTATGTCTCGAATAACAAATTGAATTAGTTGTCTGTATAGTGTAATTATAGCTGTATAAAGTCTACAAATTTCTGCTGCTGTGAAAACTCCTATTTGCGGATATGGTCTATAGCTGGCTAGGACTGGCCATGTTACCTCCTCATTACTGAGGTGACCCAGTCTGATATTTTCTATTGTACGTGGTAGGGTACCTTAGATGAATGTGAAGGAATCAAAGACAACTCAAAATAGTTTTTAAAAAGACATACATCCACTATATTTTGTATGATATCAAGGGCTCACAATAACACAAATGCAGGGTGAATATCATACAAATATTTCAATTATAATTACCAAGGTGTTAAAAACAAATATTATTCCTTATCAGTGTTGTATAAATACCCTTGTACTCATATAAATATTATTAATCTAACTACTCAAACATCCCATCATTCATGTCCTCATGCATTCCCCTCACCTAACACTACAGGAACAAAAGATAGAATGTGTGTAATGTAGGCTTTTATTAGGTTTTGATAATGATTGCAGGCAACTTGACAGTGCTTTTTGTCATATGAATGCATAGATTCAATGAATCTGTAAGGAAAGAGGATTAAATAAAGGTGTATTTAGAATCTGCTAGTTGCTTCGATCTACCCCTGTTTCAACACAATGTGAGGGAAATATGATTTTTATTTACAAAATTTGAGGTTTGCAAGTAATTCTGGGTAACAGACCTTGGTGAGAGCCAGACAAGTCACCACATCCTGGATTCCCCTGTGTGTCTAATTTTCAAAAAGGTATAGGTGCCAGCAGAGCTAGGGGTCAACATCTACAACTAGGCAGAAAAAACAGCAATGGACCGCACACCGCTAGCCCCTCCTCCGGGTCGCCCCTAAGCACTCTGGTATGTGCAGTGCCTGAAGTTCGAAGAATTACTGAAAGTTCGTAAGTGGTTCACCTATGTAGGTGCAAGTAGATACTTGTTGTTCCCCCGATCTCTAGACCCGGGACATGGCCCGGGTTTCGGGATATCTTCCCTCATCAGTAGAGAAAGTCAATAGGGGTGGAAGAGAAGGCCGCCTCGTAACCGTCACGGGCCTCGTTGCCCAGCACGCAGGTGCGTCGTCTAGAAGCTCGTCAGCTTGGGAGGCTCAAGGGAGCCCTTATGTAGAAAAAACAGCAATGGACCGCACACCGCTAGCCCCTCCTCGGGTCGCCCCTAAGCCCTCTGGTATGTGCAGTGCCTGAAGTTCGAAGAATTACTGAAAGTTCGTAAGTGGTTCACCTATGTAGGTGCAAGTAGATACTTGTTGTTCCCCCGATCTCTAGACCCGGGACATGGCCCGGGTTTCGGGATATCTTCCCTCATCAGTAGAGAAAGTCAATTGGGGTGGAAGAGAAGGCCGCCTCGTAACCGTCACGGGCCTCGTTGCCTAGCACGCAGGTGCGTCGTCCAGAAGCTCGTCAGCTTGGGAGGCTCAAGGGAGCCCTTATGTAGAAAAAACAGCAATGGGCCGCACACCGCTAGCCCCTCCTCCGGGTCGCCCCTAAGCACTCTGGTATGTGCAGTCCCTGAAGTTCGAAGAATTACTGAAAGTTCGTAAGTGGTTCACCTATGTAGGTGCAAGTAGATACTTGTTGTTCCCCCGATATCTAGACCTGGGACATGGCCCGGGTTTCGGGATATCTTCCCTCATCAGTAGAGAAAGTCAATAGGGGTGGAAGAGAAGGCCGCCTCCTAACCGTCACGGGCCTCGGTGCCCAGCACGCAGGTGCATCAACCAGAAGCTCATCAGCTTGGGAGGCTCAAGGGAGCCCTTATGTAGAAGAAACAGCAATGGACCGAACACCGCTAGCCCCTCCTCCGGGTCGCCCCTAAGCACTCTGGTATGTGCAGTGCCTGAAGTTCGAAGAATTACTGAAAGTTCGTAAGTGGTTCACCTATGTAGGTGCAAGTAGATACTTGTTGTTCCCCCGATCTCTAGACCCGGGACATGTCCCGGGTTTCGGGATATCTTCCCTCATCAGTAGAGAAAGTCAAAAGGGGTGGGAAAGAAGGCCGCCTCGTAACCGTCACGGGCCTCGTTGCCCAGCACGCAGGTGCGTCGTCTAGAAGCTCATCAGCTTGGGAGGCTCAAGGGAGCCCTTATGTAGAAAAAACAGCAATGGACCGCACACCGCTAGCCCCTCCTCCGGGTCACCCCTAAGCACTCTGGTGTGTGCAGTGCCTGAAGTTTGAAGAATTACTGAAAGTTCGTAAGTGGTTCACCTATGTAGGTGCAAGTAGATACTTGTTGTTCCCCCGATCTCTAGACCCGGGACATGGCCTGGGTTTCGGGATATCTTCCCTCATCAGTAGAGAAAGTCAATAGGGGGGAAGAGAAGGCCGCCTCATAACCGTCACAAACCTCGTTGCCCAGCACGCAGGTGCATCGTCCAGAAGCTTGTCAGCTAGGGAGGCTTAAGGGAGCCCTTATGTAGAAAAAACAGCAATGGACTGCACACCGCTAGCCCCTCCTCCGGGTCGGCTCTAAGCACTCTGGTATGTGCAGTGCCTGAAGTTCGAAGAATAACTGAAAGTTCGTAAGTGGTTCACCTATGTAGGTGCAAGTAGATACTTGGTGTTCCCCCGATCTCTAGACCCGGGACATGGCCCGGGTTTCGGGATATCTTCCCTCATCATTAGAGAAAGTCAATAGGGGTGGAAGAGAAGGCTGCCTCGTAACCGTCACGGGCCTCGTTGCCCAGCACGCAGGTGCGTCGTCCAGAAGCTCGCCAGCTTGGGAGGCTCAAGGGAGCCCTTATGTAGAAAAAACAGCAATGGACCGCACACCGCTAGCCCCTCCTCCGGGTCGCCCCTAAGCACTCCCTCCCTGTTTTCCATCTACAGCTAGGCACTTTGCAAAAAAAAGGGTCAGTTTTCACTGTAAAAGTGAATTGTGTCCACGTTGGGTTTTGAGCCGATTCCTTTCGCGGGGGTACTAGTCCTACCCACAAAAGTGAGGTACCATTTTTATTAGGAGACTGAGGGTAACAAAGAATTGTAAAGCAACTGTTATTACCTATTGACTTTTGATGCATTACTGCCTTTCAAATGAAAGACAATGTGCAAAAAATAAGTTACTTATTATCATGCTACTATGGGTACTTACAATTTTGGAAATGTGCAAATAGCTACTGTTTATAAACTCTATATTTTGTTCCAAATTCATAAATACATATGTGTCTTTCATCCCGATTTTCACTGCATATCTTTTCCCAAATGAATTGCTATATACCCGGCACATAATAAACCATTGCAAGACGCTGCTCAGTTATTGGCTTTGATTCGTCGTTTTCTCAGTGAACCTACAAGTTATATATACCCCCACAACCAGGAAAGTCTAGCGGATGTAAAGGTATATTTGTTTCAAACATCTGTCATAATTAGAAGAAGTTACAGGTGAAAACGTTGGCACAAATGGCTGTTTTTTTCAACTCATTTTCAATATTTCCTATTTTCAACTTTTAGTTTCTATGAAGAAACGTTTAATGATCTACACAAAAGACCCCTTTATGAATTCTGAATTTTTGACACATTTTCTAACATGTATAGCTTTCCAGGATCCATTATTTCTTTCATACCCGTTTCTACCAATAACTGGAAGAAGGTTAAAAACACAAAAATTGCAAAAATAGGCCATGGCCCAGTAACATGCAAAAACTGTGCAAAAATGTTTGGTTTTCAGACAAACGTCTCTCAGACCCTAAAATCTGTAAACAATGTTATTTCAGTCCCACAAACCCTTTGTTGATACCATTTGCAGGGGGAAAAACAGACGCTTTCATGTGCAGCACTTTTTTCCCATTAAAAAAAATCGCTGTATTTTGGCAAATTCTGGGTCCATTCCAGGGGAATACACAAACCCTGGGTACCTTTAGAATTCGCATGGTGTTGGAAGAAAAGGACAAAAAATATGGTGTGGATACCTTATGTGTCAAAAAGTTACAGGGCCTAAGCGCAAACTACCCCAAATAGCCAAAAAAGGCTTGGCACGGGGGGAAAAGGCCGAGCAGCAAAAGGGTTAAAACTCTTTGCACTTGCTGTGAATTGTTGTCATATGGGTGTAGTATTTTCAAAAGATAAAATTATCAGAGATTGACCGGTGATGACACTGAAGCTCGGAGCAAGGAACCCAGTATGTACGAGAATCCCTTGATTGATAAACAACCCAACATGCCTCCTCATGCAGGTGAATAATCATATATCAGCATTAGAACACAAATGTTCTTAAAATATAGAATCCATTCAATTTTAATATGTTGCTGAAAATTCATTAATAGGCACCGTACACTGGTTAGCTCCAGTTATTGCCTTCATGGCCTGCCATCATGACCAACTCCTGCGACACCTCTCACTTAAATCTGACCTGTCTTTCCAGTGCCAGCATCCAACGCTCTTCAACAGGGGCGGTGTGGTCTCTACCACTGATGTCCATCTTGTATCAATAGCACATTCATTACCTCAAACCTAGTGCAACAGCTCTTTCCCTGCATGCTCTGTGCACATAACTAAACTGGGCAATGCACTTACCATGTGGGGCATTGATTTGGAACCTTTATGACCTGTGACCCACTAAAAAGGCTTTAATCACAACCTCCAGTGCTACAATGAAAGTAGCAGCTCAGTCAGGACACTATTCATTCTACTGTAGATATTATTGCAATGAGTGGTTATTTATTCGCTGTGTCCTCTTTCCTTTAAACTGTCTTCTTCTAGTTACATCATTACATGAGGGATCTTCATTTTAAAACTTCCTCTGGTGATGAAATCTACTTCGATGATCTTGGGGACCCGCCAACGCGCTTTCACATTTTTAACTGGCATTACCTTGATTGGGGTAATTCTACAAGATTCAAAGTGGGAAGCTACCATCGAAGCCCTTCCGGGGAGGAACAGCTCACCATTGATGACCGAACCATTCTTTGGCACCCCGACTTTAAGCAGGTAATGGCTCCTGTCTGAATTGGGAACAAACTTTGAAAAAAGGTGAGATCCATATGGATATGCAAGAATAAGAATAATCAACAGAGAAGTCATTGTTGCCTCATTTTGAGTTTGTATCAGCAGGTGAACCACAATCTATCACGGTTCAGTTGCCCCACTTAACTCTCAGGGACATATTTACAAGCCCTTAGCACCACTGGAATGTCACTTTTTTCATGCTCCAGTGGAGCTCCGTGTACGCCCATATTTAGAAGGCTGCGTTGAGCCATTGTGCATGGCTTAACACTGACTTGCTACTCTAGCCCTCCCAACACAGCTTTTCCGCAGTAAATGGACGTGCAATGGGTGCTGCTGGGGGTGTTCCCAGCAACACCCAGGGCTTTTTGACTCTGCCCCAGATGTACAAGGATCTGTGAATCTGAGGCAGCGCTAAAAATGTGCCTTTCAAAAGGAGGACGTAATGTGATGTAAAGAGTAGAAATACTTGTATTTCTCCTCATTTTTGCTCTTTCTATGGGCCTCATTTACTATATAATATTTTGATGCACTGCAGCCCAGAAATCCTTATTGCTAAAAGGATAGGAATGTGCAGTATCTATGAGTGATTATGAATGAATGATTACATATTTGTAGAGCGGTGGCAGCGCCTTGCGATAGCGCTGGGAAACGAAGGCGGGCAGACTGCCAGTTAAGCTCTTCTGCACTGCCTTTCTGTGAAGCACGATCGCTCCTGGCACTTTTAATGCTCTTTTAACCTTTTTAAAAAACGCTCGCGTTTTTCACTGATGCAATTGATTTAATAATTGTGGGGTGTTTTTAAACTGTCTGCCTCTTTCTGAATAGTCATACCTTATTGTTGCTCCCCGGCCCCCTTGGTCCCCGGTCCACCACGGCTTGCCTGTGCCGATTGTGTGGAGGGACAGGTTAGGCGCCATCTTGGGTGTCCCGGACCCCTACTGGAACGGAGTTAGCGCTCCAGCTCGGGGAGGGGCTTGGCCGTCAAATAGGATCGGCGTAGGCAGTCCTGTGCGTTTGAACGAGGTGGTGGCAGCGCCTTGCGATAGCGCTGGGAAACGAAGGCGGGCAGACTGCGAGTTAAGCTCTTCTGCACTGCCTTTCTGTGAAGCACGATCGCTCCTGGCACTTTTAATGCTCTTTTAACCTTTTTAAAAAACGCTCGCGTTTTTCACTGATGCAATTGATTTAATAATTGTGGGGTGTTTTTAAACTGCCTGCCTCTTTCTGAATAGTCATACCTTATTGTTGCTCCCCGGCCCCCTTGGTCCCCGGTCCACCACGGCTTGCCTGTGCCGATTGTGTGGAGGGACAGGTTAGGCGCCATCTTGGGTGTCCCGGACCCCTACTGGAACGGAGTTAGCGCTCCAGCTCGGGGAGGGGCTTGGCCGTCAAATAGGATCGGCGTAGGCAGTCCTGTGCGTTTGAACGAGGTGGTGGCAGCGCCTTGCGATAGCGCTGGGAAACGAAGGCGGGCAGACTGCGAGTTAAGCTCTTCTGCACTGCCTTTCTGTGAAGCACGATCGCTCCTGGCACTTTTAATGCTCTTTTAACCTTTTTAAAAAACGCTCGCGTTTTTCACTGATGCAATTGATTTAATAATTGTGGGGTGTTTTTAAACTGTCTGCCTCTTTCTGAATAGTCATACCTTATTGTTGCTCCCCGGCCCCCTTGGTCCCCGGTCCACCACGGCTTGCCTGTGCCGATTGTGTGGAGGGACAGGTTAGGCGCCATCTTGGGTGTCCCGGACCCCTACTGGAACGGAGTTAGCGCTCCAGCTCGGGGAGGGGCTTGGCCGTCAAATGGGGATGCCTCCTAGATCGCGCAGCGGTCGCGCGCAGCTGGCGCGCCGTCTGCGCGCCGAAGGAGCGCCAAAGGAGGGCCCGTCTGTGCCCGTCCGTGCCTCGGACGGGCCCAGGGCCAGCTACTCTGCCCGGCCTCCTGTGGTGTTAACTAGCTCAGAGACGCGGCAATACTCGCGCGCTGATCTTCTGAGACTTGCCCCTCACAGTAAGGGCCTGTCTTGCACACGCGCAAATCTAGCCAATGCTTTGGGCAAGTGTGCTACGTGTGCATTCCAGCCCCAACCCTCCACCCCCACGTTCAGTCAGCAACGCCACCACTACTAACATCAGGGCGGGACTGATTAATGCTAGATCGGCGGTTAAGCATGCGGCCGACATTTTCGATCTACTTTCGGACGGCCAACTGGAGCTGCTGTTCCTCACGGAGACTTGGATGACTTGTACCTCCGCTCCCAGTGTGGAACTTGCGGTTCCCAGGGGGTTTAAGATAGCTAGAGTGGATCGCCCCCTGGGTAGAGGGGGCGGACTAGCAGTGGTTTTCAAGGAGGGATAGAGTTTTGAATCCGAGCCTCTGACTGAGAGTCTAGGGGGTGAGGCTCTTCACTTCTCCATTAAAACCTCTCCCCACTTTACCTTAGGTGGATCTTTGATTTATAGGCCCCCGGGCCTGGCTACCCAATTCCTGAATTCCTTAGAGGAATATTTAGTGCCGCGGGCCTTAGGTTTTCCTAAGTTTCTTTTGGTCGGTGACCTAAATATTCACATGGATGCCCCTGATTCCTCCGAAGCCCGCAGGCTTGGGGAAATTCTTGAGCTTGCCCAGTTAGAACAATGGGTTTCTGGTCCTACGCACGTGGGTGGCCATCTACTTGATTTGGTGTGCGCGAATTTCCCCATCCAGTCAGTGTTTGTGGAAAAAACAACCTGGTCTGACCATGACTTGGTCAGGTTCAGCTGGGAGATGGCAGAGCCCAGCCCCCCGCCTCCTACATGCCATCTTCAAAAAATTAACCTACCCGCGTTTAGACTTGCCTTGTCTAACACTCGTCCACAACCCAAGGGATGTTTGGACAAAGCAGTTGGGGAGTTTAATGAATGGATATGGCAGGCGGCGACTGCCTCTACTAAGCAAACTATGCTGACTAGAGCCAGACGCTCACCCTCCCAACCCTGGTTTTCCCCTGAACTAAGAGAGATGAAACAGGGCTGCAAGAAATTAGAACGTTTATGGAGGAGAGAGTACAGCCCCGAGGCTAAGTCCGCCCTACGGCTCGCTCAAAAAGACTACTATGCAGCCATTAGGGATGCAAAAGGTAATTATTATGCTGGGCGCATTAACAAGGCCGACAACAACAGCAGAGAGATCTTTGCGATTGTTAAAAGCTTTGTGTCCCCTGTTGCGGAAGCTATGCCCCTCCCGTCCTCTGCGCAATGGTGCGAGGAGCTGTCCACTTTTTTTATAACTAAAATAGCGAAGATTCAGCAGGGCCTTTTAGAGGCACTTCCTGCCGACTGCTCTGTAGCTGGCCCCTGTTCACCCTCTCCCGCATCCTCTGGACACCAACTTACCACCTTCGCACAAGTGGCGGAGGATGATGTTCTCCATCTTCTCCAGTCCCTAAAATCGGGCTCTCCTGCCGACCCGTGCCCTGCCCGAGTGCTCTCGGAGGTGGCGGTTACAGTCTGTAGTGAGATCACGCAGATGGTGAACCTCTCTCTGGCCGCAGGCGTGGTTCCCCAGGTTTGGAAACACGCCAAACTCCTTCCACTCTTGAAGAAACCAGGACTGGACGTGTCGGTTCCGGGCAACTACCGACCCATATCCCTTCTACCTGCTCTCACGAAAATCTGTGAGAAGGTAGTTCTTCAACAAGTGGAGAGTTTTGTCGAAACATCTAATGCCCTCCACCCTGCCCAATCGGGCTTTAGGGCTGCTTATAGCACCGAGACGGCCCTGGTGGAGATGACCGAGGCAATTCGGGAGTGTCTAGACGGAGGTGGCAGAGCGGTCCTAATTTTATTGGACCTCTCTGCCGCTTTCGATACTGTCCCCTATGACCTCCTTCTCGGTCGGCTGTCCGCCATAGGTATTGGGGGAGTGGTGCTGGAATGGCTGTCCTCTTTTTTATCTGATAGGACCCAGCAGGTCTGGATGCCCCCGCATGCCTCCGAGCAAAAGCCTTTGCTCACTGGGGTCCCGCAGGGGTCCACACTTAGCCCCTTACTGTTCAATGTGTACATTACACCTTTGGTATACCTAGCTGAACAGTTTGGGGCTAAAATCCTAGGGTATGCTGATGACACCCAATTGTCGTTTACCTGGCCAGATGATAATCTGGACACGTCTACAGTCCATCTGTGTCTGTCCTCGGTATTTCGCTGGCTAACACAGGCCCAGCTGAAGTGCAATGAGGACAAGTCCGAAGTGCTTTTTTATGGCTCCTTCTCCCCCTCATTTAAGAGCACACTCTGGCCTTCTAACATTCCCTGCCCAAAAGAGATGGGGAGACCAGCGAAAAATCTGGGCATTTGGTTCACGGAGGATCTCAGATTTGAGCATCACATTAAAAAACTTACAGGCACCTGTTTTGCCACTCTGAAAATGCTCTGCAAGTTTTTTCCCTTGCTCCCTAGGGAGGCCAGAGAGTCGGTTGCCAGAGCACTCATACTGGCTCGCCTCGATTACGCGAATGCACTGTTCAGTGGCATTCCGGCATACCTGGTCAAACGCCTCCAAATTATTCAGAATGCGGCTGTACGCCTGCTATTTAACATCCCCAGGTGGAAGAGCGTTCGCACTGAGCTGCGCTCGCTTCACTGGCTTCCCGTAGCGCAACGCATTCTGTTCAAATCTTTGGTGTTGGCGTTTCGTGCAACTCATGACCAGGGCCCCTCGTACTTGAGAAAGAGATTCACAAGGTACATCCCGGCACGCACCCTGAGATCCGCCTCTCTGTTTAAACTGTCCCTTCCCCGTTTTAAACGTGCCAGACTGGGCGGCCAGTCGCTGTCTGTTGTGGTGGCTCGGGCCTGGAATGCCCTCCCTCTCCATCTACGCTCCACGCCGACAGTGGCTGCTTTCAAAAAACACCTGAAAACTCACCTATTCAAGAGTGCAGTCTAGGAGGATCCCCCGATGTCTTGTTCTCTGCCTTCTGTCTTTTTCCTCGCGCCAGGATACTCACCAGTAACAGAGCGCGTTACAAAACGGTTTATACTTATACTAGAGCGCTGGCTGCCGGAGGCATCCCAGCGCTTATAGACCCATAACGGAAAAACACCACTCAACAAACCAGGAAGGTCTTCAGCCGTTTTCTAAACGCTAGATGATTGGGTTCGAGTCGTAAATTATCGGTAGGTTGATTCCAGCTTTTTGCTGCGTGAACTGCGAACCGGCAGCCACCTGTACGAGAGGGCTTGACCCTCGGTACAGAGAGCAGATTACGATGGTTAGATCTTAAGGCTCTGGAAGATTGATAATGGCAAAACAGAGGGCGCAGGATGGCCGGACCGTTGTTAGTTATCGACTTATGGGCCATACACATGGCTTTAAACCAGATCCTTTCCTGCACCGGTAGCCAATGAAGAGATCGCAGGGCAGCCCTCGCCGAGCCATGTCTCGGAACCTCCAATAGTATATGGGCTGCACAGTTCTGGACGGACTGAAGTATCTTAATAGTGCCTAAGGGAGCACCCAGATATACCGCAGTTGCGTAGTCCAGTCGAGAGAGAATCGGGGACTGGACAAGGATCCTTCTCGCCTCGAACGGAAGAAGGGTCAGCACCTTCCTTAAGAGCCTCAAAAGGCCATAACAAGTCGGGGCGACCTTACGAGCCTGAACTTGAAAGCCCAGAGTGGGATCAAGCCAAACCCCTAGACTCTTGATTTGGTTATTCGGGGTAGGAGAGGGGCCCAGACAACTCGGCCAACAAAAATCAAGATTAATGGGGGCCTTATATCCCAGCAACATAATCTCAGTTTTTGATCCGTTGAGCTTTAGGAAAGAGGCATCCATCCATTCGAGAACCTTGGTAAGACAAGGGGACAGGTTGTTAGTCCCAGAATCCACCAAAGCGGATGAGGGTGCCTGGGTGGTGTAAAGAGTAGAAATACTTGTATTTCTCCTAATTTTTTCTATATAATATTTTGATGCCTTGCAGCCCAGAAAGCCTCCCTGCTGCGCTACTGTGCATCAAAATAAATGGATAGGAATGTGCAGTATCTATGAGGGCGCCTGCGTTGGTGCATGCCATCCCATTGTGCACCAGTGCAGGGGAGAAGAACAGGAATGCACCATATCGTGTAGATATTGGACACACCTACCCTTTTCTTTTGACGCACGGCAGCGCAGCAGGAAGGCTTGCTGTGCTGCAGTGGGTCAATCTAAGGTAAATGAGGCTCATAGAAAGAGGTCAAACAATGTGAGTTTCCTATCAGTAGAGCCTAAATGTTCTCAAGTGGCAGAGACCTTTAACCTGATAGCTTGTCTTCCACTTGACCGCCTGCTTACAGTAGCAAATGCCTGGGCTGTATTGGGCAGAATGAAGGTCACAATGTTTCCCAGCCCTGGGCTACCGTGTCAGGCTTGGCGACCCATGGCAGGGAAATTGTCAAATGATGCCCACACTCAAGGACAAAATTCCTCAAATTCCAGGACCATTTACTTTACTGTTTTTCATGAAAAAACTCAAGAACTATAATATAAAACACAAAAGTTTGTATCTTGCAAGTTCTTATGCCTTCAAAGCAAACACCACTGCAGTGGATGCTCTGAAGGCTTAGAGGTTCCCACCAGGAATGCGGGGGTCTCTAAAAGCAAGTGGCAGCACTTTACCAGAGGAGCATAGAGTGTAGCCTTTGCTGACCTCATGGGTAAGCACATTTTCCACCACAGTCTAAATACCAGTTGTCATGTGTGCAGGATGGACCACATGCTTATGACGTTGCTAATATAATCAAGTTTACCAACCACGTACAATGGTTGTTGTTAACAGAATAACACACTAAGTGCCACAAGTATAACCAATTCATGTTGTGACTCTCAAATCACAATTTGCAAGTTGCTAAATGAAAAGTACTGTGTATCAGACACATCTAGCAATGGGATTGCAGTGACCTATCTCATTCATTTTCATGAGGTAGGTTGCAATGTGTGACCCATTGGGTATGGCCTGTGATCACAGGGATGGTGGGCTTCTAGGGTCAGCCGGCCACCATGAGTGTGGTTGCTTTTTAATTAAAGCAATATTCTTTATATTTAAATACAGCCCATTTTCCTTTAATAAAAACAGGATGTCCTTAAAAAAGAAAAACAAAAAGTGTACTTTTCATTTTAGAGTAGGGGACCACTGCCTGCTCTTAAGAAGAAACATGTGCTTCCATTCACTAGGGGGAAGGGGTCCCCTTACTGTTTGCAACTGGCTAACCACCTACTTGAAGTAGGCAGTAAATTGAAAATATTTTGCGGTCACAAAACAAGTGCACATACCCCTGTGACCCGCTGTTAAGAAAGGACACCCTTGGCACGCTCCTTCCTAATAGCAACTAGCACACCCTATTTACCAAGTCAGAAATAGGTTACTGAGGGTTGGTACATGGCAAAAGCCATTTTAATCGTGGCAAATGGGCTGAATCTCCATTTGCAACAGCTAAAAATGGTCGTATGTGTGCCAACTTCTAGTCCTTGTACATTACTGATTAAATGAGGTAACTGCATCCAAATAAACTTAATTACTTAATTTTAAGCTTCAACTCTGATTTTTAATGCTTAGCTAAAATTTGAGAAACAATTCCTGGGCTATATCTTTAGCTGTCAAGCTTTCGTTTCATACCAAAGATCCAACGATTTGATGGGTGCAGGAAGAGTCCGGACCAGGGTGGGTCTGCTCAGTTCTTTTCCAGAGATTCACCCAAAGAACCAGATCCTCAAATGTTTTGGAAACAACAAATTCTGTCAGTCGGAGATTTGGGGGGTTAGAAATTGAGAGTGCATAAGAATCACACTATTCTTGTTTCCTAAGAAGGTTACGTTTAGGTGATGTAAAGTGGTGATTCCTCTCCGAGGGTTCGGGGATACAGTCCAGCAAAGAACCTATGCCCTATGTGACTGGAAGTAGCAGCTTTATTTTCTGTGCATTCTGTAGAATAGTAGGTGTTGATGGGACTGCTACCTTCTAATCAGGGTAGAAGTCTTACAGATTAAATACTTAGGTGCAGTAGTCTGGTTGACTTCTCACAAGATCTGAGTGGACTGAGACAATGTGGGTCCATGCCTCAAAGACCAATCAGCAAATCCTTATTAAAAGACACAGTTGAGCTCGGCATCTGGGTTGGATGCCAGGCAGCAGTTTTGTCCAAATAAAACAGGGTGGCTAGCTGTGAGGTGATACCAAATACAAACAATCACTACTGCACTTTGGAAGAGAGATGCATGTTATGATATGTTATGGTAAGGTTTTGTTATGCTATGTTATGCTACGTTATGTTATGTTCATTTGTATAGTGCACTAATCACCCATGAGGGTACTGAGGCTCTTGAGCAGACATGTAAGCATGTAGTCCCTGTGGTTTTATTCAAAGAATAAATAAATACAAAACAGGGGGTACGTGTTCCTATAGGAAGAAACATTGTCAAATATAAAGTGTAAGTGGAAATGATTCAATTAAGGAGAGGGTCTTCCTACATGGAAGTCTGAGCCCTCAAACACACAGATGGGTATCATGATTCATCATAAGGCTTGGCTCCTCGTGGGGCCAGGGCTGCAATTACGCACAGGTCTTACTAGAGGGCTACTTGGAAGAAATCTTCTGTTTAAGCCGTATAGGTGAGTGGAGGGCTGTAAATCTACAGTTGAGTGTATGTGGAGAGAACTGTCGTTACAACTACCTAAGGAAATCAAGGAAGGACTTCAAACAGCAAAGTCTTATCCTCTTGCAGAACTCGAAGTAAGGAAGAGGTTCTGATGTGATGAGGGAGGTTGTTCCATGTTTTTGTGGGATGCAAGAGAATGAGAGACCTTCTGCTTTGCTTTTGCGGATATGCAGGTGTGTGCAAGTAAGAGTGAAGTAAAGCAGAGTTGTGTGGCAGGCTGGTGGAAGTGTATGTGACTTTTGAAGTAAGTTGTTCCAGTATTGTTTAAAATGTATGTGTGCATGAGAAGCTGGAATTAGATGTGCTTGTGCATGAGGAGCCAGTGAAGCTCTTTGAGGTGAAATGCGATGTGGGTGCGGTGTGAGATGTTACATTTCAGTAATATAGTAGTGTTCTGGATGATCTGAAATCTGTGAATAAGTTATTTGGAGATTCCGATGTATTGTGCGTTGTGGTAGTCTAGACAGCTAGTAAAGCCAGCTAGCAAAGTATTCTTGCATAACTGTCCTTCTGGTGTTCTAGGGCATCACCTTGAAGCCTTTCAAAGTATATGTAGGATGTGGAAGAAGGAAGCACTCTCTGCATTGACTTGTGCCATCATTGTTTCCTCTAGGAAGACCCCCAGGTTTTCTGCATGGTTGGTAGATGTTGGTCCTAGCTCCAATGGGCAAAAGATGTAGACCAATGAAAAGGTCCTGGTTGCAAAGATCAGAACCTCTCTCTTGTTAGAGTTGAGCTTAAGATAGATGGTTTGCATCCATGCTTCTACCATGGTCATGCATTTGGTGAAGTTGGTTCTAGTGGCAGTTGCATTGCCCATCAGGGGGAGGATGAGTTGGGTGTCATCGGCACAGGGGATGACGGTGATGTCTTGTGATTGGATGATGTTGGTGAGAGGTGTCATGCAGATGTTGAACTGGATAGGGCTGATGGACTCTGCAGATCATATGCTTAGTTTCTGATGTGAAAGAGGCAGTCTGACCCTTTGTGTTGTTCTTGTGAGGAAGGAGCAGATTAAGGTAAGCGTGGATACGTGGATGACAATGTTATGGAGTCTTCTGATGAGCGTGTTGTGGGGGACAGTGCCAAGAGCCATTGAGAGGTCAAGAATGAGGACAGCTGTGTTTCCTCAGTCCAGGATGGTTTGGGTGTCAACAGTGGCTGGCATGAGTGGTGTTTTGGTGCTGTGGTTCTTACTGAGTCCTGATTGGGGATTGTCTAGCAGGTGGTGATGCAAAAGGTGGGTTGAGAATTGCTTGTTGATGGCTTTCTTTTGCAGCAAGGCACAGCCACGTACAGGCACTATGCTAGACAGTGCATCAACTTTCTCTGCCTTTGAAAGCTGTTCCGGTTACATGGCCAGTTTGACTTGACTGGGTCAGGTACAGACACTGGGACCAATTCATCTGGACAAGGAAGAAAAGGCAGAAAATCAGAGAACAATACATTTTATCTTGGGGTAGTAGAAAATCAGGCTTGTGATGTAGAACACCGATCTAAATTCAGTCATGTGTTCATTTCGGTTCAGTTTACATTTTTAACTAGAAGGCTCTCTTCTCTCAACACTCACGCTTGTCCACATCCTTGGGTGACACATTTAACAAATACTACTCTGGACCTCCAATCAAACAATTTAATGTACTGATAAAGTCATTTAAGAGACAAAGGTTGGTCTAGACAAGGTTGTTTCTACTAATAAACACAGCCTAGTAGGGAATGCCCTGGACCTGATGGTGTCCTTATGAAATTATACATATTATGTTACAATAATTAATATTGCACACAAATCACCTCCAGAGGGTTATCTCGGCACAAGGACCTCCTGACACCATACCGCTGTCACCACAAAAACTATCCCTAAAACAGTTCAGTTTTAAGTGATTTACTAAATTTGAGATGATCCGTACAGAAACATAAATGAACAGGGAGAGCATTCCAGTAGAGAGAATCTAGAGAGGAGAAAGCTCTTCCCTCTAAGCGAGACTTTTTAATCCAAGGTATTACAAGCACCCTTTTTCACGTGATCACAGAGCCTTTTTAGGACTTTTTAGAGTGTGCCTCGAAGTTAAGCATTTTGGCCCCTTCCGTATTAGGACTTTGTGAGTCATACAACAGATCTTAAAGACTATTTTCTAACGAACTGGCAATCAATGTAAAGATTGTAAAAGAGAAGCGGGTGAGGCCTTTGCAGGAGCTTTGCAGCTATGAGAGCTGCTGTTTTTTGCACCACCTGTAGTTTTGTCAACTAGGACTCATTGATAGAAGTGAGTAAAGCATTGACATAATCCAAGAGACTCGCCACTAAGGCTTGGACAAAGGAAGAAGCAGGATGGCACTTCTTCACAAACGTAACATTTAAAAACAAGGTTCCCCAGTTTTTCAGACCTGAGCTTCCATAGAAATGGATTGGCACAGGAACACTCTAAGATGTTTAACAATCATCGTTGTGGTTGGGGCAATACCAACTTCTTGTGACCACCAGTTTGAGGCCCATAGGTTGGAATCAGTTAGAAATGGAAGTCTCTAGTTGGCAGAGATATGTACATTTGTCCAGACCCATGGAACGGTACCCCGTTGCAAAATTGTCAGGGAAGCTGTGGCAGGTGTCCTGCACAATTCGACCCCCAGTTCAGGGGTTCTATCCTGTAACTTGGATCCCAGCCTAGGGTCTGTACCCTTAGACTGGGCAGAGGTCAGGGGTGAGGTTGCTCTCTCCCCAAACCCATACTGGGGCCTTGCACCCTCCCACCTAGACCGGTTCCCAGAGAACACAACCCAGTAGGGGTACTGTTAGCAGTCTCTCCTTCCTTCGAGTCAGGGGGGACACCCTGAAACTGGCCCTCCAACCCAGTGTTTGTACCCTTAGGCTGGACCTTTGCCTGGCAACCCAGGACTACTGGGGGAAAACACCAACACCCCCTAAGGGAAACACACTCCTCTGTGTAAAGGTCTGCCTGGTGTAGTCCTCCTACCTCTTGTCCACCTGACAGAGCATGAAGACTCCCCAGGCCGGAAGTGGCCTCACCCGGGTTAGTCCTGGGGGCTCTGATATCAGAGCTGGCAACCCCTGACCCACTGTTCCTTCCACTGGGGACTGCATCCCCCCTCACCCCTCTCTCTGAACTCATGTACCCCCACAAAAGCAGAGGGGCTGTCAGTCAACTGAGCTGGTAGAATGCTAGTTACAGCAGTATCCCAAAGATCAACTTACACATTTGGATCAGCCTCAGGTTATAGCCTCCCTGTACAGACTAGGCCCCCTCCTGGTGTTCCCTTATGGAACCAACCACGCCTTGAGACTGGGTTTCAGGCACCTCAGGACACAGCCCACTCCAACTCCTTCTCCTCTGAGTCAAGACATGGGGCCCACCACACCCTCCCACTACTCTAGGACCTATCTGTGACATCACAACCCTCCCCACCTCACTTGGTTGGGGCAAACCTGAGCCACCTCCTTCAAGACCACCCCCAGATGCCTCTTGACACCCAATAGAATCCACCAAAAGGTCTGCCTCCAGTGTGAGCTCCCAGGGATCAGAGAACTCACGCTCCACCAGGTATTGGCATAGCTCGGGAAAACAGGGACTTAAAATATGCTCTCCACCAATTGAATCACACAGCCCCAACACAGGTGTTAACCAAGATACCCTTTGCCTCGCCATCCAGTGCCTCTCAAAAGTACCACACATAACTCTCCTGAGATTGGTATGACAGTGTCTGACTGTCTCTGTCACTCAACCTACACTATTCCGGGTGGTCTCGACACTCACAGACCAGGATTTCTAGCAAGGGGGAACCCTTTTCCCTGCATCTCTCATCTAGTGTCAGTAAAGTGTCCCTCCCACTACTAGGAATATGATCCCCTGTGCCAGTTCTCCAATTCACTTCGGGGACACTGCGCACCACTGGAGCTACCTCATCAACCTGAACCCCCTTTTGTATGTCAACCCCCTACATCAAGTCAGGTGCCACATCTCTGGGTGTGTGTACTGTTCCCTCAGCACTACATACCACCTTTTTGCTGCCACCATCTGTGCTGGACTTCATCTCCAGCCCAGCAAAGCTTACTTCCAGAGCTACACACATTTCTTTTTCAGCAAAGGCTCCCTCTACGGATGACAAACAGCTGCCTGAAGCTCCACTCTGGGAAGAATGAAATCCTCATCCTCGGAACATCCACCTGGGACAACTCCTGGTGGCCTTCTGCCCTCGGGAGCCCACCCACCCCTACAGATCACACACAGAACCTCAATTTCATCCTTGACTCCTCCCTCACATGACCCGCCAGATCAACAGCATCGCCTCCACCAGCTTCAACTGCCTTCGGATCCTCCAAAAGACCTTCAAATGGATTTCCCCCGAATTCAGTAAAACTGTCACCCGCGCTCTCATAACAAGCAGACTGGACTAGGTCAACACCCTCTACGGCAGAATAAATAGAACTTTCCAACGCAGACTTCAAACCATCCAGAACACCACAGTCAGACTCGATCTCAGAAACCCACGACACAAACACATGACCCAACACCTACGAGACCTCCACTGGCTCCCCATCGAGAAGAGAGTAACCTTCAAACTGCTCACCCACACCTACAAATCCCTCCACAACATCGGACCCAAATACTTCAATGAGAGTGTCTCCTTCCAGGTACCCAAGAGAAACCTACGCTCCGCCAACCTCGCCCTCGCAGAGATGCCCCACATCCGCAGAACCGGAGCAGGTAGAAGAGCCTTCTCCTACGTCACAGCCAAAACCTAGAACAACTCCCAGTCAACATCAGACGCTCCCCCACCTGGCATGCCTTCAGGAGGAGCCTCAAGACCTGGCTATTTGACTGAACCTGAGCTGCCCCCTCCTCACCAGCACCTTGAGACCCTCACGGGTAAGTAGCGTGCTTTAGAAATCCCTGATCGGTTGATTGATTGATTGATTGATTGATCTGTCTCCTCGCGCTCCCGGTCCAGCAGCCTCAGCCTCTGGTCACAAGCACGTATCAGATTCCTCACTTCATGAGACAATTTTTCCCAATGCTTCCTCCTCAGGACCACTGCCCCCTTGGTATCCTCCCCCTCAGATTCCTCCTCAGAGTCATCTGCTAGTGTTGCTTTCCAGCGTAGTACCTCATAGCTATGCAGGACTGCTTCAAGATCCTGCCTTGTGGATCACCTCTTCACAGGTAGCCCCCTCTCCTTACAAAATACTTTTAGTTCCCTCTTCTTGTAGATGGGCAGGTGCCAAAAGTTGACTTCCATTTTGACAAGGCCCAACAGGTGCAACAATTAACCAGAGTCCCAAAAACCAAATTCCACATTATTCACCGCATATTCACCGCTAATCACCAATGTTAGAAATGGGCATCTCTATAAGGGACCCTTGCTTCTAGTCAGGTTAAGGGCGATGCACTTCTAAAATAACCCCTGCTCGCCCCCTTGGTAGCTTGGCACCAGTAGACAGTGTTATCTCAGAGGCAGTGTGCAAAGCATTTGTGAACACTTACCGTAATACAGTGAAAACACTACAAAAGGACACCAAAACAGTTTAGAAAAATGTGTAATCTTTTTCTAAACCCAACAAGAGCAAAATGTAAAAAATCCACAATACAGTAGAAAAATATGACTTTCAAATGGTAAAAATATTGCAGTTCAAAGAAAATTGCAGTTTTTACACAAAGTACCTTGAATGTGTCACGCACACAAACAAAAAGGGTCACAGGGAAGGTGATGTGTTGGTTCCTTACACTCAGGGAAGGGGATGTGTTAGTTTCTTGCTCTGGGGGAGGTGATGCACCAGTTCCTTATTGCTGCCCAGAGGAGGTGATGGGTCAGTTTCTTACTGGAGATGAGGTGATGCATCAGTTTCTTACTGCGTTCCCCAATGATGTGACAGACTTGGCGCCTCAATGGGATGCAATGATCTGTGATGATGCATGTGTTCTTGCAGCCACACAGCAGGCCTTGCGTCAAAATCGGTGCTGTGATCTCGGACTTCGGAGATCGGTGCACTTGATGCACCGTGAGGTGATTTATTGAGCCATGGGAAGGCGCTGCGACAATTTCTTTGGCGATGCATGGGAAACAGGTGCGGATGTGTCATGCTTCTCAAAGTAGAGTTACTTTTCCCCGCTTCAAGTAGCAAACAGCCTGCAGAGGTCCAAAACAATAGCTGGCACCTCCTAGCAGTAGCGAAATCCCAGCAAGGAACTTCAGGGGAACTGGTGGTGAAGTCTTTGTGTCCCTGAGACTTCAGAAGGAATCAAGCTCAGGGTCAAGCCCTCCGAGATCTTCCTCAAGCAAGGGACACAGCAAAGTCCTTTCTCCTTTCCGTGGCAACAACTAGCCACTGCAGGCCAACCCCAAACTGTAAACAGCACAGGGGCAGTATTCCTCCTCAGCTTCTACAGCACTTTTCCTTGGCAAAAGATCTAAAAGTCTGAGGTCTGAGACCCTCTTTTTATACAGTAAATATATTTGTTCTCTTTTGGGCCCAGGGCACTGAGCCCAGTCCAAACCAGTTCTGGGGGACACTTTGCAAGTGCACAACAACCTTCATTTTCAGTGTGAGCCCTGACTCCAGACACAACACAGGGGGGCAAAGCCATCAACGATTGAGGTCCATGTCTGTTTTGTCCATGGAGTAGGAAATGTAAAGGAGCAGAATAGTAATATATATATATATATATTCACTGAAAAAAACATAGGTTATAGACCATATATAGTTAGGGACTAGCATTTAAAAAACCTTATTTTATTTGCACAAAACCATTGAAATTCCATATATAGTTAGTTGCACTAACTATATATCGCGGACCCGCAATCCACTGCTAATGATGTCACATATTACATCATTCATGACATGGTCAGTGACATCACTGATGACATCACTGATGACATCTCAAATGACATCACTGATGACATCACTGACATCTCATTTGACATTACTGATTACATCACTAATGATATCATTTATGTGATAATACATCTTCAGACTCTAATATAACCTTTGATACACTCAGTGTAAACAGGCACTCACAGACTGTCACACATCCATGGAGTTACTCACACACCTATTCAGTCATGCAAAGAATCAATCACATCTCCATTTCCTTAACTATACGGTTATACACACCTTACTTATTCAAACATATACTAACACATATTTACTCTCTTATACAATCCTTGATACAAGTTCACAATGATTCATACAGCCACTCTCACATTCACTGACTCTTATGTTCAGTTATTTATATATGTCAACTCTCACATGGAGTGTGTTTTACATATGTACTTACTTTGACATGTAGAACTGAGATATCCATTCACTCACCAATATACTCATGCACATAGTCAACTGTCCATACAGCTGTTTCTACATGCACTTTTGAACCCATACACCTAGGGAATCAACCGCTCACACATCTATGCACAGAGTTATACACCTCCCAGCCACCCACACACACACTCAGTCTCCCATACAAATACTTGGGCAACCATTCAATAACCCATATAGTTACTGATATAGCTACTGATTTAAACATGCAGCAGTTTACAGAAGAACATAAATATTGATTGCCAAATTAAGACACTTTAATCACTAACCCATGCACTCAGTGAGACACATTTAATCATTCTCTCATACAGTCAGTCATGCACCTACTAAATCCTTCATCCAGACACTTATACATCCACTCATTCTTCAATATGTAAGACATATTTTAACTTTACAGAAACATACAGTCACTGGGTGTTGTCATCAGTGATGTCATCAGTGATGTCATTTGAGATGTCATCAGTGATGTCATCAGTGATGTCACTGACCATGTCATGAATGATGTAATATGTGACATCATTAGCAGTGGATTGCGGGTCCGCGATATATAGTTAGTGCAACTAACTATATATGGAATTTCAATGGTTTTGTGCAAATAAAATAAGGTTTTTTAAATGCTAGTCCCTAACTATATATGGTCTATAACCTATGGTTTTTTCAGTGAATTTTCAAGGTTTTGTAAATGCAAATTCCTAACTATATATGGTCTATAACCTATGGTTTTTTCTGTGAATTTCATTGGTTTTTTAAAAGCTAATATCTATAGCTGTAAAATATATTCTTTATTAAGTGACGTATCACGTAGCCCGTGAGACGCCTCATGATGCATCGCATAACCGTGACGTATCGTCTCTGCAGCGCAAACCAAACCCAAAACGTAAGCGCGCCAGAACACGCTTAAAGATATATATATATTTTTTTAACCTTAATTAGACAAAATCCACACGTGCACATATCACAAACGTTCAAAAAACACAATATGTCGGACTCCCGTTACGCTGCCGGTTAGCTGCCCGGTTAACGTACCAGGAAGCACCTTTACCGCGAAAATCGCAATTTTTTTTTTTCACCCCCCAGGGAACTTTAATAGCCCCCTCATCAATCCTAGGGGTTCAGGAGGGGTCTGCCTTACCCCTTTCATTCATTTACACCTTTTTTTTTCCACCTCTTGTCTCTCGATCCCACAGAGAGACAAGATGGCGGCCGCTCCAGACTGTTTACAATGATAACAGCCAATCAGCTTCTCCTCAGACTCCCGTTACACTGCCGATTAGCTTCCCGGTAGCTGCCCGGTTAGCTGCCCAGTTCGCGTACCAAGACGCGTCTCTACGGCGAAAAAATCGGATTTTTTTGTTTGTTTTTTTTTGGCCCCACGTGGCTTTATAATATCCCCCTCATAAATCCTAGGGGGTCAGAAGGGGTCTACCTTGCCCTCTTTCCTTCATTTCCCCCTTTGTTTTGGCCTCCTCTTGTCTCTCGATCCTACCGAGAGACAAGATGGCGGCCGCTCCGGACTGTTTACAATATTGACAGCCAATCAGCTACTCCTCAGACTCCCGTTACACTGCCGGTTAGCTTCCCGGTTAGCTGCCCGGTTAGCTGCCCGGTTCGCGTACCAAGACGCGTCTCTACGGCGAAAAAATCAGATTTTTTTTTTTTTTTTGGGTTACACTGCCGGTTAGCTTCCCGGTTAGCTGCCCGGTTAGCTGCCCGGTTCGCGAACCAAGACGCGTCTCTACGGCGAAAAAATCGGATTTTTTTTTTTTTTTTTTTGGGTTACACTGACGGTTAGCTTCCCGGTTAGCTGCCCGGTTAGCTGCCCGGTTCGCGAACCAAGACGCGTCTCTACGGCGAAAAAATCGGATTTTTTTTTTTTTTTTTTTGGGCCCAGCGTGGCTCTATAATATCCCCCTCATCAATCCTAGGGGGTCAGAAGGGGTCTACCTTGCCCTCTTTCCTTCATTTCCCCCTTTGTTTTGGCCTCCTCTTGTCTCTCGATCCTACCGAGAGACAAGATGGCGGCCGCTCCGGACTGTTTACAATATTGACAGCCAATCAGCTACTCCTCAGACTCCCGTTACACTGCCGGTTAGCTTCCCGGTTAGCTGCCCGGTTAGCTGCCCGGTTCGCGTACCAAGACGCGTCTCTACGGCGAAAAAATCTGATTTTTTTTTTTTTTTTTGGGTTACACTGCCGGTTAGCTTCCCGGTTAGCTGCCCGGTTAGCTGCCCGGTTCGCAAACCAAGACGCGTCTCTACGGCGAAAAAATCGGATTTTTTTTTTTTTTTTTTTGGGTTACACTGACGGTTAGCTTCCCGGTTAGCTGCCCGGTTAGCTGCCCGGTTCGCGAACCAAGACGCGTCTCTACGGCGAAAAAATCGGATTTTTTTTTTTTTTTTTTTGGGCCCAGCGTGGCTCTATAATATCCCCCTCATCAATCCTAGGGGGTCAGGAGGGGTCTACCTTGCCTCCTTTCCTTCATTTCCCCCTTTGTTTTGGCCTCCTCTTGTCTCTCAATCCTACCGAGAGACAAGATGGCGGCCGCACCGGACTGTTTAGAATGTTGACAGACACCGGAGAGCCAATCAGCTTCGCTTTGCAAAGTTCCGATACGCGAAAAGTTCGCGAACCGGAGCGCTGCCCGGAGCGCTGTTACAGATATATATCTTGATTTAAACGTTAATTTCTCAAAATCCACTGAAGCACATATATTGAGACCTAGCAAAGGCACATCGGGCTAACAGTCCGTACAATTTTGCCAAGTTTCGTGGAAATCCATTCAGCCGTTCGGGCTAAAAGTGAGTCCAACCGCCCTATGGAAATTAACATGGGAAAAACGCGTTTTGGGACCCCCCTTTTTTCTCAGCCCCCCCTTGACGAACCCCCCCCAAATTTTCAGGAGCTGCTCAGAAACAAAATGTGCCATTTTCCTGAAAATTTCAGCCGATTCCGTCCACAAACGCCAAAGTTATTAGACATAGAATTTTCAAAAGTCCCATAGGAAAAAAATCCTAACTATATATACCTACTGGCTATCGCCAGTAGGTAATATGTATATATATATATATATATATATATATATATATATATATATATATATATATATATATATATATATATATATTACCTACTGGCGGTCGCTGAAGCCATCTTGATTGGAATAAAGTGGTAACTCTTAAAACATTTAATTTAAAAAGAAACAACATGAGGGGGTATATTTTGCCATAGAAAGTATGATTAGTGCTGCAGAATGAAAAATTAAGGCACATTTTGAGTGACTTCTCAAATCTTTTTCTATTTCATTAAAACATTCTGACATGCAGTCTCCCAAAATGGCCACCAGAGACAAAAGAGCCCAAATGTAGCCCAAATATCACCCAGATGTAGCCCAAGTATAGCCCAATGACAGAATGTCCCAGAGTGTTCTAAAGAACAACTAGAGCGCTAACAGTCCTACTTATTACAAAGGTATAGCACACCTGGAGCCATCGTGATGGGAATAAAGTGGTAACTCTTAAAACATTTAATTTAAAAAGGAACAAAATGAGGAGGTATATTATGCAATAGAAGGTATTATTAGTGCTGCAGAAAGAAAAATTAGGGCACATTTTGAGTGACTTTTCAAATCCTCTTCTATTTCATTAAAAAATTCTGACATGCAGTCTCCCAAAATGGCCACCAGAGACAAAAGAGCCCAAATGTAGCCCAAATATCACCCAGATGTAGCCCAAGTATAGCCCAATGACAGAATGTCCCAGAGTGTTCTAAAGAACAACTAGAGCGCTAACAGTCCTACTTATTACAAAGGTATGGCACACCTGAAGCCATCTTGATTGGAATGAAGTGGTAAGTCTGAAAACACTCTATTTAAAAAGGAACAACATGAGGGGGTTAATTTTGCCATAGAAAGTATGATTAGTGCTTCAGAAAGAAAAATTAGGGATCATTTTGAGTGACTTCTCAAATCCTCTTCTATTTCATTAAAAAAATTCTGACATGCAGACTGAAACATGCACTTTGAATACCAGCAGCAGACGTCCCTGGTGAGCAGTAGCTTTACTACAGTGATCTAATGTGCAACTAGAGTGCTAACATTCAGAATTTATGGCAAATGTGTGACATATCTGAATGCCTTTTTGATGGAACCAAAGTAAACAAGCATTGAAAATGCAATAGATCTCGCCCTCGTTTAAGTTAAAGCCATTCTGTTTGTAATGAGGTGGCTTTTTAGCTTTGCTTTTATTAGTGTTTTTTCAACTTCATGTAAATAACATGCATCTGTATGCATATAAGTATATGTATGCATGCATTTATGTTTGTATTTATATAGATATACAGATGATATATGTTTATATATGTATGTATATATATATATTCACTGAAAAAACCATAGGCTATAGACCATATATAGTTAGGAATGAGCATTTACAAAACCTTGAAAATTCACTGAAAAAACCATAGGTTATAGACCATATATAGTTAGGAATTAGCATTTACAAAACCTTGAAAATTCACTGAAAAAACCATAGGTTATAGACCATATATAGTTAGGAATTCGCATTTACAAAACCTTATTTTACTCACACAAAACCATTGAAATTCCATATATAGTTAGTTGCACTAACTATATATCGCGCACCCGCAATCCACTGCTGATGATGTCACATATTACATCATTCATGACATGGTCAGTGACATCACTGATGACATCACTGATGACATCTCAAATGACATCACTGATGACATCACTGATGACAACATCCAGTGACTGTATGTTTCTGTAAAGTTAAAATATGTCTTACATATTGAAGAATGAGTGGATGTATAAGTGTCTGGATGAAGGATTTAGTAGGTGCATGACTGACTGTATGAGTGAGTCATTAAATGTGTCTCACTGAGTGCATGGGTTAGTGACTAAACTGTCTTAATTTGTGCATCATTATGTCTGTTGCTCTGTAAACTGTTGCATGTGTTGATAAGTAGCTATATGAGTAACTATATGGGTTATTGATTGGTTGCCCAAGTATTTGTATGGGAGACTGAGTGTGTGTGTGGGTGGCTGGGAGGTGTATGACTCTGTGCATAGATGTGTGAGCAGTTGATTCACTAGATGTATGGTTTCAAAAGTGCATGTTGAAACAGCTGTATGGGCGGTTGACTGTGTGCATGAGTGTATTGGTGAGTGAATGGATATCTCAGTGCTACATGCCAAAGTAAGTACATATGTAAAACACAGTACATGTGAGAGTTGACATAAATAAATAACTGTGCATAAGAGCCAGTGAATGTGTGAGTGGCTGTATGGATCATTGTGAACTTGTATCAGGGATTGTATAAGAGAGTAAATATGTGTTAGTATATGTTTGAATAAGTAAAGTTTGTATAACTGTATAGTTGAGGAAATGGAGGTGTGATTGATTCTTTGCATGACTGACTAGGTGTGTGAGTAACTCCATGGATGAGTGACAGTCTGTGAGTGTCTGTTTACACTGATTGTATCTAAGGTTATATTAGAGTCTGAAGAGGTTCATCGTATTATCACATGAATGATATCATCAGTGATGTGATCAGTAATGTCAAATGAGATGTCATCAGTGATGTAATCAGTGATGTCATTTGAGATGTCATCAGTGATGTCATTTGAGATGTCATCAGTGATGTCATCAGTGATGTCACTGACCATGTCATGAATGATGTAATATGTGACATCATCAGCAGTGGATTGCGGGTGCGCGTTATATAGTTAGTGCAACTAACTATATATGGAATTTCAATGGTTTTGTGTGAGTAAAATAAGGTTTTGTAAATGCGAATTCCTAACTATATATGGTCTATAACCTATGGTTTTTTCAGTGAATATATATATATATATATATATATATATATATATATATATATATATATATATATATATGTATGTATTGAATTTTTTTGGGTGGTAAAGTTGTGTGTAGTAAAGGCATATCTGTTTGAAATAAAAGACTTTTGTTGTTATGGCCTTTGTTGTTCTGACATACAGCCTTCATGTAGATGCCTCAATGTTTTTCTCACAGTAGCTAACAGTTGAAATAAAAGAAAATGAAAATTGGAAGGAAAAAATGTTTCTTTAGACTTCTGGTTGTGGGGAAATTTAGGGTTTGTGGCTTTTCCAAGAACTCAAGGATCCCAGAACCAATAACGTAGCCGCATCTTGCAATGTTTTTTCATTGTTTAATGAGTATAGAGCAATTCACAATGTAAAATTATAAAGAGTGAAAAACAGATATCAATGAAACCCATATAATAACAGGTGTATTAGAAGGCAATTCTCAAAACGTCTTCTTTCTTACACACTAGCTTACATTTAGAAGGCACAAATGCAGAGAAAATATAATTTGTAATAACACTTGTTCTACTATTCTATGTTTATTTTTATTTTTATTTATTTTTATTAGAATGTTTTGTATAGCGCGAACAAGACCCGTGGGTATCAGAGCGCTTCACATAAAGAGCAGGTAAGGATAACATATCATACAGTCATAATGTAAGCACACATATATGAGGTAGATAATTATAAGGTAGTGAAAGCACACATATTTGCGATAGATAATTATAAGGCTTTGGGATGTGCGTATAGATATATATCCCTCCGAGTGAACATTATGCATTAAAAGTCAGTTAAGGCTAACTTATATCATATTCTATTTACGCAAACATGAATGAGGTAAAAGGTTATATGGCTTTAGGATGTGAGGTAGATACATAAGTTCACATTGACATGAGGTAGCCTTTGGTATACAGCTTAGTCTCAGTAGAGTGCCAGACTCCGTAATGTCTCCAGTCTCAAATCGCCGAATATCCTACAACTTATTCCCGTGGGGGCTTCCCCTTCTGATGGTGTAAATGTTCTGAAGTAGTGCTGCACTTGTTCGTAACTATAGCTGTGATCAATAAAACTATGTAAGGTATTTGCTCATCATGAAGCTCTTCACTTCCCGCTTAAATGTTGCAAAATTCTGAATCTTCCTAATGTTAGGAGGGAGTGAGTTCCAGATTCTGGGGGCTGCTCCTGAGAACGCTCTGTCATAGGTTTTTTTCTTTCTGAAAATGGCTGGCCGCAGCAGCAACTTCTTGGCACTCCTAGCTGGTCTGTTCCCTCCCGATAGCTCAATTTTCTTGGCTAGGTATCTTGGCGTGTTGTAGTGGAGCGCTTTATGGGTGATACATGCTATCTTTAGATGAATTCTGGCTTCAAAGGGTAGCCAGTTTAATGCTTTCAAGTGGGGGGATATATGGTCAAATTTCCTCGATCCTGTGATGACTCTTGCCGCTGCGTTGAGGCAAGCTTTTAGTGGAGCTGTGGACGTTTTTGGTAAGCCAGCTAAGGTGGTGCAACCATATTCAATCCTAGAGATAGCTAGGGATTGGATTGCAAGTTTAAGATCCGCCTCTGAGATGAATGGTTTCAATTTTCTTAAGTAATTCAGGTGGAAACGGGCACTTTTAGCCATTGAATTAATGTGAGCTTTCATGTCAAGTTTTCATCTAGAGTGATTCCTAGCGATTTAGCTGAGTTGACTAGGGTTGGGGTGCAGTTTAGTGCCGTCACCAGCTTGGTCCATTCCTTTATTTTTGCCTGGCTTCTTGTTGGTGAGATTAGTAGGAACTCTGTTTTGTGGGCGTTTAGCTTCAGATGATTGGTAGTTAACCATAGTAATGCCTTTTTTTAAAGTTTCATTCATTAGCTCAATGTCTTCAAGGGAGGAGATCTTTATGTATATCTGCGTGTCATCCACATACATGTGGTAGGATATCTGTGAGTTTCTGAGAATTTCTGTAAGAGGTTCGACATACAAGTTAAACAGGTCAGGGGATAGTGTTGATCCTTGTGGAACTCCAATTGAGTTAGGGCATATAGGTGAAATTGATTGGTTGACCAGGAATCGTTGTGTTCTGTTCCGTAAGAAAGACTCAAACCATTTCAGCACATTTCCCTCCAGACCCATCCTGACTTGCAGCCTGGTCAGTAATGCTGCGTGATTTACTGTGTCAAATGCCGATGACAGGTCCAGGAGAATCAGTAGGCATGCTTGATTTTGGTCAAGGGCCTGTAACGCATCATCAAATATGAAGGATCGCTGTTTCCGTGCTATGCCCTGATCTGAATCCTGATTGGCATTCATCTAGTAGGGAGAACTTGGTGATGTGTTGGCTCAGTTGGCACTGCACGCACTTCTCAATCAGTTTGGCCAATATAGGGATGTTGGTTACTGGGCGAAAGTTATTCAGATCTGTTGCATCCGCTGTAGGTTTTTTGACTATGGGAACAACTTGCCCTGTTTTTAGGATCCCTTGTGATAGTGATGCGTTTATTATTTTAGTCCAGATTGGGACCACAATATGGCTGATTTCCCTTAAGCACTTCGCGGGTAGGGGATCGTTATAGTGGTTGTAGGGCTTGATTTCTGAGAGCATTCTCGTGACCTTGTCATGGTCATATAATTCGAATGTGCCCCAGTATGCCTTGTTTTTTGTCTTGCTACACTCTGTTGTCGGTTCAGAGTTGTTCATAGCCAATGGTTGGATGGGAAGGTTAGTCGCTGCGCTTGTGAGCTCCAGTTCCATCGATTTGCCCTTCTCCGTGAAAAATGTCGAGAATTCATCGCAGCTTAGAGGAGTTTTTGTGTTCTCATGAGCGGTTTTGGCTAGTTCAGTTCAGTTCAGTTTATAACTTTATTCGAATGTTTAAAAAACATCATAAAAGTGTACAATTTAAAACAATACAAACACATGGTACTCAGAATACAGAAACAGAAATAACATTGTCACATGTTGTGGGGATTGCTGCACATAAAATTACAGGAAAACCATGCTAAGTCTAGCTCTGATAGATTTCAGAATAAAAGTGGCAGTATAAAAACATATATCTGGGCTTGAAAGTGAAAAGAGAAGCCTCAAAGCACTATCAGTAGTATACATGTTATATTTAAGGAACATAGGCTTGAGGAAACAGATGCGTTGTGCTTTATACAGAGGACAGAGTAATAAGAAGTGCATTGTGCTTTGTTTGGAAGAGCCATCACATGGACATGGGGTGACTGGATGGGATTTCATAATCGGGAAAGCAACCAAGTTATGCACTATACCTAGTCTTAGCCTTGAAAGAACAAACTGGTGGGACTGTCTGTGGATAACATTAAGGTACATAGGAATACCCCGGCTATCGTCATTCAGGGACAGGTGGAAAATATGTGTGGAATATTCTCTAGTAGCATAACTTCGCTCATCCGATTTCGCCCTAAGATAAACATTTTTTAGTTCCTGTTTGTCTAGAGTGTTCAGACTGGTAGGGTCATTTCCTAAGTCCATGTCAAACAGGTCTTTAACAGTCGAAACTACATATTTTAACCATGGAATACTTAAAACTTTATCCAAGCGTAAACAGTCTTTGATGATATCTTTGGGGAATGCTGTTTCCGGCTTGGTAAAAATGGATTTCCATACCAACAGTGGCCTTAATCCGGTGAGGTCGGACAGGTAATCCAGATCTAGTTCCGAATGAGTTAGAACAGTAGATGCCGAGGTGGGGAGACAGAGCAGCCGTTTAATGAACTTGTTTTCTTCAATTTGCAGGGCCTTGGCATTGCAATGTCCCCATACCCCCGAGCCATACAATGCTATCGAAGTACATCTGTGCTTGTATATAGTCAGCATATCAACAATACGGCGGCTTCCTACTTTGGAGGCAAAGCGGAAGACGCCTAAGGATGCTTTCCCCATTCTGGCTTTGACATTTGTTTCCTCAGGGGCCCATGATCCTCTGTCGTTGAATGTGACTCCCAAATAGCAAAAATTTGTGACAGTTGCGATATGGTTTTCCTTAAAAGAGAAAGGTTTAAAAAGTTTCAGCTTTTTCCCACACACCATGACAAACGTTTTAGAGTTATTAATTTTGAGTTTCCTTTTCAATATAAAATCATAGAACCCATCCATCAATTTTTGTAGGCCTATAGGGGTCCTAGAGAGAAGAACTGTATCGTCGGCATACAGTAATACCGGTATAGGGGTGCCTCCTACTTGGGGGGCATCAGCATGGATTTGCTTTAGTTCTTGTTCCACCGAGTTAATGAAGAGTGAAAAAAGCAACGGGGCTAATACACAGCCCTGTCGAATGCCAGATCTTACTCTAATCTTCCGTGTGCACTCACCCTCAGGACCATAACGAATTTGGGCGGATAGGTTAGAATAAAGTGTGGCTAAGAAATAGATGATATCGGGGGGGGCTCCCATACCCAGCAGGGTTGTCCATAACAAGGCATGGTCGACCAGATCAAATGCGCTTGAAAGACCTGCAAAGCACAAAAATAGTGATCCCGGCTTGGCCTTGGTATACTTCCCTATTGAAAGGTTCAAGTTAATACATTGTTCGATCGTACCAAGGCCCTTTCTAAAGCCATATTGGGATGGGGCAAGAATGTTATTATCTAAGGCCCAATCTTCCAGGCGTGCTAACAGGACCCTACTCAGGATTTTTAGTGAGGAATCCAAAAGGGAGATAGGGCGGTAGTTCTTAGCCTCTCCTCTATCCCCCTTTTTATAGATTGGAATAATAATGGATTCACCCCACGTAGAAGGGGTCCTGTTATCCATAGCAGCATTAAAGGCTATGGTCAATAATGGGCTCCAGAGGGCTGGATCATATTTGTATAGGTCGATCGGTACCCCGTCTGGGCCAGGGGCTTTTCCCCCTTTACTATTCCTTATAGCCAAATCCACCTCATGGGTCGTTATTCTCGGGGATTCAACTGGGGTAGTGCAGATGATGTTATCATTGGCTAAGGACTCTCGAGTTGGATCGAAGATCCCTGAGAAGTGGGCCACCCATCCATCTTCGTTAACTTGGGCAGTGAGAACAGGGAATTCCTCTTTTTGTAGGAATGGGCTATTGATGGTACTCCAAAATAGTTTACTGTCCCGGAGGGCTGCGGCTTTACTCAGATCTTCCCAGGCTATTTCTCTAAGTTCTTGTTTCCTGGTTTTGAGCTTATTTTTATAATCGGCCCTCAGGGATTTAACCGCATCCCTGTCTCTCGGGGTAGTTGAGAGGGCAAGTTTGAGGGATTTTAGTGCCCTTGTACATGCTTGGTTGAACCAGCCCTGTGTGGCCTGTCCGGTTTTAGCCTTCTTTGAGGTGAGTGTTTGCTTAATTATGATACCCAGATTCTCGAAGTTATTTATTGATTGTGCTGGGGGGGCTTCCATATCAAGACAGCTGAGTATCATATTTAGGCCAGCTTTGACCACCCTGCGATGTAAATTCTCTGCTTTTTCCCCACTCCACTTTATGCGAGTCCCATTAGGTCTACATGGGGTAATGTCATCGACAACCCTACCAGAGAATACATCCCTATGGAGCTCACAATATAAGACCATGGTAAGTGCATTGTGGTCACTCAGGTCGTGATCTAAGATCTGGGGAACCGAACAATGGGGAGCTACCCGGTTGGAAATGATCAGGAAATCAATAATGGAGGTGGTGTTTCTCCCCGTGAAGGTAGGCGCCAGATTACCCTCCTTATCAGGTGCATGTTGGTGGATTGATATATCAATTTTTAACATCAGATTGTTAAGGGAAGTGCCATACGGAGAGTGTAGAAAGTGGAGTAAATTTTCCCCATTTTCCCCATCATAACCACAGGTAGTTGAATATGAGAGAGGGCAAGTTCTAATATTAAAATCTCCTCCCCAAACAATATCATAAGATACAGTTGTTTTACAAAGAATGGAATCCAGAGCTGATTCTAGTTCGTCTACTACAGTGGTGCTGGAGGGGTCAAAGGTGTTATTATAGTGATTAATCAACAATAGATTTCGGTCCCTGCCTACCAATATTTCCAAAATTTGCGAATGGGACCCCACAATATGGCTTTTTCTTACTCGTAAAGGTAGGTGTACAGAGAGTAAAATCAATAATCCCCCTTTGGCCCTCCCCATTGCAGATTCCACCGCATTACAGTTATAAGAAACAAAACCATCAAAGGCAATATCTTCCACTGACCACGTTTCCTGCAGACATAGGATATCATGAACCACAATGTGTTCCCTCCAAACCAGTGCTGAAACCTTTTGCCGCCACCCAGCAATGTTCCAGCTCATCAATGAATAACCCTTAACCCTTTGGTCCATAACTGTGTTAATGTGGATAGTTGAGACAGAGGGTGTAGTACGGGTCGTATCTAGCGGGATCAGATCCGGTACAGTGGGGGTAGCTGGGACAGGGGTGATGGGAGTGATTTCAGAACATTGTATGGTAGGGGTTGTAACGGGTGTAATCTGGGCAAGATTAGTGGGGATAGCTTCGTTAGGGGTGGTTAAATGGACCATGGATGGAACATCAGGTTTAGCCTGAGTGTTGGTCGGCTTCAGAGAGCGAGAGACAGGATGTAGTCAGTCTACTCCCTCTAGGCCATCTAAGCAACCATAGCGGTTATGATCCATAAA
The DNA here is from genome assembly GCF_964263255.1 of Lissotriton vulgaris. Lineage (NCBI taxonomy): Eukaryota > Metazoa > Chordata > Amphibia > Caudata > Salamandridae > Lissotriton > Lissotriton vulgaris. The sequence continues at coordinate 668,061 of NW_028248966.1, read as the reverse complement.
GGAGTGGAATTGGGGTGCGTATTGGGGTTGTCTTGGTGGTCTAGCATCATATGCTCGTTGTCTGCCCCTCCGTTCCACAACGGACCAATCCCCTCTTCTTTGTTGGTGGCGAATGTTGGTTGGTGGGAAAAAATAGGAAACGGGAAGGGTCTGGATTGTTGAGTCAAAAGACCTGTTGAAACCTGCACATATATGGGATACTGTGCGAGGGTCTCTAAAACTGACGGTTAGGCAGTCCCCATTGATGTTTTTAGGGGTCTTGCCTATCCAGGGGACTCTCCTTACCATGATTATTTCATTGTGCAGGTGGCCCGGGAGCGGTCTATTCCAGTTGAGCCATTTTATTACTTTGTTCTTCTGGGAGCTAAAGGTTTCTGATTCCCCTGTTTCTAGTGGTGGTACTCCGGCTAAGATGACAGTAAACCGGTTAGCCTCCGGTGGTAAATCGGGCCGACTGAGTCTAGGGGTATTGAGTGCCTCGCTTGGTGCTCCCTGGGTCCCCCCGGCCATATGGTCTGATGGGTTAATTTGGCTTGGTTGTTGACTCGCCCCGTTGTCAGTTGTTAAATTATTGGGCTGAGGTTGGATAAGGGGTGGTATACAGGTATTAGGTGGGGGGATATTAGGTTGATTCAAAACCGGATTGGGGGGAGCGGGAATAGCAGGGGTTATGGTAGTCGTTGGGATGTGTTGGTTCTGAAGGTTACCAAGGGTGGCTAAAATGGAGGCAGATGTTTTCTCTACATTTGATATTCTGGAGAAAAGCCTATCCAGTTTAGCCTCTAATGGGGATATGATTGATTTAAGTAGTACCACGGCCCATTCCATGGATATTTCTCTATTCGGAAAGTGAGCATCACAGGGGGTAAATGTGGTCTGGGGTGGTGGTTCCTCCCGTACCTTAGCAGTTTTTGCAGCCCTTCCCGATTTAACTTCTTTTTTGTTGTACACTCTTTTCCGTTTCCTCACGGCACCCCCTCTTTCCCCACGGCTCTTAGACTCAGTAGTACTCACATCAGGATGGGAAAAAATGGAGACATTTTCGCTTATGGGTACACAGGTAGGGTCAGCAATGATGTCAGTTAATATAACCGGGGTAGCTAGGTGACTAGGGTCTTCTGTGGGCGGGGATATTGTATCCGCAATAGCAGACTGATCGCTATCTCTAATGGGCGTTTTGGCGTTAGCAAGGGGTCCTATGGATGATCGTTTAAGGGAAATAAGTTCAGTAGATAAACGCTTTTCCAATATGACTATCTCCTTGTCTATAATGTTATTAGCCCTAATGAGGAATTTCTCCATACCTCCGGCGGTTGACAGGCTGCCAGTTAAGGAGGATTTAATCCTATTGTCTCTGCCGGCCATGGTCCTTAGGAATGGGGACGCACACAGGTTAGAGGGGTGGCCCGGTCCGGTCACGAACGGCCACAAACGGCCACAAACGGTCCCGCCCTTGTCCCGGGCTTCTCCCGGCGCCCTCCCGCCCGCTCCTGCGCAGCGGGTATGTCCGCTCCTCTTTATGGATAGCCTAGGGTTACCAAGGGGGCGGGGCCGGCAGGGAGAGGAGCCCAGCTGGAAACGGGCGCGCGGGGACTCCTGGTCTGTGGAGTCCACCCGCTGTTTCCTCGCAGCCCTGCCGGTCACCAGCTGAATCCCCTTACTATCAAGCAGCAGCCGCTGACACCGCGAAGCGGGACCCGCGCAGCGGGTCCGGCGAGCAGCAGCGGGTCAGCAGGCTGACTCAGGCGAGGTCCGTGGTGAGTGGCGAGATGTAGCTCCAAACAGTGAATCCGCCGAGGGAAGGTCAGAGAGCCTCTAAATGCTGGAATGGGTGGAGGCGGGGCCGGCAGGGAGAGGAGCCCAGCTGGAAACGGGCGCGCGGGGACTCCTGGTCCGTGGAGTCCACCCGCTGTTTCCTCGCAGCCCTGACGGTCACCAGCTGAATCCCCTTACTATCAAGCAGCAGCCGCTGACACCGCGAAGTGGGACCCGCGCAGCGGGTCCGGCGAGCAGCAGCGGGTCAGCAGGCTGACTCAGGCGAGGTCCGTGGTGAGTGGCGAGGTGTAGCTCCAAACAGTGAATCCGCCGAGGGAAGGTCAGAGAGCCTCTAAATGCTGGAATGGGTGGAGGCGGGGCTGGCAGGGAGAGGAGCCCAGCTGGAAACGGGCGCGCGGGGTCTCCTGGTCCGTGGAGTCCACCCGCTGTTTCCTCGCAGCCCTGCCGGTCACCAGCTGAATCCCCTTACTATCAAGCAGCAGCCGCTGACACCGCGAAGCGGGACCCGCGCAGCGGGTCCGGCGAGCAGCAGCGGGTCAGCGGGTCAGCAGGCTGACTCAGGCGAGGTCCGTGGTGAGTGGCGAGGTGTAGCTCCAAACAGTGAATTGGCTAGTTTATTTGATTGCTGCTTTAGGATTTCAAAGAGTTTCCGCGGTCTGTTTTTGGCATTGTCCAGCTCAGATCTTATGTATTCCTTTTTGGAATTGAAGATCTTTTTGTTATATTGGTTTCTGATTTTTCTGAGGGCTTTCAGCTCCGGTGATGTTGGGTGTTGTCTCCATTTTCTTTCGGCCATTCTCAATTTGCGCCTATCTTCGTTCAGTGATCCATTAAACCATGGATTTTTTACCTTCTCCGTGACTCTTTTCAGTTTTAATGGCATGGTGTCATTGACGATGTTCCCGATTGAAGTTATGTATTGGTCTGTCATCTCATTAACATTCTGCTGGTTGCTAGGTGGCTTTAGATCTCTTTCACAGCTTTCTACGAGAAGCTCAATATTTGCCTCTTTTGTGTCTCGTATCCATTTTTTGAACTTGAAGGGTTGGGCGGTCTTGCCCTTTTCCACTACGGGTATTGCGAATGTTATGGCGTGATGATCTGTCCAATCACACGGTGCTATTTAGAGGATTGATGTATCTTTGTCTCTTGAAATAATCCAGTCTAATGTTGCTCTTTTCGAGTGAGTAGGTTGCGTGCATGCTTGCTTGAGGTTTAGCTCGGCGAGGAAATCTTTAAGTGTGTTAATTAGTTTGTCATTGCAGTCTTCCCAATGTAAGTTGAAGTCGCCTAGGAATATATTATTAGCATCAGTGTTAGAATTGGCCGTTGTGATCTCCATTAACTGCTCTGTGAACTTTGCGTTCTCTCGAGGTGGGTGGTAGAATGCATGTAGGTTGCATCTTTGATTAGTTGTTGTCTTATATTAACGCCTAGGTATTCACAGGATTCTAGTGGATCGGATTGTATTTGGTTGACCTTTATATCCGATCGGTGTATGCAGGCTATCCCTCCTCCGGTCTTTTTTAGTCTATCTAGTCTCACAATGTTATATTGAGGAGGTACTAATAGATCCATGGTTGGCGAAGATGATTCTGAGAACCATGTTTCTGTAAGGATTGCCAAATCAATTTCCTTGTCGATGATGAGGTCTGCTATGAATGAAGCATGTTTGGTTGCCGATCGACAATTGAGTAGGAGGCAGGTCAATGGCTTCCCAGAGTTGCTAAGGTTCGTATTTTTGTTTTCAGTTATTAGCTGAATTTGATGTAAATTGTTAAGGTCGGGTTTCCTATCATTCTTTCTGGATGTTCTATTATAGTCGACTGGTATTGTTTTGATTCTCTCCTCTCTCATAGGTTCATACATTTGGAGTAGGGCAAGGGTTTCCTCCTTCGACAAGGGCTTTGTTCTATTTGGTCTGTTGTGCCTTTTTGCTAATGGCATGGCCATCTCGTTACTCTTTCTTTGTGAGGAATGTACAAGATTTTGTATATGCGTGACCTTGTAGTGAGTGCTCACCGTCATTTCCAGTATTCTTTCAATCGCTTGTAGAGAACTAATTGTGTCTCGTGCCATGTTGCCAACTAGTTTCTGGAGCTCTTTAATATCTTTATGGTTTCGGAGTGACTTCTTGGAGATGATCAATCTGTCTAACCGTGTTCTGTATTTTCCTCTTCTCTGTTTTTGGTCTGTTCTTGATGTTGCAGTCTTTTTCTTCATATCCACTGTTTGATTGTCTGTTTCGATTCTATTTGAGATGACGGTTGTGTTGTCTGGGTTTTGGGATGTTAGGAGTGTTATTGTAGGTGACGTTCTGAGTGACTCTAGTACTGTGCTAGAAAGAGGTAAAGGGAGGTTGGTGCCTTCGACCTTATCTATTTCCCGATTCTCACTGATTGATTCACTTGTGATAGATGTGCGTTCAACGCCGGACGTCTCAGCATTTGGGAGTGGCGCCGACTCCTCCTTCTGGAGTTGGTCCTGTTCATTGTTCTCGAGACTAGAAGGCCTCCCTGTCCTTTCCGTCTCATTCTCCAATAAAGTCAGTTCTATTTCATTTTTTATCTCTCGGATTAATAGCTTGTTCCTGTTGACCTCCAGTTCGATTGGCCTCTCTGGTAGTGTTATTGCTGTTGTCAAGAGTGACTTCTGGTGTGGTCAGATGTAGTTGGTATCTTGAATCCTCTAGCAATTCTTTTATGGTTGGGAATATCTTGTAAAACTTAACTAGTTCACTGTTCGCTGCTTGTATTAGCACTATGCCAGTTTTATATATGGTAATGCATAGTTCGGCTCTACACCTTATTGAAGGTGATGTCATAATTTTTGTGCCATGTGGGATGTTTTTCGTAGCTTTTATGTTGAGCATACTTGAGAAGGCATTGCGCCATTTAGCCGTTTTATTTGTGAAGAATATTAGGTTGTTCACTATAATGCCTTTATCTATATTAAAGTATGGATCAGAGAACAGTGTGTCCGGGTTTTTCCTTAGGGTATTATGTTTAAACTTTTTTGCTGCATTTTTGGATAGGTTAGCTGGATATTTTATGCTCTGAGCCTTCGCGCCAATAGCCTCCAGGTCACTTTCGTCCATGTTTGCTCCGCGTTGTAGGGTATATGTTGACCCTTCTTCCGTTTGAATCCTAGATTGTTCCAGAGCTGATGTTTTAAAGTGATATATGTAAATATCTCTTTCGAGTAATTTCTTATAAAGTGTTCACTGTATGATCATTTTAGAATCAAAAATTTTATTCAGCAGACACGGAGCAGTGAACACAGCTGGGCTGCCTACATCCACAGGCCGGCAGAGCGGAGTCAAATTGCACATAACACAGCCATAGGGTCTACAACCCGGAGGGCGACCCGGCGAAGGTGGGCTAACAGCCATGCGGGGGATCCATGTAGGGAGGCGGGGCTGCTTTTGTCAAAACCAGAAAAGAAAAACAGCCCAAAAGAAACCGAACCCTCCCGCCCCCCCCAACACCCAGCCAACTCTAGCCCCCCCCCCACCCCTCCCACCCTCTCTGCATCAGCATAGTTCAGATAACCCACAAAGTCCAGGGGTCAGGGACCCCGTCACTTCCCTAAGGCGACCTAGAGACAATCCTGCCATCATGCAACAGCCCCGGGCGGGTCCAAGGGAATGAGTTGTAAAATCTGGAGGAATTTGGGGCACGTGACCTCTCGCAAGTCCCGAGATAACAGGTGTATGAAGGGTGCCCACAGCTTAGCATATGTGTCCCCTTTACCATCCACACACAGGGAAAGCCGCTCCATCCCCAGAAGCAGCCACAGGCGCCTAATCCAATCCCTGGGGTCAGGGGCATCCAGTGAGCGCCACTTCGAAAGGATCACCAGGCGCGCCGCCAGAAGCGCCAGCGCAATCTGTCTACCCCGAGGGGAGCGCAGGGGAAACGCCTTAGGGTGAGGGAGGCCCAGTAATACATATTCCGGAGCCCTGGGAAAGGTGATACCAAAAGCATTGTCTATGTCATCTAAAACTGCTTGCCAGTAGCGCACTAGTTTGGGACAGTGCCAGAGCAAATGGGAAAGAGTGCCTGTAGCGCCGCAGCTCCGCCAGCAAAGACTCGAGCACTTGGGGTACCACCCATGGAGCCTCGCCGGCGTGTGGTACCAGTAAGCTACAAGTTTGAAAGCCGCTTCAGCTCCCGCCACATTTGCCGCTGTGTGGTGCGCGCGATAGAAAATTTTGCCCCATTCCTTACTCGTCGGGGGACAGCCCAACTCCGTCTCCCAGCGAACTTGTGCCTTGGAGCGCTGCGGGTGGTGGCGTTTCATAATGAAGGCATACAGCTCGGAGATAAGTTTGCGATCGTCCTTCTTGAAGACCACCCAGCGTTCCAGAGGTGTCATTGATCGAGACATGTCCGCTATATTATCAGGAAGCGTCACCCAATGCGCTACCTGCGAGTAGTGGAAGGCGTCAGCCACGGTCAGCTCGAAGTACTCCCGGCGCAGAGTGGCGACTGGTATCAGCCCCTCCGGCTGGAAGAGGTGACCCACTCTCTTACAACCCAACTCCCTCCAACGCTGGAAGACCGGCGAGGCACACCCGGGGGGGGGGGGAGTCCGGGTTGTCAACGATAGGCGTCAGTGGAGATGGGAAAGTGGTCCAGCCGCGCCTGTGAGCTAGACGATCCCACACCGCCAGGGTCGGTGAGGTCACCGGGGAGCAGTAAAGGCCCCAGGATCTGTGCTTGCGCGGGAGCCATAGCTCGCGCCAGATTTTGCGCCCAGCCATAGTCTGGTCCATGAAGAGCCAGTGCTTGCTGGACAGAGGTCTATTCCATTCCAGAATAAAACGCAGGCACGCCGCCTGGTAGTACGCCTCCACGCACGGGAATTTAAGGCCGCCGTCATCTCGCGGCGCCATGAGGCGGTCAATAGCAATGCGAGGGCGCTTGTGGTTCCACAAAAATGTGGTCAGCAACCGCTGGAGCTTTCGTAGGGCTCCCGGGGGGGGGGGCGCAAAGGCAGCATCTGAAATAGATAGAGGATGCGGGGAAGGATCGTCATTTTGATCACAGCGAGGCGGCCAAACCAGGCCAGCTGCAGCCGGGACCAATCCGAGACGGACTTAGCCGTTTGGTCAAGGAGGAGCCTGTAGTTAAGAGCAACCGTTTGCGTGAGCGTGGGCGCCAGCTGGATCCCGAGGTACGGGACGGCCGACTGGACCCACTGGAACGCGAAGTCAGCACTGAGGTCCCGGACCTCCTCCTCTGGCACCGAGAGGTTCAGGATTTGGGACTTCGAGAAATTGACCTTGAAGCCGGCCACCAAGCCGAACTCCTCCAGCTCCCGGGAGAGATGTCTCAGTGAGGAGCGCGGGTGTGTGAGGGATAGAATGACGTCATCCGCATAGAGGCTCACCTTGTGCTCCTCTGCCCCAAAGCGCACCCCCTGTACGTCTGCATTGTCCCGGAGGCGTTGCGCAAAAGGCTCCATATAGCGCGCGAATAACTGGGGCGAGAGAGGGCATCCCTGCCTCGTCCCCCGGGTAATCGGAAAATAATCAGACCGACAACCGTTCACACGAACAGCGGCTCGGGGGGAGGCATAGAGACAGCGGACCCAGCTGACAAACGGGTCCCCAGCCCGAACTTACGCAAGACCGCAAACATATACGACCAGTCAAAGCGGTCAAAAGCCTTCTCGGCATTGATGGAGAGGAATCATGCTTGTGTACGCGACCGGTGAACCAAGTCCATCAGATGTAGTAGGCGCTTGGTGTTCTCGCCACCCTGGCGCGTCGGCACAAAGCCCACCTGGTCGGGTTCAATGATACCGTCCATAAACGGGCTGAGGCGAGCGGCCAGGATGCCCGAAAATAACTTCATATCAATATTTAGGAGTGAAATGAGGCAGTAGGAGCCGCACTCCTGGGCATCCTTGCCTGCCTTATGAATAACAGTAACCACGGCCTCGGCCATGGACGGCGTTACGTTCCCAGACTCTCGGAAGGAGTTAAAGAGACGCGTCAGGAAGGGGGCCAGTGCGGCACAAAACTTCTTGTAGAAGGCAGCCGTGAAGACGTCAGGGCCAGGCGATTTAGCCACCTTCAGGCGCGCAATCGCCGAGATGACCTCCTCGATGCGTATCTCGGCGTCGAGAGACGCAGCCGAGCTCTGTGACAGGGGAGTGATGTCACAAGACTCCAAGTACGCATGCACCCTGTCCGGGTCCGGGGGGTCAGCAGAGTAGAGAGCCCGATAGAAACGCTGGAAGCTGTCCGCAACGCGTGCGTCGGCCACCTGTACCACCCCATGCTCGTCCTTGACGGATGACACCATCGTTTGTTGCGTTTGCGCCCTCAGACGGTGCGCCAGCATCTTACCCCCTTTGTCGCCACTAAGATAAAATTGATGTCGCAGTCGGAGGAGCGCGTATTCGGCCCTGTCAAGGTCAAGGTGTTTCAGCATGTGCTGCTTCGTTTCCAGTTCCCTCCAGACCCTTTGCGCCCCGGTTCGCTTATGTACCGCTTCCAGCCCGTGGACGTCTCGCTCGAGCTCCTCGCGCTTCTCTCTGCGCGCCTTCGCCAACGAGGCCGAGATCGCAATGCATTCGCCCCGCACCACCAACTTAAGCGCTTCCCAGACCGAGCTAAGCGACATCCCGTCAGTCTCGTTGGTGTCAAAGTAATGCTTGATCGTGTCCTGCAAACGATCCACTACAGAGGCGGAGTTAAGCAACGAGTCGCGCAACCGCCAGCTCCCACGTGCCCGTGTCCCGGACCCCCCCGACAGCATAACCGAGATAAGCGCATGGTCAGAGAGGGAGCGCGGCACTATCTCCGCAGAAGAGAGCTGGGAAAGCAGGGAAGTGGAAGCGAGGAAGTGATCAAGACGCGCGTAGGACTTGTGCGCAGCAGAGTAATAGGTGAAATCGCGCTCAGCCGGGTGCAAATGTCGCCACACATCATGGAGTCCCCCCTCTTGCAACCAAAGCAGACCCCCTTTGGAAAGCGCGCCAGACGCGTGAGAGCGCGCCTCAGATCTGTCAAGCACCGGATCCATCACCATATTCAAATCACCTCCTACCAGGACCCAGGGATCAGGAGAAGCCAACACATCCGCAAGCGCTGAGGTCAAAAAGGCCTCTTGCTGCACATTGGGGGCATAGATGGAGCCTACCGTTAATTGGGAGTCCCCCCATTGGATCCTGACCGCCAGAAAGCGCCCTCTTATATCAACCACCTGAGACAGCACTTTACAATGGGCCTTCGCACTAATCAATATTGCCACCCCCTGTCTCTTTGTGCCACAGGAGGACCATATCTGGGTGGGGAAGCGCCTGTCCTTCATCCGCCTCGTGTCTTTGGCGAGTAGGTGTGTCTCTTGCAGGAGACAGATGTCGCCCCCGATCCCTCCAACAGGAATAGGATCGCTGCTCTCTTGACAGGGCTGTTGAGACCTCGCACATTTGAACTAACAACCTTCAAATCTCTTCCCATCTAGAAAGCAAGAGAAGCACTCTGCTAATGAAAACCAGCGGCTGATGCGGTGAACCCTCTCCTTCCCCAGTCCCCCAACTACCCCAAACCCCCCCAGGTCCAACCCCCCAAAACATTCCCACCCCAACAACAACAAAACCCGACAAGGCCCCCCGGAGCGAACTACCAGGGGGGAACAAGAGTCTGTCAGTGAAGTCCCAAGGGCTGGGGGCATGGACTTACTCCCACCAGCCACCCAGATCCTGATACAGGACAATATACACGGGGAACGTGTCAGTACATTACCCATCAGTGTCCAGTGGCTCGGTCCCTCCACAACCAGCCATGATGTGCAGAGGAAAAATGTTCAGCCGAACCATTCAGGGCCCTTCGGGCGAAACAGTCACCTTCGACACCGAGGCCACTGCAGCATCACGTTCCTGCAAGCTGATGGACAAATCCGGGCCCGATGGCTTGGACGACCTGCCCACGGTGTGCCATACCTCGGAGCGGCGGCGAGATCTCGAAGAGGGCGACGGATGCTCAGCGGCAGGGTCGGTGCTCTCCATTCCCAACAGGTCGCGGGCAACCTCCACAGAGCGCACCTGTATCAGCTTTCCCTTCCACCAAAAGACCAGCCGAAAGGGGTGCCCCCAGGAGTAGGGGACACCCTGCTCCTTCAGAAAAGCCGTGACTGGCCGGAAGCCCCGTCGTTTGGCCAGGGTGGTGGCCGCCAAGTCCTGGCAGAGCACTGGGCGATGGTCATGGAACAGCAGGGGGTTATGATCGCGGGCCATCTTCAGGATCCTTTCTTTGAGCTGGAAGTTGTGGACGCACACCAGGATGTCCGTTGGCACCTCGCGGTAGGCCGACTCTATGGACCCTGTCCAGCTGAATCTCGCCGAGCTCCTCATCCTGTAAGATATGGCGGAACAGGCCGTCGACATACTCGCACAGATCTGCACCCTCACCTTTCCAAGGGACCGCACGAATACGAATGTTATTGCGCCTGGATCTGTTCTCCAGATCCTCCGCGTGCATCTGCAGGTCGAGGTGCTGGGTGTTAAGGCGAAGTATCTCCTGCTGGAGCCTGTGGATGTCCCCCGCTGTATCCACGTCGTGCTCCTCGAGAGTCGCCACTCTCTCCCCTATGGCATCGACGTCTCTGCGTACCTCCCGGAGGTCCGAGGCTAGTTGCGCCCGGAGTTCCTGTATGTCCTCCTTGATGGCCGCAAAAAGTTCACGCATGAAGGCTTTGGAGGCCGGCGCCTCACCCTCCTCCGGCGCCGCCGCCTTGTCAGCTGCCGCCGATGACCGCAGTGGAGAGCTATTCTGCGAGGCCTTCTTCAGGGCCTTCTCCTTCTCCTTGTCTTTTTTTGTTCTGTTGGCCGCCATGGCGGCGACAGGGCCTCTGACGCCAAAAGTGCGCCTCCGTGCAGCCGGGCGGGCCGGAGGCACCGCAGGGGTAGCGCGCCAGGGGTCCCGGGCAACAGAGCAGTCCAGGGGCCAGGAAGCGCCAAATCTGCTGTCTCCAGCACGGGCTCACCACTCGGAGGCTCTGGTCAGGCTGATGGAGCCGGGAGGGAGGGAAGGTCCACTGTCCCCACGCGCTGTGCACGCGTCTCTGCTACCGCCGGCCCAGGCGGGAGGGGGGAGGGGATGCAGGATGGCGCCACGCGGGCCGCTCCACACCGGCCAGGGCTTAGGCACTCAAGCGCCTCCTCAGCGTCGATTCCGGCTCACCGGCTACAGCGCGGCGCACCTCGCCGGGTGCTTCCGTCGGGTGCCGGCGGTCCACCGCCGCGAGGCAGCGCAACAGCAATGGCGGCTCGCGCGATGCGGCACCAGCGTAGGCCTCAGAGCCGGGACCCACAGTAGATGTTGCGCCGGGCGCGCGAACCACGGCCTCCAGGCACCGCGCCGGCGCAACCGCTGCTCAGCGCCGCGTCCGTCTCTCTGAGGCTGGGGCGCCAGGAACCACACCAGCGGCTGCCGGATCGACTCCCCGACTGCCGGCGGTGATTTAAGGACAGCAGCAAGGTCCTCTGCAGGGCTAACACAAAGCGTTGTAAATGCGGCAGCGGAGGGACCGAGAAAGACGTCCTACTCCGCCGCCATCTTGGCTACGCCCCCTGTATGATCATTTTAGACATTCACTGTATGTTCATTTTAACATTCTCATGACATATTCACGAAATATTCACAAAATATTCCCCAACAGCCTCGAGTTGTGGTGCGGCAGGTCTCCTCCTTTTCTCCCACTCGTTGAGAACAGTCTAATGTGAAAATGTCGGGCGCGCCGTTTCGAATATTTCCCTGTCAAACTATTCACTATACAAGCCTGTGTGGTAGTGATTGCTCTGTTCTTCAGATTTTCAAGTAGCAGTTCCAAGATGTCTGCCGTTTTCGTTATCTTTCTCAGCCATGGTGCCTTTCTTTCTTTCTACCACTTGAATTTGTCCTCTTTCCCTTGCTGTAGGTTGTTTAAGTCCAGGAGTTGGCTCCTTTCTCTGTGTCTATAACTATGGTGGACCTCTTTCAGTTGCCCCTCTGTCATGTCGCCATTTTAGAGTACAAATTCAGGTAGCAAAGGGCTACTTTCCCTTTTGCAGATCGATTTGTCCTATGCGGCCGCCATTTTAAAGTCAGGCGCGCCGCTTCGAGGTTTCCCTTACTTTCACTTTCCGGGCATATTAGTGTTTGTTTACTTTACGCCTAACTTGCGCATGGTCCATCCATTTCTTGAAGGTATCCTGCCTTATTCTCAAGTGCAGCCCCACCTCCGCCCCTCACCTCTTCCCGCCGCATGGAATCAGCGCTGCTCTGGGTCTCCGCCGCCCCGCCTCACCGGCACGTCGCTCCGATCACCACTGATTTTCCGCTGGGGCTCATTATCTCACCTAGAGTTCCTGGCGACCCGGCAGCACAGCGGGTATCATGGGACAGAGCTCCTGGCGACCCGGCAGCACAGAGGATACCATGGGGCCGAGGCAGGGTCTCCCGGGGCACCAAGCAGCCTGGGGCCAAACAGCAATCCGATAGTCGGAGTTCCGCGTCCACCGATGTCTCCAGCGTGTCAATCACGGAGTCACCAGCCCTTGTCCTCGAGTGCCTTCGGATGCCAACGCCTGGACAGGCCGGGACAGGCTCAGGCTCTGGGGATGGAAAGCCGCGCCTGACTGAATTAATCCTCTCTGCGGTAAGTCATCTCCTTTCTTCAGGATGTTCCGTTTCTTGCTTCAAAATGTTCCGCTTTTATTCTTGTGGTCTGATGGTGGGCGTTGGGGTTTAACCAGGGATTTAAACTGATAAGTTATCCCGAACCCCGGGAGCTCTCACCAGGAGTCCTAACACAAATGTTACCACACTTGAATGGGTAGACCTAGTTTCTGTGATAAGAAAGACTTCAAAACAAAACATGGGCACATCACATATTTCCACTGAAAACGGACCCTTTTTTTTGCAACGTGGCTAGCTGTGGGTTTTGGAACCTAACATTAGCAGGCACCCAAGTAAACCTAGAAAATCTGTGCATTTTTCAAAAGTAGATATCTGGAAATATTTACAGTGGGGGGACTTCTTGTGTGTCTCTCACCAGGGTTTCCTACCCAGAAGTCCCTGCAAACCTCAAACTTTGACTAAAAAAACATTTTCCTGACATTTCTGTGATTGAAAGTTATGGAATGTGTAGGCAGAAACTAATGTCCCAACACCTACCACACCCCCATGTCTCCCAATTAAAATGGTGCCCCACATGTGTGGATAGGGCTGGTGGCTGTAACAGGAAAGGTGCCAAAGCATAACATAGACACATCCCATATTGTCACTGAAAACAAACCCATTTTTGAAAGTGGCAACCTGCACATTTTTTAAAACTAAACCCTTGGTGGAAATCTTGTGTGGGGTGACTTGCATACCTCTCACCAGGTTTACTTACTCACTCTTACCTTGCAAATCTTAAACTTTGACTAAAACGTCTGTGATGAAATGTTCTGAAATCGTCATTAAGCAACTCATTTCCTACCATCAACCATTCCCCTACGTCTCCTAATAAAAATGGTACCTCATGTGGGTAGAGCTAATACCTGGGACAGGTAAAGCCCCAAAATGCAACAAACACACATCACATATTTCCTCTAAAAACGTATCCTTTTATTTTTTTTGCAATGTAGCTGGCTGTGGATTTTAGGCCCTAGCTCAGCCCACACCAAAGAAAACCTAGCAAACCCATACATTTTGCAATACTAGAGACCTAGGAGAATCCACGGAGGGGTGATTTGTGTGGCTCCCTCCATGTTTTTCTACCCATAAGCCCTTGCAGACATCACACTTTGACAAAAAATATATTGTCCTCATCTTTCTGTAATGGAAAGTTCTGGAATCTGCAGGAAGCAACTACTTTCCTACCATCTACCATTTACCTCAAAATCCAGATAATAATGGTACCTCCCTTGTTTTGCTAGGGCTAGTTATCTGTGACACAAAAGGCCCCAAAACAAAACATGGACATATCACATTTTTCCACTGAAATCGGACTCGTTTTTTTGCAATCTGCCTAACCACGGATGTTGGGCACTAGCTCAACCAGCACAAAGTGAAACAGCAGTACTGTACATTTTTGCAAACTGTACCCCTAATAGAATTCATTGTGGGGTGAACAGTTTGACTCCCAGCAGGTTTTCTCACACACAAGCCCTCATAAATATTTTTATTGAATTAATTCTAAAAAACAAGACATAAAAGAATACAATACTGCAGCATACAGTGTGCATTGCGTCACATTAATATTCATAGCAATGCTGTTACAGTTTGTGGTACTTGCACGTTGTGGATGCGGTATGGCGACGGTTTACAACGCGGCGGGATGAACGCGAAAGTGAGGGAGAGCTCTGCTGCCTATAACAGAACCATATAATTGAAGAGAGGCTGCAAGAGTCTGTATATCCTGCGTGCTTGGGCTCCGTGATGTACACAAATTAGAAAATGCATGAGGGTTGAACAACAGAACCTAGGTGGATCTTTGGAAATTTAAGCGCTCATCTGCCCTAGTCCTGAGCAGGCCCAAGAAACAAAGGGGCTGATATGCGTCAACAGTTATTTTGAAGACACCCAAGAAAATCTAAATACTCTAAAAATAATTTAGGAGCACTACAAAAAATAGAGGTTGGAGTATTAAACCTTTGGTCTCTTCTGTAAAGAAATGCTTTTTTTGGTTAACTAGGGTGAAGAGAAAAAAGGAAACAAAAAGGTATGTTTGTTTGTTTAAATATATATATATTGTATATATATAAATGTTGATGTAATGTATATGTTTGTATATATATGTTGAAAAAGAGAAAAAAAATCTTTACTCTTATTCTGAAAAATTGCAAAATAAAATATAAAAAAGGGTTTTTTCAAAAGATAAGCACTTGAAACGGTTCAAAATTGCCTTTGATTTTTGATGGAAACACTGCATAGATTTTTCTCGTGAGTTATTGATATAGGATTACGCCGGCCACATGCTCGACCCATCTTCTCCTCCAGCAAGCACATCTCCTTCAGCCACTCAACCGGACTACACTGGACAGACCACAACTGCGTCCACTTCAACTTTAGGAGAACCACGACCCACCACCACCCGCAACAGGTTCCCCGCAGAAGCTGGAGCAAGATCACCGCCGACCAGCTCACCACCTCCCTCAGCCAGAACCCGCCCACCAACATGAATGACCCCAAAGAAGCAGCCCGCAACCTCACACAGTGGCTCACCAACTGCGCCGACGAACTCGCACCACTGAAGAATCCTCCCAGCAGACCCAGCAGCAGGAAAGCCTTGTGGTTTACCAATGACCTCAAAAACTCCAAGAAAACCTGCGCACCCTCGAGAAAGCCTGGCGCCACAACCAGACAGCAGAACACTTGACCGCCCTCAAGAACGCCCCCCCCAAACACCACCAGCTGATCCGTACCACCAAGAAGACAACATTCAAAGAACGACTGGACAACAACATCCATAACAGCAAGGAACTCTTCAGCATAGTTAAAGAGCTCTCCAACCCCAGCGCCTGCAACAATGACATCACACCCTCGCAAGACCTCTGCGACTCACTCGCCTCGTTCTTCCACCGCAAGATCGCCAACATACACAACAGCTTCCGCGCGCTGACCACGCACCCAACCACTGAACCAGCTCCCCCCACCACCACCCCCTGCACCTGGACCCCTATCAGCACCGAAGACACCACCCGCCTCATGAACGCCATCCACTCCGGCTCCCCTACCGACCCCTGCCCACACCACATCTTCAACAAAGCCGACTCCATCAGCGCACCCCAACTCCAGAACATCATCAACAGCTCCTTCGCATCCGCCACCTTCCCGGAGAGCTGGAAACATGCCAAGCTGAGCGCCCTCCTGAAGAAACCCACAGCGGACCCCACGGACCTGACGAACTTCCGCCTCATCTCGCTCCTCCGCTTTCCAGCCAAAGTCATCGAGAAGACCGTCAACCGACAACTCTCCGCCTTCCTCGAGACCAATGGATCCCTCGACCCCTCACAGTCCGGTTTCCGAGCAAACCACAGCACCGAGACCGCCCTCATCGCAGCCACCGACGACATCAGGTCCCTGCTCGACAACGGGGAAACTGCTGCCCTCATCCTCCTGGACCTCTCAGCAGCCTTCAACACCGTATGCCACCGCACCCTGATACAGTGCCTCAGCAACACCGGAATCCAAGGAGTGGCCTTGGAGTGGATCATCTCGTTTCTCAATGGAAAAACCCAGAGAGTCCGCCGCCCCCCGTTCCGATCCGTGGTCACCGAAGTCACCTGCGGCGTTCCGCAAGGATCCTCACTCAGCCCCACCCTCTTCAATGTCTACATGATCCCTCTTGCAGCCATATCACGCCAACACAACCTCAACATCATCTCCTACGCCGACGACACCCAACTGATCCTGTCCCTCACCAACGACCCCGCCACCGCCAAAGCCATTCTCCAGGAAGGAATGAAAGACGTCGCAGAATGGATGAAGATCAGCCGTCTGAAACTGAACTCAGGCAAGACGAAAGTCCTCATCCTCGGACCATCTCCCTCTGCCTGGGACGACTCCTGGTGGCCCCCTGCCCTGGGCACCGCACCCAAGCCAACGGACCAGGCACGCAACCTGGGCTTCATCCTGGACTCCTCCCTCACGATGACCAAGCAAGTCAACGCCGTCTGATCATCCTGCTTCAACACCCTGCGCATGCTCCGAAAGATCTTCTGATGGATCCCCACCGAAAACAGGAATACGGTCACCCAGGCCCTCGTCACCAGTCATCTGGACTACGGGAATAACCTCTACGCTGGACCACAGCCAAACTCCAGAAAAGACTCCAGCGCATTCAGAACGCCTCAGCACGATTCATCCTGGACATCACTTGCCACAGCCACATCTCTGCCCACCTGAAAGACCTACACTGGCTCCCCGTCAACAAGAGGATCACGTTCAGACTCCTCACCCACGCACACAAGGCTCTCCACGACACGGGCCCAAAGTACCTCAACAGTCGCCTCACATTCTACACACCCACCCTCCAGCTCCGATCTGCCAGCCCCCTCGCCTCCACCCCATGGATCCGCAAATCCACCGTCGGAGGAAGATCCTTCTCCTACCTGGCAGCCAAGACATGGAACTCCCTCCCCACTCACCTACGGCTGACCCTGGACCATCTCTCCTTCAGGAAACAACTCAAGACCTGGATGTTCGAGCAGTAGCGACCCCCCCCCCCCCCTCAGCGCCTTGAGACCCTTAAGGGTGAGTAGCGCGCTATACAAATTCTGTTGATTGATTGATTGATTGATTGATTGATAGGAAGAGAGACAATCTCAACCTATTGTATTTTGTTGCTATTTCTCCCAAGGCATTATTTTCTTTATTGAAATTTAGCCACGGATATTGGCCACTATCTCAATCAGCACAAAGGGAAACAGCAGTATTGTACATTTTTGCAAACTGTACCCCTAGTAGAATTCATTGTGGGGGGACCTGTTTCACTGCCAGCAGGTTTTCTTACACACAAGCCCTCATAAATATTTTTATTGAATTCATTCTAAAAAACAAGGCATAAAAGATTACAATGCTACAGCATACAGTGTGCATTGAGTCACATTAATATTCATAGCAATGCTGTTACAGTTTGTGGTACCTTATTCTGTTGAACTGAGAAGGAACAGAGATAAAGAGGTGGAAGTGGGGAGGAGAAGAAGAAGTGAAGGGAAGGATGGAGAAGGAAGGGTTGAAGTGGGAGGAGGAGCCACTCAGTCAATAGTAACTAAGTGTATAATCTATATATATAAAAACGTATGTATGTGTGTCTGTCTGTCTGTCCTTTATGCATTACTACACCGTTCATTCGATCGCCATGAAACTTTGGGAAGTTGTTAAGTAAACTCCCGCGAAGGTTTGTGGCATAAAAATGTTTTAAAGATCGGCCCCCCAGGGCCCTCATAATCTTTCGAATACTGAATTTGCAACCACAACTTTGCAACGATACAAGACTTTTGGTGAAAAATATGATGAACAATGTCATCGAAGCTACAATTTTGAATGGGAAATTCAAGGGGGAAGATGTACTGTTGCCACGTATTCCAATGATCCCAACAGATTAGCCATTTGAATTCAAGCTTTTGCAGTTTCCGGTGCGACTCGCTTTTGCAGTGACCATCAACAAAGCACAAGGACAATTGCTGCAAGTGTGTGGACTAGATTTGGAGAATCCGTGCTTCTCATATGGACAACTGTATGTGGCCAGCTCACGCTTCTGAAAACCTTCTGATTTATTTGTGTACGCACCCGACGGAAAAACAAAAAATACCGTTTATCCAACTGCACTCGAATAAATAAACAGAATTAAAACGACACTGTAACAACTCGGAAGAACCAGGACGCACACTGGTTCTGGGTAAATAGGGTTTTATTTTCTTTACAGTTCTTTTGTATCTACTGGTTAGTCTATCAGCTGCAAAGCTAGAGGGGTCCGTGGTGGCAGGAGGTTTCCGGTCCTTCTATACAGCTAGCTGACTTGTCCTCGAACTTCCTTCAGTCCGTACTGCTCTGCAGCTAGCTGGCCGGGTCTCGAACTTCCTTCAGTCTGGAGATCGTATGGTAGCCCCAAAGTAAAAAGGACAGAAAGGATAGGTTTAATATGCTGCTATCCGATACTCTAAATCCCCAAAAAGGGTCCAGGAGTGAGGGAACACCTAGGGCACTCATGGTATCTGCACTCTATTTACAGCAAAGAACGGTGCTGGGGTGAGGCGTGTTGTGTCTCTCACAAGGGTACAGGGCGTGAGGGATAATTACAGGGGGTTGACGGGTGCTTTGAGCCAGGACCCTGAGTAACGGTTTAAGGGCGGCCCCGCCCCCCTACCTAAACCCTCTATATGTTTCACCTACCTGGGTTAGCCACGCTCTCCCGTGAGCGTGACTCGGGGATAGATTGGGTCGTTGGCCTCCTGGCTTTACTCCTGCAGGCGCTGTGTTTCCTCCACCGAATGGCTCCACTCCGGTGCCTAAAGGTCCTTCCCTCCTTCTGGTTCCGGTCTCGTCTCTCCAGCTCTCTTATTCCGTGTCAGTGACGTCACTCTCCTGGAAGTGGGCTTCTGGGCTTATATCCAATGTCCGTCCGGCGGGACTCCCTTGGGGCGGAGTCTCGTCACAGAACAGAGACCAGTTAAAGGAACCGTGTCCTTTTCCTTCTTCATCATCCGGCTCGGTATTCCATGCCCAGGTCTCCTGTTGGGAGAGAGAGAGGGACGGAGGTAAGGCAGTCCACCAGTCCTTTGATGCTCCTGGTAACCCCTGGGCCGTGTCCGCCTGGCCCGCCCGGTCACAGACACTTTGAAATGTTTTCCATATTAAAATGAATAAGTTTCAATAAAAATTACATAATGTACATTGAATGTTATCATAACAAGTTTACTTAAATTTCCTTTCTTCTGAGATCGCAGCAACGTGCCACGGGTGAGCTAGTGACTTATAAAAGTCCCTAGTAGTCTCTAGTTGTTGCCTAAGGGTCACTTTTGCAGGCATCATTTGGGCCCAAAACCAACAGCTCAGAGTGGCCAGAGGCTCCAGATCGGATATTTCCAACAAAGCGCCCTCTTCTGGGTTGGTAACAGTTGCATCACCTCCATTCTCTATGTGCGTGCCCAGGTATAGCTCTAGAGGGTACCAGATATCTTAAGGTCTAGATTTTGCAGGCATTAAGTTCCAATAGGTGGATAGCCGTCACCGTCAGTAGAAGCCATGTCACCTCCAGCGGCAGTGGCCGCCTTTCCCTGTGCTTCAGAACTTTTCACTTTACAAGGAACAGGAGCATAGGCGTAAGTTTGCACAAGTCCAATGGGACATCCTTTACATAGCTTACTAATGCAGCCCTCGGCAGGTGGTCCAAAGTAAATCCTGTGATTGCCACAATAGCATCAAAAACCATCTACCAGAATCTCTGCATGCCAGGTCAAACCCATTCGGAGAAAGTTATAGCTAGAGATTGGTCACGGATAAAATCTATCAGGTGAAATACCCTTCAATGTCTAAGATATAGACACAAATAAGACAAGCACTCTATAATAGCATAATAGGCAGAAAACACAAATTGATCAGTATATTTATTTATTTTTTAAAAACAATTAATTTTTTCTTTTCTTTTTTTCTGCTTTTCAAATTTTATAGAGTTGATATTTGAGTAGGTCAAACAATGATTTGATTCTGCATTATTACATACGAGTAAATTAATATACAAACATAAATATATACAAATCCTATGTGATAGACGAGAAACGTTGAGTCAGGCAGTGCGGCAGATGTCTACAACGCGCGTTTCGGCAACATGCCTTCATCAGGTAGCCGTCCACTACTCAAAAACAGGGTGAAGGTTGGTGATATACTGTGGTTTCAGCTCAGTGCAGGTATCACAATAAATAAAGCTGACTTAAATATAAATTTATTAAGGAACAGAAGTGGGGTGCCAGTACTGATATAAATAATTTAAATAAACAAATAACCAACCAGAACTCGAAAGAACATTCAAGGACGGGAATCGCTAATTAATAGCTTTTTATTTTAGCATTTTTTGAAAAAGAGTCTTAATTTTTAGTTCTTCGTACACAGAAAAACATATTCAAAAAAGGACATATCATACATGGAAAAGAAAGTAGCTATGCATCAGTCATTCATTCCTTATTGCATACATATCACAAGCATACAAAAACATTCAACCACTCAAGAAGACAAACTATAAAGATATACAATACATTCTATATAATATATATACAATATAATACAAAGGGAGAAAAACGAAGCCACAGTCTGCAGAACAGTTTTACAATAATGTTAGAAAAAATGATTTATGATGAGTACAATCCTTTATGTTGAATCAAATGATCAAAGAAATATTTTAGAACTAGTAGTTCTAGGTAATGTACAACAAAGAGCGGCAAGGAAAGGTTCATTCGATAACCTGCAGCTCTCGCAGACAACATGTGGCAAAAGCCTACGCGTTTCGAATCCCACCAAGTTCTTTGGGATTCTCTTCAGGGCCTAGTGTGGTATCTAAACAAGGAAAAAGTGAAGTCAAGAAGAGAAGAAAAACAAGTAAGAGATAAAGGTTGACCAATTAATTCAAAAACGGATCAAACATCAGGGGAGCTTGCCAGAGGACCCACACCAACCCCCAAGGGCTTACCAATGAGTGAGGATGCCAAGTGATACGGAAATCGTCAAAGCTATTTTAAAAGGAACTTGTGTCCCGATCTAGGAATAAAAAGCGTAAGCTGGTGTCAATCGGAAAAGAAGGTGAAAGTCAAAAGGATGGTCTAAACAAGCACGAGTGCCTCTTATTACTTACCTTGTATGTGGAGAGTAAAGGTGTATCTTTTTATACGGTGTCCTTAAAGAGGCGATGAACCAAAGGACAGGAGCGGCACATCAGAACAAGTGCCTGTTAAGGAAATAAAGTAATCTGTTCAGACTGGAAACGACCTATCGTTTAAAAATTTTAAAAACGAGGAAGTCAGAGATGGTTCTCACCCCAAGCGAGAAAACAGAATTTTCAAGGCCAGGGGCGGATTGTAGTACTTATTTCATGGTCGATCATCTAGACAAACAGAGATGTGGGTTACTGAGTTGCAGAATGTATCACATCTAAGGTCAAGCAGGGTAGCATTTGAATATCTTACCCGTTTTTACGTAGCCAGCTGTCTGGATTTAAGTGGGTTCGAGAATTTGAATGCTTTTATATTCTAAAAATGGTAAAGATGAAGGTTATATTTTAGAAAGAGCATCGATTTGTTAATAATAGCGAGCTACTAAAGAAATGGAGGAATTTTCATCAGCTTACCGCGTTATTCGCGTCTAAGGAGTAGAGACGAGCCAAAGATGATGCATCATTCAAAATCCCTAGAACGGGAGTTTATACGGGAGAATTAGCGGAGTTGAACATAAACATTTAAAAAGCACGTTTATATTTCTGAAATCGGGGCTTACCGCCTGTAGTGCAGAAGACATGTTCAAATTGGAGATTTAAGGTGGAAGTAGTCTGCTACTCTGTGAAGCCGCAAAGCAAACTAAATAAACATGAAAGGAACAATCAGTGTCATTATACTTATCGACACAGATTTACAGGATTACAAAGACGTGGAAAGAGCGAAAGGCGATACACTTACTTACGGCTTGCGCGAACTGTCAGATCGATGGCGTTCTGAATGGCACTACACCTGGACGCATGCGTATTGCAAGCCAGGGCAGAGTTTTATGTCTTTTTATCTACAATGCAATGCGCAGGGCACCGCCTTCAAAAAAGGAGGCGTGAAAAATCTGTGAAACACCCAGGTTAAAAATAAATCCTGGGCCGGACCATAATTCTTTATGGTCTAACAGTTCGAGCAAGCCGTAACCGGCGGAGTCGGTAAGGTGACCTAAATCTAAATGAAAGTTCAGGTCACCTAGAACCGTAAAGCTACTTTCTGTAGCTACAGATTCCATCATGGTGTTTATGTTGGACAGGAAGGTCGTCTTTGATCCTGGAGGACGATATATTAGTATTCCCTTGAAATTAAACAAGGGGGAAATGTTGATAGCAAATTGCATGGCCTCACAGGAAGTGGATGGAATAGGTGTCGTTCTGACAGGATATGAATCTCTGGCAATTATGGCCAGCCCACCCCCTCTTTGTTTAGGCCTGTCTTGACAGTAGGCTTTAAATCCCTCTGGAACAGCGATGACCAAGTCTGGCTGTGAAATGTCATCCGTCCATGTTTCGGTAATGAACAGTATATCTAGTTTAAAATCAGTTATGAGATCAAAGATTTCCTGCCTATGCTTGCCGAGCGAACGAGCATTTATAAGGGCTATGGAGGTGGCAGCACCTACATCGTGTTTAGTTGAAGTGCCGTTAATTTGGGGAAGTATTAGTGGGATGGTGTCCTGACAGTGAGGGCAAATGATGGCAGTGTCCTTATGGATCTCTGAGGGTTTAGTTTTTAAACATTTGGCCATGGTGAGTGGTCGAAGCGCATGTAGGTTGTGGCTGGTGTATGTTTTAGATTCTCCTGGTGACTTTTGGGCAGGGGTTATGGCCCTGGGCCCGGTCCCGGCACGGACGGGCGCAGACGGGCTTGCCTCTGGCGCGCATCCGGCGCGCCGCCGGCGCGCCCGCTGCGCCCGCCCGCGGGTACAAAGAACTAAAAATTAAGAGTCTTTTTCAAAAAATGCTAAAATAAAAAGCTATTAATTAGCGATTCCCGTCCTTGAATGTTCTTTCGAGTTCTGGTTGGTTATTTGTTTATTTAAATTATTTCTATCAGTACTGGCACCCCACCTCTGTTCCTTAATGATTTAGGCTCAGCCTTGCTGATTTGAGCCAACCCCAAGTTGTTTTTTTAACTTAAATATAAAAGCATGAAGATATAGCTGGGAAAGTTCAATTTCATAGAGTATATCCTAGAATTCCTGATGGAATTAGGCAACCGTCTCTTGTAACTTCAGTGTGAATAAAGATAAGGAATACTCTTCACATGCGGTTCCATGAACGGCCGCAGAGCCAGCTACCACGTTATGTACCAAGTGGGCTTCAAGCGATAAATAGTGGTTATCTGAGTCTTAAAGTTGATAAGTTTGAAAACTCTGATGATTGGCGCCAAGTTTCACATGTTAAAGCTTGACGGCAGCCGTTTTAACTGTTGTCAACGTTATTTTCCTTGAGTGATGGAAACAATAATGCGTCCGTCCTTCCGTCTGGGTGGTGCCGGCTCCAAAAGGGTTCGGCGAAAAAATGATGCAGAATGAAGGAAACAAGCACTGGGCACGGAACAATACACACAGCGCTCCTCATCAAGCAGGCCCATCTTATGCAGTCTTACAGGATTTCAGTATGAATGATGCAGGAAATTAAAATGCACCCAGACACAGGTGATAGTTAGGGTAGAGGGCATGAGATTGAGTGCAGCAAATGTTCCCATGTTCTTCCGTGAGGGGGCTCCTCAGATCTGCTTCCCATTCCGCGCTGGCATGGGGCTGACATACAGGTGTGGTAACCTGCATCCTTGTATAAAGCCTTTTGACTAATTTCCTCAGGAGGGGGTTGTAGGGTTGACTCAAGGACTTGAAATGTGGGGGAGGTTTGAGGAAAGATTTGTGCATCAACCTAATTGCCGCTCTGAGCTGTTTGTATGTAAATATGTCTAGCAAGGTCTCATTTGTGCCAAGGATGGCCTGCTGTGGTCTGACAAAGATGACTTCAGGGTATATATCTCCTATGGAAGTTAGCTGCAGAGAATGAAACCGAAAGCAGGTTCCAGCATTCCTCATGTTTGGTAAGGAGTGGTGACCAATGAGTGGAAGCAAGAGAATAAAAAGGGTTCTTAGTTGGGCTTGCTGACGGAGGTCGTTCCAGGCTGATGCTATCACATGTGCCCCACATCTCTCACTCCCTGGATTCTTTAAACTGATGTTATCAAGTGTGCCCTGCATCTCCTCCTCCCTGGACCCCTCACACTGATGCAAGTACCTGCTCCCACTGAACCTTTGACATCAGCCCCTTATTTCTTTCTTCTCTGATCTCTCACGTGACAAACTATACAAATTATTTCTCAGTCCGCAGGATGTGTGATAATGTTGCATGTCCCCTTTGTTTCCTTTCCTGTTGATGTCTCACACATCTCCATCTCTTCCTCTCCAGATCCCAACCTCTGTGTGCAGTGAGAGTTGTCCTCCTGGATACAGGAAGGTCCCTATAAAGGAGAAACCTGTCTGTTGCTATGACTGCGCCCTCTGCCCAGAAGGAGAGATTACCAACAAGAGCGGTAGGTGGTAAAGCTTTGCTTGACAACCAAGGATCCTTTTCAAATGAGAAGATGTTCAATTTCCTCATGAGTGTTAGTTACCTTGGAAAATAACCCTCTTCATTTTAAATATTTACTTTACATATGTTCACCATGTCAGTCACATGGAAATAAAGTTATTACAACAGATGATAATATAATTTTAGGATCTGCCAAAGCTAGAATTAGTCCACACCTTTCTTTCTTTTATTATCTCTCCTCTCCCTCTCCATTCTCTCGACCCAATGATGGCTTTGAGGTGCGGCCCCTGGTACAGTGGCACCAGGTGCCAATGTCAAGGACGTGCCCTCTGCATGGCAGACTGAACTGAGATAACAGGATCCTGCAGAGAGATTTGTGTGGGCAGCATTTTCAGGGGTTATTTAAAATATAATGACAACTGTGGTGGTAAATGCACTTGAGGGAGGATCTTAGATTTGTCTATCACAGTTTTGACTCATGATATAGAAGCATAGAGGGTTAATGTGCCTGCTGCAATGCACAACATGTGACATGCAGATCACAGATTAGTATTTTATGTAGATAGCTTACTGGGTTATCGCTTTTATCACATAGATCCTTCTGTACTTGGAGTTCAAAGTGGCAATCCTTCAGATATAACCCATCGAGCTATGAACTGGCCTCAACCTCTTGCATTCAAATTGAAAGGCAGAGGTTTAGATCATTATTGTTTTTCTTCCCAGTCTTTTGTTATTCCAAGATTGATAAAAAGGCATCCTTTGGGGAGCAATGCAACTTTATTAGCTTGAATCCTCGATCATGTATTACATTTATGGGCAGGTTTACAAAGACTTTGTGCCTGGTTTGCTTCAGAAAAGTGTTGCAAACCTGGTGCAAAGTATTTTTTGGGCCTTACCATGAGTGCCAGATTGACCTTCCCCTGCACTCTCAGATAGATTTTGGTTTCCTTTTCCTAATATTGGTATCAAGGGATTGACATAAACAAATTACGCATCCATGAAACAGACATAAAGTTTAAAGAAGGAATTCTTTTCTCCAAACCTTTCAAACTTTACATATGTGCTGCACAGTACAACTCACATACAAAGTGGTAAAGGGTTGCACTTTGTCAAATTTAGAATTTTATGCTGGAAGGGCACCCTTCCAGTATAAAACCTAAGTTCAAGTCACCTGCACTCCCTTGCACCATGGTCCAAGTGTGTGTGCATTGGTGCAAGGTAGCCTAAAGTATGCAAACACTGGAGGAGAGAGCAACAGCATCATATCTTAGTGCCCCTTCGTTTCTCCATGGCAAGCACTGTAAAATGTAATGCCTACCTGTGAGAAAGTCATCCTTTTTGCCCCGATCAGCCCCATTGTTTGATTGACACTGGTGGTAACTCACTCTGATTGTGCCCTGGGCCATGATAACCAGACCCAGGGCCAGTAGTCTGTGTCACCCCTAGGAGCCCCAGGGGTAGGGTGCCTTGCAACTATAAACAGGAACCTTATATAAGAGATGTTTTATATGCCCAGGTGTAAGAAAAACTGCATATGTTCCCATTGTAGCACATGGGCTCCAAAGGCTAACATATGAATACTTCAATTAATTAAAACTATTGATAGAAGCCAGCTAATAATGTACTTCAAATATTAAACTGATCATTATATTAAATCCAATAACTTGCTATGGTTAGATTTATTATAACTATCACAGAAAATTACTTATAGAACTATGTTTATGATATAATAACAAGCCAGCCTTCCAGCAGTCTCTCCTGATTGGCCAGCCTTCCAGCAGTCTCTCCTGATTGGCCAGCCTTTGACAGGCTGGTCCACATTGCTTTAATGAGGTGTGAAGTGGCCTGAGCTGGGACAAAGGGCATCTGGTAGGAGGAGATCTGCAAGAGGCAGAGCAAAAGGCAGGGTGGGCGTGGAGTAGCTAAATTGGTCTTTAAAGTGGGAATGACAGTTAGGTCAGGGCACAAGCTCACACTCACTCCCTGCACCCCAAGCCAGACAGGAGCCCCAATAATTGAATTAGCAGAGGGGCTTGAAGGGAAGTGTTAAGGAACTTAGTCATGCCTGTGGTTTGGCTTAGCCAGATCTTAACCTCCAGAGATAATTCTCCATTTGGGATTTTTAAGAAATAGTGTTTCTGGCACAAGAACATGCCACACATTGGAGGAAGTGATCATACCTGATCAAGTGTGCCCTCCTGCTTATCACCCAAGAACACTGGATAAATATGGGAGGGCTGCCCAGCAACTTAGATCCCTGCTTGAAACTACAAGAAGAAGAAGGACTGACCTGCTGGAAGTCTGGCTTGCACAAAGAGGATTGCACTCTGAATGACGCACCTGCTGCACACTTTTTGAACTACAGATTTAAGGTCTTTGCCTTGCCTTAAAAAGAGAAGGAGTGGACTCCCTGAAAGCTGCAAAAAACACAGTTGATGGACAGAATGTAGAACAATGTCATACATTCACCCCAGTACAAGGATCTGGGCCTAAATCCATCGTTTTTTTGCACTCCACACCACCCTGGGTTAGACACTGACTATATGCAAATCAGCTCTGACCCTGTGCCTCATGGGAACAGTCCAGTCCGAACTACCAAGCCATGTCTTTCCCAGACCAGAATCAAGCATCCAAGGACCGGTTTCTGGCTATCAGCCTTCATCAGCCTGGATAGCTTGACTCCAGTAGTGTGGAGAGCCTGGGACTCACGTCTGAGTATACCGAGCACACTCGGGGTGAAAATTGCAAAAAACACAGTTGATGGACAGAATGTAGAACAATGTCATACATTCACCCCAGTACAAGGCTCTCCACACCACTGGAGTCAAGCTATCCAGGCTGATAAAGGCTGATAGCCAGAAACGGGTCCTTGGATGCTTGATTCCGGTCAGGGAAAGACATGGCTTGGTAGTTCGGACTGGACTGTTCCCATGAGGCACAGAGTCAGAGCTGATTTGCATATAGCCAGTGTCTAACCCAGGGTGGTGTGGAGTGCAATAAATTAATGATGGATTTAAGCCCAGATCCTTGTACTGGGGTGAATGTATGACATTGTTCTACATTCTGTCCATCAACTGTATTTTTGCAATTTTCACAACCAGAGTGTGCTGGGGATGCTCAGACGTGAGTCCACGGCTCTCCACACCACTGGAGTCAAGCTATCCAGGCTGATGAAGGCTGATAGCCAGAAACCGGTCCTTGGGTGCTTGATTCCGGTCTGGGAAAGACATGGCTTGGTAGTTCGGACTGGACTGTTCCCATGAGGCACAGGGTCAGAGCTGTTTTGCATATAGCCAGTGTCTAACCCAGGGTGGTGTGGAGTGCAAAAACGATGGATTTAGGCCCAGATCCTTGTACTGGGGTGAATGTATGACATTGTTCTACATTCTGTCCATCAACTGTGTTTTTTGCAATTTTCACCCGAGTGTGCTGGGGATGCTCAGACGTGAGTCCCAGGCTCTCCACACCACTGGAGTCAAGCTATCCAGGCTGATGAAGGCTGATAGCCAGAAACCGGTCCTTGGATACTTTATTCCGGTCTGGGAAAGACATGGCTTGGTAGTTCGGACTGGACTGTTCCCATGAGGCACAGGGTCAGAGCTGATTTACATATAGCCAGGGTCTAACCCAGGGTGGTGTGGAGTGCAAAAAATGATGGATTTAGGCCCAGATCCTTGTACTCGGGTGAATGTATGACATTGTTCTACATTCTGTCCAACAACTGTGTTTTTTGCAATTTTCACCCCGAGTGGGCTGGGTATGCTCAGACGTGAGTCCCAGGCTCTCCACACCACTGGATTCAAGCTATCCAGGCTGATGAAGGCTGATAGCCAGAAACCGGTCCTTGGATGCTTGATTCCGGTCTGGGAAAGACATGGCTTGGTAGTTCGGACTGGACTGTTCCCATGAGGCACAGGGTCAGAGCTGATTTGCATATAGCCAGTGTCTAACCCAGGGTGGTGTGGAGTGCAAAAACGATGGATTTAGGCCCAGATCCTTGTACTAGGGTGAATGTATGACATTGTTCTACATTCTGTCCATCAACTGTGTTTTTTGCAATTTTCACCCGAGTGTGCTGGGGATGCTCAGGCGTGAGTCCCAGGCTCTCCACACCACTGGAGTCAAGCTATCCAGGCTGATGAAGGCTGATAGCCAGAAACCGGTCCTTGGATACTTTATTCCGGTCTGGGAAAGACATGGCTTGGTAGTTCGGACTGAACTGTTCCCATGAGGCACAGGGTCAGAGCTGATTTACATATAGCCAGGGTCTAACCCAGGGTGGTGTGGAGTGCAAAAAACGATGGATTTAGGCCCAGATCCTTGTACTCGGGTGAATGTATGACATTGTTCTACATTCTGTCCAACAACTGTGTTTTTTGCAATTTTCACCCCGAGTGGGCTGGGTATGCTCAGACGTGAGTCCCAGGCTCTCCACACCACTGGATTCAAGCTATCCAGGCTGATGAAGGCTGATAGCCAGAAACCGGTCCTTGGATGCTTGATTCCGGTCTGGGAAAGACATGGCTTGGTAGTTCGGACTGGACTCTTCCCATGAGGCACAGGGTCAGAGCTGATTTGCATATAGCCAGTGTCTAACCCTGGGTGGTGTGGAGTGCAAAAAAACGATGGATTTAAGCCCAGATCCTTGTACTGGGGTGAATGTATGACATTGTTCTACATTCTGTCCATCAACTGTGTTTTTTGCGACTCCCTGAAAGCAACATGTTAAAAGAGCTCCACTTGTATCATCTCCAGCAAGAAGAAACCAGCTGACAACCTAAAGCTGGACTTTAGATGATTTGTCCAGGTTCATTGTGGGACACATAGTAACAACATCCCATGGAGCAACTCAGAGCTTCTGGAACCTTGGATTGGTGTCTCTACCCTTCAGTACCCCAAAAGTTCATTCTGGAAAAATGTCCAGAAGTTTGGTAAAAATCACCATGATGGTGACCCACCCATCAACGGGAGTCAAGCTGGAGACGTTGAATTACAACCCAGCCTGATATTCACAATTGCCCAGCTGAAGCTCTGGAGCTTTTTGTTGCTGACAAGACTACCAGGAGATGACCTAGGTATCGCAGTGAGCCAAAATTTTGTCATGAACTCGAAGGCTGACAAGGTTCCTTGCTTGACGTGAAGAGATAAAGCTAAAAAAAATGTACGTAGTCAGAAGGTAACAACTTGACAGGGCCCGTCTGCTAAGTGGTAGTCCTGAAAATTTGACTTTGCTCCGGTTAAGCTCAACCAGAAATCCCAAAGTGGCACTTTTAGCTTTTATGCATTATAAAGTCTTTATTATTTAAAAATCAACGTCTCTGGTTCCCTAATTGGGTTTTTGTTGTTTTGGTGTCTTTTTAATCATAAAATTATTTTCTATTTTTATAAATTGGTGTTGGGTTTTTCTTGTGTGTTGTTGCTTACTTATTTAACATATTGGTGTGTAAATGCTTTACAAACCTATCGCCTAAGTTATGCCTGCTTGCTCATAGCCAGTTTATAAGGGTTGAGCAAGGGGATAATTGTTTCAGACTTTGATTGGACCTTATATTGTGATGGTGGCCTTATTACTAGTGGTAGGCACCTACCTACACCTACTAATAAATTACCTTCCAACACTACCATGGTGGATGACACGTGACTCCTATATATTTTAGTCATTATCGTTTTAAGTGACCTTCCCTATTCATTGGTTTACAAACTTTTGTGGCTCTCTGTATATGATGTGAAGCACTAGGGCAGTCTACATTGGGATGATTTGTGCTATACAATAAATACATGGCACCTAGAGGCTAAGGAGAGACGGGGGCACCATTGACAGGTGGCAGAGCGTGAATTTATGAGGAAAAAGGGTATGGCGGTGCCAAACAAAGATTGTTGCACTGGGCGACACTAATGATGATGCCGGCCCTATTTCAACCCCTCACTGAAAGACCTCCTCTCCCTTTCCTTCAGTTTTCAGGACAATGGATCTCTCACTAGACCCTCTTCCCCTGTCAGCACAGAGCACCCTCTACCTTTCTGTTTTCTCTGTGCAGTGTGCTCTCTTTATTCCTTCTGTCCCCTCCTTGCAATACATCTTTTTTTATGTCTGTCTGTGTCAGTCTGTCGGTATCTTTCTCTCTCTCTCTGTCTCTCCACTCCATCAAACTCTGTCCCTCCTACCCTCGTTCTCTTTTCCCCAGTTGTCTCTGTCTATATCCGTCTTAACCATGTTTTCACTTTCTCTCTTTTTCATACCTCTTACTCTCTCTCTTTCTACACTGCTTTGATTCCATTTGGGTCTTATGTTTCCTCTATCCACTGTTGTCTTCCCTTTATTCTCCCAATTCTCCTAGGTTCCCTTTCATTCTGCTACTCTGTCTCTTTATTTTGTGCTCTCCTCCTCTCTCCATTGTCTGTCTTTCTCTTCATCTATGTTTTATCTCTTCTGTCTCTCATCTGAAGCCGCCTATGCCACAAAACTCCCCATTAGACCATCTACACATATGAGCAGGAGACAGAGGTGAAGTGTAAAGACACAGAGGTTTGAATAAGAGGGGGAGAGGCAAACACCTATGGTATCAAGCAAAGAGGAGAGATAAACTAAGAGAGACAGAAGGGCCAAGGAAAAGATAAAAGATCAGACAAAGATGTTGATACTCAGGTCAATTTAGGCCAATTCACAAGCTGCATTTTGTAGCACAAAGAATAGTACTACTCACATAATACAAAATACTATTCACCAACCTACATACAGAGGCCTACGTCTCTGTCTCTCCTAATATTTAAATGCAGAGACCTCTGACTCATTGGAGGAGATCTGCATAAACATACATCTATGTTTATTTTGTAAATATGGATTAGGGGCAGGGAACAATTACTAGAAAATAGGGAATACTTACTTCAAAAAGAGAGGGGGCTAGAGAGGGTTAAAGAGGAGTTAAGGGAGACTCAAGGATGGGTTTTGGGAGGGACAACTTTAACCCATAAAAGAGTAAGGCCATTGCTAATCCCAGATCTAGAGTAATCCCAGCACCACGCACAACCAACCACTGGTACTGCAACACTCCTAGAGAAGTAATAGAGGCAGGGCCTTATAATAAAATAAATTAATGTACTTTTAATTTATATATATATATATTTTCCTTGAAACGCGTCAGGCTCAGTCAAACGCGTCAGGCTCAGTCAAATGAACATTGCAGCAGGCTGAAACTAAAGTCCTGGATGGGAGGCGAGCCGAGTGTGCTCCTCTGAGCTTCTGGGCAATTGGTATTACATTTAACACTCGGCAGCCCTGCCGAGGGAGGAAGCACCATCTCACAACGAACGGAGAGGCTGTGATTAGGAACTTTTCCTGGCGACATGCAGCACGGTGAGCCAAGTCTTCAACCTGCCACAATCCTACTAAAGGACTAAAACATGGTGTAATCTTGTGAAAAGCGCTTGGGACCCACTTAGGGAAAATAATGAATAGCTCGAAGGACTTGATGTCCCACAATGCAATATTGGTAATATGTTAATGCAGTTGGGATCACGAGGCCAGCCACCAATAAAAACATGCAAATTGAAACGAGCACTCACCGCGCCTTTTTCACTTTCACGTGCAGGAGCCATTGCACAAGAAGCACACAGACAATAGCCTTTGAAAAAGAGGTTTTCCTTGAAACGCGTCAGGCTCAGTCAAATGAACATTGCAGCAGGCTGAAACTAAAGTCCTGGATGGGAGGCGAGCCGAGTGTGCTCCTCTGAGCTTCTGGGCAATTGGTATTACATATATATATATATATATATATATATATATATATATATATATATATATATATATATATATATATTACCTACTGGCGGTCGCCAGTAGGTATATATAGTTAGGATTTTTTCTCTATGGGATTTTTGAAAATTCTATGTCTAATAACTTTGGCGTTTGTGGACGGAATTGGCTGAAATTTTCAGGAAAATGGAACATTTTGTTTCTGAGCAGCCCCTGACAATTTGGGGGGGTTTCATCAAGGGGGGGCCGAGAAAAAAGGGGGGTCCCAAAACGCGTTTTTCCCATGTTAATTTCCCTAGGGCGGTTGGCCTCACTTTTAGCTCGAACGGCTGAATGGATTTGCACGAAACTTGGCAAAATTGTAGGGACTGTTAGCCCGATGTGCCTTTGCTAGGTCTCAATATATGTGCTCCAGTGGATTTTGAGTAATTTAGGTTCAAAAAAAGATATATATCTGGGCGGAGCCTAACCACACATCTGATCTGATTGGCTGTCAGCACTTCATCCAAGAAGTGTTGGCAGCCATCTTGGGACCAATATACATGATAGCACCTCATTAAAAAGCATTGTAGTTAATAGAGGGTTTTAGGACTTTAGTTACATTATAAATCATTTGTTGATGGTACCATACTCGTTTTAGGAATTGTGGTGGGTTCTAAGGTTATTTTACCATGTGAAAAAAAGTTCTGCTGTGATATCATGAATATTGTTTGAAAGAAAACTAATATCTCATGATTTTCCCACAGTGGTTTGGAAGGGGATCTATAAGCTAAACTGAAAGCATATTTTCTGTAAATTCACATTATCTTTCTCAGTCATGTGAAAATGAAGTCTGACATTCTCAGTAAAACATGTACATCCAACAAGGACAGAGACTGTCAGTTGATTTCTTTGTGTTCTACTGCAGCCTCCTAGAGTGTTCTAAAGAACAACTAGAGCGCTAACAGTCCTACTTATTACAAAGGTATGGCACACCTGAAGCCATCTTGATTGGAATAAAGTGGTAACTCTTAAAACATTTAATTTAAAAAGAAACAACATGAGGGGGTATATTTTGCCATAGAAAGTATGATTAGTGCTGCAGAATGAAAAATTAGGGCACATTTTGAGTGACTTCTCAAATCCTTTTCTATTTCATTAAAACATTCTGACATGCAGTCTCCCAAAATGGCCACCAGAGACAAAAGAGCCCAAATGTAGCCCAAATATCACCCAGATGTAGCCCAAGTATAGCCCAATGACAGAATGTCCCAGAGTGTTCTAAAGAACAACTAGAGCGCTAACAGTCCTACTTATTACAAAGGTATAGCACACCTGGAGCCATCGTGATGGAAATAAAGTGGTAACTCTTAAAACATTTAATTTAAAAAGGAACAAAATGAGGGGGTATATTATGCAATAGAAGGTATTATTAGTCCTGCAGAAAGAAAAATTAGGGCACATTTTGAGTGACTTTTCAAATCCTCTTCTATTTTATTAAAAAATTCTGACATGCAGTCTCCCAAAATGGCCACCAGAGACAAAAGAGCCCAAATGTAGCCCAAATATCACCCAGATGTAGCCCAAGTATAGCCCAATGACAGAATGTCCCAGAGTGTTCTAAAGAACAACTAGAGCGCTAACAGTCCTACTTATTACAAAGGTATGGCACACCTGAAGCCATCTTGATTGGAATAAAGTGGTAACTCTTAAAACATTTAATTTAAAAAGGAACAAAATGAGGGGGTATATTTTGCCATATGAATTATGATTAGTGCTGCAGAAAGAAAAATTAGAGCACATTTTGAGTGACTTCTCAAACCCTCTTCAATTTCATTAAAAAATTCTCACATACAGTCTCCCAAGATGGCCACGAGAGACAAAAGAGCCTAAATGTAGCCCAAATATCACCCAGATGTACCCCAAGTATAGCCCAATGGCAGAATGTCCCAGAGTGTTCTAAAGAACAACTAGAGCGCTAACAGTCTTACTTATGACAAAAGTATGGCACACCAGAAGCCATCTTGATTGGAATGAAGTGGTAAGTCTGAAAACACTCAATTTAAAAAGGAACAACATGAGGGGGTTAATTTTGCCATAGAAAGTATGATTAGTGCTTCAGAAAGAAAAATTAGGGATCATTTTGAGTGACTTCTCAAATCCTCTTCTATTTCATTAAAAAAATTCTGACATGCAGACTGAAACATGCACTTTGAATACCAGCAGCAGACGTCCCTGGTGAGCAGTAGCTTTACTACAGTGATATAATGTGCAACTAGAGTGCTAACATTCAGAATTTATGGCAAATGTGTGACACATCTGAATGCCTTCTTGATGGAACCAAAGTAAACAAGCATTGAAAATGCAATAGATCTCGCCCTCGTTTAAGTTAAAGCCATTCTGTTTGTAATGAGGTGGCTTTTTAGCTTTGCTTTTATTAGTGTTTTTTCAACTTTCATGTAAATAACATGCATCTGTATGCATATAAGTATATGTATGCATGCATTTATGTTTGTATTTATATAGATATACAGATGATATATGTTTATATATGTATGTATATATATATATTCACTGAAAAAACCATAGGCTATAGACCATATATAGTTAGGAATTAGCATTTACAAAACCTTGAAAATTCACTGAAAAAACCATAGGTTATAGACCATATATAGTTAGGAATTAGCATTTACAAAACCTTGAAAATTCACTGAAAAAACCATAAGTTATAGACCATATATAGTTAGGAATTTGCATTTACAAAACCTTATTTTACTCACACAAAACCATTGAAATTCCATATATAGTTAGTTGCACTAACTATATATCGCGCACCCGCAATCCACTGCTGATAATGTCACATATTACATCATTCATGACATGGTCAGTGACATCACTGATGACATCACTGATGACATCTCAAATGACATCACTGATGAGATCACTGATGACAACATCCAGTGACTGTATGTTTCTGTAAAGTTAAAATATGTCTTACATATTGAAGAATGAGTGGATGTATAAGTGTCTGGATGAAGGATTCAGTAGGTGCATGACTGACTGTATGAGTGAGTGATTAAATGTGTCTCACTGAGTGCATGGGTTAGTGACTAAACTGTCTTAATTTGTGCATCATTATGTCTGTTGTTCTGTAAACTGTTGCATGTGTTGATAAGTAGCTATATGAGTAACTATATGGGTTATTGATTGGTTGCCCAAGTATTTGTATGGGAGACTGAGTGTGTGTGTGGGTGGCTGGGAGGTGTATGACTCTGTGCATAGATGCGTGAGCAGTTGATTCACTAGATGTATGGTTTCAAAAGTGCATGTGGAAACAGCTGTATGGGCGGTTGACTGTGTGCATGAGTGTATTGGTGAGTGAATGGATATCTCAGTGCTACATGTCAAAGTAAGTACATATGTAAAACACAGTACATGTGAGAGTTTACATATATAAATAACTGTGCATAAGAGCCAGTGAATGTGTGAGTGGCTGTATGGATCATTGTGAACTTGTATCAGGGATTGTATAAGAGAGTAAATATGTGTTAGTATATGTTTGAATAAGTAAAGTTTGTATAACTGTATAGTTGAGGAAATGGAGGTGTGATTGATTCTTTGCATGACTGACTAGGTGTGTGAGTAACTCCATGGATGAGTGACAGTCTGTGAGTGTCTGTTTACACTGATTGTATCTAAGGTTATATTAGAGTCTGAAGAGGTTCATCGTATTATCACATGAATGATATCATCAGTGATGTGATCAGTAATGTCAAATGAGATGTCATCAGTGATGTCATCAGTGATGTCATTTGAGATGTCATCAGTGATGTCATTTGAGATGTCATCAGTGATGTCATCAGTGATGTCACTGACCATGTCATGAATGATGTAATATGTGACATCATCAGCAGTGGATTGCGGGTGCGCGATATATAGTTAGTGCAACTAACTATATATGGAATTTCAATGGAGTAAAATAAGGTTTTGTAAATGCAAATTCCTAACTATATATGGTCTATAACTTATGGTTTTTTCAGTGAATATATATATATATATATATATATATATATATATATATATATATATATATATATATATATATATATAAATTCACTGAAAAAACCATAGGTTTCACACCAGTTATAGTTAGGAATTAGCATTTAAAAAACCTATTAAATTCACTGACAAAACCAGTTATAGTTAGCTGGAAATTTTACTGACATAAAACCATTGAAATTCCCACGTTATAGTTAGTTGGACTCACTATAACTTGCGCGCCTGCAATGCACTGCTGATGACGTCACATATTACATCACTCATGACATGGTCAGTGACATCACTCATGACATCACTGATGACACCATCCTTGTGACAGAGTGACAGACCTAATTTCAGTGTAATGTAACGCTTGAAACACATATTCAAAAATAGAAACAAACATTTTCAAAAAAATGGAGATACCCAAACCAGTAACAACAACCAATTCAGTAATTCCACCATCTATATACGTGAAATATCTTTATTCGGCAATTTTATCACCATAAAAGAGCACATATACATATACAATTCACATTTACCAATAAAAATTTGTAAAATACATAAGAACAGGGAGATCTCATTTTGATAGATTTACAACACAACCAGATTAGTATCGACCAGTAGGGCCCCCCGGGGTTTTAATAAACGGGAGCGTATCCGCCATGCATTTCCCAAAAATTTGGCCACCCCACAGATCATGAGGGCAGACGAAGAGTCTGTAGAGAGGACACGGAGTGCCTGTTTATGGCACCTCAGCCCTAATTCCCTACAGACCGGTTTCAGCCAAAGCTTCCTCGCCCCTTTATAGGCTGGGCATGCAAACAACAGGTGGGCCACCGATTCCTTGGGGGCCGCACAGCCGGGGCATGTACGTGAGAGGGCATCAGAGGCCGACCAACTTGCCGTGAAATCAAGTACTGGAAGCGTCCCATAGCGCAGTTTCAGGTACAGCGATCGATCCCACGGTTTAGTTATTAGGTCTAAAAAGGGTTCCAATTTCCTTACACTCTTAATTGATAAAAATTTGTCCGTAAGTGAACCCACATTCGTAGCCCTCGTGGCCTCACTCTGGACCCAATCCCAATAAAGTTTTTTAATAACGGCTTTGGGTGGCGGGGATTGAGACTCCCATGCCTCTCTTAGACCCAGGTTGATGGCCAAATCCTTCAGTTTTTTTTAGCCATCCTATTTTATTACCTGTGTCCAGCAAGAGTAGATCATCCATCCCTTCTGCATACTTAGCCAGCTCCTCAGTTCTTCTTAGTCGAGACCAGAAGAGCAGCGGGCGAAGCCTCACCAGGTCTTTTAACGTTCTTCTGCCCAAATCTAGTCTTAGGGGGATCATTGGTGTTGAAGCAGGGAGAGCAGCCACTTTCCTAAAGAAATTATTTTCTGCCACCATCAAATCTGTAACCCCTTCAAACCCCCAAAGTTCGGAGCCATATAATGCTGAAGGAAGAATCTGGCCCTCATAGATGGCCATAACTGGAGAAACCGGTTTACTAGAAGATTCCCGGAGTTCCTTCAGCGTCACCCCGGAAACTCTATGATGACTAAGGAGCATTTTGGAAAGATGATCTTTCCAGGTCATACGGCTGTTTATCCGGACTCCAAGATAATCAAAAGATGTGACCAGCTCAAGGGGGGCACTATTGAGCACGAGGTGATTTTTAAATCTTTTGGAGGGGGCAAAAGCCATCAATTTGGTTTTTGAAGTGTTAATGGTTAAGCCTCGAGTAGTACAAAAGGAGCTAAACAGGTTCAAGAGTTTTTGTAAGCCCACCGGGGATTTAGAGATTAATAGGGTATCGTCCGCGAAGAGAAGTGTGGGGATTTTCTCCCCCGCCAGGGATGGGGCATCCGTCTCTTCCCCCTTCAGATGATCCACAACTCCGTTTACAAATAGGGAGAAGAGGGTCGGAGCCATAACACAACCCTGGCGTACTCCTCTCCGCACAGGGATCTTATCTGTTAATTGACCCTGCGATCCCCATCTAACCCGCGCATAATTCCCCTCATGCAGCTTCGTTATTATATGCAGAAGGCTACTGGGAAACCCCATTTCGCCAAGTATTTGCCAGAGTTTTGCACGAGGGACCAGGTCGAAAGCAGTCTTGAGATCTATGAAGGCCATATACAAACTGCCTTTCTTGATGGTAACCGCCTTCCAATAGATTGCAAAAAAGCGAAAGACCTGGTCCATCGTGCCAACCTTCTTTCTAAACCCCGCCTGCAAGTGGGAGAGAACACTAGCCTCCTCTATCCAGTCGTCAACTCTCGAGATGATGACCCTGCCAACCACTTTCTGGATGATGTCAATCAGACTAATGGGTCTGTAGTTCGCAGGGTCATCTCTTGCCCCCTTCTTGTGCACAGTAACTACCTCGGCTCCTTTCCAGGAGTCTGGTACTTGATGACCCCTCGTGATCAGATTCATAATACTGGCAATTAGTTTGGCCCAAACTTCTGGCTCAGCCTTCAGCAGATCTCCGGGGATCCCATCCTGCCCGGCGGCTTTCTTAGGGGTAAGGCGTCTGATTGCCAATAATACTTCTGAGGGCGAAAATAACAGATCTGTATCGTCCAGTTTTACCCCATCACCCAACCCATTCACCCCCAAACTAGATATTTCCTCTATGCCGCCATATAGGGATGAAAAGTGAGTAAACCATTGCTGGCTAGTTATATGTACAGCCAGTGGTTGCGATTTACCCTGCCTTGTTTTGTTAATCAAATCCCAAAAGAGGTTCGAGTTCTTACTGCTCACAGCCAAGGAGAGTTCCTGCCAATGCCGTTCCTCCCACTCCCGTTTGGCCAGAACTAGTGCTTTCAGATAATCCTTTCTGGCCGCTCTAACCATCTATATACTCATCCACTCATTCACCAACAGTTCTATATAGTCACTCATATATATACTCTCTCATCATATGTAGTGATACACCTATACATCCTGTTACACATCAGCAGTCATCCAAAAGTTACTCACACACATACTCACACATGCACATAAACTATTGAACATCCATTTATTTGCATATACATTTATACACACACTACCACCTTACTTCTAAGGAAACTTACACATACTTACTCTCTTAAACAATCACTTATAGAAACACATACTTATTTAAACAGGAACTCCTACAATCTCTCACTATATATACTATACTCACTTATATACATCAATACTCACATATACTAGATTAAAACATATGTCGTTACTAATGAAGACACTAGTGAGACAGTCATTCACTCACTAACACACACATATACACACTCGTCCACCCATACAGTCCTGCACATATGCTGTCTTCAAAACACATACAAACAGTGAGTCAGTCACCAACCCCTGCAGCCACTTATACACAAAGAGAAACACTGATACAAACATTTAAATATTTAAACAATACTCGCTAATATATGTATTCACTAAGATACACTTAATAAGTCAGTTAACCAACCAATTTTTTTTTAAAAAAAACATCCATTTACACACCTATTTAAACATTTATTCTTCCATCGACCTTTACAAATACATATATAAAACAAATTTATTTTTCAGAAAGACACACATTCACTGGATGGTGTCATCAGTGATGTCATGAGTGATGTCACTGACCATGTCATGAGTGATGTAATATGTGACGTCATCAGCAGTGCATTGCAGGCGCGCAAGTTATAGTGAGTCCAACTAACTATAACATGGGAATTTCAATGGTTTTATGTCAGTAAAATTTCAAGCTAACTATAACTGGTTTTGTCAGTGAATTTAATAGGTTTTTTAAATGCTAATTCCTAACTATAACTGGTGTGAAACCTATGGTTTTTTCAGTGAATTTCAAAGGTTTTTTAAATGCTAATTCCTAACTATAACTGGTGTGAAACCTGTGGTTTTTTCAGTGAATTTCAAAGGTTTTTTTAATGCTAATTCCTAACTATATAAGACCTGAAAGCCCACCAGGAATCTCCAGTATGCGCCAGGGGACTGCATTGCAGAGAGGTGTAATGAAGCCACAACCCTTTTTACACCTCTCTGCAACGCAGCCCCCGTGCATGTTTGAAGAGGGGAAACTAATACCCCTTGCATACTGGGGGCCCCTGGGGGCCAATTAGCCCACCTGGAACCTCCAGTATGCGCCTGGGGCTGCATTGCAGAGGTGTAATGAGACTATGCCCCTTGTTACACCTCTCTGCAACGCAGCCCACTGCCGCGTTTGCAGAGGGGGAACTAATTCCC
The DNA here is from genome assembly GCF_964263255.1 of Lissotriton vulgaris. Lineage (NCBI taxonomy): Eukaryota > Metazoa > Chordata > Amphibia > Caudata > Salamandridae > Lissotriton > Lissotriton vulgaris. The sequence continues at coordinate 627,494 of NW_028248966.1, read as the reverse complement.
CTTGCATACTGGGGGTCCCTGGGGTCAACTAGTCCACCAGGAGCCTCCAGTATGCGCGAGGGAGCTGCATTGCAGAGAAGTGTAATGAGGCCACACCCTTGTTACACCTCTCTGCAATGCAGGCCACTGGCTCCTTTGCAGAGGGGGGACTAATTCCCCTTGCATACTGGGGGTCCCTGGATCATATCTGCCCAAACACCGATATTCCGAACGATTGTAAATGACTTTTCTTGAGAAACATTTGGATTTGGATTATCATGTCCTATACTTTGGAATTTTTGAAAGACTGACTTTGAGGATGCTATAAATTACTCAAGTCTGCCCGAATTGTGTGGGTAAAATTGATACCTAGTCACTTTTAATAAGAATATACTTATGTCTCGTCTAACATTTGGAAGAAATATCTAGTTATATGACAACGGGATACCGACATAACTTGAAGGAAATAAGAACGCCCTGAAGAAGTTCTGTTGTACAGAACGAAACGTTTCGGCTGGCTGTGGTACATAAACTTAAGGAAAATAAAAGCATTTGAATATACACCAAGATTCAGCGCTTCAATAAGTACTCTAAGTGATATGATTTGATTGGACTCATTGTGAAAGTGGTGCTGTGCCAAACTTTGGAATATTCTCCACTACTCTCTACTACTTACTCTCTCCTACTCTCTACTACTCACTTTCTACTACTCACTCTCTACTACTCTCTACTACTCACTCTACTATTCACTCTACTACTCTCTACTACTCACTCTGCTACTCTCTCTACTGCTCTCTACTACTCTCTACTACTCACTCTCTACTCTCTATTACTCACTCTCTACTCTCTACCTCTCTACCTCTCTCTTCTCTCTCTACTAATCTCTACCTCTCTACCGCTACCTCTCTACCTCTCTACCTCTACACCTCTACCTCTCTACCTCTCTCTACACGCACACATATAGACATATATGCATATATATATATGTGCATATGCATTTAAATATATGTATGTGTATGTATAAAAAAAACAACTAAACATTTTTTTTTCTAATCAGCTACTTTTAAAACTGTCATTCTTTTTCCCCATGGTACGCTCCCCGGTACGCTCCCCGGTGCGCGTACCGGGCGCTCCCCCCGCGAAAATCAAAAAAAAAAATTTTTTTTTTGCCCCGTGGGGCCCTTTTATGGCCCCCACATCAAACCTAGGGGGTCAAGGGGGGGTCTACTCTGCCCCCTTATGGTCATTTCCCCCTTTATTTTGGCCACCTCTTGTGTCTCGATCCTACCGAGACACAAGATGGCGGCCGCTCCGGACTGTTTAGAATGTTTACAGACACCCCAGAGCCAATCAGCTTTCTGCGCGCAAGTCGCGTGGCGCGCCCGGTGCGCGTACCGGTGCGCTTACCGGAGCGCTGCTATAGATATATATATTTTTTTGAACCTTAATTACTCAAAATCCACTGGAGCACATATCTTGAGACATAGCAAAGGCACATCGGGCTACCAGTCCCTACAATTTTGCCAAGTTTGGTGGAAATCCATTCAGCCGTTCGGGCTAAAAGTGAAATCGACCGCCCTATGGAAATTAACATGGGGAAAACGCGTTTTGGGACCCCCCTTTTATCTCGGCCCCCGCTTGATGAATCCCCCCCAAACTTTCAGGGAAGGACCGGAACGCCGCGAGGCCATTTTGAGGAAATTTTCAGGCAGATTCGTCAACCGGCGCCAAAGTTATTCCAAATAGAATTTTCAGATTTAACATTGAAAAAAATCCTAACTATAACTACCTACTGGCGACCGCCAGTAGGTAATATATATATATATATATATATATATATATATATATATATATATATATATATATATATATATATATATATATATATATATATATATATTCACTGAAAAAACCATAGGTTATATACCATATATAGTTAGGAATTAGCATTTACAAAACCTTGAAAATTCACTGCAAAAACCATAGGTTATAGACCATATATAGTTAGGGATTAGCATTTACAAAACCTTAATTTACTCGCACAAAATCATAGAAATTCGCATATATAGTTAGTTGCAATAACTATATATCGCGCACCCGCAATCCACTGCTGATGATGTCACATATCACATCATTCATGACATGGTCAGTAACATCACTGATGACATCACTGATGACATCACTGATGACGTCTCAAATGACATCACTGATGACATCTCAAATGACAGCACTGATGACATCACTGATGACATCTCATTTGACATTACTGATCACATCACTGATGATATCATTCATGTGATAATACGATGAACCTCTTCCGACTCTAATATAACCTTAGATACACTCAGTGTAAACAGACACTCACAGACTGTCACTCATCCATGGAGTTACTCACACACCTAGTCAGTCATGCAAAGAATCAATCACATCTACATTTCCTCAACTATACAGTTATACACACCTTACTTATTCAAACATATATTAACACATATTTACTCTCTTATACAATCCCTGATACAAGTTCACAATGATTCATACAGCCACTCACACATTCACTGGCTTTTATGCACAGTTATTTATATATGTCAACTCTCACATGTACTGTGTTTTACATATGTACTTACTTTGACATGTAGCACTGAGATATACATTCACTCATCAATACACCCATGCACACAGTCAACAACTCATACAGTTGTTTCCACATGCAGTTTTGAACCCATACATCTAGTGAATCAACTGCTCACACATCTATGCACAGTCACACACCTTCCAGCCACCCCCACACACACACTCACTCTCCCATACAAATACTTGGGCAACCAATCAATAACCCATATAGTTACTCATATAGCTACCGATCAACACATGCAGCAGTTTACAGAACAACAGACATAATGATGCACAAATTAAGACAGTTTAGTCACTAACCCATGCACTAAGTGAGACACATTTAATCACTCACTCATACAGTCAATCATGCACCTAGTAAATACTTCATCCAGACACTTATACATCCACTCATTCTTCAATATGTAAGACATATTTAAACACACAGTCACTGAATGATGTCATCAGTGATGTCATCAGTGATGTCACTGACCATGTCATGAATGATGTAATATGTGACATCATCAGCAGTGGATTGCGGGTGCGCGATATATAGTTATTGCAACTAACTATATATGCGAATTTCTATGGTTTTGTGAGAGTAAATTAAGGTTTTGTAAATGCTAATCCCTAATTATATATGGTCTATAACCTATGGTTTTTTCAGTGAATTTCAATGGTTTTTTAATAGCAAATATCAAAAGCTGTCAAATGTCAAGTACGTGATAGGTAAAAACATTTTCGTGTTTATGCATGCTGATGTGCTTTGAACGCTGCCCCCCCTCTTTTCTCTTAGTAGTACTCTCTCTTTGCAGATAGTGAAGGGTAGTTAACGCAGGCCTTTGCCCCCGTTGTAATCCGTCGTGCCTGCTTGTCTCTCCATTTAATTGATTGTTATCCAAGCATTTACTGTTTTAGAATTGATTCTCTTTGGTTCATTCTCTATTTACAAACAAGCACAGAGTCGCAATACTCTGTTTAGTCTTTGCAGATAGTGAAAAATTGTGTAAAAAAACAAAAGTAATCGAGCAAAATCAGTAGGCCACTAATGGGATCTCTTTTTGACCTCGCTAAAATAGAAACATTAGGAACAACCCTTCATGAGAAATACGAAACTAGTGAGATGAACTGAGCTCCACACCATGATGGCTGCAAGACAGCTCGGCTCCGCCAACCACCCCGCCCAAAATAACGATAAACTCTATGCAAATATTATAAATATATACAACACACCAGCAAAGTAACAGGGTAAAACATTTTATTAAATAACTATTTACATAACTATTTTATACTTTTTGTTGCCTGATCCGGCTAGCTCAATCGATCGAGCATGAAACTCATGCACTCTGATAGCAAGCGTTGCTGCTGATGCTATGCAGACAAAAACTGGTTTTCAGTTTGAACATTCTTCAGGATTTTTCCATCCAAGGCTGGTTGAGAGTTTGTAGAGCGATGGCTTCAGATTTTCAACATACGGTGTGGCGGCGCGGACTGGGAGAGGGCGCTTGGCTCCTGCCCCCACCCTAAGTCGTGTTGCCCTGGTGTGGCCTAAGATTGCCCCCGACATAGGCGGCCGGCTCCCGGGGTCCGGCGGAACTTTTTGCCTTTTGGTGACTCTTCCATTCTGGACCTTGTGCCACAATCCGTTTGACCTGAAGACACGCTGTAGTGGGGCGCCCCTTTACCGTTTCAGTTGCCATTCAGCCCGCTTTTGCTACACTGTGCCTCTTCCGCCATTCAGCTGTTTACCGCCCGCTCTTGCGACTACAGCGTCTCGCTCACCATGTAGTTGAGTTGCTCCCACTCTTGCGGTGCAGCGATAGGCGGCTGCCACAGGACTCTCAAAATGGCGGCCGGCTCTTCAGATTTGGGCGTGGTCCACTAAAATGGCCCTGGGACACCTTGGAACTCGGACGCTTGTCTGCTAGGGCTTGGGCCCCATTCTCGAAAGCGTCCCCTCAGCCTTGAAGATTCTTGGGGGCCCCCGACTCCCGCAGGCTTCTGGTGGGGAGCGGCTGCCATGATTGCTCGTGGAATGGCCACGACTGAGCTACGAGATGGTGGTGCTCTCATGCTGACGCCAGCTTCAGTCTGAAACATCCAGAAACACTGTAGACTACCAATTCGATCAGTTCCGGTAGCGCCCCAACGTGACCCGGTAGAGAAGAACTTGCCCTCCCCTCTTTGACTGATGGTTCTTGTTGCCTGTCCCTTCTGTTGTCATTTAACAGAACTTTTTAGACTGCTGAAAGGGGTTGTGTTCCAACCGCTGGTTGGTGGAGACATTTTGACTATATTCTGGACCTACGTTGTCGCGTAATGCGTTATATGACACGCCGCGTTAGCGCACCCGGAAGTGCTCCGGTGCGCGAAGCGCAGCTTCCCGGAAGCGATCCGGTGTGCGGCGCGCAGCGCGTAACGTAAGCATAACAGGTCATGAGACTTGTTAATAAAACTTTTCATTGGTTCATTTTACTTTTGTTATTCTAATGATGAAAGGCTTGGTCATATGACCTAAAAATTACGCTTTTTATTGCTTTCTAACATTATTTTTTCTTAAACATATATGTTATAATGTTCCAGGCTAATGTACTTTCCCGGAAAATTTACAACTGTCCTGCAAGTAAAATATATTCCTTTTTCGAGAAAAAGGGCGTTTCTTCGTCCCATGACGGAGATGTTGAGCAAAAGAGGCTCGGCCTGCTGTCTTAGTCGCCGATACGCCTGAATATCAGATTCTTATCGATCACTTTATGTTGCAGGAGTAGAAAACACAACAGCCCTTGACCATTTATCTTTACTGCGTTCCTGCGTATTATACCTTTTATCCGTCATGTAATTGGACTGCTTTATTTCACTTGCCTTTTACTGATTCGAAAACAGTAACTAAAATTAAAAACCTTACCAATGTAAATACTACTACCATGTTTTGTTTTAAAAACCTTTATTGTGAAAATGTCAGTATACAAATACGGGCCTATAAGCACGTGGGCCGGCCACGGAGCAAACTGTAATCGTATATGATGAGGAGACATTCACACTGTAGAGGAACGTAACGGGCGGGCCATTAGGTTGCAAGAACTAATGTGTCTAACAGTTGCGAAATCGGTGGACATACATTTTATAATTAAAATACGACAGGGCCAGTTACAATAAAATTATCTCGATATACATTTGCGGGCAAGTACCATGGGTGACGTTAATTCGAAATTTCAATAGTACAGTAATCAATAACACATCAGAACTTAATATCAATAGGGATGTCGAAATATTCAATCAATTCTCGTCCCCGCCCGCCATGTGCTTCAAAACTGCACACGTATCTCGTGATATCAAGGTTGTGCAACCAGTACACAACAAGGAGTTATGAGTCCCATTTATACCGGCGCCATTTTGGGCGAGGCCGGGCAGGTCCAGGATATAGTCAAAATGTCTCCACCAACCATCGAATATGATGATGTTCATAAGCTCTATTGATTAGACTAACACTCCTCTCTCCACATGAAATTAATTTGCCGCAACTTAAACATGTCATTTTCATTTGTCCAAAGTTCTTCTGAAGATTTAGAACCGTTTCCCTTGCCTCTGATGCTATCACTGCCACTTCATTGGTGGATGTAATGGCAGGTCGGGGGTTATCCACCAAATCTCGAATTTGGGCAGCACTATAATTAATCGGGTCTCACCTCTCCATATGACGATGCATGGTATAATTACCATAACTATATTTTTTTTGCGGTTCCTCTGGAGAGTACATCGTGGCAGATGAGGCAGGTAACGTACCGGGCATTTACCTTTTTTACATGTGGAGAAAAGGAAAAAAATTCGAGCGTCCGAGTTCCAAGGTGTCCCAGGGCCATTTTAGTGGACCAGGCCCAAATCCAAAGAACAGGCCGCCATTTTGAGAGTCCTGTTGCAGCCGCCTGTCGCTGTAGCAGCAAGAGCGGGCAAAACTCAGCTAGACGGCGCCCCACTGCAGATGAAGTGCCTCCACCTGGAGAGGCGGGAGAGGCTCGTTTGCGCCGCCTCCCCCCCCCCCCTTCGGGCACCCCACGCCGACTTTCGGCGCAGCATTGTAGGATGGCCACACCAGTGCAGCAACTTGCTGGACACCACCTCGGTGCCATCCGGATCTCGGCGCCCCACTGCAGATGAAGTGCCTCCACCTGGAGAGGCAGGAGAGGCTCGTTTGCGCCGCCTCCCCCCCACCCCCTTCGGGCACCCCACGCCGACTTTCGGCGCCGCATTGTAGGATGGCCACACCAGTGCGGCAACTTGCTGGACACCACCTCGGTGCCATCCGGATCTCGGCGCGTTGTGCTGCCTTCGGCCTACTGTAGCCGCAAGTGCGGACGCAACTCAGCTGGATAGCGAGTGACACACCAAGGGGCACCCCACTGCAGCTGAGGAGCCTCCATCTTGGGGGCGACGCACAGCATCACATTGCTTTCCAATGCAGTCAGATCCTCAAACAGCCCCCGCTGACTGACGCAACCTCACAGGCCAACGGGGCACCCCACGCCGACTTTCGGCGCAGCATTGTAGGATGGCCACACCAGTGCGGCAACTTGCTGGACACCACCTCGGTGCCATCCGGATCTCGACGCGTTGTGCTGCCTTCGGCCTATTCACACATCGGTCCGCTACTGACGCTGCCTCACATGCCAACGGATTTTCTACGCTTTTTATAGCCCTATGCCGCATAACAGGTCATGTGACTTGTTTATAAAACTTTTCATTGGTTCATTTTACTTTTGGTTTCCTAATGATGGAAGGCTTGATCATATGACCTAAAAATAACACTTTTCATTGGATTAAAACATTTTTTTTTCCCAAACGATGAAAGCCCCACCTTGTTTCTGGATGTTTCAGACTAAAGCTGGAATCAGCATGAGAGCACCACCATCTCGTGGCTCCGTCGTGGTCATTCCGCAAGCAATCATGGCAGCCGCTCCCCACCGGAAGCCTGCAGGAGTCGGGGGCCCCCAAGACTTTTGTAGAATCTTCAAGGCTGAGGGGACGCTTTCGAGAATGGGGTCCAAGACCTAGCAGACAAGCGTCCGAGTTCCAAGGTGTCCCAGGGCCATTTTAGTGGACCAGGCCCAAAAAGGAAAGAGCCTGCCGCCATTTTGAGAGCCTATCGCTGCACCGCAAGAGTGGGCGCAACTCAGCTGAATGGTGGATTTTGGCACAGTGTACCAAAAGCGGGCGGAATGGCAACTGAAACGGTAAAGGGGCGCCCGACTACAGCAGACGATCCTCCACCTTAGCGAGGCCCGTTCACGCCGCCTCCCCCCCCCCCCCGGGGCGCCCCACGCCGTTTTTCAGAGCAGCATTTGGTTTCGTGATGATTCCCTCCCCGCCCTTTTAGCCACCCTGCCTGCTTCATATTACGCCCTACGCTCGGACCGTCTTAACGGCAGGGCTGGGGGAGGAGTAGCGCTTATTGCCCGAGCAGACCTTCCCTTTCAAATTCTCCCTCTGCCTGATATTGCTACGACCGAGTACCTGGCCATTCGGACCACCTCTATTTCTCCTCCTCTTACTTGTTTACTTATTTACCGTCCCCCCCAATCACCTTCATTGTTCCTTCCGTCCTTTCTGGAAGTACTAGCTACAGTTGCTATTAATAACTCTTCCATCCTGCTCCTGGGCGATTTTAATTTTTGGCCGTCAGATCCGGCTGAGTGTACTTCCTCTAAGGAATTTTCTGAAATCCTCTGTTCTTTTAACTTTACACCCCACATCCACTCCCCCACCCATGTTAAAGGACATGTGCTTGACCAGATCTGGTCCCTGAACTGCCCTGTAAATGCTGTTTCTATTTTACCCTGCTCCTGGTCGGACCATCACTCGATTTCTTTTACCCTTTCTATATATCCCCCGGTCAAACCTTCACTTCCTAAAAACGTGTGGGTCCGGGCTTGGGGACGAGTAGATCTAGACAACCTCTCCGACTCACTTATGACCTCCTACCCCTCACTACAGGGGTTATCCACCCTCTCCCAAGCCGCTTCCATCAACCAGTGGCTCACTTCTGGGTGTGACTCTATTGCCCCACTCAAGCGGGTCACATCTAAGCGGGAGAAGGATGCCAACCTGTGGTTTAATGAGGATCTTAAGACTGCCAAATTAGCGGTACGCAGAGCTGAGCGTGCCTGGAGGAGAAATTACTGTCCCCTATTAAGACTGGAGTTTATCAACATCTTAGCCCAGTATAAGCAGGCCATCTTAGGGGCTAAAACAGCTTATTTCTCCTCCAAAATCCTCGCCGCAGAGAATCAATCGAAAGTAATTTTTTCGATTGTGAACAACTTGGCATTCTCTGACAGAACTACATTGAAACCCACTCCCTCACCTGAACTCTGTCACTCCCTCAATAATTTTTTTATTCAGAAAATTTCTATTATCAAGGCCAACATTCCCCCTCCCTCTCCTACGTTTGTGGACCCTCGGTGTCCTCCCCCTAAGGGTCATCTTGACGCTTTTCCTCCGTTGACTAAGGAATGTTTCATTTCAATAATTCCCTTGGTCAAATCTGGCTCCCCTCTTGATCCCTGTCCCTCCCACATCCTCCGTCACATTTTTTCTTCATGTTCTGATCCCCCTCTTCACCTCCTCAACAGTTCACTCTCCCAGGGTGTGGTGCCCACCCCTCTGAAAACTGCTATCATCGTTCCCATTCTCAAGAAACCTGGTGCGGACCCCTCGGTCCCAGCCAACTACCGCCCCATCTCCCTTTTGCCATTAATAGCAAAGGTGCTCGAGCGCCACGTTACTCGCACCCTGAGCACTTTTGTGGAGATGCATGGGGTCTTAGCCCCCCACCAGGCCGGTTTCCGCCCCGCACACTCTACGGAGTCCGTGGTACTCTCGGTCCTTGACAACCTCAGGGAGGGAATGGATACCAATAAGACCCAGGCCTTGGTACTGCTCGATCTCTCAGCCGCCTTTGACACGGTTGATCATACCATCTTACTCTCCCGTGTCAGGGCGGCGGGGATCGGAGGTACTGCACTGGTCTGGTTATCCTCCTTCCTGAGGGACCGCACCCAGGCTGTTCGCCTGGGTGATTTTACCGCGGATTTCCGGAAAGTTCAGTGCGGGGTCCCCCAGGGCTCTTCTCTTTCTCCCCTCTTATTCAATCTTTACATTGCCCCGCTCATCTTTTCTCTTCAGCAGATGGAGGTCGCAGTATATAACTATGCTGACGACCTCCAACTTGTTTTTGATCTTTCTTCCTCTCTGTCTTCTATTTCTAATTTCCAATCTACTATGACCCATATTCGCGACTGGATGAACCACAACCATCTAAAACTTAACCCAGATAAGACCGAACTGGTGTTAACAGGTGGTTCATCCAGCCCCTGGTCTTCTTTGTTCTGGCCCCCTTCTCTCGGTTCCCCACCTGTCCCTTCTTCCTCAGTAAAAACTTTAGGTATTAAGCTCAATTCACAACTCACTCTTCACTCCCAGGTCAGTTCCGTGGTGTCCTCTTCCTTTCTCTCACTGCGTACTATACGCAAGGTGTCCCGTTTCTTTTCTTTTCAAGCCCTTAAACTGATCACCTTGGCGATGGTCATCTCCCACCTGGATTACGGCAACGCCCTGTATGCCAGTATACCTGCATATAGTCTTAGGCGGTTGCAACAGATCCAAAACCAGGCGGCCCGCCTGGTGTTCAAATTACCCAAATTTCACCATGTCACCCCCCTCCTTAAATCTTTACACTGGCTCCCCGTTCGCGAGCGTGTCCAGTTCAAGCTGGCTTCCATCACTTTTCAAGCGAGACTGGGCACGGCTCCAGCTTTCATCTCTTCTGAGATTACCCCCTACGTCCCCACCAGAGACCTCCGTTCATCCATCCAGGCCCTTCTTACGGTCCCGCGTTTTCGGAGGAAGAAATGGGGCGGTTCGAAATTTGCGACCCTTGCCCCTCTCCTCTGGAATTCCCTCCCCCCTGAGCTTAGGACCCTGACTCTTTACCCCCAGTTCAGAAAGCAACTCAAGACCCTTTTGTTTTCTAAAGCTTTTAATTAAACTATTCCCCCCATAATCTGAATTAGTTATCCTGTATGGGCTAGCCCACCCTGTTTCTGTTTGTTGTAGCGCCATGAAGCCGCTGGCGAACGTGCGCTTTAAAAGTAATTTTAAATTCAAATTCAAATTTTTAAATTCAAATTCAAATTAAATTCAAATTCAGCATTGTAGAATACCAAAACCAGTGCAGCAACTTACTGGACATCACCTGGGTGCCATCCACATCTCAGCACGTTCTGCTGCCTTGGGACTATTCGCACAACAGACCGCTACTGACGAGGCCTCCCCCCGGGCGCCCCACGCTGTTTTTCGGAGCAGCATTGTAGGATACCAAAAACCAGTGCGGCACCCAGGTGACATCACCTGGGTGCCGTCCAGAACTCAGCACGTTGTGCTGCCTTGGGACTATTCGCACAAAACACAGCTACTGACCATTGTTGCTTCTTTTTTCAAAAAAATGTTTAAATGTGTTTACTGTTTTTGTTGCGTTGTATATATTTATAAGTTATTAAAGTTTTATAATCCTACTACTTTGTTAGAGTGCTATATATTTTCAATGTGACACATAATTGTAAAAACTTTGATGTACAAAGAGGCATCCCTGGAATCTTCCGCTTTAGGCTCGGTCCCACACACCCTCACAGTGAGAATCCCCTCCCCAATCACAATACGGGATGGTTTTCAGATAGTAGGAACATGTGTGGTGTGACGGATCTCATCGGGTGGGGGCCTTGATCTACTGTAACTCCTTTGAAGAGGGGTGATTCTTTACAGCTGGGGCCATAAACTACATCTGCAGGGCTAGGTGATAGCCTAGGACCGGCCTGGACAATCAGACACAGAGGAAGAGGAGTGTCAGAGGGTGCGGTAGTGAATAGGGTGAAAGGGAGGTGTCGGGCGGGCACAGGGTGTGATTCTCAGAGAAGAACAGCGCAGATGGGAGGAGGTTTCTGGCCCATGCATGAGAGAGAGAGCGGGGGTGACCAGTGCATGGGGGAGATGCTTGCGAGGGTGGGGAGCCATGCTGAGGATCGGCGGCGTGCAGAGAGTGGGTCTGGTCAAGGCATCTAAAATGGCTGCCGTGCACAACAAAAGTGTGGCATTGCAAAAAAGGCAAGATGGCGCAGACAATGTTTATCAATAAGGATTAATTTATAACAATTATTTTTAACAAAATATTTACTCGCAGTGACAAAATGGCGGTCAACAGTTCCTGATTTCCTTCGAATCGAACGTAAACAGACGTCATGCAGCAAAAAAAAAAAAACGCTCACGCACAGCGGCTGGAAGACATGTATCAACATATATGAGCCTCCTCAGCCACCCTCAGAAAACATAAGGGGTCAGGATACGTCTCCTGTACCCCCTTATACCCTGTAATTTAATTAAATTAAATCGAAACACAAAATGGCGAATTCCCGTTTCGTTACCAGTTTGCGACCCGGTTCGCGAACCGGGAAGCGCTTCTACCGCGAAAAATTAAATTTTTTTTTTGCCCCACGGGACCCTTTAATAACCCCAATATAATTCATAGGGGGTCAAGAGGGGTCTACCTTGCCCCCTTCCATTAAATTCCCCCTTCGTTTTTCTCCTCCTCTTGTCTCTCGATCCTACCGAGAGACAAGATGGTGGCCGCACCGGACTGTTTAGAATGTTGACAGACACCGAGAGCCAATCAGCTTCGCTTCGCAAAGCTCCGTTACGCAAAAAGTACGCAATCTGGAGCGCTATCCAGGACGCTGTCACAGATATATCTGTTTTTTAAAACGTTAATTTCTCAAAATCCACTGGAGCACATATTTTGAGACCCAGCAAAGGCACACCGGGCTAACAGTCCCTACAATTTTGCCAAGTTTCGTGTAAATCCATTCAGCCGTTCGAGCTAAAAGTGAGGCCAAACGCCCTATGGAAAAATGAATGGGAAAAACGCGTTTTGGGACCCCCCTTTTTTCTCGGCCCCCCTTGACGAAACCCCCCCAAATTTTCAGGGGCTGCTCAGAAACAAAATGTGCCATTTTCCTGAAAATTTCAGCCGATTCCGTCCACAAACGCCAAAGTTTTTAGACATAGAATTTTCAAAAGTCCCATAGAGAAAAAATCCTAACTATATATACCTACTGGAGACCGCCAGTAGGTAATATATATATATATATATATATTACCTACTGGCTATCGCCAGTAGGTATATATAGTTAGAATTTTTTCTCTATGGGACTTTTGAAAATTCTATGTCTAATAACTTTGGCGTTTGTGGACGGAATCGGCTGAAATTTTCAGGAAAATGGCACATTTTGTTTCTGAGCAGCCCCTGAAAATTTGGTGGGGTTTCTTTAAGGGGGGGCTGAGAAAAAAGGGGGGTCCCAAAACGCATTTTTTGCATTGAGTTTTCCATAGGGCGGTTGGACTCACTTTTAGCTCGAACGGCTGAATGGATTTGCACGAAACTTGGCAAAATTGTAGGGACTGTTAGCCCGATGTGCCTTTGCTAGGTCTCAATATATGTGCTCCAGTAGTTTTTGAGAAATTAACGTTCAAACCAAGATATATATCTGTAACAGCGCTCTGGGCAGCGATCCGGTCCGCTTACTTTTCGCTTATCGGAACTTTGCGCGCAGAAAGCTGATTGGCTCTCCGGTGTCTGTCAACATTCTAAACAGTCCGGAGCGGCCGCCATCTTGTCTCTCGGTAGGATCGAGAGAGAAGAAGAGGTGGAAAACGAAAGGGGAATTTAATGAAAGGGGGCAAGGTATCCCCCTCTTGACCCCCTAGGAATGTTGTTGGGGTTATTAAAGGGTCCCGTGGGGAAAATAAAAAAAATATTATTTTTCACGGTAGAAGCGCGGCCGCGAACTGGTAGCGAAACGGGAATTCGCCATTTTCTGCTTCGTTAATTAAATTACTAGTTATAAGTGGGTGCGGGAGACGTATCCTAATCCCCTATGTTTTCTGAGGGTGGCTGAGGAGGCTGATATATGTTGATACATCTCTTCCAGCGGCTGTGCGTGAGCTTTTTTTTTTTTTTGCTGCGTGACAGTCCGGAGCGGCCGCCATCTTGTCTCTCGGTAGGATCGAGAGAGAAGAAAAGGTGAAAAACTAAGGGGGAATTTAATGAAAGGGGGCAAGGTATCCCCCTCTTGACCCCCTAGGAATGTTGTTGGGGTTATTAAAGGGTCCCGTGGGGAAAATAAAAAAAACATTATTTTTCACGGTAGAAGCGCTTCACGGGCCGCGAACTGGGCCGCAAACTGGTAGCGAAACGGGAATTCGCCATTTTGTGCTTCGTTAATTAAAGTACTAGGTATAAGGGGGTGCGGGAGACGTATCCTAATCCCCTATGTTTCCTGAGGGTGGCTGAGGAGGCTGATATATGTTGATACATCTCTTCCAGCGGCTGCGCCATCTTGCCTTTTTTCGAATGCCACAATTTTGTCGTGCACGGCAGCCATTTTAGATGCCAGGCTGGTCCCAGGCTATCACCTAACCCTGCGGATGTAGTTTATGGCCCCAGCTGTAGAGAATTCAGACATGCCAATCCTCCTGATTCAGGCGTGTGAGTACTGATTTCAGTGCTAGTCTCCCGCCTCCCGATTTCTGCAAGCAAAAACCCGGGGGCATATTATGAACAACTAGCGATAATTTTTGTCTCTAACTTGTTTAGAGACAAAAATTATCGCCGCACATCGGCGATTTTTATCGCAGATAAACCTTGCTATTATCGCAGAAAAGTCAGCGATATTCATGTATTATCGACCTAATGCTCTTAGCCATGTTATCCACCTCCCATTGGATAACATGGCTAAGAACTGCTCAGGGCAGGTGTTAGATTTTGAAGATATTCGCGCTTAGCGCGAATATCTCCAAAAGTTGGTAATAGAAGGTAGCGATGTTAGGGACTGTTTCCAGTCGCTAACATCTTGGCACGCCACTTTGCATGTCATTAGTGATAAGTATCACTGACATGCAAAGCGGGGCCCAAGATGGTCGCTATCTCCTTTTAGCTGTCACTAACTGGTGTTAGCGACAGCTTGGTAATAGGGAAATAATTTTATCTCCGCTTTCATGGCTTTTAAAGCCAAAAAAGCGGAGATAAACCCCCTTGATAATATGCCCCACGATTCCTTGGGGGTTTCAGCTGACAGGGCTTGGTATTGTGTTACAAGGTAATTTTTCCATGAAACGTCAGAGGGTCGATGCAGGGGTTCTAGAAGAGGTGATAAACCATTTAAGCCTCATGAACAAGCGCATGGTCTTTTAAAGATTTGTGAAGTACTCGGGGCGGCGGTGTGTATGTGCCCTCTTTCAGGAGCGGGCGGGGGGGCACTGCCTGCAACTTGCCAGGTCAGGTAGTGTTCAACACGTGCATCACCCTTTCTCTGCCTGCTATTGCGCTCCATGCTTCGGAAAGGTAAGAAAAAGAACGTGCATTTGAGTTTGAAATGTCCGATCCTGCAGCAGCACACTTCCAAAGCCCACACATGACAATAACCCGATTCAAGGCCCCATTCACCCGTTTATAAAAAAATAGATAACACTCCAACAAAGTAAGGTTATAAAACTTTATTAACTACTAACTTTAATGAACGGAACAAAAACTAAAAACATTTAAACATTTCTCAACACAAAAAGCAACAATGGTTAGAAGCTGTCTTTTGTGCGAATAGTCCCAAGGCAGCACAACGTGCAGAGTTCTGGACGGCACCCAGGTGATGTCGCCTGGGTGCCGCACTGGTTTAGGGATCCTACAATGCAGCACAGAAAAACAGCGTGGGGCGTCCCGGGTGGTGCGGGGGGAGGCCTCGTCAGTAGCGGTCTGTGTCCAGTGTCACATGGCTGACACAACATGTACGATAGGCACCCAGGTGGTGTCCAGTAAACTGCCGCACTGGTTTTGGTATCCTACAATGCTACTCCGAAAATTGGCGTGCGTCGGCCCGGGGGGGGCGTGGGGGAGGCGGCGTGAACGGGCCTCCCCAGGTGGCGGCCATCTAGCTGAGTTGCGCCCGCTCTTGCGGCTACAGCGTCTCGCTCACCATGTTGTTGAGTTGCTCCCACTCTTGCAGTGCAGCGATAGGCGGCTGCCACATGGCTCTTAAAATGGCGGACGGCTCCTCGGTTTTGGGCCTGGTCCACTGAAATAGCCCTGGGACACTTTGGAACTCGGACGCTTGCCTGCTAGGGCTTGGGCTCCATTCTCGAAAAGCGTCCCCTCAGCCGTGAAGATTGTACAAAAGTCTTGGGGGCCCCCGACTCCCGCAGGCTTCCGGTGGGGAGCGGCTGCCATGATTGCTCGCGGAATGACCACGACGGAGCCACGAGATGGTGGTGCTCTCATGCTGACGCCAGCTTCAGTCTGAATGATCCAGAAACAAGGTGGGGCTTTCATCGTTTGGGAAAAAAAAATGTTCTAAACCAATGAAAAGTGTTATTTTTAGGTCATATGACCAAGCCTTCCATCTTTAGGAAACCAAAAGTAAAATGAACCAATGAAAAGTTTTATAAAGAAGTCACATGACCTGTTATGCGGTATAGGGCTACAAAAACCGTAGAAAATCCGTTGGCACGTGAGGCGGCGTCAGTAGCGGACCGATGTGCGAATAGGCCGAAGGCAGCACAACGCGCTGAGATCCGGATGGCACCGAGGTGGTGTCAAGCAAATTGCCGTACTGGTGTGGCCATCCTACAATGCTGCGCCGAAAGACGGCGTGTCCAGCTGAGTTCCGGTCACTCTTGCGGTACAGTGAGTCGAACGCGCCGAGATCCGGATGGCACCGAGGTTGTGTCCAGCAAGTTGCTGCACTGGTGTGGCCATCCTACAATGCTGCGCCGAAAGACGGCGTGTCCAGCTGAGTTCCGGTCACTCTTGCGGTACAGTGAGTCGAACGCGCCGAGATCCGGATGGCACCGAGGTGGTGTCCAGCAAATTGCCGCACTGGTGTGGCCATCCTACAATGCTGCGCCGAAAGACGGCGTGTCCAGCTGAGTTCCGGTCACTCTTGCGGTACAGTGAGTCGAACGCGCCGAGATCCGGATGGCACCGAGGTGGTGTCCAGCAAGTTGCTGCACTGGTGTGGCCATCCTACAATGCTGTGCCGAAAGTCGGCGTGGGGTGCCCTGTTGGCTTATGAGGTGATGTCAGTAGTGGACCGATGTGTGAATAGGTCGGAACCAGCACAAGGCGCCAAGATCCGAATGGCAAGTCCTGGATGTTGAGTGCCATAGTTGAGAGTTCTGAGCTGTGGTTGTAAGACTATCTGAAGCTTATTTGCACCTGCTGCAGTTTCACTGTTGCCCAAGGTGGTGTCCAGCAAATTGCTGCAGTGGTATGGCCATCCTACAATGCTGCGCCGAAAGACGGCGGGTCCAGCAGAGTTCCGGTCACTCTTGCGGTACAGTGAGTCGAACGCGCCGAGATCCGGATGGCACCGAGGTTGTGTCCAGCAAGTTGCCGCACTGGTGTGGCCATCCTACAATGCTGCGCCGAAAGACGGCGTGACCAGCTGAGTTCCGGTCACTCTTGCGGTACAGTGACTCGAACGCTCCGAGATCCGGATGGCACCGAGGTGGTGTCCAGCAAGTTGCCGCACTGGTGTGGCCATCCTACAATGCTGCGCCGAAAGTCAGTGTGGGGTGCCCCGTTGGCTTATGAGGTGATGTCAGTAGTGGACCGATGTGTGAATAGGTCGGAAGCAGCACAAGGCGCCCTGCACTGTTGAGCTTTTTTCAATGCCTGTTTTTTGTTGTTTCCCCTCCATCAAAAACAAAAAAGAATATATAAAACTGTGCAAAAATACAAAAAAATGTTTAGAAAAGCAGTGCTTGTAAGACTGTCTGAAGCTCCTTTGCACCTGCTGCAGCTTCACTATTGCCCTGGTGTGGACAAAGATCGCCCATGACTTAGGCTGATTGAGAGTTTGTAGAAAAATGGCTTCAGATTTTCCTCATATTATTCTTCAACATTCTTCCTAAATGTAACAATGTGAGACTCACTAGGAGAACGGCTGTTTATCTTTCCTTTCAAAATGCTGCCAACAATATTTTCTGAATGGAAGACACCATCTTGTAGCATAAAGGGCCGAAAGGGGTTCTGGTCTGGCCGATTGTTGGTGAAGACATTTTGACTATATCTTGGACCTGCCCGGCCTCGCCCAAAATGGCGCCGGTATAAATGGGACTCGTAACTCCTTGCCCGCAAATGTATATCTAGAAAATGTTATTGTAAGTGGCCCTGTCTTATTTTAATTACAAAATGTACGTCCACCGATTCCGCAACTGTTAGACACCTTAGTTCTTGCAACCTAATGGCCCGCTCGTTACGTTCCTCTACAGTGTAAATGTCTCCTCATCATATACGATTTCAGTTTGCTCCGTGGCCGGCCCACGTGGTTATAGGCCCGTATTTGTATACTGATATTTTCACAATAAAGGTTTTTAAAACAAAACACGGTAGTAGTATTTACATTGGTAAAGTTTTTACTTTTAGTCACTGTTTTCGAATCAGTAAAAGGCAAGTGAAATAAAGCAGTCCGATTACATGACGGATAAAAGGTATAATATGTAGGAACGCAGTAAAGATAAATGGTCAAGGGCAGTTGTGTTTTTCATTTCTGCAACATAAAGTGATCGATAAGAATCTGATAATCAGGCGTATCGGCGACTAAGACAGCAGGCCGAGTCTCTCTTACTCAACGGCTCCGTCATGGAACGAAGAAACGCCCTTTTTCTCGAAAAAGGAATATATTTTACTTGCAGGATAGTTGTAAATTTTCCGGGAAAGTACATTAGCCTGGAATATTATAACATATGTTTGAAAAAAAAATAATGTTCGAAAAAAATAAAAAGCGAAATTTTTAGGTCATATGACCAAGCTTTTCATCATTAAAATAACAAAAGTAAAATGAACCAATGAAAAGTTTTATTAACAAGTCACATGACCTGTTATGCTTACGTTACGCGCTGCGCGCCGCGCCTCGGATCACTTCCGGGTGCGCTAACGCGGCGTGTCATAAAACGCATTACGCGACAACGTAGGTCAAGAATATAGTCTAAATGTCTCCACCAACCAGCGTTCAGAACACAACCCCTTTCAGCAGTCCAAAAAGTTCTGTTAAATGACAACAGAGGGGACAGGCAACAAGAACCATCAGTCAAAGAGGGGAGGGCAAATTCTTCTCTTCCGGGTCATGTTGGGGCGCTACCGGAACTGATCGAATTGGTAGTCTATAGTGTTTCTGGATGTTTCAGACTAAAGCTGGCATCAGCATGAGACCACTACCATCTCGTAGCTCCGTCGTGGCCATTCCACGAGCAATCATGGCAGCCGCTCCCCACCAGAAGCCTGCGGGAGTCGGAGGCCCCCAAGACTTTTGTAGAATCTTCACGGCTGAGGGGACGCTTTTCGAGAATGGGACCCAAGCCTTATCAGGGAAGCGTCCGAGTTCCAAGGTGTCCCAGGGCCATTTTAGTGGACCAGGCAAAAAACCGAAGAGCCGGCCGCCATTTTGAGAGTCCTGTGGCAGCCGCCTATCGCTGCACCGCAAGAGCGGGAGCAACTTAACTACATGGTGAGAGAGACGCTGTAGTCGCAAGAGCGGGCGGTAAACAGCTGAATGGCGGAAGAGGCACAGTGTAGCAAAAGCGGGCGGAATGGCAACTAAAACGGTAAAGGGGCGCCCCACTACAGCGTGTCTTCAGGTCAAACGGATTGTGGGACAAAGTCCAGAATAGAAGAGTCATCAAAAGGTAAAAAGTTCCGCCGGACCCCGGGAGCCGGCCGCCTATGTCGGGGGCGATCTCAGGCTACACCAGTGCTATAAGACTTGGGGAGGGGGTCGGAGCCAAGCGTCTTCTCCGAGTCCGTGTCATCACACCGCCCCTCGGGGGCCTCCGTCAAGCGGTTTAGGGAGGTACCATATAACATTGTTTTCAAATGCAGTCAGGTCCACAAACGACCCTCACTTACTTTGGAATAGTGAAGCTGCAGTAGGTGGAAATAAGCTTCAGACAGTCTTACAAGCACTGCTTTTGTAAACATTTTTTGTTTTTTTTGTATTTTTGCACAGTTTTATATATTTTTTTTGTTTTTGATGGAGGGGAAACAACAAAGCACAGGCATTGAAAAAGGCTCAAACTCAGAACTCTGAACTATGGCACCCAATATCCAGGACTTTCCATCCGGATCTTGGCGCCTTGTGCTGCTTCCGACCTATTCACACATCGGTCCACTACTGACATCATCTTATAAACCAACGTTATGTAAATAGTTATTTAATAAAATGTTTTACCCTGTTTCTTTGCTGGTGTGTTGTCTATATTTTTAATATTTGCATAGGGTTTGTCGTTATTTTGGCCGGGGTGGGTGACGGAGCCGAGCTGTCTTGCAGCCCTCATGGTGTGGAGCTCAGTTCATCTCACTATTTTCGTATTTCTCATGAAGGGTTGTTTATAATATTTCTATTTTAGCGAGGTCAAAAAGAGATCCAATTAGTGGCCTACTGATTTTGCTCGATTACTTTTATTTTTTTACACGATTTTTCACGATCTGCAAAGACTAAACAGAGTATTGCGACTTTGTGCTTGTTTGTAAATAGAGAATGAACCAAAGAGAATCAATTGAAAAACAGTAAATGCTTGGATAATAATCAATCAAATGGAGAGACAAGCAGGCACGACGGATTACAACGGGGGTAAAGGCCTGCGTTAACTACCCTTCAGTATCTGCAAAGAGAGAGTACTATTAAGACAAAAGAGGGGAGGGGGGGGGGTGCAGCGTTCAAAGCACATCAGCGTGCATAAATACGAAAATGTTTTTATCTATCACGTACTTGACATTTTAAAGCTTTTCATATTTGCTATTAAAAAACCAATGAAATTCACAGAAAAAACCATAGGTTATAGTCCATATATAGTTAGGAATTTGCATTTACAAAACCTTGAAAATTCAATGAAAAAACCATAGGTTATAGTCCATATATAGTTAGGAATTAGCATTTACAAAACCTTATTTTACTCGCATAAAACCATTGAAATTCCATATATAGTTAGAAGCGCTAACTATATATCGCGCACCCGCAATCCACTGCTGATGATGTCACATATTACATCATTCATGACATGGTCAGTGACATCACTGATGACATCACTGATGACATCTCAAATGACATCACTGATGACATCACTGATGACAACTCAAATGACATCACTGATGACATCTCAAATGACATCACTGATGACATCACTGATGACAACTCAAATGACATCACTGATGACATCTCATTTGTCATCACTGATCACATCACTCATGTGATAATACAATGAACCTCTTCAGACTCTAATATAACCTTACATACACTCAGTATAAACAGACACTCACAGACTGTCACTCATCCATGGAGTTACTTACACACCTAGTCAGTCATGCAAAGAATCAATCACACCTCCATTTCCTCAACTATACAGTTATACACATCTTACTTATTCAAACATATAATAACACATATTTACTCTCTTATATAATCCCTGATACAAGCTCACAGTGATCGATACAGCCACTCACACATTCACTGGCTCTTATGTTCAGTTATTTATATATGTCAACTCTCACATGTATTGTGTTTTACATACGTACTTACTTGCACATGTAGCAATGAGAAATCCATTCACTCACCAACACACCCATGCACAGTCAACCGCCCATATAGCTGTTTCCACATGCACTCTTGAACTCATACTCCTAGTGAATCAACTGCTTACACATCTATGCACAGAGTCACGCACCTCCCAGCCACCCACACACACACTCAGCCTCCCATTCAAATACTTGGGCAACCAATCAATAACCCATATGGCCACTCTTATAGCTACTGATCAACACATGCAGCAGCTTACACAACAACAAACATACTGATGCACAAATTAAGACAGTTTAGTCACTAACCCATGCACTCAGTGAGACACATTTAATCACTGTTTCATACAGTCAGTCATGCACCTACTAAATTCTTCATCCAGACATTTATACATCCACTCATTCTTCAATATGTAAGACATATTTCAACTTTACAGAAACATACAGTCACTGGATGTTGTCATCAGTGATGTCATCAGTGATGTCATTTGAGATGTCATCAGTGATGTCATCAGTGATGTCACTGACCATGTCATGAATGATGTAATATGTGACATCATCAGCAGTGGATTGCGGGTGCGCGATATATAGTTAGCGCTTCTAACTATATATGGAATTTCAATGGTTTTATGCGAGTAAAATAAGGTTTTGTAAATGCTAATTCCTAACTATATATGGACTATAACCTATGGTTTTTTCATTGAATATATATATATATAAATTCACTTAGCATTTACAAAACCTTGAAAATTCACAAAAAAAACCATAGGTTATAGACCATATATAGTTCGGAATTAGCATTTACAAAACCTTATTTTACTCACACAAAACCATTGAAATTCGCATATATAGTTAGTTGCACTAACTATATATCGCGCACCCGCAATCCACTGCTGATCATGTCACCTATTACATCATTCATGACATGGTCAGTGACATCACTGATGACATCACTGATGACATCTCAAATGACATCACTGATGACATCACTGATGACATCTCAAATGACATCACTGATGACATCACTGATGACATCTCAAATGACATCACTGATGACATCACTGATGACATCTCATTTGACATTACTGATCACATCACTGATGACATCATTCATGTGATAATACAATGAACCTCTTCAGACTCTAATATAACCTTAGACACACTCAGTGTAAACAGACACTCACAGACTGTCACTCATCCATGGAGTTACTCACACACCTAGTCAGTCATTCAAAGAATCAATCACACCTCCATTTCCTCAACTATACAGTTATACACACCTTACTTATTCAAACATATACTAACACATATTTAACCTCTTATACAAGCCCTGATACAAGTTCACAATGATCCATACAGCCACTCACACATTCACTGGCTCTTATGCACAGTTATTTATATATGTCAACTCTCACATGTACTGTGTTTTACATATGTACTTACTTTGACATGTAGCACTGAGATATCCATTCACTCACCAATACACTCGTGCACACAGTCAACCGCCCATACAGCTGTTTCCACATGCACTTTTGAACCCATACATCTAGTGAATCAACTGCTCACACATCTATGCACAGAGTCATACACCTCCCAGCCACCCAAACACACACTCGTCTCCCATCAAATACTTGGGCAACCAATCAATAACCCATATAGTTACTCATATAGCTACTGATCAACACATGCAGCAGTTTACAGAACAACAGACATAATGATGCACAAATTAAGACAGTTTAGTCACTAACCCATGCACTCAGTGAGACACATTTAATCACTCACTCATACAGTCAGTCATGCACCTACTAAATCCTTCATCCAGACACTTATACATCCACTCATTCTTCAATATGTAAGACATATTTTAACTTTACAGAAACATACAGTCACTGGATGTTGACATCAGTGATGTCATTGGAGATGTCATCAGTGATGTCACTGACCATGTCATGAATGATGTAATATGTGACATGATCAGCAGATTGCGGGTGCGCGATATATAGTTAGTGCAACTAACTATATATGCGAATTTCAATGGTTTTGTTTGAGTAAAATAAGGTTTTTTAAATGCTAATTCCTAACTATATATGGTCTATAACCTATGGTTTTTTCAGTGAATTTTCAAGGTTTTGTAAATGCTAATACCAAACTATATATGGTCTATAACCTATGGTTTTGTCAGTGAATTTCAATGGTTTTTTTAATAGCAAATATCAAAAGCTGTAAAATGTATTCTTCTTTTAAAGGAAAAATATAATTTATATGTATTTCATATAATTTTTTCATGCATATAAATTTTTTGAGGGAACGAAATTATCAACTATCATGCTGAAGAAGAGTGTGGGGAAAAAAAAACAAAGAGGAGGACTAAGAGGAAAGAACAATCAGGTCAAAAATACAATTGCTTTAAAGCATGAAGTGCTTTTCCACACATTTACATTTAAATAACCCATATTAGAACATACAAAATATCTACAGAGGAGACGGTGTATATTGAATTTTAGACTCTTCATTGGTACCTACATTGGCACATGTTGGTACTTACATCACCCACACAACACAACAGCTCTATTCAGAGCTACCCTATCTCAAAGCACTCTAAAATATTATTTTACTATTTCCCTTGGTTTTCCCCTTGTTACGCTTTCCGGAACGCTACCCGGTGCGCGGACCGGGCGCTAACCGTGTGAACATTTGAAAAAAAAAGGTTTTTTTTTACATATATGGGCCTCCTCAGCCACCCTCAGAAAACCTAGGGGGTCAGAATATGTCTCCCGTGCCCCCTTATACCCATTCCCAACATTGTTTATCCTCCATCTTGTGACTAAATTCGTCCGAAACACAAGATGGCGGACTCCCGTTACGCTACCGGTGAGCTACCCGGTTCGCGTACCGGGTAGCGCTTCCACTGCGAAAAATCGAAAAAATATATATTTTATTTTTTTGCCCCGCGGGGCCCTTTAATAGCCCCCACATCAATCCTAGGGGGTCAGGAGGGGTCTACCTTGCCCCTTTCATTCATTTCCCCCTTCTTTTATTTCCACCTCTTGTCTCTCGATCCTACCGAGAGACAAGATGGCGGCCGCTCCCGACTGTTTAGAATGTTGAGAGTCACCGGAGAGCCAATCCGCTTCTCCTCGCGAAGTTCCGTTACGCATCTGGTACGCGAACCGGGGCGCTAACCGGGACGCTGTCACAGATATATATATATTTTTTTTTAACGTTAATTTCTCAAAATCCACTGGAGCACATATCTTGAGACCTGGCAAAGGCAAATCGGGCAAACAGTCTCTACAATTTTGCCAAGTTTCATAGAAATCCATTCAGCCGTTCGAGCTAAAAGTGAGTCCAACCGCCCTACGGAAAACTCAATGTTAAAAACATGTTTTGGGACCCCCCTTTTTTCTCAGCCCCCACTTGACGAAACCCCCCCAAACTTTCAGGGGACGCTCAGAAACAACATGTGCCATTTTCCTGAAAATTTCAGCCAATTCCGTCCATCAACGCCAAAGTTATTCAACATAGAATTCTCAGAAATCCCTATTCAAAAAAATCCTAACTATATATACCTACTGGCGACCGCCAGTAGGTAATTTATATATATATATATATATATATATATATATATATATATATATATATATATATATATATATATATATATATATATATCGTTCCATAAACGACCACGCCAGGTGAGATTTTCAAAGTTTCTTTATTGCCGCTGCCAAACGCGTTTCGACTACACAGTAGTCTTGATCACTGGTTGTGATTAAAGAAGCGCGCGGCCATTTTAAATAAAGTTTTTTTAAGTTTTTTTCAAAATCACATCCGTCAGTGACCACATGTCAACTGACAGAAAGGACAGACTTAATTTACCAATTAAGTACAGGAATAGTGTTTCTTCATATTTCCTTTAACATAATTATACAAATTTGGTTAAAAACGTGTATGTATTCGCAAAAGGTTGCTGAGCACGGACAATTCAATGCATAATGTTTACATGTCGTATTACGAGTTGTTTTTTTAAAAAACTTTATCAACAGTGCCATATGTTGACAAAGAGACAAGGCACTTTGCCATCGCTTATCACCAAGTCAATATTGTATAATAGGAAAATTTAGCCCATGTGGGCATACCCAGATATTTTTCGGATTTATTAAAACCTTCCAATTTACTTTTGGGTTTAAAGCATTACACATTGAGTTTCCTCACAGCTCATTCTACAAAACATTGCATGAATCAATGAAGCTCCAGTGAGCAAGCATTTTAGTTGTCCCTTATGCAAAGCAAACCACAGTTGTTTTACAGTTGATTCAGTTCATGTTAGTCCTGCTTGGTGAATACCTTACACAGCCTGCTGTCCACACATTAATTAAAGTGATCAAAATAAATTCATTACAAATGAATTAAACAGACACTCCATATGAGACACTGACGGTGTTAAAGGTGTCTATGTAAATCCTCTTCAATGTTAAGACCGTTCGGTTGCTTAGTGTTGAGCTTAATTATATACATGGATTCCAATTTCCTCAACTTGCTCAGTCTGTTCCCCCCTCTTTGGCTAGCTGGAATAGAGTCGATCACACAATAGGTCAGTCCTTTGGCATCCCCACTGTGCATCAGCTCAAAATGCCTGGCTACAGGATAGGCCCTGTCGGCATTTTTAATTGCACGCAAATGCTGCAAAATCCTTTTATGAACTTCATTGATTGTGCTCCCTACATACCGGAGCCCGCAAGGGCACTTGAGGATGTAGATCGCGTAATCAGTTTTGCATGTGTATTTATGTTTGATTTTTTCCGTTCTGTTGGAAAGACCTAGTCTGTATTTGCCACAGTTAAGGCCGTACTTACATGCCTTGCACTTCGTGCATTTTACGAAGCCTTTTTTGTCTAGCCATGTTGTTTTTAACTTGGGTTTTGTGAGCATGTTAGATACCAAACAATCTTTAAGAGATTTAGATTTTCTGAATGTTACTTGAGGTCTTTTGGGGACTTCCCTCCCAAGCACGGGGTCATTTTTAATGATGTGCCAATGCTTGTTGAGTATTCTTCTCACCTCAACATGTTGTTTGCTAAAATTTGTTATAAATCTGCATTGGTTCTCTTTTTTGGGATCTTCCGTACTGCCAAAGAGGATTTGTTCTCTCTTTTGCTTGGAGGCTTTCTTTATTCCTTCTGCTATCCAGGTGGTAGGATAGCCCCGTTCTTTAAATCTAGTACTCAGAACTGTCAATTCTTTTTCTGTTTCTACAGGAGTACTGCAGTTGCGTATGACTCTAAGGCTCTCTCCATATGGTATGCTGCTCTTGAGGGCCATAGGGTGAAAGCTTTTAGCGTGCAACAAAGTGTTGCCACTGGTAGGTTTTCTGTACAATTTAGTTTGAATTTTGCCCTGTTCGACGTACACTGTTAGATCTAAAAAATTGACACTATATTTACTAATGGTGCTTGTAAAGGATAGATTCAGTTCATTTTTCTGAAGCTTAGATATAAAAGACTTTGCTTCTGATTCAGATCCTCTCCACACCAAAAATAAGTCGTCGATAAAACGACTCCAGTGGACAATATTCTCCTCCCATTCCTTTTGGTACTGCGTCCGGACCACCTGCTCCTCCCACCAGCCCATATGCAAATTAGCATAGCTGGGGGCGAAGCAGGTGCCCATGGCAGTGCCACACGTCTGGTGGAATAGTTGACCATAGAATAGAAAGTAATTACTGGTCAAACATTTTTCCACCATCCTCAGGAGCATTTGTGTATGTGACCACAGACTAATAGCTCTCGTGCCCAAGAAGTGTCTGACTGCACGAATGCCATCTTTATGTCTCTGATGCTTGTGTACAAGCTGGCCACATCGATAGTGATCAACAGGTAATCATCTTCCCAGGGTGTATCATATATTTTTTTCAGAAAATCCCCAGTGTCTAACAAAAAAGAAGGTAATGTTTTTGTCAGTGGATTCAGGAAGGAGTCAACAAATTTGGAAGTGTTTTCTAGTGCGCTGCCTATTGCTGAAATAATAGGGCGTCCGGGGGGATTATACAAGTCTTTGTGCACCTTTGGGATCAAATAAAATACAGGTGTAGTGGGCATGTCTATTTTCAAGTACATTAACTCATCATGCGTTAATAGGGAAGAGTCGTACCATTGTTTTAGCTCTATGTTAAACAATGCATGACTATCTGTCATAATTTTTTCTTCCACACGTACATAACAGGCTTTGTCATTTTGTTGTTTGTAAGCCTCAGTCAAATATTTCTCTCTGTCCTAAAGGACTATATTGCCTCCCTTATCTGCATTGCGCACTATGCAATTATTACACTCCAACAGTTTCCTAATTAAAGCATAATATTCTCTCTGCTGTTCATTACTTGCTGTGTTTGGATTTATGTTCTTACCCAACTTCTTTAGTTCATTGAGGACCAGTTTGTTATAGACATCAACTGTATCCTTTGTTGTTGAAGGTGTAAAACGCGATCTTGGTCTGAAAGGAGTTGGAGCATCTTGATATATATTGATGTCTTCTTCCTGGGCAATGTTGTCAGCAAAGTCCTCAGGTTCCAAATCTTGTGCTTCCATGTTCGTTGCTCTCAGTTCCATCATTAAATCCATGTCTTCCACTCTAAGGTTGTTCCCAATTGCAGCCTCCACCTGGGGAGCCTCAGTAGTCCTTTGCCTCGGGTTTATAAGGAAATGCTTTTTAAGTTTGAGAAGTCTTATAAACTTAAAAAGATCAATGCGGGTTTGTACAAAATCCATATCAGCTTCTGGACAAAATGAAAGGCCCAACTCTAAGATCTTTTGCTCTTTTTCTGATAGTTGGATGTTCGTCAAATTGATAATTGTTCAAAGATACCTGGAAGTGCAACGCATACCGCGAGGACTCCGGGTAATGGTGGCCCCAAGCTATGAAGACCCAAACCCGGAGATGCTGAAAGAGTGGGCGGCAAATAACAATGACTCTTCACGAAGAATGCTAGGCATTCTTATAAAATATGCCGATATCGATAGGAAGAAGATTTTGGAGGAGATAGAACAAATCCTCAATGACCTCAGTAAAGAGGAAGATCAGGCTACCATCTTGAAATTCAAAGCTGAGAGCAAAGAGAGATTGAAGAAACTGGAAATCTCTATAAAAGAACGCAAAACGCATAAATTTCAGCGTGACAAACAAGATTACGAGCGAGGGCAGATATATACTTTTGCCAAGAAGTTCGATGCCATTAGGCAGCAAAAACAAGCGAAAGCCAGCAACCTATCGAAAAAAGGAACAGAAGCTGCTTCTGATCTCAGCAGCGTCACCAGCTCAGACTACGACACGGAAGGTGAAGCGAATAGACCCACACCTGAAGAAATTCCAACCGTGATCGATGAATTGGCATATTTAAACGTGGAGCGACGCTACAATCTGCGTCAAAGGCCACCAACACAGAGTGCAAGTCAAGAACCACCAGGAGGAAGAGGCAGAGGGCAAACCGGCGGAAGGGGCAGAAACGCCGGGAGAGGTTATCAAAAACAGAAGAAGAAGTAACTTTGATAACAGATGCCACTAACAACATGACAATTATCAATTTGACGAACATCCAACTATCAGAAAAAGAGCAAAAGATCTTAGAGTTGGGCCTTTCATTTTGTCCAGAAGCTGATATGGATTTTGTACAAACCCGCATTGATCTTTTTAAGTTTATAAGACTTCTCAAACTTAAAAAGCATTTCCTTATAAACCCGAGGCAAAGGACTACTGAGGCTCCCCAGGTGGAGGCTGCAATTGGGAACAACCTTAGAGTGGAAGACATGGATTTAATGATGGAACTGAGAGCAACGAACATGGAAGCACAAGATTTGGAACCTGAGGACTTTGCTGACAACATTGCCCAGGAAGAAGACATCAATATATATCAAGATGCTCCAACTCCTTTCAGACCAAGATCGCGTTTTACACCTTCAACAACAAAGGATACAGTTGATGTCTATAACGAACTGGTCCTCAATGAACTAAAGAAGTTGGGTAAGAACATAAATCCAAACACAGCAAGTAATGAACAGCAGAGAGAATATTATGCTTTAATTAGGAAACTGTTGGAGTGTAATAATTGCATAGTGCGCAATGCAGATAAGGGGGGCAATATAGTCCTTTGGGACAGAGAGAAATATTTGACTGAGGCTTACAAACAACTAGATGACAAAGCCTGTTATGTACGTGTGGAAGAAAAAATTATGACAGATAGTCATGCATTGTTTAACATAGAGATAAAACAATGGTACGACTCTTCCCTATTAACGCATGATGAGTTAATGTACTTGAAAATAGACATGCCCACTACACCTGTATTTTATTTGATCCCAAAGGTGCACAAAGACTTGTATAATCCCCCCGGACGCCCTATTATTTCAGCAATAGGCAGCGCACTAGAAAACACTTCCAAATTTGTTGACTCCTTCCTGAATCCACTGACAAAAACATTACCTTCTTTTTTGTTAGACACTGGGGATTTTCTGAAAAAAATATATGATACACCCTGGGAAGATGATTACCTGTTGATCACTATCGATGTGGCCAGCTTGTACACAAGCATCAGACATAAAGATGGCATTCGTGCAGTCAGACACTTCTTGGGCACGAGAGCTATTAGTCTGTGGTCACATACACAAATGCTCCTGAGGATGGTGGAAAAATGTTTGACCAGTAATTACTTTCTATTCTATGGTCAACTATTCCACCAGACGTGTGGCACTGCCATGGGCACCTGCTTCGCCCCCAGCTATGCTAATTTGCATATGGGCTGGTGGGAGGAGCAGGTGGTCCGGACGCAGTACCAAAAGGAATGGGAGGAGAATATTGTCCACTGGAGTCGTTTTATCGACGACTTATTTTTGGTGTGGAGAGGATCTGAATCAGAAGCAAAGTCTTTTATATCTAAGCTTCAGAAAAATGAACTAAATCTATCCTTTACAAGCACCATTAGTAAAGATAGTGTCAATTTTTTAGATCTAACAGTGTACGTCGAACAGGGCAAAATTCAAACTAAATTGTACAGAAAACCTACCAGTGGCAACACTTTGTTGCACGCTAAAAGCTTTCACCCTATGGCCCTCAAGAGCAGCATACCATATGGAGAGAGCCTTAGGGTCATACGCAACTGCAGTACTCCTGTAGAAACAGAAAAAGAATTGACAGTTCTGAGTACTAGATTTAAAGAACGGGGCTATCCTACCACCTGGATAGCAGAAGGAATAAAGAAAGCCTCCAAGCAAAAGAGAGAACAAAACCTCTTTGGCAGTACGGAAGATCCCAAAAAAGAGAACCAATGCAGATTTATAACAAATTTTAGCAAACAACATGTTGAGGTGAGAAGAATACTCAACAAGCATTGGCACATCATTAAAAATGACCCCGTGCTTGGGAGGGAAGTCCCCAAAAGACATCAAGTAACATTCAGAAAATCTAAATCTCTTAAAGATTGTTTGGTATCTAACATGCTCACAAAACCCAAGTTAAAAACAACATGGCTAGACAAAAAAGGCTTCGTAAAATGCACGAAGTGCAAGGCATGTAAGTACGGCCTTAACTGTGGCAAATACAGACTAGGTCTTTCCAACAGAACGGAAAAAATCAAACATAAATACACATGCAAAACTGATTACGCGATCTACATCCTCGAGTGCCCTTGCGGGCTCCGGTATGTAGGGAGCACAATCAATGAAGTTCATAAAAGGATTTTGCAGCATTTGCGTGCAATTAAAAATGCCGACAGGGCCTATCCTGTAGCCAGGCATTTTGAGCTGATGCACAGTGGGGATGCCAAAGGACTGACCTATTGTGTGATCGACTCTATTCCAGCTAGCCAAAGAGGGGGGAACAGACTGAGCAAGTTGAGGAAATTGGAATCCATGTATATAATTAAGCTCAACACTAAGCAACCGAACGGTCTTAACATTGAAGAGGATTTACATAGACACCTTTAACACCATCAGTGTCTCATATGGAGTGTCTGTTTTATTCATTTGTAATGAATTTATTTTGATCACTTTAATTAATGTGTGGACAGCAGGCTGTGTAAGGTATTCACCAAGCAGGACTAACATGAACTGAATCAACTGTAAAACAACTGTGGTTTGCTTTGCATAAGGGACAACTAAAATGCTTGCTCACTGGAGCTTCATTGATTCATGCAATGTTTTGTAGAATGAGATGTGAGGAAACTCAATGTGTAATGCTTTAAACCCAAAAGTAAATTGGAAGGTTTTAATAAATCCGAAAAATATCTGGGTATGCCCACATGGGCTAAATTTTCCTATTATACAATATTGACTTGGTGATAAGCGATGGCAAAGTGCCTTGTCTCTTTGTCAACATATGGCACTGTTGATAAAGTTTTTTAAAAAAACAACTCGTAATACGACATGTAAACATGACGCATTGAATTGTCCGTGCTCAGCAACCTTTTGCGAATACATGCACGTTTTTAACCAAATTTGTATAATTATGTTAAAGGAAATATGAAGAAACACTATTCCTGTACTTAATTGGTAAATGAAGTCTGTCCTTTCTGTCAGTTGACATGTGGTCACTGACGGATGTGATTTTGAAAAAAACTTTAAAAAACTTTATTTAAAATGGCCGCGCGCTTCTTTAATCACAACCAGTGATCAAGACTACTGTGTAGTCGAAACGCGTTTGGCAGCGGCAATAAAGAAACTTTGAAAATCTCACCTGGCGTGGTCGTTTATGGAATGAGTGTGAGGGGCTCAATCCAAGGAGTCCTATCAAGACGACGCAACTCTCGATCTGGTGGAGGCAGTCAATACTTGGATATTCGTTGGATATATATATATATATATATATTTAAACGCTCACCACTCGCAGGTCGGATTCCAAAACCTTTATTCGAGAAACATGCAGCTTGCCAGTCCCGTATTTTTCTCCTTTGGCCTTACGCGTTTCGAAGCATTTTCGCTTCTCATCAGAGGCCGCATCACACGAATCCAATTAATTGCTGTTACATCTCCCACGTGCTTTCTTATAATTGCAATTGGCCCCAGCTGTGCCCAAATTTCAAAGTACAATGTTTGCTGGGAGATGTAGTCCTTTTTACACATTTTATGCCCTCCAATGGGTCCGATTCCTGTGTGCCAATGCAGGATCTTTTTGTAGCCCTCCAGTGTGCTCCGGGCTTGCAAGTGACATGTTCAATTCTGCTGCCTGCCGTGCCATTGCAGAGGAAGCTCGTTCTTTCCCCTGCGGTCCTTTACCCTTCTAGGCAGTGCGATCCCTCCACGGCCGGAGCCGCCGTGATAAACATTTAAACACTTCACTCGGAAATGAGGCCGCTCACCACTCGCAGGTCGGTTTCCAAAACCTTTATTCGAGAAATATGCAGCTTGCCAGTCCCGTATTTTTCTCCTTTGGCCTTACGCGTTTCGAAGCATTTTCGCTTCTCATCAGAGGCCGCATCACACGAATCAAATTCATTGCGGTTACATCTCCCACGTGCTTTCTTATAATTGCAATTGGCCCCAGCTGTGCCCAAATTTCAAAGTACAATGTTTGCTGGGAGATGTAGTCCTTTTTACACATTTTATGCCCTCCAATGGGTCCGATTCCTGTGTGCCAATGCAGGATCTTTTTGTAGCCCTCCAGTGTGCTCCGGGCTTGCAAGCGACATGTTCAATTCTGCGGCCTGCCGTGCCATTGCAGAGGAAGCTCGTTCTCTCCCCTGCGGTCCTTTACCCTTCTAGGCAGTGCGATCCCTCCACAGCCGGAGCCGCCGTGATAAACATTTAAACACTTCACTCGGAAATGAGGCCGCTCACCACTCGCAGGTCGGTTTCGAAAACCTTTATTCGAGAAACATGCAGCTTGCCAGTCCCGTATTTTTCTCCTTTGGCCTTACGCGTTTCGAAGCATTTTCGCTTCTCATCAGAGGCCGCATCACACAAATCCAATTCATTGCGGTTACATCTCCCACATTCTTTCTTATAATTGCAATTGGCCCCAGCTGTGCCCAAATTTCAAAGTACAATGTTTGCTGGGAGATGTAGTCCTTTTTACACATTTTATGCCCTCCAATGGGTCCGATTCCTGTGTGCCAATGCAGGATCTTTTTGTAGCCCTTCAGTGTGCTCTGGGCTTGCAAGCGACATGTTCAATTCTGCTGCCTGACGTGCCATTGCAGAGGAAGCTCGTTCTCTCCCCTGCGGTCCTTTACCCTTCTAGGCAGTGCGATCCCTCCACGGCCGGATCCGCCGTCATAAACATTTAAACACTTCACTCGGAAATGAGGCCGCTCACCACTCGCAGGTCGGTTTCCAAAACCTTTATTCGAGAAACATGCAGCTTGCCAGTCCCGTATTTTTCTCCTTTGGCCTCACGCGTTTCGAAGCATTTTCGCTTCTCATCAGAGGCCGCATCACACAAATCCAATTCATTGTGGTTACATCTCCCACGTGCTTTCTTATAATTGCAATTGGCCCCACTGCGTACATGCAGGTCCGTAGTGCATGATACTAAGAGGCACTACAAGGAACAGTGTGTTCGTTCTGAGGAGGATGTAAATAATATCAAGCCTTGCCTCAACACATACCCACTGGGGTAAGACTGTTTTTGTTTATTTTGCAGGGGACCCACATCGCCCACTGGGGTTGTATTGAAGAACAGACCACATTTACCAGAAACCTTCACAGCACACGCCCACATGGGCGGGACATTCAATTGTGCTCAGGTGGCCTGCTCGAGCTGTGGGGTCTGCTATGCCAGTGATCAAGGGCGCTGTGACGCCCGAAACGCGTTTGGCAATATTTGTGGGCTGAAACCAGGCTGATGTACTCCTTGGATTAAATGAATTAACACGCTGTGGTGTGGCTTCACCGTTTGTGGGCAACTCGTGTTTGGAATCTACAACGGCAAGCCCGGCCGTGGTGAGGCCCCACTGCGTACTTGCAGGTCCGTAGTGCAGGATACTAAGAGGTACTACAAGGAACAGTGTGTTCGTTCTGAGGAGGATGTAAATAATATCAAGCCTTGCCTCAACACATACCCACTGGGGTAAGACTGGTTTTGTTTATTTTGCAGGGGACCCACATCGCCCACTGGGGTTGTATTGAAGAACAGACCACATTTACCAGAAACCTTCACAGCACACGCCTACATGGGCGGGACATTCAATTGTGCTCAGGTGGCCTGCTCGAGCTGTGGGGTCTCCTATGCCAGTGATCAAGGGTGCTGTGACGCCCGAAACGCGTTTGGCAATATTTGTGTGCTGAAACCAGGCTGATGTACTCCTTGGATTAAATGAATTAACACGCTGTGGTGTGGCTTCACCGTTTGTGGGCAACTCGTGTTTGGAATCTACAACGGCAAGCCCGGCCGTGGTGAGGCCCCACTGCGTACATGCAGGTCCGTAGTGCAGGATACTAAGAGGCACTACAAGGAACATTGTGTTCGTTCTGAGGAGGATGTAAATAATATCAAGCCTTGCCTCAACACATACCCACTGGGGTAAGACTGTTTTTGTTTATTTTGCAGGGGACCCACATCGCCCACTGGGGTTGTATTGAATAACAGACCACATTTACCAGAAACCTTCACAGCACACGCCCACATGGGCGGGACATTCAATTGTGCTCAGGTGGCCTGCTCGAGCTGTGGGGTGTACTATGCCAGTGATCAAGGGCGCTGTGACGCCCGAAACGCGCTTGGCAATATTTGTGTGCTGAAACCAGGCTGATGTACTCCTTGGATTAAATGAATTAACACGCTGTGGTGTGGCTTCACCGTTTGTGGGCAACTCGTGTTTGGAATCTACAACGGCAAGCCCGGCCGTGGTGAGGCCCCACTGCGTACTTGCAGGTCCGTAGTGCAGGATACTAAGAGGCACTACAAGGAACAGTGTGTTCGTTCCGAGGAGGATGTAAATAATATCAAGCCTTGCCTCAACACATACCCACTGGGGTAAGACTGTTTTTGTTTATTTTGCAGGGGACCCACATCGCCCACTGGGGTTGTATTGAAGAACAGACCACATTTACCAGAAAACTTCACAGCACACGCCCACATGGGCGGGACATTCAATTGTGCTCAGGTGGCCTGCTCGAGCTGTGGTGTCTCCTATGCCAGTGATCAAGGGCGCTGTGATGCCCGAAACGCGTTTGGCAATATTTGTGTGCTGAAACCAGGCTAATGTACTCCTTGGATTAAATGAATTAACACGCTGTGGTGTGGCTTCACCCTTTGTGGGCAACTCGTGTTTGGAATCTACAATGGCAAGCCCGGCCGTGGTGAGGCCCCACTGCGTACATGCAGGTCCGTAGTGCAGGATACTAAGAGGCACTACAAGGAACAGTGTGTTCGTTCTGAGGAGGATGTAAATAATATCAAGCCTTGCCTCAACACATACCCACTGGGGTAAGACTGTTTTTGTTTATTTTGCAGGGGACCCACATCGCCCACTGGGGTTGTATTGAAGAACAGACCACATTTACCAGAAACCTTCACAGCACACGCCCACATGGGCGGGACATTCAATTGTGCTCAGGTGGCCTGCTCGAGCTGTGGGGTCTCCTATGCCAGTGATCAAGGGCGCTGTGACGCCCGAAACGCGTTTGGCAATATTTGTGTGCTGAAACCAGGCTGATGTACTCCTTGGATTAAATGAATTAACACGCTGTGGTGTGGCTTCACCGTTTGTGGGCAACTCGTGTTTGGAATCTACAACGGCAAGCCCGGCCGTGGTGAGGCCCCACTGCGTACATGCAGGTCCGTAGTGCAGGATACTAAGAGGCACTACAAGGAACAGTGTGTTCGTTCTGAGGAGGATGTAAATAATATCCAGCCTTGCCTCAACACATACCCACTGGGGTAAGACTGTTTTTGTTTATTTTGAAGGGGACCCACATCGCCCACTGGGGTTGTATTGAAGAACAGACCACATTTACCAGAAACCTTCACAGCACACGCCCACATGGGCGGGACATTCAATTGTGCTCAGGTGGCCTGCTCGAGTTGTGGGGTCTCCTATGCCAATGATCAAGGGGGCTGTGACGCCCGAAACGCGTTTGGCAATATTTGTGTGCTGAAACCAGGCTGATGTACTCCTTGGATTAAATGAATTAACACGCTGTGGTGTGGCTTCACCGTTTGTGGGCAACTCGTGTTTGGAATCTACAACGGCAAGCCCGGCCGTGGTGAGGCCCCACTG
This sequence comes from Lissotriton vulgaris, assembly GCF_964263255.1. Lineage (NCBI taxonomy): Eukaryota > Metazoa > Chordata > Amphibia > Caudata > Salamandridae > Lissotriton > Lissotriton vulgaris. The sequence goes on along the minus strand of NW_028248966.1, from coordinate 591,039 downwards.
CGTACATGCAGGTCCGTAGTGCAGGATACTAAGAGGCACTACAAGGAACAGTGTGTTCGTTCTGAGGAGGATGTAAATAATATCCAGCCTTGCCTCAACACATACCCACTGGGGTAAGACTGTTTTTGTTTATTTTGCAGGGGACCCACATCGCCCACTGGGGTTGTATTGAAGAACAGACCACATTTACCAGAAACCTTCACAGCACACGCCCACATGGGCGGGACATTCAATTGTGCTCAGGTGGCCTGCTCGAGCTGTGGGGTCTCCTATGCCAGTGATCAAGGGCGCTGTGACGCCCGAAACGCGTTTGGCAATATTTGTGTGCTGAAACCAGGCTGATGTACTCCTTGGAATAAATGAATTAACACGCTGTGGTGTGGCTTCACCGTTTGTGTGCAACTCGTGTTTGGAATCTACAACGCAAGCCCGGCCGTGGTGAGGCCCCACTGCGTACATGCAGGTCCGTAGTGCAGGATACTAAGAGGCACTACAAGGAACAGTGTGTTCGTTCTGAGGAGGATGTAAATAATATCAAGCCTTGCCTCAACACATACCCACTGGGGTAAGACTGGTTTTGTTTATTTTGCAGGGGACCCACATCGCCCACTGGGGTCGTATTGAAGAACAGACCACATTTACCAGAAACCTTCACAGCACACGCCCACATGGGCGGGACATTCAATTGTGCTCAGGTGGCCTGCTAGAGCTGTGGGGTCTCCTATGCCAGTGATCAATGGCGCTGTGACGCCCGCAACGCGTTTTGGCAATATTTGTGTGCTGAAACCAGGCTGATGTACTCCTTGGATTAAACACGAATATATATATATTCACTGAAAAAACCATAGGTTTTACACACGTTAAAGTTAGGAAATAGCATTTGAAAAACCTATGAAATTCACTGAAAAAACCATAGGTTTGACACCAGTTATAGTTAGCTGGAAATTTTACTGACATAAAACCAATGAAATTCCACGTTATAGTTAGTTGGACTCACTATAACTTGCGCGTGTAATGCACTGCTGATGACATCACATATTACATCACTAATGAGATCACTGATAACACCATCTAGTGAATGTCTGTCCCAGACGCACCCACCTATCACGTCGAGACACGCATGTGCAGTCATGTGACTTTAAAACAACACTTCCAATTGGTTCTTACTAGTTTCTATTCTGCAATTTACACGGAACACTCCACCCACTTCCCTAGAAAACCAGTTTATCGAAAAACTTTTAAAGCCTCCTCTTATGAAATATTCGACATCAATCACATAGCAGAGTACTAAATAGCACTATATACACTCCGTCCCTTAATTATAAGAGACTTATTGCTATGTAAAAGCAACTTTTGTTTTCACGCGATAATGTGAAATGCTGAGCCTATTACATAATTTTATTTCACATATATGTTACTATTCTCCTTCGAGTACTAACACCGTAGAAAATACCACCAATAGCGGTGATATTTTTTACACCGAGAACGGGCGATTTCTATCCCTTACAGCCCTTACAATTATAAAGTTTTATTTCCTAAGTCTCTGATCTCCAACTGTGCAACGTAGCTGTGTGTCGTAATAAGGTCCATAAACAAAAACTACAGGGCCAGCATTATAAACATACACAGAACAACAAAACGACAAGAGCCACCATGCTAATGTATATCCTTAATATAATAAACCTCTGAGAATAAATACATATTTCCGTGGCACCCCATAACACAAATGTGGCGTCCTCTGACTCTGTTCCATTACCAAACATCGTAACTCCCCGCACCCTCACTTTTCACTAAACTCCGCACTCCACCCCACCCGAACCCCCTATTACAAACCCCCAACCTACCCTCCCTGCCCAAACCCACCATGAACCTCAAACCGCCCCTAGAAAACTTATAAGACACAGGATTACTAAAACTCAAAGAATACGCAACAGGCAGATAATGTAAATAGTACATAAAGGCACATATTTTTTCCAAAATACTATTTAGAAACATGTTCTATTTTTTATAAATCTATCATGCATCTGACCCTCTAGAACTGCTTTCAAAACGTGAACTATAAACCTCTACTTTTCATTTTCAAACCATACACTTTCATCTGACCCTCTAGAACTGCTTTCAAAACATGAACTATAAACCTCTACTTTTCATTTTCAAACCATACACTTTCAATTACATTATTTTTTTTCCACAATTCATGTAATGTTACACACCGTTTCTAAAATACACCAGTCCCTATCATTTATAAGGATTTATTTTCAGTCTTCATCAGTGACACTTTCTTCACATATAATAGAAATCACTATAACTTTTTAAACGACAATGCTAACGCGGTAAAAATAACCCTTCATTTGCTTTCCTTTAAGAATGCACACTATGTACCCCACGCATGCGTTTCTTAATCTTTGTATTTGGCAGCGAATACCGACCTTGAATCGGAAGACATGAGCAAGACCACCATTGTCACATTTAAAACTGAACGTTGCATCTGCTCACACACATATCTTTCACTAAGCTAACATTCACAGAAAACAGCATTGATCTAAAAAAAAATTGACCTTGCTTTACAACTCCCTCAAATCACTCCCTTATTTTTTAACGCATCCTCCAGTTAAAAAAAAGCTACTTTTTTAATAACCACTAAGCAATATATAAGTGACTAGACTCCTAGAAAATGTATCAAGTCATTCTGCTCCTCTCCACTGCATAGCCGGCGACCTAATTCTGTGGAGTTGCTATATAACCGGCAGTGCTGCGCCGTTTCCTTTACCATCTTGGGAAATTCAAAATGGATGTCCCTCCTGCCTTCGCAAACGAGCCGGGCCACTTAGAACTATTTCGACAGAGAATGCTTCTGTACTACGGCACCTTACCACTCTCAACTTTGAATACTTCATATCGATTATCATTTCGATATTCGTATTTCACCTGTGTGCAGCCTGTATTTCATTGCCTGAGCTGTGATTTCACGTGGGCCCTGGATTTATGTCTCTGCAATTTGGTACCTACTGAACCGAATTACAATCACCTCATGAATCCGTTACTTGATCATGAACAGCTTTGTTACAACGGAGGGTTTATGGCCTTTGCAGCGATACAAGGAGTTCTGGGTCATTGGAATATATTCGCAGCGGCGCAAGATTTCCTAACAGAGAGCTACATCGAAAACCCACCGAGCTGCCCTATGATGGTAAAAGACGCCCCAATAATGACAGATCATGAATGCTCCTTTCATCTTCTCAATTGGATGGCTGACATGTTTTCAGATGATAACAATGATTTCATGTTAGAGGCACTTGCTGCATACTTTGCCTACACAATGGACGGTTAACTCTTTCCTAACAGCGAGCTACATCGAAAACCCACCGAGCTGCCCTCTGATGGTAAAAGAGGCTCCGATTATAACAGATCATCAGTACTGCTTCACTCTTTTCCATTGGATAGCTGACATACTTTCAAATGATAAAACTGATTTCCTGTTACAAGCAGAAGCTACCTATTTTGCCTAAACAATGCTTCAATAACTCTCAAACAAGCCATTGACGTCCTCATTTCCTTTTGGTTTTCTATATTCTTCACGTTCTTTTCCATATTTTCTTATTGGATAGCTGACATACTTTCAAATGATAAAACTGATTTCCTGTTACAAGCAGAAGCTACCTATTTTGCCTAAACAATGCTTCAATAACTCTCAAACAAGCCATTGATGTCCTCATTTCCTTTTGGTTTTCTATATTCTTCACGTTCTTTTCCATATTTTCTTTAGAAGAACAGACCTATTTGCTTTACTAACAGTGGACATTATAATTTCGTGTTGTTTGACAGCTGATGTATAACCACTTGCATTTTCATATATCGTTCCTAAACTGAAAGGCCAGAAACCTTCTTTCATTTATTAAAATATAATATACTTCTTTATAAGACTGTACAATGTTTTTTTCCAACTATATTCATTTTTCTTCAACTATAGCGTTTGTATTCCATGTACTACTGACAATACCAATTACTGTGTTTTTTGCAATTTCTGTACTCATATTACATAATGATTTGCCTTTAAAACAGTACATTTCTAAATAAACATTTCAAATATTCACGGTTTCTCTTTTACTCCATAATCTCAACTGAAATGATTTCATATTGAAAAACTATTCATGGGTTCCACATAACCTTAACTGTAGTCACTGAGGACCTTATTTATGAAGACCTTCCGCCCCCAGTGCCTCATTTTTTAAAATGGGAAAAAGTAACGCACCGGTGGCGCAAGGCCTTCATAAATAAAGTCCTGAATGTTTTCTTTTCTCGACCTCACTTACTGATACTAGAACCTGCAAGCCAATTACGGCCCGTGAATTCTTTCTTAGTAGGTCGCGCACCGTAAAGACAGTTATACCACTGTTAACATTTTTTTTTTCTGTTACTAAGCACCGACACAGTTCCGCTTCACTCAGAGTTAATCACTGCTCCCACGCTTCTACAGGCCAGACGCTATGTCGTATTTCTCTCCTTATCACCCTTTCATCTCCACAATAACAAACAGTTCTCCGCCAGCCACCAGAGAACAGACTCAGATGCAGAGGCCCCAAAGAGTGAACCCATCACCATCTGCCATCTCCGGCTGTTTCCATGATTACACCTCATTCTGCACCTTGCTAAAGGCACAGGTCAAAAGTTCATGTCTTAACGTTCTACAACAAACTAAGAACACTATTTTCCCTCCAGAAACACCTGCCAATACACAGCTCTGTTACATATCTTGTTTTTTCACACCCACTAGTACTTTTCGTTTAACATAAACATTAACCTGTTCAATCTCCACTTGTTACAATCAACCAATCATTTTTATTTTTTAAACCACACCCAGCCTCTTCCTTTTTCTTTATTTAGAATTTCAACTTCTAACTACCATTCCACTTCCAGAACCGATCGGAGGACGACTACAAATCCCTTGAAAATGAAGGTCTGGCTAATAGGACACAGTTATATTCACTGGAGTGAAAAATATACAGTAAGCAGACGAATTTGCAACCTCAGCTTACCAAATGTACACATAACATGGATTTCCAAAAGAGGATTGAAATGTCACCAATTGATTCCATTGGTGAAAACTTTTATGCATCTCCCAGAACCAGACCTTATAATTGTGCACTGTGGTGGGAACGATCTAGGCACAATCACTGGGGTAGGTCTGGAAATGCTTCTAAAAGACAACTTTCGACAATTGATGACACTTTTTCCTCGATCTGCCTTGGTATATTCCAATATATGCCAAAGACAGAAATGGAATTGGTCCAATCAACATTGTGCACAATTTGAGAAAGCAAGGAGACATGTAAATAAATCTGTTTCTGCGTTCCTCAGAGATTATAGCATGGGTTCTATTTACCACAACAACTTGCGATACCACATGCAAGACGTCTATAGGAGAGACGGTGTTCATTTCACGAATGAGGGAAACAGAATCTTCCTCTGCAACATCACGCTCTGCATCGGTACTTACTTATAAATGCAGAAAACACTCAAGTAACACAAGGGCTCTTTTCAGAGCCACCTTATATCTAAGCACTCAAACTTCTGATTTATCTCCATTTTCACACTCTTGTAAATCGGTGTGCGCGACCGGGTGCGCGCACCCCGTATTTTTTTTCGAGGGAAAATTATATCTTTTCGCGTTTAAGGGCATTACTGCACACCCCGAGAAAAGCTACGCAGCAAAACAATCCCTAACTTCTCCCCTTTCCATGTTTCAACGCTTTGAGTTGAACAATATATTTACTCGCAATGACAAAATGGCGGACAAAACTTCCTGATTTCCTTCGAATCGAACGTTAACAGACGTCACACAGCCAAAAAAAATTCCGCTCACGCGCAGCCGCTTGGGTGCGCGCACGTGTGCGCGCCTATAGATATATAATTGACTTAATTTTCTCAACAACTACTGAACGGATTTACACCATTCCAAAAAAAGCGTAATCTGCGAACAAGACTCTACAGTTTTGGCAAATTTCTTATAAATCCATTCAGCCGTTCGACCTGTAGCCGAGACTAAAGGTCCTATGGAAAATAACATGGAAAAAACACGTTTTGGGACCCCCCTTATATCTCAGCCCCCACTTTACCAATCCCCCCCAAACTTTCAGGGAAGGAGCGTAGCGGACCGAGCCATCTTCTTTGAGAAATTCGCAAAGACTCATCCACCAGGGCCAAAGTTATTCCAAATAGAATGTTGAGGATTTCCTATGGAAACTAGGTCCTAACTATAACTACCTACTGGCGACCGCCAGTAGGTAATATATATATATATATATATATATATATATATATATATATATATATATATATATATATATATATATATATATATATATATATATATATATATATATATATATATATATATATATATATATATATATATATATATATATATATATACATATATATATATATATATATATATATGTATATATATATATATATATATATATATATATACATAACATTTCTATGGCAAAATGAAACCCCTCATTTTGTTCCATTGCAAATTAAATGTCTTAAGTGTTAACACTTTATTCCAATCAAGATGACTTCAGGTGTGCCATACTTTTGTCATAAGTAAGACTGTTAGCGCTCTAGTTGTTCTTTAGAACACTCTGGGACATTCTATCACTGGGCTATAGTTGGGCTACATCTGGCTGATATTTGGGCTACATTTGGGTTTTTTTGTCTCTGGTGACCATCTTCGGGCTACATTGGGCTACATTGGGCTACCGTAGGTGATATATATATATATATGTAATTCTCAATACAAACCTTTTTCCGATGTGTTGTACACATAGGAGGTCCCACAAACACCCTGTACTCCGCCCATGGGGTCAGGGTACTTCTACCCTGACCTCTTCTATCACTCCTATTGTTTAATTTTAGCTCCAGGGGACCAAGTCCTGTTACATAATATGGTGGATGCAACTTTCTACAGAGGTTGCAGCCAGCCAATCACAGCATTCCTGTTGGTCCGTGAATTTGTGATTCATTTCAAAATAGTCCCAAAGGATTTGTGCCTATAGATATACAAATTTATTTTTATATTAGTATTTCAAAGCCTACTGAATGGATTTACACCAAACAACAAAAAGTGCTCTTTCTGGACCAAGAGCTATCTTTCTGCCTAACTTGGTGTAATTCTGTCCAGTGGCTTTGGCTGTAGTCGTGTTCAAAATCCCTGTTTGAATTAACATGGGAAACACACTTTTTTGCCCCCTTTTTCTTAGCCCCAGCTTGACAGATCACCCTTTACATTTCCATGCACAATATGACCTAGGGGAACAATTTTTTGGGAACGTTTCGTGAAGATTTGTCAACCTGCACCAGAGATTTAGACAAATCAAAAACACTTTTCCTATGGAAACTTGCTCCAGAAAAAGCCCTTTTTAGTTATTTGGTGTAAATTCATGCAGTAGTTTTCGAGATATTACAGGAAAAACAAATGTCTATATCAAAGATGCAATATTCATTTTGTTATGATATAAAATAGTTTAACAACATTTTAAATGTAATATTAAATGTAGCCTTAGTTATTTAAAAAATGAGCTGATTTAAATACATTTTCTATATCATTTTTGGTAATTTTTTGCAACATAATAAATAAATAAAGAAATATAAACATGTTACTTTAGGTAGGGTTTTTTCAAAATAAATCTAAAAAAATACATCTTTATTCAATTCAATTCAATTCAAAGATAGCTTTATTCGGTATTTGACAACACCATATAAGCAAACATTACAAAATGCAATTAAAACAACATTTTTTAAACATTTACATACTAAAAAGGAGATTGTTACAAAGAATTCATATTCATTACACTAGTCATTCAATTAGTCTAGTATTAAAAACCCTATAAAATTTTTTCCTAAAAAGCGTTTGATATATGTATCGTTTCATTTGCTTGATAGAAAGGTTGAGGTAAATATGACATATTTATGTATTATATGGTGTTATTAGGCACAGAATAATACTTCTACAAACCCTCAGCCTTCTAATCGCTTCTCATAGACCCTCTACATTTTATATGAACGACAGGAATTTTATCACCACTCCAATAGTACACTCGTCTTGAAGCAAATACAATCTTTGGAGGGCTGCTTTACAACTTCTCAAGCCCCACAGCTTTAATAGTGGCAATAGATGTTTTTCCTACCCCATTGATAGTACTTGCAGAAAAGTATGCAATGTATGTTAGACTGAGTGGCTACTCCGTCACACGGGCAATTTATCATTTTCACTGACCAATCATTTGGGGCAGGGAACGTTATTAACCTGAAAAAAGAATCTGTCCTCAGACGAGCTAACAGCATTCTATGGTAAGGGGAGATATTTGGCGCCAAATAAGGATGTAGACCATGTTCATGCAAAATCTGGCGGTGGGCTATAATGGTAGACTTATTCCCATCTAGATAATATCTCCTCTCCTCCAATAGACCAAGACATGTCTCTTTTAATACTTTTTTGGGGATTTGGGCGCATGATATTGGGTCTGAAAAGAATTCTGGCTGGCCGATGGAGTTCAGGAATTTTTTAACGTAGGCTAGCCAGGGTTGTTTAGCGCCATTCCCTTGCTGCAGGCAATCCTGAATTACCTCCCTATTGAAGGTCGTGTCCTCGCATGTCCAGATCTTATGCCACAGCATAACTGGAGCTATCTTTATAATATCACTAATGTGAGATCTATCCAGTTCGTTGTGGCAAATAGTAGTGGATGTGGAACGCGGGACTCCTAGGAGGTACCTCAGGAAAGCATTCTCCACCCTTTGGATTTCAGAACTATCTGCAAGTCCCCAGATCCCCGCCCCATAAACAGCTGTGGACACACATTTTGCTGCGTAGATCTTAAGTAGTGTGTCTACCGGTTTCCCGCCAAGTTTTTTGGCAAATTGCTTAACCGCCCCTATTGCGCGGGCAAAGGCCAGGTTCCGGGAGGTAATCGCTGCAGGCCATGTCCCCCTATTATTAAAAATGATACCCAGGTAAGAGAAAGTTTTCGACATTGCTATCTTTGAGTTATTAACAAAGGTTTTGCAGTCTGGTACTTTTTTTCTCGTTGTGCATGACATCGTGAAAGTTTTCCCCACATTTATTATAAGGCCTCTAGAGCTCATAAAGGTTGCAAAGCCCGTTAATGCCTTTTGGAGTCCCCGCTGAGTGCGGGCCATAATCACTGCATCATCAGCATATAACAATAACGGGACTGCGAGTCCATTTATCTTGGGGTAATCCACCTCCAGGTCATTCATCGAGTCTGCTACCTCGTTTATATACAAATTAAATAAAAACGGTGCAAGAATGCAACCCTGGCGAACGCCCTTTGCAATTGGAAATTTTCTGGTTTGCTCGCCGTTTTTGCCATATCTCACCGTGGCTCCTGCATCTCTGTACAGTTCCTGGATAAAAGTTAAAATGTTTTTATCTATCCCCATTTTAGTCAGGGTTTTCCACAGGATTCCATGATCCAGACAATCGAATGCCGAGGTTAAGTCGACGAATGTTAGGAACAAGTTCCCTTTTTTTGATCCGATATATTTATTTATTATAAGGGACAGGTTTAAACCCTGCTCTATAGTTCCCACACCCGACTTAAAACCATATTGGAATTTTGAGAGTATCCCGTTACTCTTGGACCAGGTTTGTAATTTGGTTAGTAACACCCTGCCTGCTACCTTCATTAAATTATCTAACAGAGAAATGGGGCGATAACATTTTGGGTCTTGTCTGTCTCCTTTTTTAAATATTGGGATGACTATCGCTTCCTTCCATGTGTTGGGGAAACCTAGTTTGGTATAGGCGTTAAGGACATTTGCCAGTAAGGGTGCCCAGAGATCTACGTTCCCTTTAAATAGATCAATGGGGACACCGTCAGGCCCTGGAGCCTTTAGGCTTGCACTCTGGGAAATCGCTTGTTCCAGGTCTGCAGGGGTGAACATTACTTTTAGTGGGAAATTTCCCTGTGGTTGTAGAAGAATCTCACTCCCCTCAGCCAACTCCTCTTGTGAGATCAACACAAGTGAGTCTTTCTTGTAGAGGGCAGTAAAATGATTGACCCAGACATCTTCAGCTATGCCAATTTCCATGGAGTCTACCTTCCTATCTAGAAAGAAGGGGGCATTTACTTCTTTCCAGAAGGACGTGTTATCCCTTAGTGCGCTTGCCTTTATCAAGGCTTCCCAAGCTGCATTTTTAAGTTCTTTCTTCCTTGTTTGGAGAGTCAGCTTGTAAGCTTGTCTGGCCTCCTTAACTTGGCTGCTATCCCTGGGTATGGTCTTTAAAGCCTGTAAAAGTGCTTTATGAGCACTTGTGCAGGCTCGATTAAACCAGCCATATGTTCTCGTTTCATCCCTTGCCTTTAATTTTTTAGTTAGCTTAGCGTTTATTGCGGCTTTAATCTCATCGTATGCCTGTATTATTTGTTCTGGGTTGGTGCTTAGTTCCAGGCAGGTGTTAAATTGTCTAGTTTCTTTCTGTAATAGATCTTTCAGAAAGTTCGTGGGTTAAATTTTTGCCCATTTAATGGCATAGCCATTTTTCCTGGCCAGTGCCACTGAACGGCCATGCAATATATCCGTGGTGCTTGTTTTTTGGGTGCCAGATTTCCCTAGTTTAAGGGAGGTACTAATAGGGAAATGGTCACTTATTGCTAGGCCCTCCGTATCAAACCCCCCCACCCAACCTTGGTTCCTATTTGAAACCAAGATAAAGTCTATTACAGTGCCTGCCCCATGACCAAAAAAGGTTGTTTGAAACACTACGGGTGGCTGGCAGAGTTCATTTGCAAAAGCCAAATCCCATTCATGCATAAATTGATTTAGCAAATTTCCCCCTAAGGAATGTTCAAAGTGTGTGGTGGGATCCCCTTGTGAGTCAAAAATGCCACAGTTTTTTGTTTGGCTATAGGGACATAGGTGACAATTAAAATCCCCCGCTATAAGTAAGCAGTCTGCCGCCTGGCCGCCTCTCTTTAGCAGTGAGTCCAATTCCGCTAATAGAATTTTTACCTCTACTTTTGGCATATTATTATAAAGGTTTATCAGAAAGAAGGAGCGCCCATTTAATTTAAAAAACAAGCCTTGTAGTGAACTCCCTACACCTGCTTTTGGCCCACTTGCCTCATACATGTTCTGTTCTATGTTACAGAGATTAGAAGTAAAAATACAAAGTCCCCCCGAGCCCCTGCCTCGGTTACCCTGGATCGAGGGAACGTAGAAAGTGCTAAAACCCTCTATAGAGGTCTCATATGGGTCCCAGCACTCCTGTAGGCAGACTATATCCTGCTTTTCCATAAAAGTTAGGAATAGCTGGTCACGCGCTTTTTTCGCAAGCCCAGCAATATTCCAGGAAGATATCTTTAGCAAACAATTCCCCTCAGTGGTTGGGCAGGGTTCTTCCTGCCTAAATTGTGAGACCATGCCCTCCTGCAAGGCTTCAATCTTGTTGTCGAGTTGGGTCTTAGTCCTATCTACTGTACTCAGATATGGTTTTATGCTGGTAATTTCAGTTATGGGCCCAGTTCCATTCTCGGTCCATGACCTAGTGGATTTTTCTGTTAACTGCTGGCTTAACCAGTTTCCACCACCCGTGTCTTGCACTAGTGTAATCTCTGACATCACGGGGTTAGTATTTTCTACTAGGGAAGGGACATCATGGATCTTTTGTTGGGGAGCAGTGACTTCTAAGACCCCTGTGGTAACCTTTATTGGTCAATCGACCATGTCTAAGCATCTTTATTAAATGTAATATATATTTAAATAATTAAATATTTAGTTCAAAATTAACCTACTTTTGCTGTAGTATCATTTTATTTTGTTCTACTGAGAAAATACATAGTTAATATTAAGTTATATTAATAGTTACCATGGGAATATGTTTTAGATGGGTTTTTTTTAATGTTGAATATATTTTTTTTTATTTCACTCTACTTTACCATGGGGAGATATCCATCCAGTGGTTAAGAATTCCGCTGATATGTGAAAAGTTATTAGCTGTAACTTTCCACTTATATATTGAGGCTCTTCCTCCATGCTTCCTGGAGTGGGGATACATCCGTTTACACTATGGGGCCGATTACAATGAGGCTCGTAAAGGCTCTGACTGACAGTTGGAGCCTTCAGGGCAGCATCGTAACGGGTTGCTTGGTTTTGGTTCTAGGTGGTCAGAAAGTAAACCAGCTGGTCAATCCGGCCGGCTTTCGACGGCCAGTATGAAGCCAGCCAGTAATTCCAAGGGTGGGCCATTCCGCCCTTGAGAGTACGATGCACAGTTTTCAGCAAGGTTTCCATGCCAGCCTATCTGACATGGAAACCATATCAGAAAGCATGTTTGTATGCCCACAACGGGGCCCCCTGAGTGTGCAGACTTCTGGGGGGCCCGAAGAGGGCACCCAAGGTGCCCCCTGTTGCCCCCTGCATCCCTTGGCAGGCTCCTAACCTGGACCCCCTGGCAGGCACCTTTGGGTGCCTGCCAAGGGATGCAAGGATGAACCACACCTCCCACTTCCCTCTGGGAGCATGCATTACGCCTTGGTTTACAGCAATAATGCATGCTCCCATAGTGAAAGGTAGGAATGTGACTGAACATTGTTCAGTTGCTTCCCAATTATGGGAGTGGGACCACTGTGTGTCTGTCAGTCCCAGGACCGAGTTAGTGTTGGGCGGAAGGAATTCTTCCCGACATCAAAACAAGGCCCTATTTAGTAAATTTACACTCGGAAATAGTAAAAAGCCAAATTGAATACATTTACTACAAAGTGTAAGAGTACATTTACATGTGTGGATTTTCTCATTTGTGAATTTCCTACATTTGGTTATTCACCATTTCCAAATGTAATATCAATACATAATAATTATTAAATGACATTAACTAAAGAAACAACCTAGCAATTATATTTTCAGTTACTATTTATTAAACTTAATCAAACATTGTGTTTAATTAATAGATTTGTTTTAAATGTTGAATATTAGAACAATAACTGCTAATTGTTAAACTATTTAACTAACTAATTATTAATTGTGTATACTTTTTAAGGCACACACAAAAAAGCACATACACACATATGCACATAATTTAAAAGTAAACCTAATTTAATTATTTTAACATTTTCTTTTTCTACAGGGTGTTTTATTGCGTCTTTGACTCCATTACTTTCTATGGGGGTGTTTTGCAAAAAGTGTGAGTGGCTTTTTTGTGGTGCAGAACTCACTTCAAGGCTTGGCTGGCATTCGTTTGCTACTGTTGTTTATGTTTTTTGTACTTCTGAAAGCCACTATCTTTATACATCTGGGTGGAAAGCAGACAGCCTATCACAACAAATGCAGCATGAACTTGAGGCTTTATTACATCACTCCCTAATAGCACTACTTTAGTCATAAAGAGACCAATGTTGAAGAGAAACAGACACTCCCGAGAGTAACAGTACGCAGTATTAGCAACACAATTTAGATGCAGCTCAGACTAGCCCTGCGTACCTGACCACCTTCCTCATCAGAGAATGTCATCCATGCCTTATCTCCAGACTCCCCACACTTTTTCAAACTTCATAGGACATTGCAGTAGTTTGTTCACCATTATATAATCATGGCCCATACACCAATCCATGTTGGTCTCCCAACTTCTCCACTTTAGGACCTCACTACTAGGGTGGGTGATAAATTCCGCTAGGCTGGAGAATTTGCAGAGTTTTGCTCACAAGTCAAGTCAAGTCAAGAGATTTATATAGCGCGCTACATACCCGGAGGGTCTCAAGGCGCTTGAAGGATGGTGGGGAGTTGTTTGTCGAATATCCAAGTTTTAAGTTGCTTTCTGAATGCTAGATGATTCTGAGTGAGACGAAGGTGAGTGGGGAGTGAGTTCCAGGTTTTACCTGCGAGGTAGGAAAAGGATCTACCTCCCATGGTGGTTTTATAGATGCGAGGTACGGTAGCAAGGGCTTGGTTGGAGGATCGTAGCTGACGGGAGGGGGTGTAGAAGGAAAGACGTGTGTTGAGGCATTCGGGTCCAATTTCATAAAGTGCTTTGTGTGCGTGGGTTAGGAGTCGGAAAGTGATCCTCTTATTGACAGGGAGCCAGTGGAGGTTTTTCAGGTGACAAGAGATGTGGTCTTTACGCGGGATGTCTAGAATGAGTCTGGCTGATGCGTTCTGGATGCGTTGGAGTTTATTCTGGAGTTTTGCGGTGATACCGGCGTATAGGGTGTTTCCGTGGTCCAGGCGGCTTGTAACCAGTGCATGAGTGACTGTTTTTCTGGTTTCGGTGGGGATCCAGCGAAATGTTTTTTTGAGCATGCGGAGAATTTTGAAGCAAAATGATGAAACGGCGTTGACTTGTCTGTTCATAGAGAGTGAGGAGTCCAGGATGACGCCCAGGTTCCGTGCATGGTCCGTCGGGATGGGTGCTTTTCCAAGGGCCTGTGGCCACCAAGAGTCGTCCCAGGCGGAGGGGGAGGTGCCTAAGATAAGGACTTCTGTTTTGTCTGAGTTCAGTTTCAGACGGCTGTGCTTCATCCACTCGGCTACTTCTTTCATTCCTTCGTGTGGGTTAGTTTTGGCGGTGTTAGGGTCTTTGGTGAGTGATAGGATCAGTTGAGTGTCATCCGCGTAGGAGATGATGTTGAGGTTGTGTTGGCGTGCGATGGCCGCGAGGGGCTCATGTATACGTTGAAGAGGGTGGGACTGAGTGAAGACCCTTGGGGTACGCCGCTGATGACTTCAGTGGCCTCTGAGTTGAATGGTGGGAGGCGGACTCTCTGGGTTCTTCCGGTGAGGAACGAGGTGATCCATTCCAGTGCTTTTCCTTGTATTCCGATGTTTCTGAGGCGCTGTAGAAGGGTGCTATGGCAGACTATGTCGAAGGCTGCTGAGAGGTCGAGGAGGATGAGGGGGACTGTGTCTCCATTGTCCAGGAGAGTTCGAATGTCGTCTGTTGCTGCGATGAGGGCGGTCTCCGTGCTGTGTTTGGCTCGGAAGCCGGACTGTGAGGAGTCGAGGGATTTGTTGGTTTCGAGGAAGGTGGAGAGGTGGTGACCACCTGGACCTGCTTCCGGACGGTCGCTCCACCAAGCTCCTCCTGTGCCTCAGCTGATATCGTTTTCTGTGCCTCCCTGGTATCGTTCTGCCGCTGCCTATTATTCTAGCGCCTCACTCGCATAGCGCTTTAATTAATTACCTGCCTCTCGCAGCGCGACCTCGCTCAGGCTATTGGTTTCACTGTTGGCTTGTCTGTGCATGCTTTATCCTGACTACTGCTCAATTTACCATCAGTGTTTGGGTTTGTTTCACCAGCGCTTGTGCTCTGATAGCGCTTGCTGTTAACTCGCTGCATTTTCATTGTCTGTGTTGCCCCTGCCTGCCTTCCCTCGGACCCTCCATTTTGTTGTTGTTGTTCTCCCCTGGACCCTGACCCGCCCCTCAGCCACACTACCGCCTCCCTGCTGCCCCTCCCACGCTCCGCCCCCTCCACACTTCATTTATGCCTGGTGCCCCCACGCGCAGCGTCCACGCGCTACGGCCACGCCGAAGGTGCGCCAAAGGTAAGCCCGTCTACGCCCGCCCGCGCCTGGACCGCGCCCAGCGCCAGACCCCCTGCCCCCACGCTGCCCAGCCCTCCCGCATTACCTACAATGCCGCCTCCCTTCTAGCCCTTAACCCCGGTCGCGCCCCCAACTGCGTCCAAGCCGCCCCTGGACAAACCCACGGACCTTTCTCCTGCTACTCCTGCAAATTCAGCGGTACCGACAACATCTCCGCTACGACCACACCACTGACTCCCGACCCCAACCACCTACAATGCATCCTTCTCAACACCCGTTCCGTCCACAGGCACGCCATTGACCTATGGAATCTACTAGACACCACCTCCCTGGACGTCGCCTTCCTAACGCAAACATGGATGAACGCCTCCTCCGCCCCAGACATCACCATTGCCATCCCTGAAGACTATAAGATCACTCGCAAAGACCGTACCAGCCACACAGGAGGAGAAATCGCTATCGTCCATAAGAAATCAATCCGCATCTCAACCAGCTCTGACGCCAACCTCGCCAACTCCGAACACCTTCACTTCCAGATCCACATCGACCCCAAAACCACACTCAGAGGCACCCTCCTCTACAGACCACCAGGACCACGCGCAAAATTCAGTGAAGACATCACGGACTTCATCACTCCACACGCGCTCCCCTCCAAAGAATACATCCTCCTGGGAGACCTCAACTTTCACCTTGAAAAGATCAACGACCGCAACACCACCACCCTCTTGGACAACCTCGCCAACCTCGGACTTAAACAACTGGTCACTTCCCCCACCCACATCGCAGGTCACACACTCGACCCCATCTTCACCTCCAGCAATCATGTCTCCGTCAGCCACACTACGGATCTCCTCTGGACTGACCACAGCTGCGTTCACTTCACCTACAACAAGCCCAAACCCACCAACCACCTCCAACCGACTCTGCAAAGAAACTGGAACAAAATCACCACCGACCAGATCTCCTCATCGCTCCTTCTAAACACCCCAGTCCACTCCTCGGACGCAAACCTAGCCGCCGCCAGCTTCACTCTATGGTTATCCAACACCGCCGACACCTTAGCACCACTGAAAAAACGTCAAAGCAAACCTGGCAACAAGAAGGCCTCATGGTTCAACGATGATCTTAAGAAGTCCAAGAAACTCTGCCGCATCCTTGAAAAAGCGTGGAAAAAGACCCATCCACCAGCACCAAGGACGCCTTCAAAAACGCCACCCGCACTCACCACCAACTAATCCGAAAGGCCAAGAAAACAGCATTCAAGGATCGACTTGACAACAACGCCCACAACAGCAAGGAACTTTTCAACATCGTCAAGGAGTTTTCCAATCCCTCGGCCAACTCCAACGACATCACCCCCTCTCAAGCCCTCTGCGACTCCCTAGCCTCATTCTTCCACAACAAGATTGCAGACATCCACAACAGCTTCGACAACCAACCCGGAGCCCAACCCACCCAACCACATGCTGAACACTCTCCCCCCGCGAACACCCTCAACGACTGGAACCCAATCTCCACTGAGGACACCATCCGCCTAATAAACTCCATCCACTCAGGATCCCCCACAGACCCATGCCCTCACCACATCTTCAACAAAGCAGACTCCGTCATAGCACCGCACCTCCGAGACGCCATCAACTGCTCCTTCAACTCCGCCACCTTTCCGGATAACTGGAAACACGCTGAACTCACCGCCCTTCTGAAAAAACCCACAGCGGACCCCACCGAACTCAAAAATTACCGCCCCATCTCGCTCCTCCCATTCCCGGCCAAAGTAATCGAGAAAGCTGTCAACAAACAGCTCGCCGCTTTCCTCGAAGCCAACAAATCCCTCGACTCCTCACAATCTGGCTTCCGAGCAAAACACAGCACTGAGACCGCCCTCATCGCAGCAACAGACGACATTCGAACTCTACTGGACAATGGAGACACAGTCGCCCTCATCCTCCTCGACCTCTCTGCAGCATTCGACACAGTCTGCCACAGCACCCTTTTACAACGCCTCACCAACATCGGAATACATGGAAAAGCACTTGAATGGATCACTTCGTTCCTCACCGGAAGAACCCAGAGACTCCGCCTTCCACCATTCAAGTCCGAGGCCACCAAAGTCATCTGTGGCGTACCACAAGGATCCTCTCTCAGCCCCACCCTCTTCAACGTATACATGAGCCCCTTCACAACCATCGCCCGCCAACACAACCTCAACATCATCTCTTACGCGGATGACACTCAACTGATCCTTTCTCTCACCAAGGACCCCAGCACCGCCAAAACTAACCTACACGAAGGAATGAAAGAAGTTGCTGAATGGATGAAACACAGCCGTCTGAAACTGAACTCAGATAAAACAGAAGTCCTCATCCTAGGTACATCCCCCTCTGCATGGGACGACTCTTGGTGGCCGGAAGCCCTTGGAAAAGCACCCATCCCGACAGACCACGCACGGAACCTAGGCGTTATCCTGGATTCTTCACTTTCAATGAACAGACAAGTCAGCGCCGTATCCTCATCTTGCTTCAACATTCTTCGCATGCTCAAAAAAACATTTCGATGGATCCCCACCGAAACCAGGAAAACAGTCACCCATGCTCTAGTCACGAGCCGACTAGACTACGGAAACACCCTCTACGCAGGCACTACCGCTAAACTCCAAAAGAAACTCCAACGAATCCAAAACGCCTCAGCCAGAATCATATTAGACATCCCACGCAACGAACACATCTCTGGTCACCTGAAAGACCTCCACTGGCTACCCGTCAATAAGAGAATCACTTTCCGACTGCTAACCCACGCACACAAATCACTCTACGACATTGGACCAGAATGCCTCAACTCAAGACTGTCCTTCTACACCCCCTCCCGCCAACTACGTTCCTCCAGCCAAGCCCTCGCCACTGTACCTCGCATCAACAAGACCACCATGGGAGGCAGATCCTTCTCTTACCTGGCTGCTAAAACATGGAACTCACTCCCCACTCACCTTCGCCTTACCCAGAACCACCTAGCTTTTAGAAAACAACTTAAAACGTGGATATTTGACAAGTAATCCTCCCCCCCTCCTTAGCGCCTTGAGACCCTCTGGGTATGTAGCGCGCTATATAAATTCTCTGACTTGACTTGACTTGACTTGGTTGTTGACAGCTTTCTCAAAGACTTTGGCTGGGAATGGAAGGAGCGAGATGGGGCGGTAGTTTTTGAGTTCGGTGGGGTCCGCTGTGGGTTTTTTCAGAAGGGCGCTAAGTTCTGCGTGTTTCCAGCTTTCTGGGAAGGTGGCGGAGTTGAGGGAGCAGTTTATGACGTCTCAAAGGTGCGGTGCTATGATGGAGTCTGCTTTGTTGAAGATGTGGTGAGGGCATGGGTCTGTGGGGGATCCTGAGTGGATGGAGTTCATCAGGCGGATGGTGTCCTCAGTGGAGATTGGGTTCCAGTCATTAATGATATTCAAGGGGGGTGAAGGTTCTGCAGAAGGTTGGGTGGGTTGGTCTCCGGGTCGGTTATTGAAGCTGTTGTGGATGTCTGCGATTTTGTCGTGGAAGAACGAAGCGAGGGAGTCGCAGAGGGCTTGAGAAGGGGTGATGTCATTGGAGTTGGCTGAGGGGTTGGTAAATTCTTTGACGATGTTGAATAATTCCTTGCTGTTGTGGGCGTTGTTGTCTAGTCGGTCTTTGTATGCAGATTTCTTGGCAGATCGGATTAGTTGGTGGTGTATGCGGGTGGCGTTCTTGAAGGCGTCCCTGGTGCTGGTGTTTGGTTCTTTTTTCCAGGCCTTTTCGAGGGAGCGACAGAGTTTCTTGGATTTCTTAAGATCATCGTTGAACCAGGATGCGTTTTTGCTGCCTGTTTTGATTTGACGTTTTTTCAGCGGTGCTAGGATGTCGGCGCTGTTGGATAGCCATTGGGAGAGGTTAATGGCTGCTTGGTCGGGGTTTGAGAAGTGGGCAGGGGGTTTTTGGAGAAGCGATGAGGAGATCTGGTCGATGGTGATTTTGTTCCAGTTTCTTCGCATAGTAGGTTGAGGATGGTTGTAAGTTGTGGTCTTTTTGTAGATAAAGTGCACGCAGCTGTGGTCCGTCCAATGGAGAGTAGTGGTGTGACAAAAGGAGACATGCTTGCTGGAGGTGAAGATAGGGTTGAGTGTGTGCCCAGCGATGTGGGTGGGCGTAGTGACAAGTTGTTTTAGTCCGAGGTTAGCGAGATTGTCCAGAAGGGAGGTGGCGTTGCTGTCATTGCTCTTTTCTAGGTGAAAGTTGAGGTCTCCCAGCAGAATGTATTCCTCGGAAGGGAGGGCGTGTGGGGTGATAAAGTCAGTGATAACGTCGCTGAATTGTGCACGGGGTCCTGGGGGTCGGTAGAGGATTGTGCCTCTGAGTGTGGTTTTGGGGTCGGTGTGGATCTGGAAGTGAAGGTGTTTGGCGCTGGTAAGGTTGACGTCTGAGCTTGTTGAGATGCGGATGGAATTCTTATGGACGACAGCGATGCCTCCTCCTATTTGGTCGGTGCGGTACTTACGGATGATCTTGTATCCTTCCGGGATGGCAATGGTGATGTCTGGAGCTGATGAGGTGTTCATCCATGTTTCTGTTAGGAAGGCGACGTCGGGAGAAATGGTGTCTAGTAGGTTCCAGAGGTCGATGGCGTGTTTGTGGACTGAGCGGGTGTTGAGCAGGATGCATTTTAGGTGGTTGGAGTCAGATCTCGGATGTGAGATTGTGGATGAGGGGTTTATCTTGGTGCCGTCGAACTTGCAGGAGTAGCAAGTGAAGGGTCCATGGGTGTGTCCAGGAGCGGCTTGGGAGCAATTGGAGAGTCGGCCGGGGTTAAGGGCTAGGAGGGTGGTGGCATCGTAAGTAATGTGGGATGGGTGGGAGGGACGGGGGCCAGGGGGTCTGGCGCTGGGCACGGTCCAGGCGCGGACGGGCGTAGACGGGCTTACCTTTGGCGCACCTTCGGCGCGGCCGTAGCGCGTGGACGCTGCGCGTGGAACCATCTGACATAAATGGACAGTGGAGGGGGCGGAGCGTGGGAGGGGCAGCAGGGAGGCGGTAGTGTGGATGAGGGGCGGGCCAGGGGATAACAACAACAAAATGGAGGGTCAAAGGGGAAAGGCAGACAGGGGCAGCAGAAACCCAAATGCGTCGAGTGAGAAATGCAATCCTATCAAATGCACAGACCCAAACAAGTATGATCGAGTGAGCAGTAAAAACAAATGCACACACACAAGCAAATATTATCCCAACAGCCTGAGCGAGGTCGCTCTAAATTATGCAAAAAGTTACAGTGGCGCTATGCGTGTAAAGCGCTATAATACAGGTTACAACAGTGCTGTGTAAAACGTTGTAGGAAGGGGGAGGCTCTAGTTGGCGCAGTGATACACTAGCGACAAGCAGGGACTCTCTCTTCCTCGTCAGGGCTGAGGGTTACCTTCCAGACAACCTCTGCTTACCCTCTAGGTAGTGTGGCTTAAGCAGTCGTAGGCTAATCTTTGGGGCACATAGGGTTAAACACTTGCAATATTACACCGTCACAACCAACCCACCACACAATGAGACCAAACTGTATTCTGTAAAAATATATATCTTTATATAAGTTTCAAGCAGGCTTAAGAATACAGTTATCGACTTTCAAATAGCGGTTTCAAGTTACTTAGTTCAAGTTGCCACAGTTCTTTCGAGCAATAAGAGTTCTTTTAGGGCCTTCTGCCCAGTTCAACAGAGTTCTTGTGGAGCAGGTGGCTCCCAGGGGATCTGTCCCACGTTGCGTTGCCTTCCCGGGGTCGCTGTTCGTTGCGGCTCTCAGCCGAGCAGTTCACGGGTTATCCGGGGCAGCGGTGTTCTGTGGCGGCAGGGTCCTCTCCTCGTCGTCCGCTCCGACCCTGGAGGCGGCGGTTGCGTGGTGGCGGCAAGTGGCAGTACGGTCCTCAAGTGCAGGACGTACCCAGCCAAGTGCCGGTGCAGCTGTGCGCTCACAGCTGAGCTGTCGGGCAAGGTACCGACCTAGGGGACTCTCACAGGGCGGCTGTCCGTCTTTGCAAGTGGATTGGCTGCTCGTTGCGCAGTCAACTCGAGAGCTCGGACCGGACGGGTCCTCCTTTGCTTTGCTCTCGGGCTCCCGGTGCAGTTGCGGTCACGGTGTTCGGGCCAGCGGCGGCTGGTCCTCACTTTGCTCTCGCTGTTGCTCTGGGCCCCGGTCACGGTGGTCAGGTGGATGTCGTTGCCTTGGAGGAGATTCCTCCATCAGTACTGCCACGAGGAGCAGCACACGCAGTTGCTTTCTTCAGGGTGTAGCGCCCACCCGTCCTGGGGCGCTGGTCAGGGGGCAAGTTCAGTTTCAAGCCCTTGGAGATCTTTTAGCAGAGTTCGGCGCAAAGTCTTGTAAAGCAAAAGTCTTTTCGTAGTCTTTCCTTTTTCCTCTCCTTCGGCAGCAAGGCACCAGACACAGGCAAGAGACAGCACTCTTCCTTGTCCTTCCCGGTCCTTCTCGTTGGGCAGAGTTCCTTCTGTAGCCCAAACAGGATCTAATTTCCAAGGAGCAGGGCTCCTTCTTTTATATGGCATTTCTTTTGTTCTCGCAGGCCAGGGGGGCCTTTGCATAGCCACTCTCAGTCCTCGAGTACCCTGGCGGGTGTACTCCGGCTTCTGCTTTCAGTGTGAGTGGCAGGCACATCAGACGCCCCACAGGAGGTGGAGCCAGCATTGTGCGGACAGGGGCAGCCAGAGTACCTTGTTGATGGGGCTTCGCCCTTCCTGGGCCAGGTGTCGGCTGAATCATCCGACGCTCCCCAGGAGGGTGGAGCCAGCATTGTGGTGGCAGAGCACAGCAAGATCCAGAGTCAAGAGCCACTCCTACCTCCCACTAAGGTGTAATCTGCGCATTCACCACCTGTCATCCTCCCAGCCCTGTCACTCACACGTCCCAGACAGTCAGATACACATACCAGCAGAGGCGGGCTGAAATGGTTAGGCAAGCAAAGGCTAACTTTCTAAAAGTAGCATTTGCAAACCCAGGATACTAAAATAAACTTTACTAAAAGAAATATTTTATCATCCTGAGTTCAGGCATACTAAACACGACGCGCTACCATGCTCCTTGAGCCTGCTGGGGTTATAGGGTGTAATAACTCCAGCAGCTCAGTCTGGCCTAATGGAGCAGGTAGCCTTCAATAGTGAAATACGGTTTTGGTTGTAAGTCACTACTAGGACATGCCACACACATCAGGGCTTGTCCTACCTTACACCTACAACGCACCCTGCCCGCAGGCCTACCATAGGGGTGACTAATATGTAGTCAAGGGAAGGTTCGGGGGCTGGCAAGTGGGTGCACTTGCCCAGCTAGCGTGACAGTACGAGACCGCACGCGGGTTCTGCGGGCACAGTTCCCAGACACATCTTTACGGCTGCTTCGGTGGGTGGCGCAACCCGCGCTGCAGGCCCACCAGCAGTATTGGCATCTACAAGCCCCGGCACTCTCTAGTGCACTCTACTAGGGACTAACAGTAAATCCAATGAACCAATCATGGATACCAATCGCATGTACAATTTACAGTAGGGAGCACTTGCACTGCGGCACGGGTCAGCCGTGGCGCAGTGCCCTGAGTATCGGAAAACCAGCAAAACATCGGAGGCACATCAGCAAAAAGTGGAAGGGAGACTCACGCCAAGGTGCCAGGTCTAACATGTGTCCCCTCCAGCTGAAATGTGGGGGGAACTACCCTTCCCCAGGGAGTTCCACATCACTAAGGCGGAAAAATCTGGACAGACCGTTAGCGTTGGCGTGATCGGTGCCAGGGCGGTGTTCCACCGTAAAGTCCATACTCTGTAGAGAAATGGACCACCTCAACAGTTTCGGGTTCTCACCCCTCATTTGCATCAACCATCTGAGGGGCCTGTGGTCCGTCTGAACTCGGAAGTGAGACCCAAACAAGTAGGGTCTTAGCTTCTTCAGCGCCCAGACCACAGCAAATGCTTCACGCTCTAATGCACTCCACCTACTTTCCCGTGGAAGTAACCTCCTACTTATGAAGGCTATGGGTTGGTCAAAGCCCTCCTCAGTCATCTGCGAAAGAACGGCCCCTACACCATGCTCTGAAGCGTCTGTTTGCACTATGAATCCCTTGGAGAAATCAGGAGCCAGGAGCACGGGTGCCGTGCACATGGCAGTCTTCAGGGTGTAAAAAGCCTTCTGACAGGTGTCAGTCCAAATCACATTCCTGGGCTGCTTCTTCGAAGTCAGCTCTGTCAAGGGGGTCACGATCGTGCCATAGCCCTTGACAAACCTCCTGTAATACCCAGTGAGCCCCAGGAAGGCTCTCACTGCAGTCTGGGTCTTGGGGGGTTCCCAAGCCAGGATGGTCTCAATTTTGGGCTGCAAGGGTGCTACCTTGCCACTCCCAACTTGGTGTCCCAAGTACACCACTGAACCCTGCCCAATCTGGCACTTGCTTGCCTTGATTGTGAGGCCTGCTCTGCGCAGAGCCATCAACACTTCCCAGAGGTGTCGCAGGTGTTCTGGCCAGGTACCACTGAACACCGCGATGTCATCCAGGTAGGCGGCACTGAACTCGTCCAGCCCAGCCAACACCTGGTTGACCAATCTCTGAAAGGTGGCAGGGGCATTCCTCATTCCAAATGGCATAACCCGGAACTGGAAATGCCCATCTGGTGTAGAGAATGCCGACCTCTCCTTTGCCCCATCGGTCAAGGCGATCTGCCAGTACCCAGACGTTAAATCAAACGTACTCAGGAACTTGGCAGCCCCCAGCTGATCAATGAGCTCATCAGCTCTGGGGATGGGGTGCGCGTCAGTCTTCGTGACTGAATTGAGTCCTCTGTAGTCCACACAGAACCGGAGTTCGGGTGTGGCACCCGGCGCAGCAGCCTTCGGAACCAAGACCACGGGGCTGGACCAAGGACTGCTGGAAGACTCAATCACCCCCAGGGCAAGCATCTTGGAGACCTCCTCCTTGATGCAGGCCCGGACCCTGTCAGTCACCCTGTAAGCCTTATGCTTCACAGGTAAGCTGTCTCCAGTGTCCACATCATGGACGCACCAATCTGTGACACTCGGAACCAGGGAAAACAGATCTGGAAACTGCCCCAGCAACTGGCGGCAGTCTTCCTGTTGTTCGGCGGTCAGGGTGGGTGAGAGTTAACTCCATCCACTGACCCATCTTTCTCACAGGCCACCAAGAGGTCAGGAAGAGGCTCCGACTCCTCCTCCATTCCGTCATCAGTTGCCAACAACATGCCCACTTCGGACCTTCGCAAGTGGGGCTTGAGGCGGTTGACATGTAGGACCCGCAAAGGGTTCCTGGGCGTCTTTATGTCCACCAAGTATGTCACGGGGCTCTTGCGCTCCATAACCTCAAATGGGCCTGTCCACTTATCTTGAAGGGCACAGGGCTCCACTGGGGCCAGGACATACACCTCTTGTCCAGGCTGAAGCTCGACCAGAGTGGCATTCTGGTCGTACCACCGCTTCATTTCCTCCTGGCTTGCTTCCAGATTTGCCTCGGCAAGTTGTCTGAAGCGTCTGGTCTGGTTTCTGAAGGCCAGCATGTAGCTATATACATTCTGGGGAGGTTTCCTGGGAGATTGCTCCCAGCCTTCCTTTACCAAACTCAGTGGTCTTCTCACGGGGTGACAGTACAGTAGCTCAAAGGGGCTGAACCCTAGGGACTTCTGGGGTACCTCGCGATATGCAAAGAGTAGGCATGGTAAGAGGACGTCCCACTTACGCCTCATCGGACCTTCTAGGCCCATGATCATGCCCTTCAGGGTTCGGTTGAATCTCTCAACCAACCCGTTACCTTGGGGGTGGTAAGGCGTGGTGAACTTATACGTTACGCCACACTCTTGCCAAAGGGACTTCATATACTTGGATATGAAGTTGGTCCCCCTGTCGCTCACCACCTCTAGAGGGAATCCTACTCGTGAGAAAATTCCCATCAGTGCACGTCCCACCACGGGGGCCGTCACTGTCCTCAGAGGGATGGCTTCAGGGTACCGGGTGGCATGGTCCACCAAGACCAGGATGAACCTGTTGCCCATGGCTGTCTTGGGGTCCAGAGGCCCAACAATGTCAATACCCACTCGCTGGAATGGCGTACCGACCACAGGGAAGGGTTGGAGGGGAGCCTTCTTCTTCCCTCCGGTCTTCCCACTTGCCTGGCAAGTCGGACAGGTTCTGCAATGAGCGTCTGAACTCTTATGCATTTGGGGCCAGTAAAAGTGGGTGACAAGCCTGTCATAGGTCTTGTCCATCCCCAAATGTCCTGCTAAAGGCACATCATGAGCCAGACCCAGTAGGAAGGCTCTGAACTTCTGGGGTACCACCAGCACACGGCCTGACCCAGGTTCAGCAGCCTTAGGCTCTGAATACAGGAGGTCGTTCTCCCAGTACACGTAATGTGTTTTGGCCTGAACACCATTGGCCTGGTCTGCAGCCTGCTGCCGCATACCCATGAGAGAGGGGCATTCCTTCTGCTCCTTGCAGAATTCCTCCCTGGAGGGTCCTCCTTCTTGCTGCCAATGGGTCAGCTCAGGCAGGTCCCCCAGTTCGGCGATCTGTTCCCCTGTAGGCTCCAGGGCATCCCCCTCAAGGTCTGCTTCCTCCTGGACCGTGGGAACCTCAGGGGCCGGTTTCCCGTGCCCCCTGCGCCCTCTCCCTAAGGCCGGTTCCTGGGCCTCTCCTTCAGGCCCCAGGACCTCTTGATCACCCCTACTGGCTGTCATTGACCGGGTGGTCACGCACGCCCAGTCAGGCAGACCCACCATCCGCAGGTGAGTCGTTTTCTCCACCTTTTCCCAAGGGGAGTGCTCCAAGTCATTCCCTAGCAAACAGTCAACAGGCATGGTTTTTCTTACACAGACCTGCAGAGTACCAGAGACCCCCCCCCACTCGAAGGGAACTTGAGCCATCGGACACTGACTCTCAGAATTATCAGCGTTGATAACCCTACAGTAGGCATGGGGTACAACCTGCTCTTGAGACACCAGGTGCGGCCTCACTGCAGTCACACTGGCTCCTGTGTCTCGAAGAGCCTCAGCTTCCTTGCCATTGATGATCACCATCTGCCCATATTTCTTAGTGTTAGAGGGCAGGTAGTTCGTAGGGATCATCTCACTGTCTCCTAGTGAGACTAGGGTCATCTGAACAGGATCTCCACCCCCCGGGACCATCACTTCTTCTCCTAAGTGAACACTAGTCACTTGACGGGGCGGAGCACCAGTGGGTGCGGGTTTTCCAAACAGGCGACACTTGGGGTCACTGGATATGTGCCCAGGCTCGCCACATTTGTAACAATTGAAGGGCCCCTTTGGAACAGGTTTACCTGTCGGGCCCCATTCTGCTTCGGGGGTGGGGGAGGCTGAGAACCTTGCTGCTGGTTCCCCTGGGAACTACTTTGGGGGCCTTTTTGGAACCCTTTCTGTTTTCCCCCCTTGTCCCCCCCACTCTTCTGCTGGGGACCCTGCCCACTCTTGGCGGAGTCTCCCACGGGACCCTTGTGGACCCTGGTGCTGAGCCAGCGGTCCGCCTCCTCAGCAAGCTTCCTCGGGTTGGACATCTTGCTATCGATCAGGTGTTGGCGTAACTCAGGAAAACAGTGATCAGACAAGTGCTCCCATGCAATTAAATCAAAGAGACCTTGAAAATCATTCACTTTGCTACCCTTCACCCAACCATCCAGTGCTCTGCAAAAATAAGTCACATACTCCACATACGTATTCCCAGGCTGCTTAGTACATCCCCTAAACTTCTGTCTATACATTTCAGGGGTAAGCCCGTACCTGCGCATTAAAGCTTCTTTCATGTGGGAATAGGATCTCTGTTTCTCAACGGGCAAATCTAGCAAGGTATCTCGCCCTTCGCTAAGGAACCTTCCCCACAACCCCGCTCCCCAATCCTTGTCAGGGACCCGGTGGGAGGACATGGCTACCTCGTATGCCCTAAACCACTGTCCTATGTCATCCCCCTTAAAGAACTCCTTAACTACGTCCTTCGGGATGTGCACTCTTGACTCTACCTGCACTGGCGATGTGCTGCCACCAGAGGGAGGACGATCCAAGTCTCTATCCTTGAGACTTATCTCCCTCATTTTCACTTCATATTCCATTTGGTGCTTTCGCTCTTCCAGCGCCATTCTTTTTGTTTCCAACTCCAGTTGGATTTTCAATTCTGCCAGCTTTCTTTCGTGATTCCTTGTTTCCTTCCTGTCTGCCAGCTCCTCTGGCGACAGGCCTTTACCAAAGCTGTGCACGCTGTCTTGCCTTTCGAGATCCACCAGATCCATAGGTGCATTCTGCTCTTCAGTCGCATCTTGCTCCGCGAGGGCATCTTGATCCTCCGGGGCCTTTCTGGACTCTATCCAGGCTTTCAGGGCCTTGTAGAATTCTGGCTTATTCTTGCAACCAGCGTGCGGAACTTTGAGTTTCTTACAGAAAAACTTCAGCTCTGTCTTTGAGTATTTGTCCAGCTTTGCGGCGTCCCACTCCACCTCCAACACCTCAGAGGTCGTGGACTCCGCTCCATCCAGGCTCTTCGTGCCCGGCATGGTTTTCACACTAGGAATCTTCTTTCAGCGAAAAGCAAAGTCAGTGGCTAAGTAACTGGACTGAAATCACTGTGCAATGGTCGGAAGCTAAGGTATAGATACCGCAAGTGTAAATTCGAAAAAATCCTCACCGCTGCGTCCAATGTAGGAAGGGGGAGGCTCTAGTTGGCGCAGTGATACACTAGCGACAAGCAGGGACTCTCTCTTCCTCGTCAGGGCTGAGGGTTACCTTCCAGACAACCTCTGCTTACCCTCTAGGTAGTGTGGCTTAAGCAGTCGTAGGCTAATCTTTGGGGCACATAGGGTTAAACACTTGCAATATTACACCGTCACAACCAACCCACCACACAATGAGACCAAACTGTATTCTGTAAAAATATATATCTTTATATAAGTTTCAAGCAGGCTTAAGAATACAGTTATCGACTTTCAAATAGCGGTTCCAAGTTACTTAGTTCAAGTTGCCACAGTTCTTTCGAGCAATAAGAGTTCTTTTAGGGCCTTCTGCCCAGTTCAACAGAGTTCTTGTGGAGCAGGCGGCTCCCAGGGGATCTGTCCCACGTCGCGTTGCCTTCCCGGGGTCGCTGTTCGTTGCGGCTCTCAGCCGAGCAGTTCACGGGTCATCCGGGGCAGCGGTGTTCTGTGGCGGCAGGGTCCTCTCCTCGTCGTCCGCTCCGACCCTGGAGGCGGCGGTTGCGTGGTGGCGGCAAGTGGCAGTACGGTCCTCAAGTGCAGGACGTACCCAGCCAAGTGCCGGTGCAGCTGTGCGCTCACAGCTGAGCTGTCGGGCAAGGTACCGACCTAGGGGACTCTCACAGGGCGGCTGTCTGTCTTTGCAAGTGGATTGGCTGCTCGTTGCGCAGTCAACTCGAGAGCTCGGACCGGACGGGTCCTCCTTCGCTTTGCTCTCGGGCTCCCGGTGCAGTTGCGGTCACGGTGTTCGGGCCAGTGGCGGCTGGTCCTCACTTTGCTCTCGCTGTTGCTCTGGGCCCCGGTCACGGTGGTCAGGTGGATGTCGTTGCCTTAGAGGAGATTCCTCCGTCAGTACTGCCACGAGGAGCAGCACACGCAGTTGCTTTCTTCAGGGTGTAGCGCCCACTGGTCCTGGGGCGCTGGTCAGGGGGCAAGTTCAGTTTCAAGCCCTTGGAGATCTTTTAGCAGAGTTCGGCACAAAGTCTTGTAAAGCAAAAGTCTTTTCGGAGTCTTTCCTTTTTCCTCTCCTTCGGCAGCAAGGCACCAGACACAGGCAAGAGACAGCACTCTTCCTTGTCCTTCCCGGTCCTTCTCGTTGGGCAGAGTTCCTTCTGTAGCCCAAACAGGATCTAATTTCCAAGGAGCAGGGCTCCTTCTTTTATATGGCATTTCTTTTGTTCTCGCAGGCCAGGGGGGCCTTTGCATAGCCACTCTCAGTCCTCGAGTACCCTGGTGGTTGTACTCCGGCTTCTGCTTTCAGTGTGAGGGGCAGGCATATCAGACGCCCCACAGGAGGTGGAGCCAGCATTGTGCGGACAGGGGCAGCCAGAGTACCTTGTTGATGGGGCTTCGCCCTTCCTGGGCCAGGTGTCGGCTGAATCATCCGACGCTCCCCAGGAGGGTGGAGCCAGCATTGTGGTGGCAGAGCACAGCAAGATCCAGAGTCAAGAGCCACTCCTACCTCCCACTAAGGTGTAATCTGCGCATTTACCACCTGTCATCCTGCCAGCCCTGTCACTCACACGTCCCAGACAGTCAGATACACATACCCGCAGAGGCGAGCTGAAATGGTTAGGCAAGCAAAGGCTAACTTTCTAAAAGTAGCATTTGCAAACCCAGGATACTAAAATAAACTTTACTAAAAGAAATATTTTATCATCCTGAGTTCAGGCATACTAAACACGACGCACTACCATGCTCCTTGAGCCTGCTGGGGTTATAGGGTGTAATAACTCCAGCAGCTCAGTCTGGCCTAATGGAGCAGGTAGCCTTCAATAGTGAAATACGGTTTTGGTTGTAAGTCACTACTAGGACATGCCACACACATCAGGGCTTGTCCTACCTTACACCTACAACGCACCCTGCCCGCAGGCCTACCATAGGGGTGACTAATATGTAGTCAAGGGAAGGTTCGGGGGCTGGCAAGTGGGTGCACTTGCCCAGCTAGCGTGACAGTACGAGACCGCACGCGGGTTCTGCGGGCGCAGTTCCCAGACACATCTTTACGGCTGCTTCGGTGGGTGGCCCAACCCGCGCTGCAGGCCCACCAGCAGTATTGGCATCTACAAGCCCCGGCACTCTCTAGTGCACTCTACTAGGGACTAACAGTAAATCCAATGAACCAATCATGGATACCAATCGCATGTACAATTTACAGTAGGGAGCACTTGCACTGCGGCACGGGTCAGCCGTGGCGCAGTGCCCTGAGTATCGGAAAACCAGCAAAACATCGGAGGCACATCAGCAAAAAGTGGAAGGGAGACTCACGCCAAGGTGCCAGGTCTAACAAACGTGCATAAAACGATACCAGGAAGCGTTTCAGCAGATAATGAGGAGGAGCGTGGTGGAGCGACCGTTCTGAAGCTAGTCCAGGTGGTCACAGTTTGGCCAGTCTGTGCATTCCACTTGGAATGTGGAGTTCAGACAAAACTCTGTCAACTGCAGTGTGGTGGAGGTTTTTCTCATCTGCGGATCCTCAACTTTAAGTTGGTGAGAGCGTCTGGGAATTTGCAACCCCTGGTGCAATTTTGTCAACACGGACGGTGGCGAAAGGTTCACATTGAGAAAAGTGCCATTCGAGTAGAAAATCTACTTGAGCTCCAGAAAGAAGCATCACCCTCTGGCGCACCGTGTGGTGCCATTTACACTGAATTTACAATGTTGAACAAGCTCCCAGCGCTAAAAACCCAGATAAGCAGCACAGCGTGCCAAATTCTGACTGCTCACAAAAGTCTGCATCATTACATAAAAACTCTGTGAGTTCCGCTCACCCCTAATTACTACTCCCCACCCACATTCTAATGACATCCTGCTTGGCTACCATAAGAGCTGTACTGCAAAAGAGCAGGGCTTACATGTCTAGGGACTTGTTGCTCCATATGCCCAAGGCTCCAATCTGGGGGGGTCAGTTCGATTGTACAGTCTAAGACTCTGAGAGCCACCTTCAAATACCCCCCCCAAAGTATTTCCAGAGGAATGGACAGTCCAACAAAATGTGAACTACGGTTTCTCTCTGTCCACAGCCTCTCCTACCGCTGTATGATCCAATCTTCACCATTCAGAACAGTATGAAATGGATATAATAAGCCTGGTGGGATAGCTTCACTTGTATTAGCTGAAACTGTCCCGAATGGCTACTTCTCCTGGGTATCTGCACGTTGCCCCCTCAGTTGTCATCCTCCATTTTACCCAGGACCACCTCCCACTTCTCCCTGAGGCTATCCAGTGGGGGAACGGGTTGGTATTTTGTAGTAGGTTGGAATATAGTTGAGACACTGCATGGCTGGTAAGAGGGGCCTAACACTCTGTACTCCAAGGGAGATTCAGCAGGGCCTGTATCAGGGCCTCCACATGCGGGTGAAGGAGGTAACATAGGGCCTCATTACAATGTCAGTTAGAAAGCAATCAGACCGACCCCTTGTCGAAATCGTTGCTGACTGACTCAGTTTTGGGGAGTCTGACTGACCGATTACGATGGTTCGAAACACCGTTCAGTCGGACTCCCATTGGCTTTAATTGGAGCCTGAGTTCTGACCAACAACACAGGCTCCCATTGAAGAAACGGGTGGTTGCAGAAAACTTTCTCCATTGTCAATCTATGCCTCCCGCCCAGGACACTGGTGGCTTTTTTCTACTAACACATCTGTAATCACAGGCAGCAGAGGTAGTCCCTTGTTGTCGTACAGACACCAGCATACCTTTCTGGCTCTATTGCTTTCCTGTCTGCCATCACCAATGGCTCCTTTTGAGATACATAAACCCAGTCATTGATTGTCTGAAGTTGGGTCGCCCAGTAGTATAAATGGGGGTCAGGGAGTTTTGTGTGGTTCCTGCATGGCCCAGTGTAGTTTTCCTTAGGTCAGCCTAACTGTGCACGCAATGGGCCTCATTTTCTTTTTCACTTGTTACTATATTAACACGCTTGCTTTTGTGCCACATTTATTTTCTCAAAGAACCTGCAGATGTTTTTGTGTTCTCTTATTTTCTTGTAATTTAGTCTGAACAGCACTTACAAGGGCAAACAACAATGTCCCTTGTTATTGTAACAGGTCAGACACTAACATTCAGACATAACATGAGGATGCTGTTGTTGTTTGTGAGTAAGCATGTCTAGTCATATAGATGAGCACAGGAGTCCAAAAACATACATGAAGCAAGAGTTTTGAGGCAAGAGCATTGCATCAGTTGAGATATAAACCGTTCAGATAGAATATTGAGGAACAAATTTCGACTCACCAAAATATCGAGTGAAAAAAATCATGGCATGGAAATATCAAGTGCCAGAATAAAGTTATCAAGAATATGGATTTGAAGGTAAATAATATACATTTTTAAAATGTAGAAGTCATTAATATTGTATCCATAAATTATTGTTTTTTTGAGCTTGCTTGCAGCCCGCAGTGGGGAACAACCGCGACATCGGCCGCAGCTTTTTTCGTGGCTTTTTATGACTTTTCAACCTTCTCAGCCTCACGACCCCCAGGCCTCTGGACTTTCTACCTGGGGGGTCCAGCGAGAATTACTTGAACATTCTTTGAGCGTTTGAGAGCTCCTACGCAGGCTCGCCTCATCAGCTTCATTAGCCCCATTTGCTGCCCCCTGCCTCCCTGCTCCTTCTGTCTCTGCCCCTGCCTCCATAGCCAACAGATAACGGCTGTTTCCCCCTTCCACAAGAGGGCCGCGCAGGGGTGAGTAGGGGTGAGTGGGGGTCGGGTCAGGGGTGCCTCAGGAGGTGGAGGTACAAGTGGTGTGGCAGCCAAGCAGCACGAGGCGTAGCAGCCAAGCAGCAAGTAGTGTGGCAGCCAAGCAGCACGATGAGTGGCAGCCAAGCAGCATGAGGAGTGGCAGCCAAGCAGCAAGCGGAGTGGCAGCCAAGCAGCCAAGCTAAGACATAGGCAAGTGGGCAGGAGTGCTGGTGGGTCACTGGTGGGTTCTCGAAAGTGCATAGAAAGGCGAGCAGGAGGATGCCCCAGACTGAAGTGCCAACGAGACCAGCCACCTGCTTCCCTTCACCCCCCTGCCACCATCTGTCATCTCTGACATCACTGCCACTGCAACCAACTGCCATCCGGCCACGTTGCCACTGCGCCACAGAACATAGATCCCAGTTGCCTTGCACATCCTGTGCAACTTGCATCACCTCCTAATTCCCCCTATCTAATTGCTCCCACACCCATACCCACTCCCTCCCCAAGGAGTGGTGTAACGGAGGATGCGGTCAGGGAGAGTAAGAAGCACACCTCCACCAAAGAACAAGGAGAGAGCTAAAGCGGCAGTAGCCAAAGAACCCCAATATATGACCTCCCCCGGCCCCTGTCCTTCTGTCAAAAATGAAACACATCAGGGGCCAGAACTTGGAGCCTCAATAGATTAGCAGCCACTGCTTACTAAAGTAAAAGCAACAACTGTAGCAACTACAAGAAACTGGTTAACTGCCGCACTAAAAAAACCTATAGTGGCGACTCCTGTAGCAAAACGAGGCGGCAGCACCAAGACCATCTCGCTAGCCCCCCCAAGGCACCACTCTGTACCAAACAACAGTAAACAGGCACTGATCACTGACTTTTTAAAAGTTGTAATAGAATCCACTTCATCTAACCGACTCCGCAGTAACCCCGGCGCCCCCAACACAAGAGGCGAAACCAGCATTCCCCCAGCGAGCGAGGTTACAACACGCACCCCTAGTGGGAAAACTTCGAACCTGGAGAGTGGTAAGAAAGGTTCCCAGTCACCAAAACGTCTGGTAGCCCCCCATGAAGTACTTACTGGCATCCCAAGCCTTCAGTTCCTATCGTCCAACGCCCTTATTCCTTTCGAACTCAGACATAAGCAGCACAACCAAGTCTTCGAGGCACAAATACACAACCCCCCCCCACTTTTGTTGATTATCCTAAACATTGGACATCATTTTCTTCTGTCTCATTTTTCCCACGTATAGAGGGACCCCCAAAGTCACAATGAAGGGGCCCCTGCAGAGGAGACGACCACAAACATCTTGCACTCAACTGGGACCATCTGGGCCCAGGGATTTGCCAACCCTAACCCCATTAACAAGCCTCCCTTTTCTCCACTTTTTTATGAAGCACAAGCAGAACAGAATCACTCTCAGTCCCCCCGTCAGGTAATCCAACAGGAGGCGCAATCTCCCCTCCCGGCAATGCAGGACTTAAATCATTTTCAGCAATCACCCCCAACCAGGAAATCACTTAGCAGGACTCCGTCCTTTCTACACTCCCCTCGGTCAGGACGCTCAATACAAAGGACAAACGGCGTCCAGGCTTCTCCAACCGAACCTGGCAGTAACTCAATTCCATCAGCCTGGCAGCTCTTGCTACAAACAATGGACACAATTGCCAAAGCAATGTCGTACCACGCAGACAAATTGGATACCCAAGTGGACCTTTTAAACATCATAGAAAATCCACATTCAGGGGGTAGAACAGAAACTGCAAAGTTTCAACAAGATGGTCTCGAGGGTGCAGCGAGACCAGGAAACTACATATCAAACATGTAACTGCCATTGCACCCAAATGATAGACAAACTAGCGGAGGTCCCCACCCTCCAATCAGATCTACTTGTCACAAGCAGGGAAGCCACAGAAAAAAACGCGCCGCAAACAGTGCAAGATAACAATGCACTAGGGGCAACTGACCCCGAACCACCCAGCCACATGGGAGACCAGACACAAAGCGGCGCTGTTTCCATTTCAGATCAATTACAGTCAGACCTCACAGCACCTAGTTCAGCAACTACTGACACCAATTCAAACACCTCAGCCCTTCATCCAACTGAAAATGGGGAGCAACCTCTATCCGAGCCACTCACACCAATCAAGTCACTAACCAAGCATGAGAGAAAACGCCTAAGAAAAACAAGAAACAAAAGGCAATCTAGACAGCAACCAACTTATTCCCTGTCCAAACCGATCAGGGACTGAAACAGAGTGACCACAATGCAGCCCTCACTCCCCCGGACACAACTCCATATAATGACCAATTGAACCATCCATCCACGCAACTCACCTACGCAAACCGTCCAAATAACATCAAAAGGGAACTACTGCTGTCAGAGAAATTCTAAAGTATATTTAAACCACCATTGAAAGAAAAACACCTTAAATCCACCAAGGCAATACACCCAGAGGACTCTCCAATTAAACTAAAGAATCCTACAACAGACATAAGTACACTAAGTCCACGTATAGCATCTTCAGTTACCAAAAATCTAGGGGAAGACATCTGTCACACTGACACAGGCAATAACACTAATGCGGGAAACAACCAAGCAACCCCGGATAATTGTCCACAAACAGCCAACCCAAAACAACGCAGATGTAACCTTGACCACTTCCTAGAGAATAACAGAGTCATCCTAGGCCGATAACGTCTTGGGAAGGGCAGTACATCTAGCGTTGCACCAGGATACCTTCCCAAATTCCAACAAATTCGACTTCATCCCCCATTATGTATCAAGGGGATCCCATGACATTCTAAATAGAAGTATCCTACTTAAACTCTTTAAAGCTCTGCCCCCCCTGAGTCACATAACCGCCAGCGACATTGTAAGTATTGCACTTAAACAGAACACGTACTTCATGGGACAAGAAATCACCACAGCCTCGTTCTCAGCCACCTCATTTAGTGAATAAATTTGGCAGCAGAGGGACCAATTCGCAAAGTGGGGCATCAAGTTAAAAATGATCGACCCCCCTGCTACCCCAACCTGCTCCAACCAATCTACCAACCAGAGGGCCTGTTAAAGGGTGCAAAAGGATCAGACCATCAAACTTCCCAAAAAAGAAACAAGTGCACGACTAAGAACATTACTATCACCTTTGCTAAGCCGGAATCCATTAAGCACCTTGGACCATGGGACCGAATCGGAGCCATACCATCTCAAGACATGGCATGAATAAACTCCTACGCAGCTCCCAATCGACTTCAATGCTGTAACATCTGCTCCTGGAATGTGTTCGGGCTCAGCACAAAACTTGAAGATCCAGGCTTCATGGAATTTATTTTAAAGCATAAAATTCTTCTCTTCCAGGAAACTTGGATGATTAACCCTAGCCCCATAACTGGATACAAGAATTTCAGAGCCCTGCCTAAAAGGCAGGAAAACTAGGGAGAGCCAAAGGAGGTCTTTCAACGTTTGTCTCAATCG
Source organism: Lissotriton vulgaris (assembly GCF_964263255.1). Classification (NCBI taxonomy): domain Eukaryota; kingdom Metazoa; phylum Chordata; class Amphibia; order Caudata; family Salamandridae; genus Lissotriton; species Lissotriton vulgaris. The sequence goes on along the minus strand of NW_028248966.1, from coordinate 554,561 downwards.
ATATTCCATGGCAAGCTTCAATAATATACCTCATGTCTTCTTGGCTGCAATGTGTCAAACTCGAAGCCCCACTTCTAACCTGCGTTTAGCCGGAAAAAGATATGTATAGACCATTTATCAGCAACAATGACAACCCTAAAACTCGCCCACCGGGATGCAAACATCATCCTGTCAGGGGACTTTAACATGAACTTACTGCAAGCCACTAATGAGTGTATACACGCACCTAAACAACAAGTTACGCTCAGCAAGAGGTGTGCGGTCAGTCTGGCGGAGCTTTCAATGAGTATGCTAAACGGGAGCAGCCTGACAGATTGCCCATCTGCACACACCAGGATTGCTCACAAATCTGCTTCAACAATAGACTACACTTTCACGGATCACGAGCTCTTCACCTCTATCACGAACTTCCAAATATTGGATAGGACTGAAAGCGACCACCAACCGCAAACATTCATGTTACTAATTAACACAGACAACCCAGTGCCACCCAGAGTACTATCACACCAAACGCAATGCTTTAATTTAAAACGTCTGGCTTGGAAATCAGATTCAATCAACGTCATCATGGGAACCTGCACCAACCTCTTAGAAAAACTTCAAACAGAATCCATAAACACTCAGGCATGGGAGCGCTTTATCCTAGATTTAAATCAAAAATTTTGCAAGCAGGCCACAGGAAAAAAGTCAATAGTCACCAAGGGGCTGAATGGTTCACAAAAAACATCAGGATGCAAAAACAACAACTGAACAAATACCTCAGGAGATTACACACTCAGTGCTCCGCTCCCTCCCAGGACCTCCTGCAACTAATCACCAAAGCCAGAAAAGACCTAAAAAAAGGCATCAAGGCAGCAAAAAAAGTGTTCCAAGAACAATTCTGGGCCAAACTCACCAAGGTTTCATGGCGCTATTCTGAACTGGTCGCAGCCAAAAAGAAAAAGTGTTAGTCGTGTGCTTGTTTGAATAACCATGTTTTGAGAAGTTTCCTAAAACACAATAGTCCTGTGCAAGACCGTATCTCCAAGGGGAACGGGTTCCACAGCTGTGGGGCCAGGTATGCAAAACGACAGCCTCTATGTTGTTTCTGGTTGAATTTTGGAGTGACTAACAGATGGAGATATTTGGAGCGAAGACCCCGGGTAGGGATATACCTAGATAACAAATTATTAAGGAATATGGGACTGTGGCTATTTAGTGATTTAAAAATTAGACAGCCTGTCTTAAAAACAGACCGTTGAGGCAGAGGGAGCCAATGTAATTTTTTTAAGAGAGGTCTGGCAGATTGCCACCGGGGCTGCTGGTGGATCAATCTTGCTGCCTGATTCTGCACCACCTCGAGTCGCTTAGTCAGGCAGAGTGGTAACCCTAAATAGGTTGAGTTGGCATAGTCCAGGTGGGACAGTACCAAACCTATCACCATCTGTATTAGTGCTGCATGAGTAAGCAGGTGGCGGATCTTTCGGATCTTTCGCAATTGAAAGAAGCAGGTTGATACCACTGTCCCTATTTGGGTCTTCAGAGATAAATCTCTGTCTATGGTCACCCCAAGGCTTTTTACGGAGGTAGAGGGCTTGAGGGGGTCCTAAGTTCTGCTGGCCAATAGTGAGGGCCCCAGGAGACCTGGCTTCCCCCTATCAGTAATACAAAAGACAATTTGCTAGCCCTCCCACTTATTTCGTCTCGCTTACAGCTCATGAGACTAACAAACAAAAGGCCAGATCAATTTGTTTGTGGGTAATATTATTTAACCCTTTTACTCATATTTTTTATTGAAATTTATCAATTTCATGGGCAAGAAGAACACTTCATAAACACTTACAAAAACATTTACAAAAAATACATTTACACATATTTACACCAACTAGACATGTATCACATATACTAAGCATCAACCAATAAGCAACAAACTTCTTATGCGAATGGTATTTCTCAGCTCTATGAAGAAAAAACAGTTGATTTATGAGAGCTAGTCAAACAACCGTTAACCCGAAAAACGGGGGTGTACAAGAAATGTCTACGGCAGTAATCAGAAGGCAAATCAAATTATTTCCAACTAAATTATTGAACCCAAGAAGGGGGGCACTGATTCAGGAATTTATCTGCCGTTTTTGCCGACGCGTTTCGAATCTGTGATTAGTTACAGATTCTCCTCAGGGCTCTCTCAGTGTTTTGATTCTGCACAAAAAATGAAAAACGAAGTTTGTTTTAAAAGTTTGTAAGTCATTAATGCAAAGAGACCCCCTGTTGTTGCTGTGCTCAAACAGGTTGGATTACCTTTATATCAGATGCCGAGGGCTCTCGTGGGTCAGATTGGGCACGAAAGGCTGTGCATCACAAATCAAATAGGATGGAGCTTTAATTCTGTAAAAGATTAATTCACAGACTTAAAAGGCCATCTAAAGCGGAACCGAGTGACTACTACAGACCCAAAAGCGGCACGTTCATACCTTAATCGAGTCTGGCGTTGATCTCTACATCAATTCCTCATCTGGCTCGTTTTTAGTTAGTTTTGAGCGACCTATAAAAAATGAAGGTCGCGCTCAGTTTCGGTCTACATTATAACACTTGGACATTAATGGAAGTGAGGTGAAATTGTTAAAAAGGCACATACCTAAGATTTCAGATTTTTGCACAGGGCGGCGGTCGCCATGCCGTGTGTTTGGTTTCTGTGTTGATTCCGAACTCAATTAGTAGCGGGAATGCGTGTTCCCTGTCCTTTTGTTTGTTAGTCTCATGAGCTGTAAGCGAGACGAAATAAGTGGGAGGGCTAGCAAATTGTCTTTTGTATTGCTATATTGGGTCCAGCTGCCCCCCGTCCAAGGACCAAACTCCATTTTCTTACCAGTTCCCCCTATCAGTAGCACCTCAGTCTTGCCTGGGTTAAGTTTCAAGTGATTGTAGTCCATCCAATGACGGATGTATAACATGGTTTCCTGAAACTTAGTGATTGAATTGAGGGAGTTGTCTATGGTGAATGTGAGCTGTAGATCATCCGCATAGTTGAATGTCATCACATTCCTGTCTTTTAAGGTCTTGATTAAGGGTAGGAGGTACAGATTAAACAGGTGAGGGGATAAAAAGGAACCCTGTGGGACCCCGCACGTAGTAGTCAACTTGGGTGCTGTAAAATTAGCCAGGCGTACTGCTTGGGTGCGGCCCTCTAAAAAGGATTCAATCCAATCTAGGGCAGGGCCCTAGATACCAGCCTGTCTGACACGGTCCCCCAGTATCCTGTGGTCAACCGTGTCAAACGCGGCCGATAAGTCCAGGAGTACCAAAGCCTGAGGGGTGTCTGAATCAGCTTTCCTACATATATCGTCCAGGACTGCCAGTATCACTGACTCCGTGAAGTTGGCATGACAAAATCCTGCCTGATGAGGGTCCAAATAACCAGATTGTTCCATAAAATTGGATAGGAATTTAGCCACATGTGCCTCCAATATTTTAGCTAGGTAGGGGAGTAGAGATATTGGACGATAGTTAGTGGGATTAGATGGATCTGCTCCAGGTTTTTTAACCAAAGGGCCCACTATTGCACCTTTAAATGGTTTAGGGACACAGCCCTGTGACAGTGATGCATTCAGGAGAGACAGAGCAGGCTGCGGGAAGGTGGAAAAAATTTCTTTCAAGATATATGGCGGGCAGCAGTCCCGCAGTGAGCCATATTTTAATTATAACAATAGGAAGGAGAACGCCTTCGGGCTAATCGCAGGGAACTGTTCTAGCAGTGAGTTGTTCGTGGGTGTGGCCAGAAGAGGTTCATTGGGAGAAGGGCATGGGATGCTGGCTTTAATTGCGGCTATTTTCTCAAAGAAAAAGTTGTTCAAATTGTCACAAAGCTCCTGAGTAGGAGTAAATTTGAGCGAAACTCTTTCGGCATTTGATAGCTCATTCACAATCGAGAAAATATCCTTCGATTTATTACTGGGGTTCAGAATCCTAGGAGAGAAGTGAGCTACCTTTGCCGCATTGATGGCTTTATGATAATTCTTCTGCGCCTCTATATAGAGGAGCTTATCTTCAGAAGTGTATTTTAGTCTCCATTTTCGCTCTCTTTGTCGAAGTGCTAGCTTCTGTTCTCTTAGTTCATTGGAGAACCATTTATGCGCGTCAGCCCGTCGATTGAATCTAAGTTTCTTATATGGAATGAACTTATCGCTGACATTTTGGAGCCATGATGCGATATGGGCTTCATGGAGATTTAGATTCTGAGTAGGCATTGGGATTGAGACAGCTAAGGAGTTCATGAACTCCGTTCTATTGAGGGTACCCCAGCTTCTTATCATGCCCCCCTCAACCGGGGGAGACTTAATACTGGGAGGTACTGTTAATCGAGAATGTTAATGGGATAGTGGTTGGACCATAAACATGGAAGTATCATAGAGGCAGAGATAATAAGATTCATGGTATATGACCCTTATTATGTGTCGCCAAGGACAAATGCTGAATAAGGTTAAGGTTAGTTAGTAACTCTGTAAGTTCATGTGAGTGAGGGCCACAGAGTGTGTAGCTAATCCAGTATTTAAAATCACCAATTAGTATAATATTAGTGTAGTTGGTCGCTAAATTTGCTAATTGCTCACTCAGTGTAAGGGGAAATAATGGCATATACTGAGGAGGCCTATAGATCACAACACAAATCAGTGAAGTAGAATCGGATTCCAATGTAATGACCAAATTATCCACTGCCACAAGGTTCGAAGAAGAGACTGTGGTAAATGTTAGGTTGCGATGGATAATTGCAGCCACTACCCCACCTGATTTACCAGATGGACGGCCCGTATGGAGAATATAATAATCATTAGGTAGTGCAGCCAGGATATCAGGTGTAGAATCAGGGGTCACCAGGTTTCAGTTAAAATCTAAATATCAGGTCGATCACTTACCAATAGCATGAATACCTCAAACTGATGTTTAACTAGGGAGCGCGTATTTAAATAGTGTACGCGAAGAGATGGCATCAACTTTCCGCTCCATACTGGTTGAAATTTCTGGAAAGCTATTGCGTGGCTGATAGATCCTATTCCTGTCCAGGTAGATTTTAGTGGCAGGAACTAGTGGGAGCGACGCCTGGTGAAGCCCTCGAAGTTCCTCTGCGGTAAAATTGAGGAATCGGGCAGAGTGACTAGCCCCTAGCCCTGTGCTGGCTCGGACGGCAGCAGACGGGGTTGCCTATGGTGCGCCGCCGGCGTGCCCGCTGCGTGCATCCGCTACACTCCCGCGCCATTGGAAATTCAAATACAAGTTCCCCGCCTAATTCTCCTCCCCGCCCTTAGTGATTGGCTGAGCAGAGGGAAACACCGTGGCTCGTTAAGGAGTCAGCGCCGGCTATGCCGGTAACAATTTCTCATTTTCGAGATTCAATTCAAATTCACAATTTTAAAAGGTACATTAAGGTGAGACACAGCGGTTTTTAAAACAAAAGAATAAAAACATTTTTATCCGCAAGGTAGCGGCACAGTTTTCAGAGTGCCCACTCCCGTGCTAGAACGCATTCAAATACAAGTTCCCCGCCTAATTCTCCGCCCCGCCCTTAGTGATTGGATGAGCAGAGGGGAACACCGTGGCTCGTTAAGGAGTCAGCACCGGCTATGTCGGTAACAGTTCCTCCGTGTTGTGATTTATATAATTATGTGTTTGATTTATTATGATAATAATATTTTAAAATGTTAATATTTTTTGTTTGTAAATTATGTATAATTAAATTGTAAAACAAAAGTCTTGTTTACTTTTTTATTTTTATTAAATTGGTTTTCTTATTAAATATTTTACGTTTATGGTGTATTTAAATATGTATACATATATTTTTGATAATATATTATTTACATTTTCTTTCATTATATTATTATTTTAAATATTAGTTTGTTATGTATTTTTAACAGTAAGTTTATTTGTTATATTTGGTAAAATATATTTTAAATTAAATATATATTTAAAAATCGATATATAATGCAACTATATTATTGTAAATGATATATTGCTCTCAATATTTATGTACTTACCTTTTTTCTGCAATTTTATTTTCATCGATATTCTGTCAGGGAACCAGAATGTTCATCTGTGTATGCTAAGGTATGGGGTCTGGTACAAGAGATCTTTGATTTATAATCATTTATCTTCTGTAGAAGGGTAGGGCTTTAGGTTACTCTGTTATATAACATGACAGGGCTTTTCATGGTATAAAGTTTATTGTCCATCCTAACAGTATTTTTACTTTGCATTTGTTTTATAATTGTGGCCCGAGTACTGCATTTCAGAGCACAATAGTTGAAATAAATATTCTACATTTCCTTTGTGTCTCTTGTTTATCTTATTGAGGACAAGTGTGAGTGAGAGAGTGAAAATATGTGTCCTGTTACTGTGATCCCTGAGAGGGTCGAGAGTGCTGAGTTCTGGGATGCCATTTTGCTTGTTCCTCTGGTAAGCTTAGGAGGGCAAGTGAGGCACTATATCTAGTCAGACTCAAGCTTATAGACACTGAGGCGGTATGGTTACTCATTCCCGACATACCGATGTTCTATAGCCCCAAGCATAGTTCCATACCTGAGAAGAATCCCTCCACAGGAGAGCTATGCCCCCATCTAACACATTCCTCATAAGGGATGCCTATGCTATGCTTGGGGGAATCAGCCTTAACAATGCAGGCAGAGCCACGCATGCAGTTTCCCCGCAAGCTCAACTATCCATGCCTTAACCAAGAATATGCCTTAACAACGCATATATGTGGTTACAGCAGTGCAAGGTCTAGATGCTGGGATGGACAGGCCCAGGAGCCGGAAGGATCGGGAGAGGGTGCTTTGAGGTAAGTGGAGCTGGGTCTGGGTTTTGGGGGCTGTGGTAGTTTTTTAAGGGATGAGGATAGTTTTAGGGCTCAGGCGGTGTGGATAGTTTTTTGGGCTGGGGTTCTGGATAGTGTCTTAAGCTCATTGGGGCAGGGTAGTCTTTAGTTTCAGGGGGTTTAGGGTCGTTTTAGCACTCATGGGGAGTCAGGGCAGTGTTTAGGTATCAGGATAAGGTAGTGTTTAGGGCTTGGGGGTTTGCGTAGTTTTTAGGGCTCAGGGGGGTGTCAGGGTAGTGTTTAGGACCTGGGATCAGGGTAGTGTTTAGGGCTCAGGCAGGGTAGTGTTAAGGACTCAGGGGGTCAGGTAGTGTTCGGGGCTTGGGGGGTTTGGGTAGTTCTTAGGGCTTACGGTGGTTGGGTAGTGTTTAGGGCTCAGAAGGGTCAGGGTAGTGTTTAGGGCTCAGGGAATGGGGGTAGGAGTGTGCTATTTACCACACATCCCTTTACTGGTCATGACTTTACCACAAAAATGTGTGGTAAAGGCATGTAATGTAATGTAATGTAATTTTATTTTTATAAAGCTGATGGAAGCAGACTGGTGGAAATCCCTTGCTGGGAAGCCCTGGGGGTCATACACTCCATGGAGCATCTTGGCGCTAACCACTCGTGCCCAAGAGGTGATAGACCAGTGAGTCGGAGAGGTGTACGTGGGATTGTGTCTGGTGTATCTGGGGGTAGGGTTTAGACTAGAGCTAAACAGGCTGGGTCTGTAAGTTTAAAAATCCATGTTTTTAGAGCCTTCCGAAAGAGGCTCTCAGATGGAATCTGACGCAGTTGGAGTGGGAGTTTATTCCAGGCTCTGGCACCTAGTACTCCAAGGGATTTTCCTCCTTTCGTGTCTAGTCTGAATTTGGGGGTCACCAGCAGGTTCAGGTTGGAGGATCTGAGTGAGCGAGAGGGCGCATATCTTCCAAACCTTTTTGACAAGTAGGTGGGGCCCAGCTGATGGTATGCCCTGAAGGTGATTGCAAGGATTTTAAACAACACCCTTTTGTGGATGGGCAGCCAATGCAAGACCTTGTGTGTGACTTCCTGGGCAATCTCAGCACGAGGCGGGCGGTGGCGTTCTGGACCATCTGCAGTCTATGCAGTACAGCTTTACTGGAGCCTGCATATAGGCTGTTGCAGTAGTCCAGACGAGATGTAATTAGAGCCACCGCTACCGTCTTTCTTGTTGTCAGAGGGAGAAGGTCAAAGAACCTTTTAAGGCCCTTGATTATGCTAAAGCAGGACCCTGCCACAGTACCTGCTTGTTGTCTGAATGATAAAGCCTCGTCAAACCTAATCCCAAGGTTACGGGCCGTCGTAATGGTGTTTGGGGGGACTTCTGCATCTTGAGGCCACCATGATTTGGGGAAGAAAAGGTTTTGATGTCCAAATGGAAGGATTTCAGTCTTGCCTGAGTTGCATTTGAGGTGGTGTTTCTTCATCCAGTCGAATGTGGAGGTAAGACAGTCTCTGAGATTTTCCTCTTCCTTTGTTGTGTTGTTATCCAAAACGAGGATGAGCTGAGTATCATCAGCATAAGATATAGTGCTGATGTGGAAAGATGTAATGAGTTTTATCAGAGGGGTCATATACAGATTAAAAAGTAGTGGGCTCAAGCTGGAGCCCTGTGGTACCCCTGTTTTCAGTGTTTTTTCCTCTGAGCAGTGGTTCTCTAGTATCGTGACTTGCCTCATATGGCTGAGAAAAAAATTCAGCCATTCAAGAGCAACTCCTGCTATTCCGGATTCTGCTAGGCGGCCAATTAATATGGGGTGCGAAGCCTTATCAAAGGCCGCCGATAGATCGAGCAGAACCAGAATTGCTTTTTTACCTTGGTCCATAGCGGTCTTCAGTGTCTCCACCGTGTGTAATAGTGCTGACTCCGTGGAGTGTTTGGCTCTGAAGCCCGCTTGGTTGGGGTGTAGGATGTCATTTTCCTCCAAATACCTTGTCAATTGTTTGTTCACTGCTGCTTCCGTAAGTTTGAAAAGAATTGGGAGCAGTGAGATGGGGCGAAGGTTTGAAAGCGTAGTGGGGTCCCCTAGGGGCTTCTTTTGCAGAGGTTTGACGGCGGCTAGTTTCCATTCAGATGGAATGGCACCAGTAGCCAGGGATGAGTTAATGATGGCATTTATACTCGGGTTTACATGCATGGTAAAGGCATGCAGGGTGAATAAATGTGTTGTTTAGATGCATTATTTGTTGTTGGTTTAGCCATCCATGCCCATGTCATACAGCCCATTCTTGGGAACCTTCAGGAACTCTGGAAGGTATATATAGTTGTGTAAAGTGCTCCTTTACCCATGGGCAGGGAGGCAGCTTCCTCCTATGGTCAGCTGCTGTTTTATATTTTTTTCTCTGCGTTTTCTGCTAGGAATTAAATGCAATCTCATGCTATGAATATGTCCAGGTGCTCGAACCCCCGGGGCTTCCCAGCAAGGGATTTCCACCAGTCTGCTTCCATCAGCTTCCAAAACAATATAAATGCAATTGATTTATTACAGTTATTGAAGAGCCATGAAAACAAGTCAAAAACCTCAAGAATTTCAAAAACCCTCCGAACCAATGGATCTGGGTCAGAGATATAAAGCAGGATATTATCCGAATATAGGGATATGAACTCCTCCCAATCAGTGTCCGTCCCTAACCTGTGTATTAGCACATCTGTTTGAAACCAGCATGACAGGGTTTGATCGCCATCTCACGCCATCTCAAACAGCAGGAGGGAGAGTAGACATCCCTGTCTAGTGCCCCTGCCCAAATCTCGGGAAAAGCCATCATTTAGTTTCACCCTGGCCAATGGGTCTTTGTGTAATACCCTCACCCATGACAAGCCCTTCCATTGGGTCCCATTTTTGGAGGATTATCATTAGACAGAGTCAAATACCTTCCTGGCGTCTAAAGAGAGGAGGAGTGCCAGCTCAGCAATATGATTGCAATGCACAGCCCACCAATCTGTGGAGACTGTGCCTCGTGCCCCTAACAGGCATAAACCCTCACTGTTTGTGTATGAGTGCTGCTCTATGGATGCCCCTAAGCAAAGTCCACTCCCCGGGCTCTGTTGTACATCAATTGGAGTCGGCGTCTTAGATGCGTTTTTGCACACCTGAACAATGCTGGGGGAAATCTGTTTGGCCCCAGAATCTTTCTGATTTTCATTTGGCTGATTGCATCAGCTAACTCTTCACCAGAGATGTCTACATCCAGGAAATCACTCAAATCTCCCTTAACGTAGGAGCCAGCTCCTCTCCCACAAAGTCAGAAAGGGCCCTTTGGTCAACTCCCTCTAGCCTGGTAATAAAGTATCTCCAAATGCGTCACAAAGGCTCATGCTATAAAAACCGAGGATCTCTGCACTGGACTTAGAATCCCCCAAATGTCTGCTTTCCTTCGCATACAGTTTGCCTTTCTTTGCCCTGTACCTTTTCACTTCCTCTTGATAGAGCGGGTGCCTCAATTCATTATTCCCTGTCTTTAGCTGACTCTTCATGACCCTCCCCCTGAGCCATCTGTACCTCTTGAGCTGCCACCTCTTTATCTCTCTCTTTGTGTTTGCCCATAATGTGTGCAAAAAGGATTTCTCTTGAATCTGTCTTGTATGTCTCTCACAGGGTGACCTACGAGGCAACTGTTCACCAGTTCTGTATTAGGGGCTAGTCTCCATCATGAGTTTCTTACTCTACCAGGCTGCAAGGTCCCAGGGGTCCAATTTCCACTCCTCCCTTGAACTCTTCATGCTTTTCTGCCAAAGTACTGTCAGTGGTGAGTGATTAGATATGCCCTGTGAGTGTATCTCTGAGTGCCCAAATCATCCTACTTCGTGTTTAATGGCAAGGGAATAGTAGAAGGAGTATAATTGGAGTTACAGGTGTCTTGGTGGGTTTCTTGATGTTCCTCTCAGCACAGCTGTACCAATCCCATGGTCTTTAGGAAAATCTCTAGGAGTGGGTTGTGTTTTGGTCTTGGTAGATCGCCTGATTTTGTCATTCTATCTATTTCTCCATGATGTATTAAATTTAGGTCATCTCAATCAGCAGGACCGAGTCCACCACTTCCGCTAGTCACATTCACATTTTGTCTAGTCCAATTGTTTGTAAACCGGCAGGAAAAACCAAGTGGCCAGTGTGAGGGAGAGCCCAGTCCACTGACCACTCACTGTTGCTTGGCATCCCAACTTGTCTGTCCATGTGTGTGTTACCCTGAGGGGTAGCGATCAGTGAACCAGAATATCTACCCCTCTTGATCTTGGTGAGTATCTGTCATGCACTAGTGGAGTGTCCTGCCATGGTGAAGTATTCTACTAGCATTTCCTGTGAGATTCATCTCTTGAAGAAGAATATTTGGATTTAGTTGTGTCAAGTATTTCCACGTTACACCCACTTCCATTTGCATCCTAGCCAACTTATGTTACAGGATAACACCTTAAGCAGAAGACTCTTGTCTGTTAGGCGATATGTGATCATTGTCGAGAGTGTCTCACTTGGGCCCATATTCTTCCATTTTGTAGGTATCTCAGTGTACCATTAACCATCCCCTGAATGACCCCCACCCAAGCGCCTCACATTGTGGTTTCAAAATGTCCTGTGCCCCCAATGCCCGGGGTATCTGAAGCCCCACCAACAACAATAACAACATTGCATTTATGAATAACAAGTCTTCACTCAGGAATATAACTCCAGAACTATGGTGGTGCTGGGTAGGCTGTAGTTACACTTCCGGTCACCCTTGCTGTAGTCACTCTTCTTATCTAGCCAGCCCAGCATCTGGAATAAGTCGTAGGCCACTCAACAGTCTCTCATCGGCCTGTACGAGCCATCGGTAACTTCAAATTATTGTGCCCGCCGTCATTGGAGTGACTACTGGCCTGTCAGTTTCTCCTGAGCATTCCTTTGTCCCCATAGTTGCTTTAATTCCCTTCTGAGTCATTCATCAAGGCCGCCTTTTTGTTGCTTGACCCCCAAAATCTGAAGCTCTGGATGTCCGCAACCACCTTGACTCATTCTGCCTCTGCCTGGGATCTTATTGGAGCAAACGCTGACCCCCAAGGTCTTCTCTGCCTCAGTTTTTGCCTCATGAACTTTTGATTAGTAGATTGTTTGCCTTGATCCAGGAGGGGGTAGCAATCCCAATCCCAGGCGTCCGCAGTCGCGTGGAAAAAGTGTATTTAAGGTTGTGTGGAGGTGTTGCTTCACCACACAGAATTATTTCTTTGTTTGCGGATGGCATTGGCATAGTTGGGATAAATATTCACTGTGGCATCATCTGCCAGGGTCTGTGTGTCCGTGCCAAATGCAGGATATGGTCCCTGTCGTGGAAGTTGTGCGGCAATGCCGCTATTGGTTGAGATAGTTTGGCTTGTTTAATCATCAGTATTTTGGCTGCTTTGCCTTTGAGAACCTCCCTGGGGAGCCAATCTTCCAGAAACATGCATGGCTCCTCCTTTAACTCTGGGACTCCCACTATTCTCACATTGTTCTGTCTCGAACTCCCTTCTGCGTCTTCAACATTTTCCTAAAGTTGGGCAACTGTTTGTAGTAGGGGCTGGAATTCTGCATCGCTACCCCTAAACCGGGTCCCAGATCTCCCATGATTTGCTCTGTTCCATCCACTCTCTCCACAAGTCTCTTGTTGTCTGTCCTCAGGAGACCAAGATCCAAGTCTAATGCGTTCTTCCTGTTTTCTGGGGCTAGTTTTGTGTTCTTAATTGCTGGATAGTGCCTGCGTGATTCTTTAGTCCATTCTCTGGTGGGCTACATCCATCACTACTGTATGGGAGTCTAGGAGGGTTTGACATGGGACACATATTCCTTGGCTTTGGCGGGACATCCTCCCTAGGTCTCGGGGGCACCCCTTGGTCATCCATCATTCAGGGTGGTTGCAGTGTGAGGTCTGATGTCTAGTCAAACACCGTCTTCTTCTGCCCCCATCAGGGCCTCCCAACTTGACCCCCATTGGGGGCAACTATGTAGCTGCAATGTTTAGAGTGCCCGCCCAGCAGGACATCAACCCACAGCCCCTCACCTAGGCACAAGCATCCTCTACCTACCTCTTAGTTCCACAGCACGTCACTGCGTCATTCTCAACTACAGCTCTCGTTATACCCCGTGTCTCCCCTCTTTTGCATCACACCTCCTGCTCACAGCCAAGAGGGACAAGTGTGCTTCCGGGGGGCTGCTCTGCAGTCCCACCAGGTACTTCAGTACCCCCATGTAGACACCACCTGAGCTGGCCTCTTCACAGTGCTCAGAGGTGCCTCTTTATGGTCCTTGTTTCTAGTCATCCTCTCTAGAGGTCATTCTTCAGCCAGTCGCAATACAGGGGCCTTCCCTGACCTCCCAGAGTCTACTGTGCTCCAGTTGGTCCCTTCTATGGCCTCCTGTGGTCTGCATCAAATCCGGGGCCCCACAGGCCCTCAAGCCACCTGGATGTCATTGTGCTGTTTGATCAGTCAGAGCCCCAAATCTCAGGGCCCCCCAAGCCCCCACCGTCCCACTAGAGCAATCAGGGTTCTTTAACACCATCAGTGCTGCAGCAATTCCCCCTCTGTGCTGACTCTCATTTACTCCCATTGTTCATGACGAACTCAGCTCGCCATGAGCATCGAAGGGGTTAAGTGGCAAAGGAACCCAGCCGGCCCCACACTTTGTCCATTGGTCACCACCTTTTGTCTTTGCCTCTCTCCTGGCTATGATGGATCAAGCTTTTGCCCGTTTCAGCGGCCCCCTCCACTGTGCTTACAGATGCCAGCCACTCTGGGGGCACATTGTGGAGGGGGGCTGGTATATCCAGGATGATGGGCCAGGCCTTGACCAGAGCTCCTCAAAATGCCTCATTCCTGACTGCCATCTTAGCCATGCCCCCATTTGCTACTATTTTGTCACCTTTAGGGCAGTAGTAACCTTAGGCATGTAACTTGTGATTAACAATGGTCTTATTTATTTGTGGGTCGTTGCTGGTATTAGCATGTTCATTATTAAACTTCTCCTTACATCATCCTAATCCCCTACCTGCTCCTCCCTAAACCACTCAATCAATCAATCAATACACTTGTAGAGCGCGCTACTCACCCGTGTGGGTCTCAAGGCGCTGGGGAGGGGGGAGTGCCACTACTGCTTGAAGAGTCAGGTCTTGAGGTGTTTTCTTAATGTGTGGTGGTCTTGGGTCAGTCGTAGGTGGGTGGGCGGGGAGGGAGTTCTACATTTTGGCCACCAGGTAGGAGAATGATCTTCCTCTGCCGGTGGTTCTGCGGATCCATGGGACGGTGGCGAGGGCGAGGCTGGCGGAGTGGAGTTTGCGTGTTGGAGTGTAGAACGTGATGCGGTTACTGAGGTACACAGGGCCTGTGTCGTGGAGCGCTTTGCGTGTGTGGGTGAGGAGCCTGAACGTGATCCTTTTGTTGATGGGGAGCCAGAGCAGGTCTCTCAGGTGGGCTGATATGTGGCTGTGGCAGGGGATGTCGAGGATGAGTCGTGCGGATGCGTTCTGTATGCGCTAGAGTCTTTTCTGAAGTTTGACTGTGGTTCAGGTATATAAGGCGTTCCCGTAGTCTAGTCAGCTGGTGATGAGGGCCTGGGTGACTACTCCCATTTACCTGCAGCTATTCCCTATTTTTGCACAGCTCCCAGATTCCCTTTTACATTAATTCCAAAGCGTCCAATTCCGATGTCGGACGGGCTGGAGTCCATTCAACATCAGTTGAGAAATGGAACCGAATGACCTCTGTCTTTGGTTCCAGCCCCGCAAGTAGGGTCTGTCACTATCCTATTCTTTACAATGGGAGCATGCATTCTGAATGGAATGCATGCTTCTATTGCAAAGAGCAGAGTTGCAGTTCATCCCTGTACCCCGAGGCAGGCACCTCAAAGTGCCTGTCACCGGGTTAAGGGATCAAAAGGGGGGCATGATAAGTGCCCCCTAGGCTGCCATTTGGCAGCCTTGCACCCATGGGAGACCTGCTGGTGGCCCCCAAAGTCAGATTTCCGAAGCCTTTCTGTGTCAAAAAGGCCGGCAAAGAAAGGCTGTGAGAATCGGCCATTGTAATCCCGCGGCCGGAAAGAGCCGGCCGAGGAATTACTGAAGGCTCCCGAATGGCAACCGGGCTCTCTGTGCCCATCGGAGGCCATTCAGAAATCCTATTCAGATTCCCTTCTGACTCACCCTATCAGCATGGATCGGTTGGAAAGGAATCCAACCAGTCGATTATGATGAGGTCTGAAGGGCTCCAACCTATGGTCTGAGCTGTTTCAGCATGCATCGTAATTGGGCCCTTAGTAGGAAAGACATGCATGTGAAATATACAACAGCTGGTGGTGGAGATTTTGAACTGAAAGATTTTGACCTGCAATATGAGGGACCTGCAATATGTACTACAAAGTGCAGTTTGTGAATTAGACCCCTTGAGTGCCCTTGTCTGAATGTAAATGAGAGCATCATGCTTGAAGAAGGCAGAAGGAGGGCGACTACGACCTGTACAAATTCTTTGTCCCCAGGATATTCAGGATGGTTCCCCTTTTCTACCACACACACTCACGGCTCATACCTCTTTTTCTTCTGTACAGTAGAATATCTTACTCACTCAGGCCATAGATCTCAGTTTCTACAGTACTCTACACTACTGTAGACACTCAAACATAGAACAGTACAGTACATTGTACACTGATTGCACAGATGTTAGTGTCTGCAGCACAGTATGGTACTGTGCAGACTCAGGGACAGATCTCACTTTCTGCAGCACAGCGCATTATCGTGCACACTCAGGGCACAGGTATTCAGTTTACAGATCAAAGTTGAGAGCTCCGAAGTTGTAGACTTGTAACTGGAAAGTCATTTGAGGAACATCTTAAATGGCAATCAAAGACCTCTTCGCATATGTGGTCCGGCTGCATTAAACTTCCGGTCTAAAGATGGACTTTAGATCTAAACTCAGGGACATATTTACAATGCCCCTGTGGCAGTTTTACTGAGCGTCAGTTTTGTGATACTATGGAGGCGCAGTGTGCCGGCCTATAGCTACAAGGCAAAGCAAAGCCACCCTGTGTGGCTTTTCATGGATTTGTAAATATGCATTAAGGCAATGCCTTACTCTGCCTGAAAGGGACGTTCCATGGGTGTTATTGTGGGTGTTCCCACGGAACACCCATGGGCTTTGACACGGCCTCAGATTTACAACATAGCGTAAATCTGGGTCAGTGTCAAAGCTGATGCCTTCCCAAAGCAGACGTAACAAGGAGAAATGTGTTTATTACTCATTTTTCCCTCTTTCCATGTGTGCTGCATTCCGAAGCATACACAGAATGAGAACAATGTCCCCTTTGATGTCCCTTCCTGCTCAAAAATAATCATGTCAACAACACAGACTCCCTTACACCCTTGTGAAAGGGTGCATGCATTGGCGCTCGGCTGCAGTGTGTGTGCCAGCGCTGACAGAAAGGACAGGAATGTGCTATATCTTGTAGATACGGTGCACTCCTCCCCTTATCTTTTGCTGTAGAGCAGCACAGACAGAAGGCTTGTGGCGCTGCCTTATGCAAAAATATTTTAAATATGTGCCTCAGACTTAAGGTCTTAAGTTAGAATTCAGATGTAGAGTTAGACTTCAGGTCTAAACGTTGATGTCAGGTTTAAAGATAGACTTTAGATCTGAACTTAAACGTCAGGTCTAAGTTAAACTTTGTGACTCTGGCCCCCTTCCTCTTTAGTTTAAACATGTGACTTTGTCCATGCTACTTAAGTAAACCATAGAATAATTAGCAGAAGACATCCCTAAAATGCCTTAAACAACCCCTTCTGAAGAAAAGCTTTCATGTGCACCAGTTAGAACAGAGTATCCCACCTGTGTGTCTAAGGGACAGGCTCTAGCACACAACATGTGTCAAATCACAATCTTCTGCACTATGGCATTCAAACATTATCCAAGGAATTGGTTCTAATTCAACTAGAATAAGATTTGTTTCTTCAAAAAAGCAACACTCTTTATTCTGGGAAATACAGATTAGGATTGATTCAAATTTGATTTGATAAAGCAACCATGGGGAATATTTACAAGGGGATTGCGCCACTGGAACGTCACTTTTACCAATTTCCAGTGGTGCATTGCCCTGCATCAGATCTATAAAGTGGCATTAGGCCACTTTTGGGGCTTAACGCCACTTTGTAAATATGGTACCCTTTTATGCAGGTATCTTCATGAAAGGGGTGTGAAATGGGTGTTGCTCTGGGTGATTCACTGTCGGGAGCTCTATCTTGCTGGTGCTGCGAACGTCCAATGACCGATGCGGCCCCACCCACTCCACGCAACTGCCACACTGCCGCGAAAAAACGACAGCGACTAAAGTATTAAATACTGTTTTGTTGTTTACAGTATTATAGTTATCTATTTATAGTTCAAAATTTGACAGCGAAAACCTTAACTAGAGAACAAAGAGCTGTGCATGGAGGTATTGGGATGCAAGAACAGAGAGAGGAGACATTTCAAGATTGTGTCTATACTGCAGAGGAGAGGTCCTGAAGTTAATGGGGCTTATGTAAGATCAGGAGATTAGATTAAAACATTGATAAATTCACATTATGTAGCATAAGGGGCTGCATTTCCAACCCAGCAGCACCAGGGTAAATACAATAAGGATGCTTTTTCCAAGCAGGGGCCAGACCCTTACGTTACAGGTGCTGCTAGAGGATCCCTTCTCT
The DNA here is from genome assembly GCF_964263255.1 of Lissotriton vulgaris. NCBI lineage: Eukaryota > Metazoa > Chordata > Amphibia > Caudata > Salamandridae > Lissotriton > Lissotriton vulgaris. The sequence goes on along the minus strand of NW_028248966.1, from coordinate 537,043 downwards.
AAGGATATTCTTTTATTGGCTGAGGACATGTCTCTGAGAAAAGGAGCATCTTCCTGTTGCCCATGTGCATGACCCATTGAAGACTAATACATACATGTATGTAGACAGGATGAGTGTATCCACACCCTACAGCCAATCACTTCAAGAATATGTTGGTACTACTCCTAGGTTTGTGATGGCACTCAAGAGCAGTATGGTGGCTCATGCAAGCTGGCAGTTGTGACTATGTCTGTCCTTCTGGACACCTCAATGGAGATGCCGTGTCAATATCCGTTTTTAGTAATGGCTTTCCAAGGCCCAGTGTGCATGTTCCACAGACAGTACACCGGCAAACAGGTACACATCTAGCCATAGGACAGGTCTGAATAACTATACTGTGTCACATTCCACTCATCTCTCCTAACTTGAAAGCATCTTCTGTAATACTGAACAATTTTCTTTTCCTGCAGATATGGTGAACTGCTTAGCCTGCCCTGAAGATCAGTGGTCCAATCAGAAGAGAGATGCTTGTATTCCACGGGTGATAGAGTTCCTGGCCTATGAGGATCAGCTGGGAGTTGCCTTATCCTCCATTACAAGTTTCGTCTCCCTCCTCACTGCTGGAGTGCTGGCAGTCTTCATTAAATACCGGAACACACCTCTGGTTAAAGCCAATAACAGGGATCTCAGCTACATCCTCCTCGTCTCGCTCCTGCTGTCCTTCCTCTGCTGTCTTCTGTTCATTGGACGTCCTTCAAAGACTTCCTGCCTACTCCGGCAAACTGCCTTTGGGATCATTTTCACTATAGCTGTTTCTTCAGTTTTAGCCAAAACGATCACAGTGATCATCGCCTTCAACGCCACAAAGCCGGGCAGCAAGCTGAGGAAGTGGGTGGACCCACAAGTGTCCAGCTTTTTGGTGCTCTTCTGCTCACTGGGGGAGGTGGTGATCTGTGTTGTGTGGCTCCTCAGCTCTGCCCCGTTCGCAGACATTGACACCAGATCGGAAACTGGGAAGATGATCTTACAGTGCAACGAGGGCTCTACTGTTGCCTTCTATGCTCTGGTTGGTTATATGGGATTCTTGGCTCTTCTGAGTTTTGTTGTCGCCTCCATAGCTAGAAAGTTACCAGCTACTTTCAACGAGGCCCAGTTCATCACCTTCAGCATGCTGGTGTTCTGCAGCGTCTGGGTCTCCTTCATCCCAGCGTACCTGAGCACCAAGGGCAGGTACATGGTGGCCGTGGAGATCTTTGCCATCCTGACTTCTAGCGCTGGACTGCTGGGCTGTATCTTCATCCCCAAAGTCCACATCATCCTCCTTAGGCCTGAGCTCAACACCAAGGAATATCTAATGGGGAGACAAGGGAGCCTCTGAGACCTACAGGACTGGGATAGTTGTATCTCCCAATACTGAGTGACAAGTTATCGCTCTGCAACAATATCAAGTGCAGATCATTGGATAGCACTATATCGTCAAGTTAGGCATATATAAGTGTGTATTTAGATTTACTATTCTTAACTTCACATCTATGGGCCTAATTTTGATGGCGGACAGACTCAAGTGCAACGCATTCCTGTACTAGGTGACAGGCACCATGCAGTGCCAGTCACTGGGTAAAGGGAACTATTTGGGGGCACCATAGGTGCCCCCCACACCAAAAGAAACGAGCCTGGGGTGTAGGGGGGCTTGTTACAGGCTGGTGAACCGCCATGGAAAGGCTGGCAGGGAGGGACCATCCTAATCCAAACGGCTGTGCCTGGTGTGCAACGCCACCATTTTAGGGATTGGGAGGCCTCCACCGCATCGGTGGGCTCAAGGAGCCCGTAGGATGCATGGCAGTTGGGATTTCCACCCACCTGCAGCCCGCCCGCCATCAAAATATGGTGGATGGAAAAGCTGCATTGGATGGCGGGGAGACTGCTACCAACAGCCTGTCAGTGGCAGTGTCTCCACCATCCTAATCAGCCCCTAAGTATCTTGACAACATTTATATCATCAAGGCACATCAGTGTGGAGGTAAAAATATTAAAGGAGATTTATATGGGTTTTTATTCACCCTTGCACCACTCAAGTGGGTGCAAGGGCCATGTAAATTATAGGTGGGATTCATCAAGCCATGCAAGGCCACCTTACGTGGCCCCGAGTGACACGATGAATCCAAAGTGATGCAACTCAAATCGTAGTGTTGTATTACTCTGCCCTTGGAAAGGGGTTCCAGGGGCGGATGAGTGGTTGTTCCCAAGTATCCACCCATGGATTCCGAAGCATTCCCAGATTTACCAATACTAGTGGACCTGGGAATACATCAGAGCGGCCACGCCTTCCCAGGTGAGGCGTAACAAGGAGAAATATCAGTGTATCCCCTGTTGCTTCATCTTTATTGTGTGCTGTACTCGGCAGCACACACAGAAAGAGGAACATTCCTCAGGGGATTGTTTTTGTGCAGGGAGAGTCCCTGCTCAACACACAGGCACCCTTGTACCATGGGGCAAGGGCGCCTGCATTGATGCTAGCCAGAGCATTGTGTGCCAGTGCCAGGAATTGACGGGAATACAACATATATTGTTAAGTGTGCCACATTCAGGCCCTTACTCCATCACACAGTGCAGCACTGATATCTTGACTTACCAATGTACTTACCTTGACTTTACAGCTGCAGACGCTGTTCTGACTTGATATTTTTGCAGCCAATATTCTGCACTCAGTTTTGTGGTAGAAAATCCACTAGAGCCCAACGTATAAAAGCAAATAGGTGTCAGGTTGTACTGGTGTATTGTCACAGTTGATCATTTACACACAATTAGCTTTGTATTGTACACAGCAAAGATTTACTGACTCGAACATGTGATCCTTAGTGAATACTTTATCAGCTTGTTGTTCTAGTGATTAAAGCTTTACTGTTGAGAGCGATTATTTTGATTTAAGTAAATGTGTACCTCACATTATATTTCTGCGCTAAAAGAAATACACTGCACTTGGCAAAACTGTATTTTGCTGTGCTTGTTAGAACTAGGTGCAAACTAGGCCTAAACTCCATCTTGAATTGTACAGCAGCCATGATGTGTGTTTTCATTTCTTCTCTCAATGTTTATCATGTGTTGACATGCTGTTCTTGAAGAATGCCGAAGGAAGAATTTACTTCATTTCAAAGCTCCTACTGCCTGTACTCCTGCAGTGCCCTTTACGGTTTGAGATTGTAAGTGTGTAAGTGGAACATGATTTGCACTGATTATGACGTAGAGTAGTTTACTCTGAAATGCGCCTTCATGTCCTTCTCTTTGCTGCATTTGACTCAGCCTCATGCTAATTGCCTGAATTGATGTACCATGCATTTTGAGTAACTATTAAATGTGGCTTCTGAATCACACTTTATTATTAGATTCAGTTTCATTAACTTTTATTCGATTATCATTTCAATAATCATAAAAAGTACATAGTAAAGAGAGAGAAAAGATTTTTAACACATGAATAAAAACACGATATTAAGAACATTTTTGAATGGGTAAAAAGAAGAAATAAGGTTTTGAAATACTGTTCAATTCTCATTTAACTAGAAATGCTGCGACGTATTATTAAGACTTCTTTAAGAAAGGTCGAAATAAATTTGGCTTCATGCATTGACTTTAAAGATTGCAAGTATAGATATGCTGCATGCGTTTGTCTGTGACCGCTAATTCGAAGGATCGGAATAATCCATTTTTTCCTAGATGTTTTATAGTATTTACAAAAGAGGACTACGTGGATCGTGGTTTGTCTAGAGGTTCCGTCACAGGGGCAGTTCAATAGCTTTGAAGACCAGTTTTTCGTTTCAGGGAATGTGACTAAACGAAAGAAAATATTAAATCGTAGTCTTGTTAGTAAGATACCTTTCATGATTAGACAAAAAATACGTCAAATAAGGCTGTATACACTTTCCAGTTTGTTGGGCGCCGATTTTTTCGTTGGATGTTTTGGTAATCTCTGTCTGAATCCATAAATCCCTTAGGTGGTCCAGACACATTGCCTTTAACTGCTTCCTGGAGATATCTTCTGCTGATGGTGGTTCCTCAAAATAGGAATCGCAGCCCAGGTCTTTAAAGAAGTTGGATACGTAGTTTAACCATGGGATTTTACGCCAATTTGCCAAGGCTAGACAGTCAGTGATAAGGGAGCGGGTTAGATGACATTCAGGGTTGCACCATACTCGATGCCACAAGAGAATGGGCTGACATCGAATGGTGTCAACAATGTGTTCCATGCCGAGCTCCCGATGTGAGGCTAGTGTCGGTGAGCTTTGAGGAAGGGACAGGATGTACTTTACAAAGGAGTTTTCAGTGACCTGTAATTGGTCAATACGGCCGTGTCCCTAGATGCCAGCACCTATTATTAGATAAACCTTCAGGGGTTCAAAGCCTTATAGCAGGTTTATCTATACTACTATTATAAAGAAAGAACTTTGAACCTTTGAGGCGGGTAAACTCGGGAACCACAGCGCCAATCCACACACCCGATACATCGTTGTAATCGTGAGGGTGTGCAGATGGACATAGGCTATATAAACGTAATAAATATACGTTATTTTAAAAATTTACCAAAAAAAGTAGTCCCTTGGAAGAAGCGCCAGCCGCGACGTGCGTGCTGACGTGAGGTGCGCGGGGAGAAACGGCGTCTAGGAGCGCGAGGAGGACCGGCGGACATGGCGCGGGGAGGAGCGGTGAGGAGCAGCGGACAGGCGGTGAGAAGCGGCGGACAGGCGGTGAGGAGCGGCGGACAGGCGGGGAGGAGCGGTGAGCGGCGGATGAGGTAGGTTACTTATTTATTCATTTAGGAGCGGTGAGCGGCGGAAAAATTAAGCAAAAATGACAATCGTGAGCAAGAGGAAGCAAACGGAGCATTACAAAAGTGAGCCAAACAGTGCATTACAGGAGGAAAAGGTTACGTGTGCAAGTTACAAAAGCGTACATCATGAGCAAGAGGAAGCAAACGGAGCATTACAAAAGTGAAGCAAACGGAGCATTACAGGAGGAAAAAGTTACGTGTGCATGTTACAAAAGCGTACAAAGTAAACATATAGGTATAATACTGCATTACAGGAGGAAAAAGTGACGTGTGCAGGTTACAAAAGCGTACAAAGTAAACATAGAGGTATAATACTGCAATATATGGAGGAAGGCTCCTAGGGACCCACGGACAACGTCGGGGCAGGCGGGTGCCCTAAAGCCTAATTGCTCCCGGACAACGTCGGGACGGGCTGCTAGTTCAATCATATTTTGTTTAATATTTATATGCTTCCTTTGTTGCACTAATTAAAAAATGTCAAAGTCACTACTTTTAATTATGCAGATGATCTGCAACTCACTTTCACCATTGATGACTCCCCAGAATCTGTTTGCCAATTTCAGTCCACCATGCTCTTTATATGTCACTGGATGGACAGTAACCATCTTACATTGAATCCTGAAAAGACAGAGCTGGTCCTCTTCGGGAAAAGCAAACTTCTCTGGGGGCCACATTATTGGCCCTCCAAACTTGGTCAGTCCCCTACTTCGTCCAAATTGGTCAAAAGTCTAGGGGTACTTATTGATGATGAGCTCTCACTAAAGCCCCAGGTTAACGCAGTGGTGTCATCCTGCTTTTTTCAGCTTCGGAAAATAAAAAAGATCAGCCGAATGCTTACTCAGTCCGCTTTGACCCAGGTTGGTATGGCACTGGTATTATCACACTTAGATTATGCTAATGCCATCTACCTTGGCCTCCCTGTGGCTCTCAGTAAACGCCTCCAGTTGGCCCAAAATCAAGCAGCCAGACTATCGCCTCCCACGCTGGCAATCTGCCAGACCGCTGCTGAAGCAACTTCACTGGCTGCCTATTACACAGCGTACACTTTTTAAAACTGCCTTGATGATGTTTAAAGCTCTTCGAGCACGCAGTCCTAGGTTCATCCAGGAACTTTTGCCCAAGTACACTCCTCCTCGCAACCTGTGGTCCGCTTCTCAGATTCTTCTGAATGTCCTTAGTTTTAAATTCCAACGGAAGGGAGGTCGCAGGTTTGCCACTCTTGCCACTAAACTGTGGAACTCCCTCACTTTGGAGATCCGCTCCTCTACCACTCTCCTTCAGTTCAGGCGGCAGCTTAAAACTTGGCTGCTTGTTCAGACGCTGGCCTAGTACTCCATTTCTCTTCCCTGGGTTCAGTTTCTAGACCTATTGGTGAGCGCCATGAAACCCCCGGGTGAACGTGCGCTGTATAAATTCTGGTTGAGATAAGATAAGATAAACAATGCTGAATTATTTGCTGCCACACTGTCATCTGTTGGGGACATAGACTCATATGTTCTTGAGGTTAACACCATCTCCGATACTGCACAGGTGCTGAGTCCTAGATTATCTGATAAGATGGCGTCAACACTTTCTCAAACATGAGGTCCATTAGAGACCACCTTAACTGCATATTGTTGCAGGCGGATGGCATGCGTTGTATCTGGAAGTTGAGGTTCAATGATGTTACAAAAGCATGAGACCCTGCTGTCCATGAGGAGGGACCATCTGTGGTGCTTCATAAACCCAATAGAAGCTCCTTCATCTTAGCCTGTCTTGGGGACTCATTAGGATGCCGGGCAGACATCAGCCCGCCCACCATCAGTGCATGCTGGGGACCAGGTGCCCGTATGGCAGTGGTCCCGCTAAGTGAATTACGATGTGCCCCCATTACGGGGGAGCATCCTGGGCCCTGAACATTGCGGACAGTGCTGCTGGCTGCAGCACCGTTCACAGTGTGAAAGTGCCACGTAGTGCATTTCCCTGTGGTGCCTGCCACTCTGTGCAGGGAAATGCAGGGGGTGAGTGCACAACCACCCTCCCCCACACAGAGGGGGCCAGCAATGGGCCCCCAAACACAATTCCCACCAGCCTTTCCACGTTGGCACCTCCATCATGGAAAGGCATTTTTGAACACACATCCTAATTTGGTGGACGGTGCCTGCTAGGCACCGTCACCATTTTAGCCATCCTGCACCTTCCACCAGGCAATCGGACCGATTGCCTTTGGCGGTGAAGTGGCGGACGGACTTTGAGTCTGCCGCGGTACCCACCGCCATCCTAATTGGATGGTGAGAAAGTCCTGTGTGATAGCAGAAGGACCGCCACTGCCGGCCCGGTGGTGGTTGTACTTTCACCATCGTAATAACCCCCGTAGTGAGGTGCTGAGTTGGCCAGCCTTAGGGAAGCACAGTTACTGGGTGATGATACTGTAGACCCACGAGGACATTGAAATCACTGCTTCCTCTGCTCTTACCTGATGACATTAGGGTGAACATCAAAACTGATGACAAGTCAACTCATCGTGGCTGCAGAGTGTGACAACTATTGTCCAGGTATTGTGTATTCTTGTGTTTCACTGTCACAGCACCTGCTAACTGTACTGCAGCTCAGACACCATGGTCTGTCCAAAGAGCAACCTGGTAAGCACTGCACAATGCTGTCCACATGCCACACTCAACCAAGACCTGGAAGCGACATATCCTGCAGTGCCTTCTCACAGCACTGATTACACGCACTATACATGAGAAGTCACTGAGTTTTGTAATCAAAGGGGACTAACAATGGGTGAACCAGCACACTCCCCACCTGGCGACCACCAGCGGTAATTGAAACAGTGGCACTGATCATGTCAAGAGCCACACAAAAAAGAGAGTAGCACTTTCTCTCCTCCTCTGTCTCCATCCCTCTTTTCATTCTCTCTCTCCATATATCTTTTTATTCTCTCTCTCTATTTTTCTTTTCTGTCTCTCTTCATCTCTCTCTCTCTCTTTTTCTCTCCCTATCTCTAGCTCTCTTTCCCTCTCCCTCTCTCTATGTCTCTCTTTTACTCTAGCTTGCTAGGTCTCTTTTTCCCTCTCTATCTCTCCCCTTCTCTTCTGGCACTGAATGGATCATAAACAAGTGAAATTATCCCTTGCAAAGGAACCCTCTCTACCCAGATTTAGATGTATCAGTAAAGTGCATAGTTAATTAAAACCATTACACCAAAATGTATATGCTAAAAATGATAAATGCTTTCAGAACAACAATTTTTCATATTATATCAGTAGGGACAGTGTTTCCAATGGGGTAGCTGCTTAATTACCTGTGTCTCTTTTACCTGTAAATGTTTACACTCACCAACTGGTCCTTTGCCGTCATCAGAGACTACTTGAGGGCGGGAGTCTCTCGCGTGCAATCACTAACAAAACGAAGATTGCAGCGCTAGCGCTACACCTTTACTAGCGCTAACTTGCACCAGAATTGCTACATATAACTTCCAGCTTTTTAACTGAGCTTTTTACAATTTTAAAAACAAATAATTTCGAGTGTGATTAATTGTGTGCTTTATATGTAATTCTGTGCTTTAAAAACTTCAGTTCTGTCCATACTTGCAGTTTGCTTGCTTTCCCCGGTCCACCACAGCTTCTGTGCTGTTTGTTGTGGAGGGAGCTTTGGAGCGAAATCACTTCCTGGTTTTCTGGCTGTTCCATTCCGGGCCAGCCATTTTGGAGAGGTCGGCGGACTAGGCTCCACCCTCACCTAATCTATAAGACTCCCCACAGACTAGCGCAGCGGTGACGCGCAGCGGTAGCGCCGAATACGCGCCGAAGAGGCGCCAAAGAGTAGCCAGTCTGCGCCAGTCCGCGGCACGGAGGCGGACGGGGCCGGACGGCTTACGCATATTTTCGCTCTTCGTGCTAGTGACACTATGTGTCGCTGTACACTTACGTACTCCAGCCCCCAGCTTCGCTCCCTACGCCCCCCGTGTAGTCGCTGCCATCATGTTTTTCCAGGAGGGCGGGCTCTGAGGAAAGGCTGTAGTACTTGTGGCTGGCGCCTTCCTGATCGGAAATCTTTCATACAGGTCAGCCCACCTTTTCAGCATAACTGCTTATTATTGAACACCAGATCCCTACCCGGCCACTCTTTAGACATTTGGAATATGTTACAGGATTCCAACATATCCTGTCTGTTCCTTACGGAAACTTGGCTATCCGATTCATCCTCTCCTGATTTGGCCAATGCCGTACCTTCTGCCTATAACATTTATAGGAAAGATAGGTCATCCGGTAGAGGTGGGGGAGTGGCTATTATAGTTAAGAAGAATATTGTATGCCATACGTTCGCAGTAGATAATATACAGGGCTGCGAAGCATTAGGCTTTACTCTTCAGCTCTCATCTTCCCAGGCCTGTACTGGTATCCTGGTCTACAGACCACCAGGATCGGTGGGGCTGTTTTTGGAAGAACTACAGGCAGCCCTATCAATACCATGCCTTAGGTCTAATCACTGCATTTTATTAGGTGATTTAAATATCCATATGGATAATAGTTCAGATCCGGACACTTTAAAACTGCTAGATATTACTTCCGTGTTTGGCCTATCTCCTTATGTGGCAGGACCATCTCATAATAAAGGCCACACGCTTGACCAGATCTTTTCCACCGTTCCTATCTGTGTCGACCCCCCCATGCCAGTTCTGTGGTCAGATCATTTTCTCATCACTTTTTCCATCTCTGTCATGGCTCCATCACGGTCCCAACCAGTAGGGTCGCTTAAGCCTCTCTCCAAACCTTTCCATCTTCTTACCAGAGAGATGCTATCAAATGTTTTAACTAGCCTCCCGTGTCCCACCTCTAGCAATGTAGAGGAGTACATCGATCTCTTCCATAATTGGTTCACTGACCGTCTAGAGAGCTTGATTCCAGCAAAGAAACATACTCCTGCAGACAAGAGAACATCTGCTCCTTGGTTTACCCCTCACCTGAAAAAAGCACGACAAGATCTCAAGAAAGCAGAAAGAGCATGGAGGCGATCCTATCATCCTTCTGAGAGATTAAATTTTAATACGCAGACTCGGGCCTACCATAAATTAATTTGGGAAGGTAAAAAGTCCTATCTGGAATCCAGAATCAATGAAGCGGAGCATTCTAGCAAGGAAATTTTTAGGGTGGTTAAAGACTTCACCTCTCCCTCTGCTTACACTCCGACTCATGTTCACTCTGAAACTTGGTTGAAGGAATTAGCTGTCTATTTTGTACAGAAAATTACCTCTATTCAATCTTCCCTCCAGGCCACTTTCCAGCAGCATACGACAAGTCTGGCATGTCCCCTGCCAGATCATGGCCCCTTTCTGTCCAAATTTCCCCCATTAGATCTAGAGAGCTCTCTTGCTATTCTGACAAGTCTCAAATCTGGATCTCCACTGGATCCTTGCCCTGCAAAGTGTCTAGCAAACATGGCACCTGTTCTTAATGACTTGATAAACCCCATCTTGAATCTGTCACTCTCTTCTGGGATAGTTCCCAAAGCTTGGAAGAGTGCCATGATCTTACCACTTATAAAAAAACCGGCGCTCGACCCTGCAGTTCATGCAAACTACAGACCCATCTCCTTACTCCCTGCTCTGGCGAAAGTGACAGAAAGGTTTGCTCACAGATCTATTTCCGATTTTATCGAAGAAAGGGGTCTGTTGCATGGTACTCAATCCGGCTTCCGTGCAAATTTTAGCACGGAGACCGCGCTCCTTGAAGTCACAGATGCCATCAGGGAGGAGTTGGATGCTGGTAAAAAAGTGGTACTGATTATGCTGGATCTGTCGGCGGCGTTCGACACCGTTCCCCACGTACTTCTTCTTTCCAGACTTTGGGACTTTGGTCTGCGGGGAACGGTGTGGAACTGGCTCAAGTCCTTCCTAGCCGACCGCCGGCAGACAATCTGGGCGCCACCTTTCTCTGCTGAAATGTCACCGCTTGAAGTGGGGGTCCCGCAAGGTTCCATCTTAAGCCCCCTCCTGTTTAACATCTTTATGGCCCCCCTGGCGGTAACGGCGGAGTCTTTTGGCGCCCGGATTGTCAGCTATGCTGATGACACCCAGCTCCTCTTTGTAAGTAACAGGGATGGTCAGTTTGATGGTGTCCAGGTCAACGGATGTTTGAGTGCTATTTTTGAGTGGTTTGGATGCCATGGGCTGAAGTGCAAGGCCGACAAGTCGGAGTTGCTCTTCTTTGGCTGTACATCTGAACCCGACTGGAAAACTTGGTGGCCGAAAGACATGTCTCCTCCCACTAGCTCGTCTGCGAAAGCCAAAAATCTGGGAGTGGTGATTGACAACAAGCTATCTTTCGGACCACATATCTCATCTCTCACTGGGAAATGTTTCGGCATCCTGCGGATGCTTCGCAAATTTCTCCCCCTAGTCTCTATCCAGCACAGACAAATTATTGTCCAGGCACTGATTTGTTCCAGGCTGGATTATGCAAACATTCTGTTTTTGGGACTTCCCAAATATCTGGTCAGGCGTTTGCAAATCGCCCAGAATTCTGCAGCCCGAGCCATTTTTGGCCTTCCAAGGAAAGCCAGAGCTACGGATCTTCTTGCCACATTGCATTGGCTACCAGTTGCAAAAAGGATTTTATTTAAAACACTGACCACGACTTTCAAGGCCCTGCATGGCATAGGCCCCAAATATATCTCCAAGCGACTGTCTTGGTATACCCCTCTCAGATCTCTTAGATCCTCGTCCTTATCAAAAATGAGTGTTCCCACTATCAAACGGGCAAGAGTAGGAGGACGGTCTTTTCGGCACTTAGCCCCTCATGCATGGAATGATCTTCCAATCTCTTTAAGACAGACTTCCAGTCTTCTGTCTTTCCGCAAGGCCCTTAAGACTTGGCTCTTCCCGTAATCTTTGAGGCTGTTTTTATGTCTGTATGCTCTTTTGGTGTTATGTTTTTTTTTTTCCCCATCTTCGGTTGGGAGTCTTCGTCAAAGCGCCGGGATACTCCAGTGGAGTGGCCGTGCGCTATAGAAGTGTACAAATAACATAACATAACATAACATAACTGTTGCAAATGAAATCTTTTTTTGTAACAAAGCCATTAAGATTAATTATTAGGTTTATAAATGCTGTAACCATAAAAAACATTGTTTTAACATAAAAGCTTTATTATACACAAGTAAATCTGGTAAACCAAACCCACCATTTTTTAGACAATTTAATTTTTTTATAAATTAACCCATAAGATTTGTTCTTCCAAATTAATTTAGAGAAACATGTGTTAAAGGTCTTATAACATTTAAGAGGGAGTTGAATAGCTAGCATTGAAAAAAGATAAAAAAGTTAAGAAGCTACAATCATTTTAATTGCATCCAATATTCACCACCATGAGAAACACAAGAAGGACCATTTTTTTCTATACAATTTAAAATAGCAGTTAATAGGGGTTCAATTGCAAGAAGAAAACTTTAGGGAGATAACGCCCAACATTTCCTAGTTTTTCTAAAGAGGAAAATGGTTGGGAGAGTCGACCATTAATAAAAAGTTTGGCAGACGGACTAGAGTAGAGAGCTGAAATCATACGAACAAACAATATACCAAAATGGAAAGCAGACAAGGTGCAAAAAAGGTAATGCTAAGGAATTTTATCAAAAGCCTTTTCCGAATCTAATGCCAGAGCTCCTGCTGGAAACGGCAATAATGATCTAGCATCAATTGCATAAGGTAATAATTTAGCATTATTTGTTGAATGTCTATTTTTCATTAAGCCAGACTTTTCCACATGTATAATATGAGGAAGTACAATAGCTAATCTAGTACAATCATTTTTGCATAGAGTTTACAATCTTGATTTATTAAAGAAATAGGGCAATAATTTGTAACCAGCGAAGGGTCTTTATCCGGTTTCGAGAAGACTTTAATTATCGCATCCGTGAACAACCTCAAAGTAGACCCGGTATTACTAAACTAAGAAAACAAAGAACGCAGATGCGATGAAAGCTGAGGTGAAAATTCCTTATAAATTTCAGCTGAAATACCATCTGGATCTCGAGATTTGTTTGTCTTCAGAAATGTAATTGCTGAAAATATTTCATCTAAAGTAATAGGAAGATCCAATTTAGTTGCATTTGCTTGCGAAATCTTAGGTAAACCATAAACTTTCCAAAAACTATCAATGTGCACTATATTATTAGAAGATGGTTTGTTATATACATCTGAATATTATTGCATACATTCCTTCATTATGTAATTGTGAGATAAATAAAATGAACCATTTGGAGGGTGAATAGCCTTATTTCTTTTTTTTATACAGTGATAGTTTGCAAGAGCTCTATCAGATCTATAGGCAATAAAGCAAAATTTACCTTTGTTATTAGAGATTTGTATGCCTTTTCTATTGCTTAAAACAGAGTTCAATTCATAAAGACATTTCTGCATTTGTACCATATATTTTATGTTGTTAGAGGTAATATATAGACGTTCATATTTGGCTAATTTGTTTATCCAAGTCTTTAATTTTAGTATTAAATATTTCATTTTCATGTGCCATAATGGAAGTAGTTTCTCCTCTGAAATATGTTTAAATGCATCCTATTGATTATTGATAGATGTAGAACCTTCAGGGTTGAATGAAAAATATTCATCAATTGCAGACTTTGGCTTATTTTAGCCAATAAGAACAATATTGGTATTCATGCACCAACGACCTTGACCATGTTGATGGATAAAATGCATGATAATAGTACATGGTCACAAATATCTATATTCTGAACAGTGGGATTAAAAATTAAGGATATTAGACTACAAAAAAATTAAAAATATTCAAGTCAAGAATAAGAATTATGTAGATTCAAAAAAAGTAAACATCTACCATTTAAGTAGTTTTAAAGAAGGATTTGAGATTTAAAAAAGTTTTTGGAGGACGGAATTTGTTTTGGGAGATTATATCCAGTAATGGTTCAGAAATAAGATTAAAATCCCCTCCAATAATCAGAGGATCATTACCCAATTTTAGAACTTCTGAAGTAAATCTGGACCAAAAATCAGAATCATCATTTGTAGAACGATATACATTAATTAGGTGTAAATCCTTAGTGTCAATTTTAATATTGGCTGTAATGAAACAGAACGTTTATTCAAAATCTGAACATGTTATTTTTTTACAAAAAGAATCACAACCGCATTTTTCCTAATGAGAGCCAGAGATTAAATAATAGAACCCACCCATTTTTTATTCATGTAAGAAAAAAACTGTATCATCTACATGAGTCTCTTGAAGTAAAAATATATCTGCTTTATGCCTAGCTAAATAATGTAAAACCTTAGTATGTTTAACAGGGTGCAGTAAACCTTTAACATTAAATGAAACAATATTAATACCGTTAATGCTAGACATTATGAAAAAAGAACAAAGATAGATAAAAAGATTGACGAGTAAGATTGACTGAAACAATAAATTAGCTCTAACATCAATAAAGAGAAGAAAAGAAGGACACAAACTGACACAAAAAATAAACATTAGATAACATAGTAACATAAATAGTCCTCTTGAATTGCACACACGCATGCCAAGAATAACCTTACTTTGCATGCCCTTATAAAATACTCTAATCAAAAGGCTAGCAAAACAGATATTCAAATATCACTAAAGTCAGGTATCCATCTCATTTGTTTTCCTGGAGGAATGTGAAGGTTGATCCAAGAAGCAACAAAGATTATCTGTTTGCTGAAAAAACGTAGAAGTCCTATCTTTCCATATTTGCATAGTGGACAGATCAAATAAACCATATTTATAACCAGAATTTCTCAGTTGAAGATCAGTGAAATCCCTGAGAATGGTGACAGTTTCCTTAGCAAAATCTTGATGAATAAAAATGTTATCCCCCCTTTAAAGAAGTAATGTCTTGGCAGTCTTTCATTTCAAAATTAATGGTGATGATGCTAAACTTTGAAAATCATTTGACGAGGCTTATCTTGTCTGGCATTACGATGAGAATGAATTCTATGTGCCTTATCAATTTAACATTTTTCAGGAAATGTTACACGTAAAAGACCAGGTAATTATTTTTCTGAATATAACCTGCAGTCATTATCTTCCACACCAAATCATCAATACCGGGCACCTACGCTGCAGCTCAGCGGGAGGTGGCCGTCTTGATCTGCACACTCGAGCAACTGCTGAGATGCTCACTTCTAATTTCTTCTGCTGTGTGTAAGAGAAAATGATGTTTAAAAGGCGCTGTAAGTCTACTGGGGTTGGACTCATTAGTAGCAAGTCGTCGGCGAGCAGGATGTGCATCGAGGGTGAACCAGCAAGTTTTGGAGGGGTGAGCTTTTAAGGTGTTTAGAGAATGTGGTAGGTCTGAAATTTATATTTTGAACAACACTGAGGTAAGAACATACCCTGCTTCAAGTCCTTAGTTGTCTGTAACTTCTGTGAAGGTTTGGTACCATCTCCCTCACGAGGTCAGCTTCAGCATCTCGTGCAGTCAAAATGATAAATTTGCAATCTATCCTAAAAAGGTTAGTGTTATGGATACAAAGGAATAAGTAGTTGGCATTCCTCTTGGAGATGGCGAAACAGATTCGGCCCAACAGGAACACCGCACAATCAGAGAACCTGCGCCTGAGGAAATCACAGAAGAAGCAGAGCTAGTTGAGAAAGATCTTTCCTATTTCGAGTCAAAGGAATGGGAAAAAATGCTGTTCTCATACGGAAACGCCATCCCTGGCCACCCTCGGCCATCATCCTTTGCATAAACAGCACTGCGAGGCCTTTGCATAAACAGCCCTGCGAGGCCTTTGCATAAACAGCACTGAGAGGCCTTTGCATAAACAGCCCTGTGAGTCCTTAGCATAAACAGCACAGAGGGGCCTTTGCATAAACATCCCTACGACGCCTTTGCATAAACAGCCCTGCGAGGCCTTTGCATAAACAGCCCTGCGAGGCCTTTGCATAAACAACCCTGCCAGGCCTTTGCATAAACAACCTAGCGAGGCCTTTGCATAAACAGCACTGAGAGGCCTTTGCATAAACAGCCCTGCGAGGCCTTTGCATAAACAGCACTGAGAGGCCTTTGCATAAACAGCCCTGCGAGGCCTTTGCATAAACAGCCCTGCGAGGCCTTTGCATAAACAGCACTGAGAGGCCTTTGCATAAACAGCCCTGCAAGGCCTTTGCATAAACAGCCCTGCGAGGCCTTTGCATAAACAGCACTGCGAGGCCTTTGCATAAACAGCCGTGCAAGACAATTGCATAAACAGCCCTGCGAGGCCTTTGCATAAACAGCCGTGCGAGGCCTTTGCATAAACAGCCCTGCGAGGCCTTCGCATAAACAACCCTGCGAGGCCTTTGCATAAACAGCACTGAGAGGCCTTTGCATAAACAGCCCTGCGAGGCCTTTGCATAAACAGCACAGAGGGGCCTTTGGATAAACATCCCTGCGAGGCCTTTGCATTAACAGCACTGCGAGGCCTTTGCATAAACAGCCGTGCGAGGCCTTTGCATAAACAGCCCTGCGAGGCCTTCGCATAAACAACCCTGCAAGGCCTTTGCATAAACAGCACTGAGAGGCCTTTGCATAAACAGCCCTGCGAGGCCTTTGCATAAACAGCACAGAGGGGCCTTTGCATAAACATCCCTGCGAGGCCTTTGCATTAACAGCCCTGCGAGGCCTTTGCATAAACAGCCGTGCGATGCCTTTGCATAAACAACCCTCAAAGGCCTTTGCATAAACAGCACTGAGAGACCTTTGCATAAACAGCACTGAGAGGCCTTTGCATAAACAGCCCTGCGAGGCCTTTTCATAAACAGCACTGAGAGGCCTTTGCATAAACAGCTGTGCGATGCCTTTGCATAAACAGCACTGCGAGGCCTTCGCATAAACAACCCTGCGAGGCCTTTGCATAAACAGCACTGAGAGGCCTTTGCATAAACAGCCCTGCGAGGCCTTTGCATAAACAGCACAGAGGGGCCTTTGGATAAACATCCCTGCGAGGCCTTTGCATTAACAGCACTGCGAGGCCTTTGCATAAACAGCCGTGCGAGGCCTTTGCATAAACAGCCCTGCGAGGCCTTCGCATAAACAACCCTGCAAGGCCTTTGCATAAACAGCACTGAGAGGCCTTTGCATAAACAGCCCTGCGAGGCCTTTGCATAAACAGCAGAGAGGGGCCTTTGCATAAACATCCCTGCGAGGCCTTTGCATTAACAGCCCTGCGAGGCCTTTGCATAAACAGCCGTGCGATGCCTTTGCATAAACAACCCTCAAAGGCCTTTGCATAAACAGCACTGAGAGACCTTTGCATAAACAGCACTGAGAGGCCTTTGCATAAACAGCCCTGCGAGGCCTTTTCATAAACAGCACTGAGAGGCCTTTGCATAAACAGCTGTGCGATGCCTTTGCATAAACAGCCCTGCGAGGCCTTTGCATAAACAGCCATGCGAGGCCTTTGCATAAACAGCCCTGCAAGGCCTATTTCAAAAAAAGAACAGTAGGGACATATGATCAAATGCCACCTTGTGACCTGCGCATTACTAGGTCTGCGAGGCAGGAGTAACAAGAGGGTGAGGGCGATTCACAAACAAGATTACAAGCCTATGCACAGAGCATTGTGAAGACAACCCATGGACCACTTTCAGTGCAATCTTTTCCTCCGTCGGGTTTGAGAGATTCCTCCATCCTAAACTGCTTATTTCAGAACAGGCCCAGGTAAGTGATGGAAATCCTAACATAGAGAGACAATACTCTGAGTTAAATCGTCATTTATCTCTGCCTTAAGTATTAAGATCTTTCTCAGGGTGTCATCAGCCTGTTCGCCGTGATGTAGTTGGTTGGCGTGTGTATGTTCTAAATATATTAATCTATTTATTAGTTGAGTATGTATCTTTTCTCGCTCTTTTTTACCGCTAGCAACAAAGGTGGCAGTCTCACCCCTTAACGCAGCCTTAAAACTATCCCATACACTAGTACGTGATGCACTATATTGATTTATGTCAAAAAATTCTTTGGTCCATTGTTTAATATGCGCTATGTATTCCTGATTGGCCAGTAGTTTTCGATCAAATGTCCATTGTGGATAAACTCGATTGTATCCAGGAACTGCTAATGTAATATAAATGGAGTTATGATCGGAGATTGTCTTAGGGGCTTTGAAAATAAGAGCATTCAGGGCAATATCCATGGTTGCAAATATATAATCTATGCGTGCGTATTTTTTATGAGGATAAGAAAAGTAGGTGTATCCTGGATCTCTACTATTTTTTAAAGACCATATATCTTGAAGATTGTAACTCTGAATTAAGTTTAATACTGCCCTGAATACTCTTGGTTTCCGGCCAGAGTAATTGTATTGGCTCTGATGGGATTGAGATTGATTGAATGTTAAATTAAAGCCTCCGCAGAGAATTAAAGTGGCTGACCATGATGCTAATTCTAATTCTAGTTCGATATATAGCGCAGGGTCATCAAGATTAGGGCCATAGATGGAGCAGATAGTAATGCCCATATCTAACTGAACAATGCCCCATCTTCCATGGATATCAGCTCTTTTACGTACTGGGGTGCCTAATCTTGTTCTTGCGAAAATTGTAACTCCTCTGGTTTTCGTGGTTTGTGTTGTTGTGACCAATAAATTAAAGCCTGGTATTTTTAACTGACTTATCTCTCCTATGGGAATGTGAGTTTCCTGTATACAAATGATATCCCAGGAGCTGTGGACCATTGATTGGGAGAATTGGGCCCTCTTTCCTCTGTCATTAAGACCTGCCACGTTCCAGCATCCTAAGTTTAGCTTCCCCATTCAGTTGTTTTGTATTTTAAACAGTATTTGTAGGCCTTGCATGATAATGTGTTATCTATCAACATTCCTTTAGTAATCTCGAGCGTGCTCATTTTACATTGCTTTTTTCCTCCCCCGCCCTGCTCACCCTGGTTCCCACCCAAAACCCTCCTCAGTCCCCTCCCCCCTTGCCCCCCCTGACCTCCCAAAAAAGGCAATAAGACTCCATAAGAGTCTATAATGATGGATTAGCTTATTCCAATCAGAACTAGTGAAGCATGCAGTCTTAGGTGTATAGCAAAAAAAAAAAAAAAAATGTAGCGAAAAAGAAAAAATGAAAAAATGAATGTAGTAGAGATAGACATAAGAGAAGAGAAACAATAATATAGAATAGAATAGCAAATCTTAACCAATTCACAAGTAGCTATTTAGGTCCATTACACTAAGTTACGAAAATAAACCAGTAACCAGTATTCTCTCCCGTCGGTGGCTAGTAGAGCGTAAGTATTTGTTCAAGAATCTTTCATAGACTCTCTAGGTATTCTTTAGCCTTGATCTCAGATGTGAAAAATGTTGTTTGACCCTTATGAATTACTTTCAGCTTGGCTGGATTGTTCAGATATACTACCGCCTTCTTTTCTTGAAATGGCTTGATGAGTTGCCTGAGTCACCATCTCCTTTCAACTGTCCAATGACAGAAGTCAGGGCGTACAAAATAGGATATAGAATCCTTGCTGCGATGTTTATCTGGCGTGACTTTTGCTGAAATAGCTTGTCGAATCAAAAAGTTCCCAAAATATACTAGGATTGCACGTGGATATTTGCCTGTGGGCGCGGTAGGTTTTATAGACATAGGAACCCTATGGGCTCGCTGTACCTCATAGTTCCAGTCCCAGGTGTTAAGTTCAGGAAGGGTATCGCGAAAGAGTTGTATAATAACGACAGTCCTCCCCCTCCATTTTTTCTGGCACCCCAAGCACTCGTAGGTTATTTCTACGAAGTCTATTTTCATAGTCTTCTAGCTTCCATCTAATATCTTGAACCTGTGCTTTGTTTGCTTCGACTCGCTCATTTGTGGCAGCAGCCTCTGTTTCATTTACTACAATCCGATCCTCCATGTCATTTAATCTTTCTGTGAATGCACCCATTGTCTTTGAGAGTTTGCGAACTACGCCTTGAACCTTTTGTAGCCCTGCTCGGGCTTTGCGACTATCTTTTGAGGTCTCCTCCCGGTGAGATGCTATGGCTTGCAGAACTGTTTCCATTACTTGTGTTAATGTGGCTCCCGATGGATCAGGTTGCTCTCTGTTTGGATTCTGGTCTAAGGATGATATTTGAGGTTTTGCGATAGGGATCTGATTCTGATTCAAGGTCAAAACAGTTGGGGTATAGTCCCATGACAATTCATTGGCTCCATGATGTCCTGCTTTTTTCTTTTTGAGTATGGTTCTCCTCCTATCGCGTTGTTCTTTTTGGGGGTTGATATCTGACTCTGAGCTTAAATTGGAGTCTGTGTCATTCTCCACTTCATCAACTTCATCAAGTTCATCAATATCCCCAGACCAGCTAATATCCTCCGAAAAAGAGTAAAAGTCTGTTATATCTTTATCCGCTTCCAGCGCCTCATTGGCGTCTATGGGGTGATCATTTATTGCTGAGCCGGCTTTTGATGTTCCTGTATGAGATCTTAAGCCTTCTATAGTCTCTATGACCTCTTTCTCTTCAGCGGTAACTTGTGTTTTATTAGCCCACATTTGTAAGTCAAAATGTAAGTCTGCATTTAGACTAAGTATCTCACTCTGAGGCGAGGAGTTTATCCGCATCTCCGTGCTCGGTTCCAAGTTTAGTTCAGAGATATGGTTGACATCATTATTACTGTTACTATTACCGCTTATCGCGGTGGGAGTGTTAAGTAAAATAATGTCAATAATGTCAGTATTGTTAGGGCTTCCTGCTTGCATCTCTAGGGGGTCTGTATTCACAATTTTTTCAGTAGAAATACCGCTAACCCCCTGATTAAGCATATCTGGTCTAACTGGGGAAGCAGAATCAAGAAGAATTGCCTGTCTTACCTCTGTGGTAATGGAGTCCGGTCTCTCAGGAATATAGTCAGCCTCAGTCTCTTGTCCTTCAGGCGGTACTGGCACTTTCTGACCTCCAGTTAACTCTGTCAGCTTCGGTGCAGCAGCGTTATTTTCTTTACCCCCTTCCACCGTTGGCATTATATTTTCTTCCGTGGAGATGATGGACTGTTTCTTCTGGTTACTTTGTGGTGCCTCTTTAGCCACTTGTTTTTGGTTAGCGGCACGTTGAAACATAGTAATCACTGTTGGGGCAGCCTGCGCTATAGCTTTGGCAGAGTGGGGCGCTGCGGGAGTTTTGTTAGAAGTGGCTCCTCTCCGGGCCGGTGTTTTCTCCGCCACTGAACCTGCCGCCTCGGCTGCAGTATCGTGTAACTCGCTGCGTGTAGCACCGCGTTTACTGCCTGTTTCCTGATCTCGCAAAGCCTGATGCGCCGCTCTCGTCTTGGCTGCCGCTGATGCTACTGCGGCTGCGTTTTTCGGAGCCATAGCGCACTGCAGGCTCTGTGTGTTGGTGAGAGTTGCTGGCGTTTCAAGGTCCGTACTGGTCACTGAGTTTCCGGAGTTTGTGCAGCTCAACCACCACAGGGAGCGTTGATCGCTTGCAGATGGGCGGTTACTGATCACCAACCTCAGGACTGCATATCCAATTGCCGAGGCGAGGAGTGAGAGCGACGCCCTTGCAGGAACCGCAGGGATCAGACAGTCAGAAGGTACGACCCTTAGGTTGGCGGGCTGTATAATTTGCTCTAGTCTCGGCATCTCTTTATAACGGCGTAGTACTCTGTATGGGTTGTCAGCAAAATTCTCTCCTCATTTTTCTTCTTCCTCGCAGCGGTTTAGTTTAGATTAGCTGCATGCTCCGCTGCTCTGATCAGAGGTTGCTACCGGCGTCTAGCCTGCCGCCGCCATCTTGGCCTTTTTGAGTTAAATCATTATTTATCTCAAAAAGCAGCAGAAACTCTCCAAGCTAATCGAAATAAGATATATGAGACAGGGGAAAATGTAGGGAGACATCTTGCTCAATCTCGTAACTTCATACAAAGCATTGACTACGGTGGCCAGAAATATACCACCCAGGAAGAAATAGCTATTTGTTTTCAGGATTATTATCCAAAACTATATCAGAATGAAGACAAACAATCGATTGATGAAACCAAAGAGTTCTTAGTCAACTGGCTCAGAGAGACTAACATGGTACAAACCATTGATGGAGATACAAAGAAAGAATTAGACAAAGAAATCACCAGAATAGAAGTAGAGCTGGCAATAGCAGAATTAGCTGCAGGGAAAGCAGCAGGACCAGACAAGATACCCCTAGATCTATATAAAATATTGGGTAAAGTAATAATTCCATTTCTGTATGATCTTTTCTCAGGGATTCAATGGCATGGGAAACCCCCTGAATCGTGGAAACAAACAAATATAGCTGTATTTAAGAAAAAGGATAAACCCCCCGAAATAACAACATCATATAGGCCGATTTCACTGATCAACTCAGACTCTAAAACATATGCCAAAATTGTTGCTAACCGTCTTGGTAAGATCATTGAACAACTAGTGTCTCCCTGGCAACACGGGTTTATACCAGGCAAAAGCATCACTGACCACACACGTAGAGTAATATCTCTCTTTGACATCATGAAAATAGAGAGGGGTCAGATGTCGCTGATCTTGTTGGATGCCGAAAAGGCTTTTGACCGGGTCTCCTGGCAGTTTCTTTGGGAAATATTAGCCATCAATAACATCGGCCCGGGATTCATAAAATCAATAAAAGCCCTTTATGTAGACCCAAAAGCAAGAATTCTGACTGGTGGTTGCGAATCTGAAAATATAAAAATCCAGAGAGGCACGCGACAAGGGTGTCCGTGCTCTCCACTGTTATTCGCACTCTATATTAACCCTTTAATTATCAAACTATTAACATCGCCAGTGATAACACCAATAAAAACCGGCATATACAACAATAAAGTCCTTGCCTACGCCAATGACGTTGCGGTTCTAACAACTAACCCTACTGAGGCCTTAATCGAAATAGAAGAAACCACTAAATCATTCGGGTTCTACTCGGGATACTCTTTAAACCAAGATAAAACAATGGTTATATGCACTGATAATACACCATTTATAAGCCAATTCAGAGTTAAAAATGCAAAATATCTAGGAGTGAATATCTCGTCTAATACCGATGATATTAATACACTAAATTACGACCCTCTAATTACAAAAATAAAAATATATCTACTCAGAGTTAATAACCTTCATCTATCTATAATTGGCAGAAGTAACTATGTAAAAATGACAATATTCCCAAAGATACTATATTTGTTTCGAGCAATCCCCATTCCAATTAATAATGCTTCAATGAAAACGATAAACCAAGCAATATCATCGTTTATCTGGAATTGCGGGAAGATAAGAAGAGCTCTACCTAAGCTAGTATTACCAATTTCCAGAGGTGGTCTAGCGATACCAAACTTAACTTACTATCTGTGGGCAGCCATTCTACAACAAATGACATTCTTGACTACACCCAATCGTTATGACCATAACAGACTATCACAATATATACCATCCATTTATGAATTAACACTAGGAAGTACAGCTAGAGGACTATTACTAAGACAAATTGAGCCTTCCTATTTTAAAAAGATTAAATTTAAAATTATTACAGACGCCTTCAAAATTTGGACTAGAATTACTAAAACACTTCTAATCCCTAAATTCACAAAATATACACCTTTATGGCACAGCTCAGTAATACCCCAATACCTTAATGACAATATAACTAAACGCTGGGAGAACTTAGGCCTTATCACCATTGGCGACTTTTTAAATCCAGATGGCAGAACAACATTTGATGAATTGTATATTAAATATCAGATCCACCCCACTGATTACTTAAAATTTATCCAAATTTACACATCATTAAGACAACACATCTCAAATATAGATTTAAAACCTATACCACTCATAGACCTCACACAAAAACAATCAACCAGAATAAGTGATTTATATGAGATCTTCTTGAGTAATCACCCCGATGACCTAGAAAAAGTAGAAACTAGCTGGGCCAATAAATTAAACAATCCTAATGTCGACATAGATATGGCTTTGCAATTATCTTCCAAAGTTATATTAGCATGCAACTTAAAAGCCCAAATCTATAAAACTATATGTAACTTATATTACACACCTTCCAAACTATTTACTTGGGGTAAGATCGATCATGATAAATGCCCCAGATGCGCACTTGGTCCTGCAAATTTGATACATATGTTTTTTGATTGCCCCAAGTTAGAACAAATTAAGAAAAGCATTACAAAATATTGGACTGAGATTTTCGGCCATGAAATTAGAACATCATCAACTTTGTTTCTGCTAGGCTATGATAGCTCTTTAGATCTCAGCAACTCAGAAACTTATACAACTTGCATATGCACTGCTATTTACAGAATTATCCTAGCAGCAAGGTGGAAGGACTCTGAGGCCCCAGCATTTCAGGGATGCTTAATAGACTTATAGCAATATATAAACAAGAAGTGGCCATCTATACAACCAGAGGAAAAAAATCTCGATCATATGGGGAACTGATTTGGTCACTTGTAGCCAGTTGGTACGAACAACAGAGGGACTAATAGACCAACCTTTATTCTTATAACACTCCAAGGTCTTAAAGAACTGAAAAACTATTGCATTTTTTCTTTCTCTTACTTTACTTTTTGTTATTGACTGCTATATACCTGTCACAATTTTTATATATTTGTTTTACCTTATGAATTTTGCAAAGTTTTTGCTTTCTAATACTCATAATGCAATAATGTGTTTCTTTGTGTATTTCTCGAACCTGCTCAATAAAAATTAAAAAAAAATAAAAAGAGAGAAAATACTCCGACTAATGACATGCTTTGCATACGTTGAGTTTCGTCCCTATGGTGGTGCCATTAAGAAGTTCTTTTACAGACACACTGTCGTTTGAGAGATGGAATATTTGGCGACACTCAGGGCACGGGCTGTACGACATGCTGAAAGGCCTTGAATTCCAGTTTCAACCTGCTTCTAAAGTTTCTAAAGTTAAAATATAATATCCCAGCCCATCAAACACATCTGATGCAGTTTAGTTACATCTTGGCAGTCAGACACTTCTGTTCTTGCTGTAAGGGGATAGAACACCTGAAGGGGGTCTGGAATTATAAAGTAAGCAGGTATTTGGCCCTCAAGAACCTCACCTGAGAGGTCACCATGAGATGGTGTGGGACAAAATATCACTTTCTGGGTAGAGGCTGCGCGACCCAGATCTTGATGATATTTGACTGTAGTGTGGCAAATTTAGGCTATGCATTCCATGCATTGTAAAACTCTGGCGCATATTAGCAACAAATAGCGATTTTTATTGCTAAATGTGCTAGGCGCATTTTTTTATCGCTGTCTATTGCCGGATATTATCGCAGATATAACATGCTATTAGCAACGTTAATCTCCAATGCGATAAAATATCCGGCGATAGCGGCTCAATGCATGAATATCTCTGGAAATGCAGCGATATTCAGGCATTAACGCTAATGGGGACTTAACCTGAATATCCACCTTCCATTGGATATACAGGTTAAGTCATGGTCTGAGCAGGCATTAGGTTCTGGTGATAATAGCGCTTAGCGCAACATTTTTAATCTCTAAGCCTGCTTTGCTAATAGGCAATAGCCATGTTAGCGACTGCTTTCAGTCGCTTACAGGTTGGGTACGCCCACTTTGCATGTCATTAGCGATAAATATCGCTGACATGCAAAGTGGGCCCCAAACCGGTTGCTAGCGCCTAAAAGCTGCCACTAACTGCTGAATGTGACAGCTTGCTAATAGGGGGATAAAACTATCGCCGCTATAGCGGGCAAAATTCCAGCTAAAGCGGCGATAGTGCCCTTGCTAATATGCCCCTGTATCTTTAATCTAACGGTGAAAATAATTACAGATTGTACACAGTTTCCTGTTTGGATCAGTGACACACACATTATTATGTGTTATGTTTGTACGATGAAATAGAGGAGTCCTTTTCCACATCTTTACCAACTCTTCTCAATCTTGGTGTTACACAAAATGTCATCGATATTTGTACTTTTTTTAAATGAAGCAACTCCCTCTTCTTGTCACTCTTTCCTTTCTTTCCATAATCTCATAGTTTCTGTCTTTATCTCCTAGAACTCTTTCTTTCTCTCTTGAATATTGCTGCATTGGGTTCTTTTCTTCTCCCTCACCTGCAGCACTATGCTAAGCCTGGCCATATTTCTCCATCTCTAGCAGGGGCTCATTTCAAAATAGCAACACTCATATCAGGTCATTCACTCTACGTTTTGTCTGTGTTCAGAAAACACACAGTTATGTTCTCAGCTTGCATCTGCTCTTCATTGCTTGAGGGACACGTGGAGCTTAGCTTATTACCTCTTAATATGCTTGTGTACTCCATTCTTTAATATTTGCTTTCTTTTCCCAAAGATGCGGGGTCATAACCTCTCAGCTCTGGCAGTGGCGAAAAACCTGGCAGGAATTTCATTCCACATGGCTATACTCTCGTTAATATCTTTTTTTTCAAAGTACGCATTTAATCATTTTTTCAGGTGGACCCAGACTGTTTAAGGTAAAATTAAATAGGGCGGCATATCAAGAATTATAAGCTATGGTTCATGCATTTAAAGTCACATACATGCGAGTTCTAAAAGCTGGTAAAGAACATTTCTTGAATACAAAATAAGGAAGCTGATACATAGGTTGCGCGGCAGGCCCGCGTCTACGACACCATGGCACATTCTTCTGGGGTCGCAGTGTGTTAACAGGCGGCGTCCCCCATTTAAAGTAAGGCCACAGCTGTACAATTACTGTCAGAGGCTCTGGTCTGGTTACATGGGAACAGGTGAGTACACACTGGTGCACACTGTGCAGCCTGCTCGTGTGAGACTACTGTTATATGCAGCAACAGTACCGGTGCATAGAGAGCCTGTCGAAGAAGGGACTCTTCAGGGTTGGAATTGACATGGGGTAGGTCTTATAATGTGAGTGGGCACCCGTAGTGTTGGTCTGTAGTGCTTACTGAAGGTGGTGGTGTTTTCAGTGTGTACACTTTATGGTCCAAATCTGCCCTCTGCAAGTACAGTTTTGCTACACTTAAATGTATGTATAGGCATTTATATAGCGCACTACTTACCCGGAGGGTCCCAAGGCGCTTCGACCGCTGCGAAACCCTTCCTGGCTTCCCTGAGAGATGGTCCCTTAATGGGTATCTCCAGGGTGAGACCAGGCATCCCCGGCGGTCTGGTGGGGCCGTTAGTGAAGATGAAGCAAGCTAATGCCCAGAGTTGCCGAGTGTGATCGCTGATCAGAGTGGACACCGAGGCGAGAGAATTATCGAGTCCGCTGACCCTGGTCCAGAAGCCTGCCGCGCCGGGATTCGAACCCTGGTCCCAGGCCGTCCTCTGCTCTCAGGTCTGCCGCCTCTAACCAGTGAGCCACACTACTCCACTTAGGTCTACAGGGTCTCAATCTTGGGAAGAACATGCACCTGAGTTTGATTTTACTGTTCTCAATAGCCCACAACACACCTTATGACCCTTCAGGATTTGTCATATTTCTCTGTCAGCTCATTATCACATTCTAAATTTTTGTCTCCCCTACTGGGCCAAGTTAATTTCTCTGGTCCACAACTGTGGGATGAAAGGTCTCCACACACAAAAGGGGTTTTAATAATTCTTTGCCCAGTGCTTCGGAAAGAAAAGGTGTGGGGAAGAAATCGGCATCTGATAATTAGCTTGTCACACCACACCTGGGCTTGGCCCAGGCTCACCAAAACAAAGGAAGAAGCCCGACCCTCTGGAACACAGGAGGGACTCACTTTAAGGTTTTGATGGAAAGGGATAAGGCAGCTCTGTCAACCTGGGTGGAAGGTCCCAGGGGAGCTCTTAACAGAGACAACTCAAAGTTAACATTTTGGATTGTTATAAAATACAGTGCAGATGGGTTGGGGCAGGGGTGAAGGGAGGATGTGGCATCCTAGGATTATTGACAAGATAATAGACATGAGAGTGACACCCAGCTGGAAGGTGAGGCAACCTGATGGACTGCAAGGATGGACTATGGCTCCAGCTGACCCCTTCAACTAGGACGGCTCTCTCCAGGGTCGGCAGCTCTGGATCTCTCATGTCCCCTAAGTACCAGTTGGGAGAAAGGGCATGCTGTGAGAAATGGTTGGTTTCCCCACCCCTGCGTGACCCCCTCCCCTGCATGCCCACCTCGCAACCCCCCATGTGTCCCCTCTGCATATCCCCCCGATTGATCCCCCCACGTGACCCCCACCTCGCAACCCCCCATGTGATCCCCCATGTGACACCCCACTCAACCCCACATGCACGACCCTTCCGTGCGACACCATACACAGCAATGCTCTCGCAACCACAATATGGTGTCTAACAAAAATACAAAAAGCACAGTAATAGCAATAAAGTAGCAAGCAACAGCAGATCTTTGTGTTCTTAATTTTTCCAAAAGTCGTTTTATTGGGTCCACACTCAGCCGAAATAAATAAATAAAAAGACATCCGTACAGCAGGACAACGCGATTACTTAAAGAAACAAAGTACAGCCTCAAATCTTAATGATAGGAGCAAGCTCCAATTGAGCGCTTGCTATGCCAAAACATAACCTGTATGTGAGGAACTTACACAAACTAGCCGTTTACCTTAATAATATTTACAATATAAATGTTTTTGATACTTTCTTGATGTCTCACGGAGACCACAATTAATTCATCAAGAGTCCGGTGACTCATAGAGGAGGTTAATCCATCTTCCACCCGACTATGCCCCCCGAATTTTGGGCGACTACGTAATTACACACACCCAACATGGAGGACTAGAGTTGTTCCAATTAACCCTATGGCACATTCTAGTCTTTTTGGCAAAAAGGCTACTTACGCATTTCCGACTTCCGGTCACGTGTCCGTTCTTGGAACACGGCGACCGGGAATTAACAGAGGAGGGATTCAGAGCCACAGGTAAGAACGCGTTTTTCGTGCACTCGTCTCCACAGATGGATATCCCTATACTTTCGGATACCTCTCACTCCTCTCTCCATCTCTTTTTATTTTAATCCATCTAGTTCGTTGTACTTACAAGGATACCGAACCGAAACCAAGGTCTAGACTTTAATGTGGATCCCCTCCCGGTACAGTTAGACACTCACACGTGTCTAGGTATGTACACTGCGACCTAGCGCTTATTACATTACGTGTTTTAAGTCAAACCAATTATCACTGCCATGTCGTTTATTCCCACTTTACTTAAGAGCGTGTATTCTTATTCTTTTTCTATACAGTCTCATTTTGGTACTAACGAGCCTTACTGGGCGGCAACCGCTAACTGAGCTTTCTCAGCTTTCGCATCAAACCCGGATACAGGGTCTTTGGATATATAAGATACTAAATAAATCGGCAATATATACACAGGGTAAGCAACAGTCATCCTCACGTTGCATGGCACCCTGTAAATTACAAATCACGTGCCCTTTCTTAGTGTTCTCCCTTCTTTTACCTTTTTTACCCTTGCTATTCACAGATCCATTTACCAACATCGCGCACGCATTGCATCGACCTTTAGATGTCTGGGTCTATCTAACTAGGTAAATGACGATTAACACTAGCAGTCACTTTTGACTTGCATGGGGCTTATGATCTTTCTATAGGCCCACATCAACACTAGATCACGACACACTCACTTTTATATTCTTTGACTTGAGCAAAATACACTTTTGCACCCTGATTCCCTTTTTAAGTGTGGGATCGTCGTGAGCATGAGGTAACAGTTCACGCGATTATTTTTAATTAAATTATTTAAAAAACATAAATATTTTCTCACAAATGCTATGCACCACCATCACTATTTTTTAACATGGAAGTGCATGGTTCTTATTCACGAAGACGTACACTAGCCACGTAACAACCCGTGGATGCAAACTCACTTCCACAAGCATGCACCTCTCTGTCACTGAACAGTGCACAAGATGTGACAAAAGTGAAAAGTGTTATGTACTATACACATGTTGTTTTATTTCATCAGCCCTGAAGAGTCGTGTTGACTCCACTTTCAAACACGACGAAACACGTGTCGGCTGAGTGTGGCCCCAATAAAACGACTTTTGGAAAAATTAAGAACACAAAGATCTGCTGTTGCTTGCTACTTTATTGCTATTACTGTGCTTTTTGAATTTTTGTTAGACACCATATTGTGGTTGCGAGAGCATTGCTGTGTATAGTTTGCGAAAGTCTTTGATTTTCATTGAACGGTTTAGGGTTTTTCCGTTCGCTCTTCACGCACCACGCTCATAGACACTGTTTCTCCATTTGACTGTAACGTTTACGCTAGGCAGAGCGCCCTACTTATCTGAAACCCATCTAAACCCCATCAGCTGTTTTCTTCCGTGCGACACCCCCCACGTGACCCCCTGCATAACCCCCGCACGCGACCCCCACATGCAACATCCCCCACATGACCCCCGTGTGACCCCCCCGCATGACCGCCCCCGCGTGACTCCCCCTGGGTAACCCCCATGACCCCCTGTATGGCCCCTTGCATGACCCTCACTGCACAAACCCCCACTATGTGACCCCCCACATGACCCCCCTCGTGATCCCTATGCAACCCCTCCCGCACAACCCCTCCCCACGTGACACTCCGGCACAACCCCCTGCGCAACCCCCCAACTTGACCCCCCACGTGACCCCCACCACGCAATCCCCATGTGACCCCCCCACACGACCCCACATGCACGACCCTTCCGTGCGACACCCCCCACGTGACCCCCTGCGTAACCCTCGCATGCGACCCCCATGAGCAACATCCCCCACATGACCCCCGCGTGACCCCCCCACATGACCCCCCCGTGTGACCCCCCTGGGCAACCCCCATGACCCCCTGTATGGCCCCCTGCGTGACCCCCCCACTGCATGACCCCCCATTGTGTGACCCCCCCACATGACACCCCCTCGTGACCCCTATGCAACCCCTCCATGCACAAACCCTCCCCACGTGACCCTCCCGTGCAACCCCCTTCGCAACCCCCAACATGACCCCACGCGACCCCCCATGCGACACCCCGCAACCCCCCATGCACGACCCCAGTGCCACACCCCTGCCACCCTCCCTGCATGCACCCTCTTCACAAACATTGCCGTTAGTATTCAGATATTGCTCACAAAGAATTCCGCTAGTCTTCAAACAGTGGTCACAATCAAGGAGACCAGCCTTCATTTTGCTCTTGAAAGAGCTGCAAATAAACCCTAACAGAATACTACTAAACTTCAAATACTACTCTTCCACAGTACTACAGTCTTCTTTTATCAATCAATTGAATTCTTCATCATGTATTTGAATTCATCCAAGCTCTACAAGCTCTATATATATCCCCAATGGCCAAAATTCGTATCTCTGCTAATGAATCACATTCTTTTTCCATCAGTAGGGGTACCAGGCAAGGTTGCCCTTGCTCTCCACTCCTTTTTGCTTTATTTATTGACCCATTTTTATCCCTAATAGAAAATTCCCGTCTTATTACCCCTGTTACAGTGCACGGAATTAAATATAAGTCACTGGCATATGCTGACGATATTGTAGTGTTAACTGACAATGTCTCTCAATCTTTTCCTGCACTTGAGACTCTGGCAGCTCAATTTGGTACAATCTCGGGGTACAAATTAAACATCGCAAAAACTCAAATTATACAATCCATGGCTATGCCCATTTCACAAGCACCCATCACCACTGTTGCAACTTACCTTGGGGTCCAAATAGCGTCTGATGTAGATCAGATCCCAGACTTGAACTACTCTTCTGCAATTGACTCACTTCATAATAAATTGGAACGTCTTGATCATCTACACCTCTCGCTCTTTGGTCGATCTAATATCCTTAAAATGATTGTTCTCCCTAAATTCTTATATTTTTTTAGATCTATCCCATTGTTAATACCATCACTAACCTTGAAAAAAGCGGAAAGAATATGTCAACGATTTCTATGGTCATACCGTAAACCAAGACGGGCTGCTAAATGGACGTGCCTCCCACAGGAGCGCGGGGGGTGGACAGTCCCAAACCTAACATTCTATTACTGGGCAGCCATGATTCAACATTTTGCTGTCCCTCTTTTAGGGGATGCTGTCGAGTTACCAGCACATCTCTCTCCCTCGATATATTCAATATCCTTGGGAGACTCTATAAAAGGGATACTCACACGTATACTCGAACCTAGTTATTTTAAAAAAACCAAATTTAAGGTATTATGGACATTATTCTTAATATGGCAAAAAGTCCGACGCCACTTTAATATTTCTAAAATAATGTATTATACCCCTTTAACAGCCTCGAGAGTACTTCCATCGATATTTCAAGAGGGGGTAGCAAATATCTGGACAACTCTTGGTGTAAGGGAGATAGGTGATCTATCTGATTCAGGCCAAATAGCCTCTTTTTCGTTCTTAAAGGAGAAATTTCATCTCCATGTTAATCATTTTTTTAAATATCTTCAAATGAGAAGTTTTCTAGATAACAAGTTTCCTCAACACCCAACAATGTTCCAAAAACCTGTTATAGTAGAATCTATCAGAAGGAAATTGAAAATTGGCAATTTATATCAAAACTTTCTATCCCAACTTCCTGATGACCTTAATCATCAGAATGACAAATGGGCAACAAAATTTGGGGTTCCCATTATTGACTTAAAATATCCACTTGTATTAGCCAGATCGGTCCTGGTATCAGGCACCCTCCGAGCTCAAAGTTATATGTCTATGTTCAATCTTTATTATACACCGCTAAAACTTGTTAAATGGGGGGTGGTCTCTGGGAGTAAAGGGTCATTATGTGCCAGATGTAAATTTCCTTCTGCAGATTCAGTCCACATGTTTTTCAGTTGTCCAGAGTTAGCTATTTTTTTCAACCAAATTGAATTTTTTCTCACACAGATTACTCAAACCTCTGTTAAAATAACCGCTGAAATGGTAATCACCGGCTATGAATACTCTACGGCTCCGGAAAAAACAAGACATTTGCAAGCTTTTCTTTTTATTTCTATGGCAATGACCAGACTCTGTGTTACTTCACTTTGGATCAATCCTGAACCTCCTACTTTCTGTCATTGGAAAGCCAGGATGCTGGCATGGTTTAAACTTGAGACTTCAGTGCAGCCTTTTAGAGGAAAAAGAAGACGCCTAATTGCCTCTAAGAACTGGGCACCTTTTGAAAAATGGGTTACAAATTAATTAATTAATTTTATTGATATGTCCTTATGTTGCTTATATAATATTTTTGCTATATGTTCATGTATGATTTATGTTTCGCTGTTCTACCTCTTCCCACCACCACGGGTTGAAAAGGGGGAAAAAAAATAATAAATAAAAAAAAAAAAAAAAAAAAATGTATTTGAAGGCTAGTTGAGTAGAACTAGTATTCCCTCATTTGCATATTTCGGCTTGTGGGCATACTACATAGTCTTCATGCATACTAAATAAATACCATATTTTAATGGTAAATGAATACCGCTGAAACCACTGGAATCACACTAAGTGAAGATGTCCATTTTAGTACTTCCTTGAAAGACAAGTGAAGGTATGGGGTCGGTTCAAACTCCTCAACCATGTTCTCTATGTCATTATGGTTATCTTCACTAATAGCTGGGTTCCTATTTTGAGACATTATGACAAAAAATTTCTAACCCCTCAACTTTTGACTACCGAGACTTTTTCTTTCCTAAAATTCTAAAGGGACTTCAGCAAGGCCCTAACAAGACTTTGCGTAGTTTGGGAAAAAGCCAATTTGAAGAAATCAGAATTCTAAGGCAATTAAGGAGTTCTGTTGTGTGATCAGGTGGTAACCAAGTAGTCCAACAAATGCAAGTAGTGTATCCCAACGCAGATCCACCAATGTAAGAAACTGGCTCTATATATACTACACCAAAATGAGGTATAGTGTGTATAGAGTCCAGGTGACCGCAGAGGTATGCAGAGGTTAACGTTAGAACCTTACTCTCTATTTGTGGTAGAGTCGTCGAGAAGTAAGGCAGTATCAGAGGACAGTGTTAAGCATTTGATGTGCACACTCAGTCAGCAAATGAATTCACGCACTCAAGAAATGAACTCTAGGCCAATTGTTTTTCTATAAAAATATATACTGTTGTTTAATTTTTAGAATCAAGCGAGCCTGGCAGAGGTCAGCATTAAATACTTTACAGTAATACGTTGCTGAATATATAACAGTTTGAAAATGCAATAGAACTTGTACTTTGTTTGATTTAGAAGGGGATGCAGTAGGTTGCAACACTTAGCAAATACAATACATTGAAATGAATAGTCTTTTTCAGTAAATTACAGGAGTCAGACTTGACCCCTTTTCCCCAAAGATTTTCGCTTTTTGCCCCCCTAATTTGGGGATGTCTCCCCCATGGTAAAGGTTACTGAATAGGCCATGTGTGGTGTGAGACACCATGTTAATGTTTTAATGCAATGCAATGGTGAGCAGTTATCAATCCCCCATCAAGAAACTATACCCTGGTGAAATGTCGTATTTAAAATGGATGCCATGGCTATGTGTTGTGCGACCTGACTACAGTAGGTTAGCGGTCTAGATGTTAGGTACCCAGCCTAACAAGCCTGGCACCCAGGGTGTTCTACTCCTCCCCTGAGCCAGTTTGAACCAGTTCGCCAGAGAATTCCAGAAGCTTCTGGCACTGTCTGGTAGGTGGGATAAGGGGGTTATAACTAAGGGGGATGTACCACCATGTGCTGAGACAGAGCTGGGAAAGGAACGTGAGGGGACCTGCTGCCAGGGGATACCACCACTTGGGCTTGTGTGCTGGACCCTGCACCCATCTAGGACCCCTACTGTCCCCAGGGCTAGTGGAAGCCCCACTTCAGGAGTTCAGGCTGCTGTTCAGGAGGAGGGCCACGCTGCAGTGGAGGATGGTGTCAGCCTACTGCCCTGTTTTGATGAAGCCCCCACTGACTGTTGACCTGGCCCGGTAGTGCCTGCTGCTCTGTCCCCTAGCCCCTGGAGAAGAAAGGAGGGTCAGCCTAGGTCCCTGAAGCTGCGGGGACCTTGCGCTACACGAGCACCATATCTGAAAGTGCCTAGAAGGGAAGAAGCACCTTGGACCCCCCCAAGGAGGTGAGGAGTGTTACCCTGGGGCATGCTGCTGGTACTGTCCGCCCCCCTTTCGCTGGGTGCCTGGAAGCGCTGGGCCTAGAAGAACCGTTGGGTGCCAAAGCGCTGTGCTGTTAGGAGCTGTGCCTGCGAAGCGCTGTCTGGCCCTGGATGAGTGCTGCCTCCTAAGCGCTATAATCTTGAAGCGCTGTACCTGCTAAGCACCCTGTTGCAGAGATTGGCCTCGGTGAAGCAGCGCTGTGCTGCCTGGAAGCGCTGTTGCCCCCTCACACGCTGTGTCTGCTGACAATGTGGGGCCAGGAAGAACTGTGGGCTTAAGACGGCTGCGGGTGCCTACCCCACGTGCGCACTGCCCAAGATCACCGCCGCTGCCTGGGGTGTTCCCCGAGGAGAGAGTGAAGAAGCGGGAGCCTACCTCGCAGGTTACAGCTGTAACGGGTGACCACCCCGTATTGCCCATAAAAAGAGAGTGGCCCGACATCACCGCCCCGGCCCGGTACCTGCCATCGAGTACCGTGGTCCAGAATCCCCGCCGCAGCCCAGCGTGAGGTCAAGGAAAAGTGCTGCTGCTGTCCGCGGCCTCTGCTGCGGCCTCCGGAGCCTGGGGAGGGCCGCCGCGGGATTATAGAAGGCCGTGCTGGGCCCTGGAATCCCCGATCCACCATCAGGTGGCTGGGGCACCGGTGACTTCACGGCCGCGCCCCCAGCCCGTCGCACACGGATTGGCTGCCGTGCCCTCCGTAGGCGTATCCTGATTGGGCGGTGTTGCAGCGCCTGCCCAGAACTGCGGCCCCATTGGCTGCAGGGCCATCGAGAGTCCCGGAAGACCCGCAGCTACTCGGGGATAGCAGGGAGGCCCAAGGAAGAGTGGAGGAGCCGCGCGGGCCACCCCTGACAGCCCCCCCTCCACCGAGGGGGCAGAATTGAAGTAAAGAGCCACCCAAGTAGCCAGAACCAAGAGGTGATGTTGTGGAGCCCTCGTGGCGTCGAGGGAGCCCCGTGGGAACAGCAGAGCCCAAGGCTGACTGGAGTACACGGAGGGGGGGCCTCGAGGCACATTGTTGGTGCCTGCCCCCCCTACTGCAAAGGAGACACCAGAGGAGCCGGAGCCCCCCACAGGAATCCAGGTGAGTGGGGCATGTGGCAGAGTTGGGGGTGTGTCGCGGCACAGGGTCGGTGCCCGCCCCCGGGACCTGTGTTTGGCTGAGAGGGCATTCCCAGCCCTGAATTAATTGTACACGACACCCCTGCCCCTACTGGAAATTGTTGTCGGGCCCCGTTGGCTCTTGCTGAGTCAAGGATGGCCTAAAAGGAACTAAGTCCCCGGAACTGGGCAATAGCCTGAAGGGTGAACTGTTATTGGGCCTACTTAAGTGTTGTGGATGCCCCATGCAATTCAGCCGGAATAAAGCAGGTGGACCTTAGCACATGTCTTTGTGTAGGGCATGATCCCCCCATTGTAGATATAATTCCTGTTACGGGTTTTATGCCTAGTGCAGTGTGAGGAGGCCTATGCCCACTCCTGGTTTGGACAACAACGCACACAACTGCAAGGAACTCTTCAACATCGTGAAAGAGCTTTCCAACCCCAGCGCAGGAAACAACGACATCACCCCATCGCAAGACCTCTGCAACTCCCTCGCTTCATACTTCCACAACAAGATCGCGGACATACACAACAGCTTCAACAACCAACCAACGCACACCATGACCGAACAACCACCCCCCACCACCACCCTCCACGCATGGACCCCGATCAGCACCGAAGACACCATCCGCACGATGAACTCCATCCACTCCGGATCACCGACCGACCCCTGCCCTCACCACGTCTTCAACAAGGCCGACGCTATCATCGCACCCCACCTGCGAGACATCATCAACACATCCTTCAACACCGCCACCTTCCCTGAGAGCTGGAAACACGCCGAACTCAGCGCTCTACTCAAGAAACCAACAGCGGACCCCACCGACCTCAAGAATTACCGCCCCATCTCGCTCCTCCCGTTTCCAGCCAAAGTCATCGAGAAAACCGTCAACAAGCAGATGGCCGCTTTCCTCGAGACGAACGGATCCCTCGACCCCTCACAGTCTGGCTTCCGAGCCAACCACAGCACCGAGACCGCCCTCATCGCCGCCACCGATGACATCCGAGCCCTGATGGACAACGGAGAAACAGCGGCCCTCATCCTCCTAGACCTCTCCGCGGCATTCGACACGGTCTGCCACCGCACCCTAGTACGGCACCTCAGCAACGTCGGAATCCAGGACAAGGCACTGGAATGGATCATCTCCTTCCTCGACGGAAGAACACAGAGAGTCCGCCTACCACCGTACAAGTCAGAGGCCACCGAAGTCATCTGCGGCGTCCCCCAAGGATCATCTCTGAGCCCCACCCTCTTCAACGTCTACATGAGCCCCCTCGCGGCCATCGTACGCAAACACAACCTCAGCATAATCTCCTACGCCGACGACACCCAGCTGATCCTCTCCCTGACCAACGACCCCGCCGCCGCCAGAGCCAACCTACACGAAGGGATGAAAGAGGTAGCCGAGTGGATGACGACCAGCCGCCTGAAACTGAACTCGGACAAGACGGAGGTCCTCATCCTGGGCTCCTCTCCCTCCGCCTGGGACGACTCCTGGTGGCCTCCCGCCCTGGGCACCGCACCCAAACCGACAGACCATGCACGAAACCTGGGCTTCACCCTGGACTCCTCCCTCTCCATGACCAGGCAAGTCAACAACGTCTCCTCAGCATGCTTCAACATCCTTCGCATGCTACGGAAGATCTTCTGGTGGATCCCCACCGAGACCAGGAAGACCGTCACCCAGGCCCTCGTCACCAGCCGACTGGACTACGGCAACGCCCTCTACGCCGGTACCACCGCCAAGCTCCAGAAGAGACTCCAGCGGATCCAGAACGCCTCAGCCAGACTCATCCTCGACATCCCACGAACCAGCCACATCTCCGGACATCTGAGAGACTTCACTGGCTCCCCGTCAACAAAAGAATCACCTTCCGCCTCCTCACCCACGCACACAAAGCCCTACACGACCAAGGCCCGAGCTACCTC
This sequence comes from Lissotriton vulgaris, assembly GCF_964263255.1. Classification (NCBI taxonomy): domain Eukaryota; kingdom Metazoa; phylum Chordata; class Amphibia; order Caudata; family Salamandridae; genus Lissotriton; species Lissotriton vulgaris. Next base: position 499,152 of record NW_028248966.1, on the reverse strand, counting down.
AACAGCCGAGTCAACTTCTACGCTCCCAAACGCCACCTCCGATCAGCCAACCACGCCCTCGCCGCCATCCCCCGCATCCGAAGAGCGACTACAGGAGGAAGGTCCTTCTCCTACCTGGCCGCCAAGACCTGGAACTCCCTCCCTCCCGACCTGCGCCAGACCCAAGACCACCTCTCCTTCAGGAAGAAGCTGAAGACCTGGCTGTTCGAGCAGTAGCGGCTTCCCCCTCCCCCCCCCCCCCCCCAGCGCCTTGAGACCCTTACGGTATGTAGCGCGCTCTATAAGTGTCACTGATTGACTGGTTTCATGCCTAATGTAGTGGCCTGATAGGTGCCCACCTAATGCGTTCCTGCCTGATGTTCTGGGCCTAAGGATACTGTCCCCTGTGTTAGCCTACCCAGAAGGGGACCTGGGCTCACGGCTGATTCCCGGTACAAGTGTGTGTGCACTGCTATGCCCAAGATGTTGCCATGTCTGAACTGGGGTGGTGTGGAGTGCAAAAAAACGATGGATTTAGGCCCAGATCTCTGTACTGGGGTGAATGTATGACATTGTTCTGAATTCTGTCCATCAATTGTTGTTTTTGCATTTGTCACCCCGAGTGAGATGGGTATGCTCAGATGTGAGTCCCATGCTCTCCACACCACTGGAGTCAAGCTATCCTGGCTGGAGACAGCTGATAGCCAGAAACCGGTCCTAGGATGCTTGATTCCGGTCCAGGAAAGACATGGCTTGGCAGTTCGGGCTGGACTGTTCCCATGAGACACAGGGTCAAGGTTGATTTGCATATGGCCATGTCTGAACTGGGGTGGTGTGGAGTGCAAAAAAACGATGGATTTAGGCCCAGATCTCTGTACTGGGGTGAATGTATGTCATTGTTCTGCATTCTGTCCATCAATTGTTGTTTTTGCCTAAGGATACTGTCCCCTGTGTTAGCATACCCAGAAGGGGACCTGGGCTCACGGCTGATGCCCGGTACTAGTGTAAGTGCACTGCTATACCTAAGATGTTGCGCCTAGTGTGATTCAGGCCTGTTGCTAATTTTGTTGACACCAGGTTTATGCGCACAGTGTTGCTGGCCTAAGGAGTTTATGCATAAAGGGCTTTCCTTCCTAGTGTTTCTTTCCCTCACATTGATATTGCTGATGGTTCCTGTCAATTGCTAACGCTCTTTTTATTTCAGCCCTGAAACCCATGGACTTACCTTTTTATTCTTTCTCTGATTACACCTGTAAATAATCCCCCTGGTGTACATAGCCCTGGCGCCAGTTGGTGCCCGATTGTGATTACTGTGTCTTACTTTTGCAGGTTGGAGATAATACAAAAGTTATTATTTTTCATCCAAACTGTTCTCGTGCCTCTTTTTGTGCTGTGCCTGGTGTGTCGTCTGTGGGTATTGCGTGGATGCTTCACACATGTACTCAGGAGTTTGGCCTGCCCGCTCTGCTCCATGCTACCCCCGTAGAATTGGTAACCCCATTTCTAACAACAGGTAAGTTACTTTTTACGTTACTTTTCTAACTCAGTGCTGGATACCTAGATTCAGTACTGTTACACCCTCAGCTGCACTAGGGTGGCCGGGTGCAGAGTATTGAGGCCCAATGTTATCCGATGGGAGATAGGGGGCCTCCAGTTGGTGGCTACTGGCAAGCAGGCCACTAGGTTGTGGGAGCAAAGCTCCTAGGGTTTAGGTCAGGGCAAACAGGGAAACAAAGTAGCACAAAAGGTGCAGCCTTAACAGCACTGAGGCGGCCAGGTGCCGAGTGGTTTTTCGACTTTGGGCGCCTTCTTGTTTTCTATGGAGAACCTCCAATTTGTAAATGCACTGCAGGCAGGGAGACAAAGGACTTCTGGGTGCGACCACCACTTAAAGAGGTAAGTTGGGAAGTTAAGGGTTGGTTAGGCACCGTCGGTTTGGGCACACAGGGCTGTGGAGCATCGGATGCAGGGATGCCTTTTGGGGCAGAATCTTCTTACCAGCTCCGGGTTGCGGTCAGAGGATCCTTCTGGATTTAGGCTGCAGGCGTCGGCTGGAGGCTTGAGGCAGGTCACAGGTGGCCGGATCTTGGGTCAGGATCACTGGGGTGACCTCTGTGTGGTGATTTTCCACTCAAGCTCCAGACAGATTCAGTGGGTGCAGAGTGGGCTGGATTCAAGATCTCCGGCTGCTGCCAGAGGTTGCAGTTGAACAAATTCGGTGTTCACTGGAGAAGCAATCTTTGGAAGTGAAGGCAGACAAGTCCACCAGGGTTTTTGAGGTTGCTGGCTGCAGGACACACTGGAATTTCACAACAGCAGGTTCGAGGAGAGACAGGCCTGTGGGGCTGAGGCCAAGTCAGTGTGAGTCTTCCTCTTGTTAGCTGGCTGCACAGCTGTTATGTCCTTCTTCTTCTTCTTTTCTTCTTGTCTTATCTAGATCTGAGGAAGCAAGGTTCAGGGTGCCCCTACATACTAGATTTAAGGGCGTTACAGTTAGATAAAGGGCAGGGACCAATGGGTCCCTTCCCAGGGGTGGTTACACCCCCATTTTGCCACCCTCCCGTGGGGGGGAGGGCTGGAGCCTGTCCCTGGTCGGCTAGGTCTCCCCATCCGCTAGATGATGGGGACTCAGAGTCGTGCTTCACCTTGCCTCCCCCACCTGAGGGGTAGAGTTGGCAGAGGTGGGCACACCTCTTTGAGTGTGGGCTTAATGTGCAGAGAAGTTTGATACCAAACTTCCCAGTCTTCAGTGTAGCAGTTATGGTGTTGTGAAGTTGGTAATAACAACCTCCCAGTACCATATACTCTTGATGGCAGCACTGCACTTACAATGCTGAAGAATGGACTTGGGCACTGTAGGGGTACAGGGCGCATGCACCTGTACCCTCACCAGAGGGGTGACTGATTTATGCCAGGGAAGTAGTTTGTGGGCATGGCACACAGAGAGGTATGCCATGTCGACTCTTCACTTTGTTCTGCACCAAGACACGCAGCCTGCAAGGGCAGTGTGTGTGTGTGTCAGGGTGCAGGACCTCTAAGGGTGGCACAATAAGTGCAGCAGCCCTGAGAGGCCTTCTCTGGCCACAGTGCCCTGGTACCTCTGGTACCATTTACCAGGAGCTGACATGTGGCCAGAGATGCCAATTGCGTTTAGGCTTCAATGCAATTTTAGGGAAGGAATATAGGCCCTGGGTACCTGATTAGCAGGAGCCCGGGGCACACTTAGTCAATGAACATCAGCAATCCAGCAAAAAGTGGGGGCATACCATGCAAGAAAAAGGGCACTTTCTCACACTAAGAGGCAGTCAAGTCTTTAATTTTTGTTGTTAAAGCTCAGAAGGACAAAGTTTAGACATGAAACAGGCAATTGCTGTTGGGGGGCTAATGGTTAGAGGGGGTACCTTGCTTGGAAAGACAGAATAATTAGGAACTGGGTTAACTGAAGGACAAGACCTGACATGAGACAGCAATAACTATAAGTGAACACCGTGCATGGTACAAAAATATATAAGTTTTATTTTATTAAATTGGAGCGGTTTCTTTGTGGTTAAAATACAAACATTTTTTCTGTTGTTTTAAGTTTTTCTGTGTGTATGCCTCCACTATACATGTGATGGTAAATCTACATACATACAGTAATATACAATTTTGTTCACGGTACAGTTCAATACATTTCAATGACATTCATTATTTAGGAACTGTATGGAAACTTATTTAGACACACTAATCGTTGTAATTTAAAAACATGGCTAGATGTAACAACTACGCGCGTTTCGGCTGAGGGCCTTCATCAGGAAGCCATGCAAATATCCAAATAAACCTTAGTGGAGATAGTGCAGGTTCTCACGGAGACAAAGGTCAGAATAGTCCGGGATGTGAGACTGACTGCCTGGAAGTGCTGTCTTAAATTGCCATATTGGATTTGACAGACTAGTTGTTCGTGTAAATGGTCCTTGGAGGAATGTGGAGAGTCCTTCGTGGGTGAAATTGCTGGTTGTCACAGATGCAGTGCTCTCATGGATTAAATAGTATCGGGGGAGCCTGTGGTAGAGGTTCCGCTTGCCTTTCTGAGGTGGGGTTTTCTGATATCTGTGAATCCGGCAAAGGTTGAGAACTGTCAATTTAGTCCTACGTAGATGGATGAGCTGCAAGCTACTGTGCGGATGCCGTCATCGAGGGAAATGATACGGAAGAGATCTGTTAAATTATGTCAGCGTGCCTTCCAATCTGGGGTGCTGTAGGCGTCTATAGGAACGCTGGCATTTTACGGGACGGAAGCCGTCATGGCGGTACTAGCACGGAAGGAATCTGATACAGAGTTTCCGGTTGCCTTCCGATGGGGGAGTCTGTCGATGTCTCTGTGTATGAGACCAGGTGTACCTTTCCTTCTGTCACGCACTTGTGGTCTGGCATCAAGCACGAAGGAATCCATGTGGTCTTTGAACATCAGAAGGCATGAAGCAAGAAGTTCTGGAATGCAATATTCTATTTCTTGAATAAATGCAAAACACTGTTAGAAAGATATCACCCATTAAAAATAACACCTGCTAAAGAAAAATTCTAAAAATACCACCAGCTAAACATCGCACCAATTATGTAATGTTTGCTAGTTCGGATTATCATTGGTGTACTCCAGATTGTAACTTCAGTGGGTGCACTTGAATGGTAAAGTTATTAATTTCTGGTAAAGGTCACAGCCTCTGGTCTTGTTGTGCTGAAGGGTATTCCAAAGGACACTAAATCACCTATGGTGTTTCAAAGCGCCACATGAAAAGCAGTCAGAGAACCCAGCGACGTCGGAGACGGTCGCTCCCCTCCCTCCCTACCGACTGGTATCGTAGCGCTTTGCTGAGCGTGCCTTGCATTAATAGACATAGCGCTTTGTTGCCAAGCAGTGTTTTGCTGCCTGAAATAATTTGTTATAACATTAATTGCAGTAATTGATATAGGGCTCTGCTGCCAGCATTGTTTTCCATAGCACTTTGTGGCTAGTTACACAGTGCGTCCGAGTTCCCTTTTGGCTCGCTGACATTTTGTTGTTGTGTATCCCAGCCCGTCCCCCCACCACGCTCCCGCCTCCCAGCTGACCCTCCCTCCCACTGGAAGATAGGAGCTGACCTGACCGCTCCAGCGCTGTGACCATTCCTGACTCCGTCGGAGACGGTCGCTCCCCTCCCTCCCTACCGACTGGTATCGTAGCGCTTTGCTGAGCGTGCCTTGCATTAATAGACATAGCGCTTTGTTGACAAGCAGCGTTTTGGTGCCTGAAATAATTTGTTATAACATTAATTGCAGTAATTGATATAGCGCTCTGCTGCCAGCATTGTTTTCCATAGCGCTTTGTGGCTAGTTACACAGTGCGTCCTGTTTACCTTTTGGCTTGCTGCCATTTTGTTGTTGTGTATCCCAGCCCGTCCCCCCACCACGCTCCCGCCTCCCAGCTGACCCTCCCTCACCCCTCCCCTTCCACCATCCATTTATGACAGATGCTTTTGCGCGCTGCGTTCACTAGCAGCGGTCGCGCCCCATGTGCGCCGAAGGTGCGCCAAAGGTAAGCCTGTCTACGCCCGTCCACGCCTGGACCGCGCCCAGCACCAGACCCCCTGGCCCCCGCAAACAGCACTCCCCCCGCATTACGTATTACGCCGTCACCCTCCTAGCCCTTAACCCCGGACGGACACCACAATGCTACAAGGCTGCCCCAGGACGTACCCACGGTCCCTTCACCTGCCACTCCTGCAAGTTCCCCTGCATCAAGTCCCACACCAAACCCCCTAACTCCAAACACAGCTCCGACTCCAACCACCTGAAGTACATCCTGTTGAACACCCGCTCGATCCACAGACACGCCACTGAACTCTGGGACGTACTCAACACTGCTTCACTGGACATTGCTTTCCTTACAGAAACCTGGATGAACGCATCATCAGCACCCGACATCGCCATAGCCATCCCGGACGCTTACAAAATCATCCAAAAAGACCGCATTAATCAAACAGGAGGAGGCATCGCCATCGTCCATAAGAACACCATCAGAATCACGACCAGCTTCGACGATAACCTTGCAACTGCCGAACACCTCCACTTCCAGATCCGCACCGACCCCAGGATCACACTCAGAGGCACCCTCATCTACAGGTCACCAGGAACCCGTAAACAATTCAGCGAAGTCATCACTGAATTCATCAGCCCACATGCCCTCGCCTCCGAGAACTACATTCTACTGGGAGACTTCAACTTCCACCTGGAGAAGAAAAACGACAGCAACACCACCACCCTTCTGGACAACCTGGCCAATCTCGGACTCAAACAACTTGTTGACACCCCCACCCATGTAGCCGGACATACGCTCGACCCAATCGTCACCACCAGCAAACACATCTCCTTTGATCGTACCACAGATCTTCATTGGACGGACCATAGTTGCGTTCACTTCAGCTACAAATCTACCTCGACCCACCACCCCCCACAAGCTATTCCGCGAAGAAACTGGAACAAAATCACCACCGACCAACTCCTCACATCGCTCAACCAAAACCCTCCCACCCTCTCATCGGACCCAAACCAAGCTGCCACCAAACTCAAACAATGGATCACTCACAGCGTTGAAGAATTAGCACCCTTGAAAAACCACCAAACCAAACAGGGCAGAAAAAAGGCCCCCTGGTTCAACGATGACCTTAAGAAATCCAAGAAACTATGCCGCACTCTCGAGAAAACATGGAGAAAAAACCCAACCACTGACAACCTGACCACCTTCAAGACAGCCACCCGCAAACACCACCAACTGATCCGATCCACTAAGAAATCAGCATTCAAGGATCGACTCGACAACAACGCCCGTAACAGCAAGGAACTATTCAACATCGTCAAAGAATTTACCAACCCCACCCCAGCCTCAAACGACATTACTCCCTCCCAAGACCTCTGCAATTCGTTATCCTCCTTCTTCTACAACAAAATCGCCGACATACATAACTGCTTTGAGAACATTTCCACAGAACAGTCCACTCCACCCGCCTCCGAACCTAAACCGCCCTCTAACAACCTTAGCGACTGGAACCCAATCACCACTGAAGACACCATCCGCCTAATGAACTCCATCCATTCAGGTTCACCAACCGACCCCTGTCCCCACCACATCTTCAACAAAGCAGATTCCATCATCGCACCCCATCTCCGTGATGTCATCAACAGCTCCTTCAACTCCGCTACCTTCCCAGAAAGCTGGAAACACCCCGAACTCAGCGCCCTCCTGAAGAAACCCACGGCAGACCCCTCTGAACTTAAGAACTACCGCCCCATCTCCCTCCTCCCATTCCCTGCCAAAGTAATTGAGAAAGCCGTCAATAGTCAGCTCGCTGCCTTCCTTGAATCCAACAACTCCCTCGACACCTCACAGTCCGGCTTTCGAGCCAAACACACCACCGAAACTGCCCTCTTTGCAGCGACAGACGACATCCGAACACTACTGGACAACGGAGAAACAGTCGCCCTCATCCTACTCGACCTCTCTGCCGCCTTCGACACAGTCTGCCACAGCACCCTCATACAACGCCTCAGCAACATCGGCATACAAGGAAAAACAGCAAGCTAACAGAGGAAAGGTTTGAGCAAAGTACCTGCACCTGTCGTAGTCCGTGACTTAGAATAATATGATGGTGCTTGAGAGACCTAGGAACACAACCCTATAAGTTCCTCTCAAGGACAAAAGTCCTAAACAAAACAGCATACACTTTGGAATCAGCACCCATCAACAAAGTAGTTCTTGTAAAATACAAGTAATGTCACTACTTTGAATCCACGCTGTCTGTTTTGCAGGTCACCATGCCGGTCTCGAGTCATTCCTGAATACCCATAGGATATGACAGATTCTACAAGTTTCTTGTGAATACCAAGAATTCTCCAGCCCATACCGCTTAGTATAAAGACAGGTGTTTTGAGCCCTGAAGAAGTCTCATCAAAAGAGACGAAACGCGTTGGCTAGAAAAGAGAAAAAGAAAAATTCATTGTGATTTGATCATTTGTCTACAAAAAATAAAGGATTGAAAATACACGTCTATCCAGCTCGGTCCTGTTCATTTGATACGGATGTTTCCTATTATCTTAAAGGACATTACTTGTATTTTACAAGAACTACTTTGTTGATGGGTGCTGATTCCAAAGTGTATGCCATACAAGGAAAAACCTTGGACTGGATCATCTCGTTCCTTGCCGGGAGAACCCAGAGAGTCCAACTTTCCCCATTCAAATCAGAAGCCACCGAAGTCATCTTCGGTGTACTACAAAGATCATTGCTCAGTCCCACCCTCTTCAACGTTTACATGAGTCCACTCGCTTCCATCACACGACAACACAACCTTAACATCATCTCTTACGCTGACGACACCCAGCTGATCCTCTCCCTTACCAAAGACCCCAACACCGCCAAAACCAATCTTCACGAAGGCATGAAAGAAGTAGCCGAATGGATGAAAAACAGCCGCCTTAAGCTTAACTCAGACAAAACAGAAGTCCTCATCCTAGGATCATCCCCCTCTGCCTGGGACGACTCATGGTGGCAATCGGCCCTGGGCACAGCACCCATACCCACAGACCACGCACGTAACCTAAGCTTCATCCTAGACTCCTCCCTCTCGATGACCAGACAAGTCAACATTGTCTCATCCTCCTGCTTCAACGTACTTCATATGCTCAAAAAAATCTTCTGTTGGATCCCCTTCTAGGCAAGAAAGACTGTCACCCACGCACTGGTCACCAGCCGACTGGACTATGGAAACACCCTCTACGCCGGAATCACAGACAAATTACAGAAAAAACTCCAACGCATCAGCCAGACTCATTTTAGACATCCCTCGCCAAGATCACATTACCGGTCACCTGAAAGACCTCCACTGGCTTCCCGTCAACAAGAGAATAACGTTCTGTCTCCTCACCCACGCACACAAGGCCCTCTACAAACTAGGACCCGAATGCCTCAACACACGACTGTCCAACTACACACCCACCAGCCAATTAAGATCCTCCAATCAAGCCCTCGCTGCAGTTCCGCGCATCCATAGATCCACCATGGGAGGAAGATCCTTCTCCTACTTGGCGGCCAAGACCTGGAATTCTCTCCCTACTCACCTCCGCCTTACACAGAACCACATTTCCTTCAGAAAGGAACTTAAAACCTGGCTTTTCGATAAATAATGCACCCCCTCCCCCAAGCGCCTTGAGACCCTCTGGGTGAGTAGTGCGCTATACAAATTCCTGAACTTGAACTTAATTTACCAGTAACAGCTTCATTTAAAAGAGAATGATGCAGCACGGCACTGAAAGCCATTTTGCTGCAACCAGCTACACAATTTACAAAGTACATTGATGCATCATATTAACAGCAATATGACACATATGTGTGCTTTCCCCTGCGCTGGAGCACAATTGGCTGCCATGCACCAGTGCAGGCACCCTTGTGTCCTTTTGCAAGGGAGCCTGCGTTGCAGGGATTATCGTTTTGTGCTGGAATGGACATCTTTTTACACAAAAACAATAATTGACCTCATTTTCCTCTTTCTGCACGCATACAAAGAGGAAAGAAACAAAGAGAAATAGAAATATTTTCCTTGTTGCACCCTTTCTACACTTCCCTTGGAGAGGCGTAGGATTCTGACGCATTCCCAGATTACAAAATATTGTAAATTAAGGAGTGTTTCTTGTTCCATGGATGTTGCATGGGAACACCCACAGCAACACCCATAGAATGCTCATGGAAGGCGACTTTCACACAGGGTAATACGAGAAAGTGGCCCATATTTACAGGGCCATGAATAATCACGTAGGATGACTTCACGTGTCGGTATGAATATGGGCAAGCCGATTGCGCCACTGGTGCATAAAAAACAGTGATGCACCGGTTGCACAATGGGCTTGTAAATGAGGCCCTAAATACGTAACACTGCACTCACAACGCACCTGAGCACATTACACACATTCGTACCAACCGTTTCAACTAGAGTAAATATCCACCCAGTGTTTTACTTTTCTCAGTGCAATACTGGCCCCTAGTGGAGACTGACATTACAGCACATGGAAGAAACCCGTCCAAAAGAAATAGTATGAAAGAAACAAACCCTTATAATACATGACACTCTGTAATCCTTGTATAACGCCAGTCTCTAATTCATTTACAATACATTGCACTGTAGTCCCGCACTTAATGTTATCCCAAGAGGGTGTGCTGACACCAAACATGAAATTAAAACACAGTTCATCACCATCCAGTGGGCAAATTCAAAGAAACATTACTGGTTTGCTGGAAATCTGCTGCACCTGTTGTTCCTAATGTGACAAAATATAAAGTCACTCAGGACTACTAATACCGGCCTCCACTTGTTGTGATACTCAAGAGGCCCACTTCAGGGTGGAACTTGGTGAGCAGGTGCCCGCAATAATCACCTGAACTGTCACGCTGTTGGCCTGTGAGCAAGGACTGGGGAAGTGTGAAACACGTTAGGCCTCTGAAAATAAGAATTCTCTGTATGTTGCTGGCTTTGCTGCAATCCAGAATAAATTAATGGAATCTGTTTGGGTGTGAACCATCGTCTGAGGGCAAACATTCTTGTGCATATATAGGTATGTAGGTATAGTTAGGACCTAGTTTCCACAGGAAAAAAAGTATATTCTTTTGCCAATAACCTTGGCCCCATTTGATAAAATTTCACAAACTTTTCAAAACAAATACAATGCTCACTTCTGCTGATATTTAAAATGTTGTGTGGGGCCGAGAATATGGGGGTGCTTAAAAGTCTGTTTTCCCATGTTAATTCCCATAGGACCTGTACACACAGCTACAGCCCAAACTGCTGAACGGAACTACCGCAAATTTGTCAGGAAAGTAGATGTTGGTTCAAGTGCCTTTTTGTGATTTGGTGTAAATCTGATCAGTACTTGCTGAGAAATAAAAAATAAAAAATCCCAATTGTATATATAGGGATGCTGTGGATCTGCGACCCCTCACGATCCTGTGCTGAGATCTGATTGGCTGCCAACCCTTTGAACCAGGAAGTGTTGGCAGCCATCTTGTGAGTTAGTAGAACTGAGTCAGAAGAGAAAAACAATAAAAAAAATGGGGCAGGGTAGAAACACCCTGCCCATCTAGGCCTCTTGGGGCCAGGAGGGGGTAGCCCACAGAAACCTTCAGGGCCAAACAAGAATTTTAAAAAAAATCAGTGGGAGTCACGCTGGATCCATGACTTCCGTCAAAATTCAAAATAAAAACTGAAGTGCGGGCTTGTGCTTCAGGTCCTGGGGCATAATGAAAATATAGGAGGGGGCACAGGGGACCCCATCTTCAGGCTGTTCAAAGCCCCGGGGACTGGCAAAGGTAAAATAAATGATGTGGGGGAGGCCATAGGTCACACCGGCAACCCCAGTGACTGCCATCTCCCCAGGACTTGAATCACAAATAATGCAGGGGGAACACTGTTTCCACAGGCACTTAACATTAGGAATGTGGAGGGGCCAGCAGGGACCTCCCGCATACCCAATGCAATAGGCCTCGCATTTACGCAAGTTTGAGCTATTGACATTGCAAATGACAGTGCCTTTTATTTTTGATTTTAAAACATAAATAAATGGCATTGTCATTTACAAGTCACCTAAATGCAAGACCTATTGCATTGCAAATGCTTGTTAAAATATGCAATGGTCACTGCGAAGTGAAAGCCCTGCCCTTGAGGTTACCCAGGAGCAGCGATGCCTCATAGAGAAAATGGACAATGTGAAGGGTTGGAGGAGCGGGACAGAAGTAATAGAGCCTGGCTGGCGGTGAAATTAATGAGGAAAATAGACTCTCTTGAAACTGGGCTCAACCTGCAGCATTGGCAGTTCCTCGCGGTCCCCTGTGCCTTGCAGCCCTGCAACCGAGCAGCCCACAAATGCCTCGGGCTAGTTATGCACACACTGACATGCTCACCCCCACTCAGCGCCACTCCACAAACCTCTGTCACCGGAGCTGCCTCTCTCAATCCCCAAGGTACACATAGTACCTTCTGAACTTACCAGCAGTGTGAGACTTGCCCTGACTCAGCTCTGCACAGCTCCAGCTGATGCTCAGGGGGTGCCAGGCCCAGGACAATGGCGGCGCTGGGCCACACTGTCACAGTTACACCGTGCAGAGAAGGACGTTAAGTGCAGCCCTTGGGATGCCGGCAGACAGACAGCTGATCAGTGGTCCAACAGATGCTGCTTTTTGCTGATACTTGATCTCTTGCCTTTGTTTTCTGTGTAGTAAACTATCATTCCAGAGTTTACACATCATATGCTGACTGAAAAAATGCGAGCCAAGTCTGGATCCATACTCGAGCCAGCCTGCGGAAAATGAAGGGCGCATTCGGCTTAAGAACTTGCCCGTGCCGATGAAAGGAGATAGCTAGTATCTTATTCTATAGCATAAACAGTAGAGCTTATACACTGCTTGCTAACCATATGTCAAACTAGAGATGTAGTAATACTAGGCGAAGAGTATTGACAGGGAGCGTGCATTCCATCCCCACTGAGAAAGAGGGAGCGAGCACAACATTGCACATACTAGACAAAAAGACAAACTGCATTTCTTATTAGGACAGGGAGACAAGGGGCTTTTTAGGTTTCGTCTGGCCGTAGCACTGCAAAGCAGTGCTCCGCCCAGGCGAAATCTCATGTCCTACAGTATGGGGCTTTGTCACGCCTCTGTCTTCCATTGGCTAGCTCCATAAATAGAGGCTAGCCATTGGAAGAGATTGGCTGTCAATCACTATTTCCCCGTCAGAACGCGATTCGGGGGCGTTTCCGTGTCTTTTTTTAAGTCCCACCCTCTCCTCTTCCCATTGGCTGGAATTTTACCTTCCAGCCAATGGGAAGGGGAGAGCACGAAAAATACACCCCCGAATCTGCCGGCCCGGGACACCCCCGTGACCTCATTCCCCGGGCCGCGCTGCGATTGGCTGCCGGCCCGGGACCTGACTTGTTTTTATTATGGTGTTTAAATGAATGGTTTTAATTAGCTACCATAAATACATCTGAACTTGAATTTGACTGTGCCCATTGCTCCTCCGAAGCCTGCCTGCATACTGGCGTGAATCTTTTCAGTTTCAGCCCAGCCCTCAATGTGATTAAATTACAGTTTCCCATAAATGTTCCTAATATGTCCAGCAATAAAATTGAGTGGTAGGTTCTCGATGCGATTGTTGACCATTTTCAAATATGGCGATACTTACTGCTATTCTCCTCAAAGGGGCACTACCCCCGATTTGTAAACCATATTGAAGACAGTTTTGAGTATAGGGTTTCATAAGAAGAAAGCCTGAGTTCCGTCTACATCTGATGGTCTTCTGCTGGGGTCTGGTGCTTTGTGCGGTCTCTGACTCTAGGTCGCATAAATTGCCTTCACGTTAGTGAATTGCAGTTCTTCATTAGACCTAGTGATGTATAGCACCACGATGAACAAGTATTGCTGCTGTTCCATTAAAGCCCAGCTAGAATCGCTGGTTACTTCTCATACTGACCAGTATTGAGCATGGCTTCTCAGGAGGGCTAGAGAGTCGTCTAAACTCAATGCCTCAAGTAATCCTTCCCCTCCCTCTCTCCTTGGTAAACACACGCACATTATTATGTTAAGGCAGAAAAGCAGGTGGAGCACGTGTGTTGTTTTAAAGCTTTAGCGTTGTTCACTACTGCCACCTAGTGCATTTTTATAGTGTAGGCAGAGCAAGTTAAATGCTTCTAACTTGTTGCAATGTAAGTTAGGCACACACTTTAAAACTAATGTTGAACTGGGTCCAGTTTTCACATGTTTATTGCAGCATTCATTCAGGAAATAAAAGTTGTACTAATGAGGCGAAACCTTAGCCAAGGCAGTAGTATTACCATCCCTAGCTGAAGAAATGACTGGAACAGAATATGATCTGCCAAATGAAAAAGTCTTGACGCATTTTTTCTGTTTCAAACATGTTGGAAATAATGATTTCTTTTTTGTCATGAAAACTTTTGCTTTATTATTGTCCAAATGTATTTACCGGGCAGGCAGTGTTTAAAAAACAGCAGGTGCCTCATTTATGAAAAGTGACGCATCGCTGCGTGAAAACAGCGAGGCGTCACTTTTCATTGCGCCCTCCTTGCGACACCAATGATGCATCATATTTACATTATGATGCATCATTGCGCAAGGAGTTACAGATACGTCAGTATTTCTGATGTATCTGTATGGTGCAAAAGTGACGCATTGCTGGAGTGTGTCACAAAAGTGACGCAACTCCAGCAATGTGTCCTTTCACATGGGGCAATCCCCATGTGAAAGGGCCTGTATCAGTCTTACGCCTGCTGTGAGGCAGGCGTAAGAAATTGACGCATTTGCGTCCTAGATGTGGCACAGTGAAATCTTATAGATTTCACTGTGTCACTTATATGACCTTTTCTTGCGTCAGAACGCCCCCTGCATACATTATACCTGGCGCAGGTCTAATGTAGCGCAGGGGTTTACAAAGTGACGCATCTACCTAGATGCGTCACTTTGTAAATATGGTGCAACAAGGCACATTTTTTACGCTGCTGGTGCGTCACAAAAAGTTACGCACCGGCGGCATAAAAGTGACGCACAGCCTCATAAATGAGGCCCCAGGTATTTCAAAATGTCGCTTAGAGTACAGGGAAACCCCATTTTATTTCCTTTTTTAGGTTTCGCCTGGCGTCCACTGCGCAGCAGTGTTCGTGCAGGCGAAGTCTTTTGTTTAGCAGTACGGGGCTTTGTCCCGCCTGTCTCTTCCATTGGCTAGCTCCATAAATGGAGGCTAGCCATTGGAAGAGAGATCTGTCCGTTATTCTCCGAGCAGATTCGTGGGCGTTCCGGAGAATTTTTCTCATCCCGCCCCTTTTTGCCGTCATGAAGACGTGGGCCACTCTGGGCGTGTACTTTTTTTTAACATGGATGCTTTTCCTCATTGCTAAGATCGTCCTGGTCCCGCATGGTTGTATCCCGCTGTCCGTCCCCCAACCCTGTGAGTTAATGAGTGGTCAGATGGGCGTGATTACACTTACGTTGCTCATGCTATGGTATTCGTGCTATGGTGTTCATGTTCGGAAGTGTGTGGGACAGCTAAAAAATGGCCGCTCTCGTGTTTACATTTCTTTTTTATATATAGCGTGAACTCGACCGGAAGACCGTGCGCTTTTCATGAGTATTAGTTATATTAGGACATGTAAATATAATTTTTGTAGGCACGGTGAGATTAATTGATTTGCCCTGAATCACAGGATGGTGAGCTAACGCCGAGACTTGCACCTGGTTCCCCAGTTCCAAAGTCGTCAGCTCGGGTCGTTGCGCTACATCCTTGTGTTCCATGAAGCCTTGCGCTGCAGCTGTCCCCGTCTTGAGCGCGGTGCTTCGCCCTCTTTAGTGGGTGGCAGGACTTGTGGATTCCCTCATTAGGAGGGAAGCTGGGAAGCTGTTCTCCTGCAGGCTCCTGTTCCGTGTCCTTTGCCTCACATTGGAGGCCACCTCCCTCTGTCAGCCCAGACAGTCTGCAGGATTTCTCAGCCAGCCTTGGCAGTGGAGAGGGTTCTTGGCAGAGTGTCGTTGGCAAGATTATGGGCACTCTTTTTGGCTGTATTCCTTTGGCGGGGGCATGTGAATAAAGAGAGCATTGTCTGCAGACTATGCAAGGACAACATAATAACTTGCTTTGTCATTGCCATTCCACAGCTGTGCCCCCGTACCTTACAAGCCAGATGTAATTCTCATTTCGTAGCATGTGGCACCGCTGCACATCTGGCTCACAATTGGGACTTCCTCTGGCATTCGTTAAAGAGGTCGAGCATTGTGTGGTCGTGTAGTCTGTACTTCCCGGCCTCGGTGGAGCTGGCCTGCTACACACCGATATACCTTGGGGGGATGCCTGCTCTGTGGTAAGGGTTTCAAGAGCTATCACTAGTGGCAATGTGGAGGGTTTACTTTGATGAGCAGGTTGTGAGGGCAATGAAAGGGCTAACATCTGTGACCGATGTGTCATTGTGGTGTATGAGAAACTGATATAGGTGATTCTAAGCAGGCCGCCCGATGAACGCTTTTCCAGGAGGCCTTGCCCCCTGGGTGCTCAGATGTCTGCAGGCCCCACCCTCAGCGGCGCTCCTGGGCTTCCTAGCCCCACCCTCTATGGAGCTTCATGCCACTGACGTCACCCTCGTCTCTCAGGACTCTGGTGGGAGCCGGATGGAAGGGATCGAGACCGGCCGCGGCTGCACGGACGGGAAGTAGCAGGGGGCACAGCCACACAGACGCCCCCACCATCACCATAGTAAGGAGCCGCTGTCAGATGAGTTCGGGCAGAGAGTTCACTAAAGTGACATACCGGGACAGGGTTAAACTGGAGTATTAGGAAGAGGGAGGCGAGTGTGTGTACAGCGCTACAGGGAGCAACATATACCCGGAGAGTATACACAGGGGCAGCGGGCACTGACGAACCAGGACAGTGGGCACTGTCTCATGGGGTGAGGGATGGTCATCGGTACAGGACAGTGACGAACGTGCCACCACCACCATACAGGGGTTAGAGACGTGTTTGCCTCAGTGGACAATGTGTTACTGGGCCTGTGCCCACAGAAGGTAGTTATTTGGTTCACTGAACAGTAGGCTCTAGGGCCAAAGTGCACCACCGGTTGATACAAGAGAGAGAGTGTAGAGTGCCACGAAGCTGTGGGGGCTTGTTTTGTTACGCACAGGGAGAGTGGGTGTGTGTGTGTGTGTGTGGCTCTGGGTGCGTGTGTATGTGTGTGTGTGTGGCTCTGGGTGTGTGTGTGTGTGGCTCTGGGTGTGTGTGTGTGTGGCTCTGGGCGTGTGTGTGTGTGTGTGGCTCTGGGTGTGTGTGTGTGTGTGTGTGGCTCTGGGTGTGTGTGTGTGGCTGGCTCTGAGTGTGTGTGGCTGGCTCTGGGTGTGTGTGTGTGGCTCTGGGTGTGTGTGTGTGGTAGTAATTGCTGTCTGCTGAGCTCGTCCGTAGGGTACAATAGGTCTCACATTTGCGAGAGATTAAGCTATTGGCAATGTAAATGACAATGCCATTTATTTATCTGTTTTCAAAACCAACACATAAATACAAATGTTGTCATTTACAATGCCAATAGCTCTAACTTTTCCAAAGGCGAAACTGTTGCATTGTAAATGCTTGTTGTCTTTGAGCCCAAATTGAATGCTGTGTTTCCCAGAGGCTGCCAGCTGAATTTAAAGTCAGAGATGCCTCGAGACAACAGATGCCCTAAAAAACAAAATCATCATATCGCAATTTTGCAGCATGACCTCCGGGTCCACCGCAGCTCTGGGCTACAATCTGTAAAAAGAATAAGTAGCAAATGGCAGAACACAAAAAGGCTCTCACGTACCTGGTGCTCCCATATATCTCAGGGCTGCTTTTTTTCTAACAAGACAGGGGAACTAATCTTGAAATTCCACCAAACACTTTTGCGAGTTCAGTTTTCTTTAACTTCGTTCCCGTGACGTTTATCAGATTGATACATCGCTTCCGCATTCGAGATGCCACTGTGTTGAGTGCACTTTATTTACTGTATAAAACTCGGGAGCGCCGGCTGCCAAGATTGAATTTCCAATAGTTACAAACAAATATCGAGACATTTTCATGCTGCCAAAGCCATCTGAATAACATGTTCCGGATCTTCCGGCTGGAATCAAATTCACTTTCAGCGTCACATAAAAAGGAGGATAATTTGGGAGAAAAAAAACGTAGAGTGGCACGTTAAGTGATCAATAAAAACAGCTACATTTAACGGAAGTTCTGTGGTCAGTGACCAGACAATAGAACGTAAGTGAGCGTTTTTACCAGCCGGTTAACTTGCAAATGATAATCTACATGCATATGCAGTCTAAGAAAAACGCAGTATCCTGGGGACTGTTAAAATGTAGTTCCAACCTTGGCGCATTAAGTCAACCACTGCATTTTCAACAAATAGAAGTTGGTCGTGTTGGACGAGTGCAGCCGCGCCGGATCTTTAAGTGTGCGTGTTCAGAACAGCCGGGAACGCCTTGTTCCGCGGTGCCATTAGAGATGCAATCATCCAGCTTTGACAAGAGAGAAATGACACGAGGGAAAGCTGATTTACACGACTATAGTTACTGTCGACATCATAACTCTGCAAACATGATAAACTAGAGGACGAATGCAGTCATCGCAAGTGAAACAAAGGGAAATCGCCCGAGGTTAAATATACTCCCCTCTTCTCAAGAGGGGGGAAACTAGTCCGAAGCCAGGCGTGCTCGAGAAGCAGTTAGCAGGGAGAAGGGAAGTGAAGGGAGGCGGACGGGGGCACAGGGGATGAACCCCAAGAAAGTCATGGTAAATAAAGGTGCAGCAGAGACTATAAATTAGCAGCGGCAAATGAAGTGATTCGCCCACAATCATTGAACATTACGTTAAAACCAACAAGGCAGTAGTCCCTAAATAAGTAGATAACCCCAGGCTTCGGAACTAAACTGTAGTTGGTCAGTGCTGCTTCCTGCAAAACGGCAGCAAAACGGAAGTGAAGTTTCGGATCACCAGCCGATCAATGAGCTAAATAATAACAACAATGCCAGATATGCCCAAAGGGAAGCGAAAATACAAATATAAATGCAATGGGCGGAGTTTCACCACTAATACTGACTACTTCATGCCTCATACAGGCACCATGCGCTGCCTATGCAAGACCTACAAATGTGGAGGAGGCATTTCAGCCAACCCATCAGTTTGAGGGACCGTGATCTACCCAGGGCACAAAAACACAACAATGAAGGGAGTTTGTTGCAGACTTCTGCCCCCGGGAACCATCACCACCCTGGTCTTGCACCAGCAATGTCCCAGGGTGCCCGACCCCTGGACATTACCGTTTGCTATGGCAAGGCGGGAGCTGACCTCCCGCCATGTTATGGCAAACTCAGCTTAGCTTTCAGCAAACAAAAGCACAAAATGCTCTCACTTGCTGAAAGCAGAGAATGTGACTGTTTCCCCGCCCGCCATGAAGCGAGCAGGGAAACAGGCATTACTTTGGGATCTAGGAAGCTGCATGTTAGCAGCTCCCTTGGTCACAAAGGAAACTGACTCTTGCAGGTGGCGGGGGCATCATGAAAATATAGTAAAGGGTGCAAGGGAGCCCCTCCTTGGGCTGTTCAAAGCCCTAGGGACTGCCACCTCCTTGGTGCGGGGGCAGCTAGTGACATTTGAAAAAGGTAGGGCGTAAAATAATTGTCATACTGCACTGCGGATTGCGAGCTTGGCGGCAAGCCGGAACAACTTACCAAGGGTTTAGGGGGGTCCTAGCCACAAGAGTGGACAAATGGTGCATTTTCATACTTTAAATCAGAGTACCAACACTTCTCACCAGGGCTGCTCTACCTTAAATAAGACAGTACCAACCGTTCTCACCAGGGCTGCTATACTTTAAGTAAGACAGTACCAACACTTCTCAGCCAGGATGTCATACTTTAAATCAGAGAGTGCCAGCAGTTGTCATCAGGGCTGCTAAACTTTAATTAAGAGAGAGCCACGTGTTTCTGCGTGAGATACCTCTTTAGAGTAAGACTCTGCCCTCCAGAAAATTGTGCCACACTACACAATTGTTAGGAGAGTATGTAACATTAGACAATAAAAAGAGATGCAAAATGTGTGGGGTTCTTCTAATCTAAAGTGTGAGTGCCCTTTTGAAATAACTGGCCCTTTGGGTAAAGTGTGTTGTAAACAAAATGTTGCTGAAATAGTGAAAGAAAACATGTTTATTATAATAAAGAATGACTATTTCTATTCTGCCCTGATTAAATTGCATTTAAAATATATGTTTTTCGTTTCTTCACTCATGCAAAAGCCCTTCATTTGGTATATCATGGGGATATTAACAACATCTGATTAAAATACAAGTTCCACACACGGAAGAAAGAAACCCGGCAACGATTAGAATATGCTCATGGAATGTGCACGGATTTAGTAGTATGGAGCAGGACCACGAAACCCAATCATTTTTTGGTGAAAAAGCTATAATACTCCTTCAAGAGACCTGGAACCCGACTCACCCAGGAATTCCAGGATTCACTGATTATCACATACTAGCAGAGAGGCTGTCAAAACATGGGCTTCCACGAGGCGGGCTATCAACTTTTGTGTCACAAAAATGTAACTGGGAACAAGAGGAACTGGACGTCGGGCTAAACTGGGTTCAAGCCACAAAAATCACAATAAAGTCCCAGTACCAGCTTCTACTGTTAAACATCTACATACATCC
This sequence comes from Lissotriton vulgaris, assembly GCF_964263255.1. Lineage (NCBI taxonomy): Eukaryota > Metazoa > Chordata > Amphibia > Caudata > Salamandridae > Lissotriton > Lissotriton vulgaris. The sequence goes on along the minus strand of NW_028248966.1, from coordinate 478,899 downwards.
AGACCCAAAAGCAAAAAATGAAATAATGGGATTGCTAATCAAACTCATTAAAACCCTCCAAAAAACCAACAAATCAAGCTCGATGATAATATAGGGAGACTTTAATTGTAACCTACTGAGCGCCGACAAGGGTAGACCCAACAGGGAGAAAAGAGCAGCACACGGGTCCAAACAAGTTCCACTGAGCAATATAAAATCAATGGGCGTAATAATTCTAAATAGCAAAAACAATGGCCACTCTTTGCCGGTACCCACCTATATGAGTGGAAAGGTTAAATCTACTATAGACTTTACAATTGTAAGTGCCAGTATAACAAACTCTATAGAGGACTACTCAATAGTTCAGCGCTTGGAAAGTGATCATTTCCCCCAAATCATACGGATGATCATCGCAGTTCCAAGAGCTGAAAAATTATGCTCGCTACAGCAACAACCAGAAAAATTTAACCTCCGGAAAATAAAGTGGAAGGGAGGAGAAACAAAGAGCATCCAGTCCACAGCCAGTAACTTTGTGACTAAACTCGGGAGCTTAGAACATGGAGACCCCGTGAACAATTGGGAAAATGTATTGGAGGACCTGAAGGAAAAGCACTCGGTTCTGCCAGGGATGAAAAGAGATGGAAAAGTAAAGTCAGCACCATGCTTCAACTCCGAATTAAAACTAGAAAAGAGAACACTAGCCAGGGCACCAAAGACCCAACAAAGATCGGCCGCACAGGGAAACAAGCTGAACAATAACGTCATTGGAAGCATGAGGAAAAAATACAGGAAAAAACTATGGATGGCGAAGGCACAATATAAAGAATCAATCTGGGCAAAACTACTGTTTACAAGCAAAAATTCAAACTCTCGAGACTTTTGGGCCATCATTAATGATCTAAACTCAGGCGTAGTACTGCAACAGGACCCCGGAATCGGGAACAGGACCTGGGGAGATTATGTGAAGAACCTTTATCTAAAAAAGAATCCACATAGAAACAAAAATAGCAGAGGTCTATCAACTAATAAAGTACATGATAAACTAAAAGTCATAGGCGCTAGTAAAAGAAAGCACGAAAACGCTAACCCTGAAAAAGACGTTTTCCACCAAGACATTCTGATTACCCGCACCCACATAAAAATGCTAATTCAAAAACTCAAAGCTGAGGGGTCTCCTGGACCAAATGGTCTCCCACCTGCAGTATTCAAAACCAATGAAGATGTTTGGGCCGAACACTTAACAGCGTTATTCAACCACATTTTTACAAAGGGAAACATACCTGCTTCATGGAAAGGAAACATCATTCACCCAATTCATAAGAAAGGGGATCGAAAACACCCAGGGAATTACAGGTTGATTTCCTTAATCGATGTCGAAGCGAAGCTCTACGCTTCGTGCCTCTTGGAAGAGCTGCAAGACCGAGCAAAATCCATTAACATAATCCCTAGTTTCCAAATTGGATTTAGACAAGGGATGGAGACGACCACAAACTTGACCACCTTGGGCCTGCTAATGGAGAACGCCCAAAAAAAGAACCAATGACTATACGGGTGTTTTGTCGATATAAAAGCAGCTTTCGACCACGTAAGTAGGTCAAGACTCTGGGGATAGTTAAGAAAATGGGGGCTGCCGGACAAATTAATAAACGCAATAATCAGCCTGTACAGTGACACATGGGCAAAGGTAAAACATGGGAACGGGACCAGCCTAACAAAAAAAATCAAGACCCAGGACGGCTTAAAACAAGGCTGTGTCCTAGCCCCCTGCCTTTTCAACTTATACCTAGCAGACATCGGATGCAATCTAGAAAAAATCAAGAGTCACGCCCCGAAACTTGGCAACGTTTCAGTTCCAATTCTGCAGTATGCAGACGATATAGTAATACTAAGCAAAACGCCAATAGGCCTGCAAAGCTTAGTAAATATGTTATTCTCTTATTTAGCACAAGAAAATTTGGAGCTGAACAAAGAAAAAATAAAAGTGCTTCGGCTAGTGAAGGGAAAGAAATTGAACTTTAAATGGTCAATCAACAACTCAGTCCTAGAAGAACAGGACTCATATAAGTATTTGGGGATGACCCTTGAGCAAGGGAATTAAAAAAAGAAGCATTTTCTGGTATTAAAAGGAAAGGCCCAATCATTAATCTACGCGTATAGGCAACTGCAACAAAAAATGGCCGGCCCAAATTATACTCACCTACTGAAAGTAATGGCTTCACAAATCATACCTACTTTGTCATATGGTTTAACCACGTGGCTAGGAGGGGAGGCAAAAATGTTAAACATCCTACAAAATAAAATCTACAAAGTAGTGTTTAATCTGCCGCACTCAGCCGCGCCTGCCCAAGTCCGCCTCGAATTTGGCCTACAGAATCAAAAATTCCGGTCAATGTCCATATTTGCAAAGCTGTGTCATAAAATTTGTTCTGCCCCAAGCGAGTCAACGGACAACATCTGCTGGAAGGAAATAAATTATCAGGAAAACCAGCCTAACACCACCTTATGGGGAAGCTACCTTAGCACCTGTTTGACCACATTGGATCTACAAGAAGTATGGAAAAAAGAAATACACCAAGTGCACTTCTGTAAAGTAGCCAACGGGTCAGCAAAAAGGAATTCCTTGTTAGAAGATAAAACATCTTTAACGAAACGGCGCCACGCATGGACAGTAGTTAACTCTTACACCCACCAAAAACCACAGGGATATTTAGCCTCAAATTATAGTCAACATTTAAAAAAAGCTTTTGTAGCTTACCGAATGGGCCAGCACTGCTCAAAGGACTTAAGGCCCTCTTGGAAACATCAAGTGGAAAGTGCCAACTGTAGACTGTGCGGATATCAGAAGGAAACTTTGATGCATCTGCTATGTGCATGTCCAGCTCTACTAGCTTTGAGAAGACGGTACCTACGGGCCATATTTATTACGTTAAACATCCGCACCTGCCGGAAAGCAGTGACTCGCCGGCTAGGAGGCACATCATCCATCTTGGCATGTCGGGGAGTTAAATTTATGACCAAGGCAACAAAACTGATACAAGAAATTGAACTGATAAAGGCACCTAAGGCCTAGCGCAAATAGTGCTTCAAGGAAGGAAGTCCGTGGTGGTAGAAAGGACAATACTGAAAACTTTGCTAATGAACTTAACAATGTATTATAATGGATGAAATACGATCAGTGTTGTCCCTACCAGGGATGGAATATTTATTCTCCTATCTTTTTAAAATTTGTAATTTTTAACCTGTCCGAATATTGTAACAATTTTTATTAATCAAACAATAAAATGAAATTGAATTGATTAAAATATGTGACTTTTTCGTGTCTGAATAGAGAAAACAGTGATGAAAGATGGCCGGTTGACTTACACAAATATGTCAGAAACTGTTGCACTCCACGTGAAGCGTGGTTACTGCTTAGTAACCTTTGGTCGCTTTAGATAAAACCCTTTTTGGGTGAAATCTGCATTTTATGGATCCAGTCTTTGGTGAGATGGCATTTGTGGTAAATCCAAGATTATGCATGATATACTCAGCCCGGGAATGGCGCAAATTCCAGTGGTCTTGAATATATCCTGCATTTTAAAATAATGTAATTACCAAAACTCTAAAATATCTCCAATTGTTCTTCTATTCTACACACACATCTCCATAATTTCTAACACCAACAAAATCTAAATATTATGAATAAGTGGCCTAAAATTATGTCTGCAGCCAGGGCCCCTTAAGTGCCCTGTCTACACGGGCACCAAAAGAACATACATAAATATCCACAAATATTCTTATCCTCCCCAAAACCTTTTGTATTTTGTGTTCAACATCTACCCAATGGTGTCTAATCGCTGCTCAGAAGAGTCAGAGTCAGAGTCAAAAATACTTTATTCGATTATTTTAAAATCATAAAAGTATACTACATGTGCAATTATACAGAAATACACATACATACACAGATCAGCAATACAATTCAATTATAAGCAATTGTTAAAAAACGGTTAAGATCAATTGGGTATAAAAAAGTCAATAGCAGTTAAAACATTAAAAATAATTCATGTACCCTAAAACCATCATATTAGAATTTTAAGTAGTTTCATTTACCATGTTGCTTCATCCTGAAGGCTTGATCACAAGAGGGAGAAATAAATGAACATCTCTTGACAGAATAAAATTAAATCTAAACTTGGGCTATTCCAGAATACATTCCGTCGTTGCAGTACTCAACAATCTATGCTGTTTAGCACGCATCGATGCTACCAAGAAATTAGCAACCCCAAACATCACAATAGGGGTCTCCATAAGTTGTAAAAACAACAATGCGGGTTTCACTTGCTTAAATCCCTTGTCCCTCAGGAGTGGTATGATATATTTTTTCCTACCCTCAGCAAAAAAGGGACAAAAAAAGACAAAGTGTATCAGGTCTTGATCAGTGAAAGCATCACATTTAGAAGAGCATGACATGTTGGTTTGATACTGACAAGTAGTTATACACAGCTAGGGAAATTGTTGTATGCATCTGTACTGTGACTCCTTAAGTTGAAAGAAAATTTCAGACATCACATTTCGAAAGGAGCACTTCGCACGAGTGGCAGGACTTGTATCAGTGCGTGACCCCAGGACCAGGAACATTCGTACACCAGAAACACACCCAAAAACAGTGACCTAGCTAAGCACAAGCCATCAACAAGAAGAGAGCCACGGCTATTAGACAACAGGAGCTGGCACTAGCCTGGCACGAAGGCGTCACAGCCCCTCAGGTGTGTGTGGCTCAACGGCGAAGCCGCTGGTATAGGCCGTGCACATGAGTGGCATTGGCGATGGCATGGGTGCACTGTCCGGCGTTCGGCTCAAGCTTGGCACAGCTTGGGAGTGCTGGTCTATCGGGGAGGGGGCACGTGGGGGAGGGACTGGGTCACTGGCAGTAATGAGTTTGGTGCGGCCCTGCAGCCGACGAGTCATGAGGGGAATGCTGAAGCAGCAGATTCATTATGAAATAAAAGGTGTATATGAAGGGGGGGGAGGTGCATTAGTGGAGACTTTACAGAAGTACAGTACAGCCCAGAGTTGGATTGGGCTCACAATTCGGCCCGGGCACTGTCGAAAAAAGTGGCCCACATTCAAGAGGCGTGGACCATATTTAAGGGGCGTGGCCCACATTCAAGGGGCGAGCCCTTTCATGAAACACCATTTGCACAGACAAGGAATGAAAGTGGGAGGATACTGTTCTTGCACACGACACAGGGCCAAGGTGACAATGGCCTACATGCTGAGCAACTAAAAAAAATAGCAAGGCCCCTTTCTGTCACAAAATTATTCCAGCCCTCCAGCACAGGAGCACCTGAAAAGCAGCAAAGCCCCTGCTATTACTAACCTACTTAGCCCTCCCCAGACCTTCAGCTCAGGAGCACATGAACAGAGGTAAGGCCCCTGCAATTAGTAAATGAATCAGCCCTCCAGGCCTTGGGAAAATGTCCTGGCAGGGGAGCACAAAACACAGCTTTCTGGGTCATCCAAGGTAGCCAAGTAGCCAGGGGGAGGCTGGGGTGAAGCTGGTGCATGGGAAGTGCCTTCCCAGTGTGTTCTGGCAGTTTGAGTATTTACCATTTACTGTAGTATTACCCTTGTACCTGTGTATGGTACCCTTTTGTAACTTGCACAAGTCACTTTTCTCTGGTATCACACTGTTTGCTACCTCTCACTTTTGTTTGCTTTAGATACTTGCACAAGTGCCACCATTGCCTACGTAACCTTTGTTCTTGTGCTGGAGTGTCTGCCATTTATTGCAGTATTATACCTCTACTTGTACTTTGTACGCTTTTGTAACCTGCACACATATCACTTTTTCCTCCTGTAATGTACCGATTGCTACCTCTTGTATTTTGGTTGCTCACTATTGTCACTTTTGATTCATGTAACTTAACGTTTGCTTTTGTAATTTGTCCAATTGTAATTTTTCTCCTCATGTATTATTGCTGTTCCTAGTGTGAAGTGCTCTGACACCTTCGGGTAAAGTCCGCGCTATATAAAATCGCATAAATAAATAAATAAAATAAAAAAATTCCAAACATCACTAGGCCCCCACAGCAAGACCCATTCTTCCTCGCCCACTATGCCCTGAATGTGAAGGGCTGTGGGCGAGGTGTTAAGACTAACACCGTTTCTGGGCTGCATGGGCCCCAGGGGGGCTGAGGTGAAAATGGCTCAAAGGCCTGAAAAACACCTGGCCCCCAGGGAGGCCGATTCTTACAAACAATCACCCCTCCCCATCCCAGCCTCAGCTTGATTGCTTGGCAGGGCAGGGGTGAAGGAGAGCCCACAGCTGACAATCGCTGTCCGACCACACAGTGAGGCTGCTTACTTTTTCTCTGTCTGTCTCCGTGCACTCTGTGGGACGGTTTTTTTTCTCCCCTTTCCTAGCCCTCTCTCTGTGGACTGGGACAGGGGAGAAAAAAACGGCCCACATAGGGCACTGAGACACCGGCCCTTCGGCCCATTCCCAAATGCCCGCCTTGCCAATCCGCCCCTGGTACAGCCACACCCACACGCACACCGTGCGGCACACGCACTCTACTACTCATTGAACTGAAACACAGTTACTGACTGTGTTAAAAATACTTACGGTCACTCGAGTCGAAGTCGATAGTTTACACAATAGTGCGATGTTGAAGAAGACACTCACTGTCTGACTGCAGCAGGCACGAGTCACGAGGTCTACGACTACGCTCGCTCTCCTCGTGACTCTGACTCATGTTGTTGTGTGGCACGCCAGGCGCGGTGACATGCCCACACCACAGTGGCCAATCACTGCTCATGGCTTCCATAATATCCACATGTGATTGGCCACACAGTGCGGCAGCACTGAGCACAGCCACCACCCACGCGCGGCACCATCCTGCTAAAGTCTGCTGTAACTCAGCCAATCCTGCCGCAGCATTAACAGCGCCTGAATTTCTTTATCAACTTTATATTCAGGAATTCAAGGACTTCACTATAACACAAAAAACAAATCAATTTGAGAAAGATAAAAAGAACTTTCTGATTGAAAACGTATACCTGTTCCTTCAACCTGATTTTTATACCAAGACGGACTCTAGGAGATACCTCTCCGACAATCGAGGTAGATCTCGCAATAAGTTCATCACATTTTCGGATACTTCATCCTCAGGGGAAGATAGTGATACCAACAACAGCAGACCAAACAAAAACCGTAAATGGAATCAGATGCAACAGCCTCAGGGACAGTCTTCGAATTCTTTTTTAGGGAGAAGCCAAACGAGCTCCAGGGGAAGGCAACGCTACAACCAACCATGGGAAATGACCACCCGCCAAAAACAATACAAAAACTAGTGGTATCCCCAATTTTCAATCTCTCCAATAGAGCCCTAACACCGGCCGAGGAAAGTATTTTATCTAAAGGACTATCATTTGTACCATCGAAAAAAAAAACTATTTTGTTAAGATGAAGACCGTGTTCATAGAGTTTTGCCGGAAATTACGCCTCACTACGTTTTTTTCAGCAAATCCCACCACAATACCATCAGAAGTCACAGGATTGAGAACAAAATCGACTTTTTGCCCTCCAGGAAACAAAGTACCGAAGGAAATTGTAATTTTTGAAAGAACTGTCCTTTCTGCCATTTCTGAAATGGAGAAACAAAAAAAGTTCGTTAAATTTAACATTTCCAAAGATGAAACGAAAGCTCTTACCGCTTTCAGAAACGACAACACAGTAACAATTAAACAAGCCGACAAAGGCGGCTCGATCGTGATTTGGGACACCAACGATTACACAGCTGAAGTCATGAGGCAACTAAACGATCTGACCTGTTATCGCAAAATTGGCAAGGACCCCACATCGGAATTCCAAAATCTCTTATTTCCCATCTTAAAAGAAGGTTTTGAGGCAGGATTCCTAGGCCCGAAAGAACTGGAATACTTACAGAACAGACACCCTAAAACACCCATGTTTTACGTCCTTCCCAAGGTCCATAAACACCTGACCAAGCCACCGGGTAGACCTATTGTGGCTGGGTGCGATTCCCTGCTGGAGCCACTGGCCAAGTATGTTGACTGTTTTTTAAAACAATTCATGGACTGTGTTGTGTCATATCTAAAGAATACAACAGACTTAATTAACAAGTTGGAAAGAGCTAAATTTGAGAGAGACAATGATCTGCTAGTGACGTTGGATGTCACACAGCTTTACACACAAATACCACAGGATGAAGCTGTGGCAGTATTGGATTATTTCTTAGACTCAAGACCCAGACCGGTCCAGGTACCAACCAAATTCATAGTGGATCTGGCCACTTTTGCTCTAAAAAAGAACTACTTCAGCTTCGGAAATGAATTCTACCTCCAAATAAAGGGAGTCGCCATGGGGTGTCCCTTTGCCCCAGAGCTGGCAGTGTTATTTATGTCGCTCTATGAAGACACTTACATTCACAACAACAATCCTTTTAAGGAATACTTTGCCACTTGGTGGCGCTTTATAGACGATGTCTTCATGATTTGGACTGGCGGAGAAGAAAATCTAACATCGTTTTACAATTGGCTCAATACGAGAACACTAGATATACAATTCAGTATATCGCATTCAGCAACCAAGATCTCTTTCCTGGATGTAGAAGTTTTCCCTCTAGATGGCAAATTAGCAACATCTTTGTTCACCAAGCCCACTGATCGTAATAAGGCATTGCTCTTCTCCAGCAACCATCCGCGGAGTCTTAAAGAAAATTTGCCTTTTGGGCAATTTCTACGAATTCGTAGAAATTGTTCTTCTAATGAGGACTACAAATTCCACGCTGAAAATCTAGTATCTAAGCTATGTGACAGGGGTTACCCTAAAAAATTGGTCCGCAATTCAATGAAAAGGGCAAGATGGACTCCCAGGGACAGTCTTCTCGAACGAAAAACCAAACCCAATTCCAATAGGCAAGTTTGTGTAACTACCTACTGTCCTAATGCCAATAACCTTAAAAAAATCATAGGTCAAAATTGGCATCTTATAAAAAACTTGGACGAAAGCCTGAAAGCCCCCCCCCCCCGTTATTTGCCTTTAAAAAAGAGAACAGTGAGGCCAACCACATAATAAGAGCAGGAACAAAAAAAGAAGAACAACCGTCCCTGAGACGAATTATGGGATTGGCCCCCATTGTCGGTCACCACAAATGTGGCACGTGCTTATGTTGCGACCTGACAATAGAAGGATCATTGTTTCAACATCATGGTATCTCATGGAAACATGAAACTTTCAGCAATTGCAAATCGAAGTATGTAGTCTATGGTATTGTTTGCCCTTGTGGACTCCTATATATAGGAAAGACTAATCAAGAAATTCGCAATCGAATCACCCAACACAAATCCAGGATAAAAAATGGAATAGAAACTGCCCCGTTGGTTAACCATTGGAAACGTTGCAAACATCTTTTAAATGACATTAAATGGACTGTCATTTCACGCGTTGAAAAAGACCTACGCGGCAGGGATTTGGACCAAAAACTTTCAAAGAGAGAAGCTCATTTAATTGTCAAGTTCGACACAGCAGTTAGGGGACTTAAATGAACTTTCAGAGATATATAAACTTTAAAAATATTGTCCCTGCACAGATTTTGTATATACTGTTAGCCTCCGCAACTCCCTCGACTTATGTTACATCCTATGGATTAACACACTTTAGCGTTAGGATAGCATTGCCACCAGATAGAGAAGCCATCCAAGCCGATTCGCTTCACGCATGCGCGAAAAATCAGCGCGTAAAGGAGAGCATCTCCACAAATAGCAAAGCCTCCCACGCCGCTTTGACTCTACGCATGCGCAAGAGATCAGTGCAACTGGAGACGCCGGCAACTATCTCGTAACGATAGGAATCCCCAGCCGGTAAGCCTGCACCAGATTCCGCTCTTTCCAGACTAATAACTTTTGCGTTTAAAACCATGGTTTGACACGCTTTCCCCCCCTTTTTTCTTCCAAAGAGGCTGGCTATAACCACTAATTGACCTGATTCATCACCGACCCCCTCTTCAGGACGAAGATTTTTACGATCTTCCAGTAAGAAGAACAACCCTGCATTTTACTGTTAGGGTCTTCCCTTTTAACCATTTAGATACTAAATAGCCCACTTCTTTTTCAGGCCATCCAACTTCACTTGCTCCAACAAAGACAGGCTTGACTTCCGATTTCTGAGCACACCTAAGGTAATTTTGTGTACATGTCCATATTGCAGGTAGTACATAAAATCGAGATCAGCAGGCTAGATACACACGGTTTTATTTTTATATATTGTTTTTCTTTTCTGTTTTCAACACAGGTGACATTCATCTCTGGATATTCTTCATAGTGGTAAGCATAGGAAATTTTGGGTGCTACAGTGCTCGTTAGATTCTCTTTTAAACAGATCCACACAAAGTTTTTCCTTTTCTTCTTTTTTCAGAGCTACCCAGCCCTGATGAGAATCCCTCCCAACCCTTAGGGATTCGAAACGCGTATGCCCTTTCATGCTCAGTGTCTGCTCCTCATGTTTCTCCCTTAGTGTTAATATAGTGTTACACTATTGGTTTAGAATTTTTCATTCATATTGTTTGATTGTTTGATTTGATTTTCATGACTAATTTGTTTCAGATCCACAAATATGAGTTCACAGTACAATTCTATGTAAATAATTGTATATATTGCTAGCAGACCTAATACTCAACCCGCTTGTCTATCTATATTCAATAGGGCTGAGTATTTGTATTTTGTCTTTGTATGAATGAATGGTATGATTGAGATATGATTGAGTATGGAATGCATGTTTGATTTTAATGCTTCACTGTTTGTGTCCTAAACTGTTTTTGTTATTGAAAAAATGTTCTGTTTCTTTTGACAGTATATGACTAAAACAAATGTACTCTCTTTATAATTTGGTTGTAATAAAAAGCTATTAATTAGTATATCCCAGCTTTGATAAACCGTCTTTGTTCTGGTTGCTAGAATAATACCATGAATATACGATCAGTATTGGCACTTGTTTTTTGTTGATCAATAAGTACGGCTCAGCCTTACTGATTAAGAGCCAAACCCAGTTGTTCTTAGGTAACTTCTAGGACTTGGCATATTAATGTAAAATATGTCTGGCGTGTGATTGACTGGAGCTGGCTGGTGTCCGGCAGTGCTACTCCAGGAGGGAGTGCACAGAAGTCCGAAGTGAGGAGTGATTGGAGGAGCTCCCCAGTGGAAGAACCAGTGAGTCAGGGACTACCCAGTTGGGCTAGGATCCCGTGTAGTGACCATGGTGACACCACTTCTGTGCTGGGGGATCTTTGCGCACTGTCAGGTGGACAGGAGGCGGGAGATCTGCACCAGGCAGACAGTCACACAACATATGTGTCATTTGTTAGCCTCAGGGGGATGGTGTGTGAATCCCCAGAAGTCCTGGAGTGCCAGGCAATTGTTCCACCAAAGGTTTTAGACCAGAGGTTGGGAGGCCAGGTTCAGGTTTAGCCTGACCTGAAGGGTAGGACGACTGTAACAAGTGTCCTGACCGGTTCTTCTTCCAGAGGAACTTCTCCAGTTGGGAGAGGGCAGACCTCTGGAAGGGGGTGCAGAGGGTGGGAGAGCCCACCTCTAACCCCGGTGAAACCTGAGGGGTTAAACCCTGGGTTGGAGTGGCGTTGTAAGGGTACCCCTCGCTGGAGGAGGAGGAACCCTAGAAGAAGAGGTAGGGGGAGGAGAGCATTCCCTGAGACTCCTGGTCCGCCTGAGGTTGTAGACCCTAGGCTGGGGAACCAGTGGCAGTCTAGTCCTGTCTTGCAGACAGGAAGAGTGGAGAATGGCTACTATGTACCAGGGATTACTACCCCCCACTCTGAGAATAGGCAAGGACCGGTGGCACCTGGGTGGCCCAGGGCCTGGTCCTGGACGCGGACAGCTCGGGAGTACCAGTGGGGTAGCCCAGTTGGTCCAGACAGTGTGTTGAGAAGGAATCCCATGGGTTCACCGTGGCGTAGAACAGGAGGGTGTCCCTGCAGTTGCGGGCCGGCGTCCGTGTTCTATCGCCCCAAGCAGGGAAGTCCATCACGGTGGTGATTGTTCTCCCCAGCGTTTTGGCTGGAAGGGGGTTGTGTTGGCCTTGGCCCGTCTGGCAGGTTCACCCCTGAACTTTTTGCTTTTAATGGTGACCTGGTGATGGTGATTTTTGGGTTCTGCGCACTTTCACTGTGTCCCAGTGGAAAGTGTGTGCGCACTCTGAGTGCATGTGATGAGATAGGCCTGCCCTCCCTTAGGAATGCATGGGGAATGTATATGTCCCTGGTAGTTCCTGATGCATGGGGTGTACAGGTTCGAATTAGATATGTGCAAACTCGTGAGAGTGAATGCTTCGCAATGGTGTATGTGGCATGAGTGTGTCTTGTGTACAAATGCTACTTCTAGGACTTGGCATATTAATGTAAAATATGCCTGGCGTGTGATTGGCTTGAGCTGGCTGGTGGGCCTGGGCCTGGCTCCAGGAAGGCTGTATGGTTCTGCCCGGTGGTGAATGTGAGATTAGCATGTGGATGGCTGGGGAGGAGTGCACCTGGTCCCTGATGGGCCTGGACTTTCCCCACACAATGCTGGCTCCACCCCCTGGGCTGCGACTGATGACCCTAGCCCTGCCAGTGAATGAAATGGGTGGTTGAGCTATCAAGGGTACTTCAAAACCAGCTGCGACTGGTTTCCCCCCACCCTGCACCTACAGACAAAGGATCTATGTGTATAAAAATGGGGCTGTGTCGCCACAGAGGTTGTTCTCTTCCAGGATCCTGAGGGAGCTGCTGCTGCTGTCGCTGGGCCAGAGGACCGCCACTTGGAATGTCTCCCTGCCTGGAGACCCAGTGTGCTGGCTCTGGGCCCAGCCTTGCCCCCCTTGCCTGCCTACAAGGACTTTTGCTGGACTTTGTTGTCCTATAGCGCCTGGGGGCACTGCATTTGATTGATAGAGCTGGGAACGCTTTTCTTTCCCCTTCTAGTGCTTAAGAGTGCTTTATTTTGTATTTAGCGCAGGGAGCGCTTTAAATGGCCTTTTAGCGCTGAGGAGCGCTTTACTTTTGGAAGCCGGAGTCCACCCGGCGTTTGCCCCGCTGCGTGACGATTTTTGAGTCCTCTGGCAGGTGCCCACCCTGCCAGGGATATTGCCGCCTTTGAGCGAGTGTCACCTCGCTTTATAGTTAAATTCGGGAGGGAGCCTACCCCTCGTGTGTCCCCCCCGCATCACCGCCGCAGCCCGGGACAAACCGAGCATTGCCGCCGGCCCGCGACCAGGAAGTCAGGCAGGCCGGGGGCGGGACTGTAGGACATCCTGTGACCTCATCCCACGGGCCGTGCTCTGATTGGCTGCCGGCCCGGGACAGGAAGGAGGAAGGAGGAAGCTACCGGGAGCCGACCCCGGGATCCCCCGCAGCTGCCGAGGGAGAGAAGGAGCCTGGAGACCCGCAAGAGCCGCCGCAGGACCGGGTGAGTGACAGCCCTCAGGGTTTGTTCTCGAGAAGGGGGAGGCGTCGGGGTACATTGCCGGTGCCCGCCCCCCCCCCCCGCTCTCTCCCCGAGTGAGGGGAATTGTTGCTGAAGCCCTGAGAGGGCTCGGGAGGCCATTATCATTTTGAGTCCCCAGGAGGGGGACTCCGCCGATTGCCCCGTATTTTGTGCTAAGAGCCCAGAGAGGCTCTAGCGGGCAGCATGGTTTCACAAGCCTGAGAGGCTCCAGGGGCAATATCTGCTAGAGGGGGCGTCGGGGCATCTTGCCGGTGCCCGCCCCCCTCCTGCCAAGTCCTACCTTTGTTTTTGGGGGCACAAGTGAATTTCGTGTCCCCCACGAGGGACTCCAATGACGGGTCAAGTGTTCTTAGAGCCCCGAGGCTCAAGGGGGCATTTTTGATTTACTGAGAGCCCACGAGGGGCTCAGGCGCCACGAATATCTTTGAATTGAATTGAATTGAATTGAATTGAAATTAAACTTATAAACACGCAACTTTGCCCGGAGGCATCAAGGCGCCTACAAAGAAATTCAGAAAAGAAAAGGCAGAACCAAAAGCTAAGGGTATGCTTTACCAAAAAGCCATGTTTTTAAAGCTTTCCTGAATGATTGTGTTGAGGGTGAGATCCTAATCTCTAAGGGAACAGTGTTCCACCATCTTGGATCCAGGTTGGAGAAGGCTCTGCCTCCCCATTTAGCGCTTCACACTCGAGGCGCGGTAAGGAGCAATTTCGCTGAGGAGCGAAGGTTCCTGGCAGGAAAATAAGGGATGAGGAGATCTTTTACGCCTCCAGTCTCTTTCCTGTTTAAGGCACCAAACACCAGGCATAACACTTTAAATGAAATCCTAGCGTCGATAGGAAGCCAGTGCAAAGATTTCCTGGCGGCGGTCGCTGACGACCTTTTCGGAAGGTCCAGAACAAACTTCGCCGCTGCATTTTGCACCGATTGAAGGCCTTGCAACAGACCTTTATTGGCTCCGGCATATAAGGCATTGCAATAATCAAGCCGGGATGTTATCAGAGCTACGACAGTTTGTTTTCGAGCTTGCACAGACAGGTAGTACTTGATTTTGTGCAAGATTGCAATGATGCCCCAGCAGGTGGAAATAGTCCGTCTTACTTGAAGAGCCATGTCTAGGGAAGAGTCAATCATAACCCCCAGATTTCGTGCTGCCCGAGTTGGAGCCGGACACGTTCCCAAGGATTCGGGCCACCATTCCGCCGACCAGATGTCTTCCTTCTCGCCGAACACGAGGATCTCCGTCTTTTCGCCATTTAGCCGCAGTGAATTGTTGATCATCCAAAGGGCAACTGCCTCCATACAGAGTCTAAACTTGGAGGCAGAAGAGCTGACAGGCTGGGTGAGGGACAGCAAGATCTGCGTGTCATCGGCATACGACACTACCTCCATCCCAAAAGATCTAATGAGCCTAGCCAGGGGGGTCACATAGATATTGAACAGGGTCGGGCTTAGCGCCAACCCCTGTGGGACCTCCCATTTCAGCGGCATGGATGGAGATAGGAACTCTCCCAGCTTCACTCTCTGTTCCCTCTGGTCCAGGAAGGAGGACAACAAGCTTAGAGCGTGCCCCTCCACCCCTATCTCCCTCAAACGAGATGTTAAAACGAGGGGAGACAGGGTGTCAAACGCAGCTGTGAGATCCAGAAGGATCAGCAACGTACTTCCGCCTTTGTCAACCGTGGTGCGGATGTTATCAAGCACCACAGTCAGGGCGGATTCCGTGCTATGACCCTTCCGTAAACCGTGCTGTGAATGATCCAGAAGACCAGCGGATTCCAGAAAGGAGGATAGATGCTGGTGTAGATGAATTTCCAGCATCTTAGCCGGGGCTGGGAGCAGCGAGATGGGGCGGAAATTTTTCAGCACTTCTGGGTCCAGCGACTGCTTCTTCAAGAGCGGCTTCACAACAGCTTTCTTCCATTGGGAAGGGAAAATGCCTTCACTCAGGGCCTTATTCATAATCTGAAGTAACGGGGGCAGAAGAGTTTCCTTGCATTGTTTAAGAAGGAGGAGAGGACAGGGATCGAGAGGTGAGCCGGACTTGGTCTTGGTCAGGAGGACTTCTAGTTCCTGTAGGGAAAGTAAGGGAAAACTAGACAGCGAGACCGAATTTGTAGGTCCAACCGGCCCTGTAAGGGGAGGGATCTGAGAAGTAGGAAGGGCAGGGGAAGATGCAGGGATCCTTTGGAGCTCAAGAGCCGGGACAATACCATCAATTTTGTCCTGAAAAAAATTTGCTATGTTATCACACAGTTGCTGTGAATTAATAACAGGATTAGGGGTCTTCAAAGTGATTAAAGAATCGACTATATTGAAGAGCTCTTTCGGTGAAGTGAGAGCCCCAGTGAGGTTTGAGAAATATTCCTGCTTAGTTCTTATAAGCTCCGCCCTGTATTCCCTCAAAAGAGTTTTATGAGTCTCTCTGTCCTGCATGTTCCCACTAGATCTCCAACAACGTTCCTTCTTTCTACAGGCTTGTCTTAATAGCCTTAAGGACCAAGGAGCCGATGGCCTTTTTCTAGCACTATAGCACAGAGAAGGAAGTGCAAGCTCATCTACAGCTGCAGAGGTGACATCTTCAAACCTCTGTACCGCAGAATCTACATCCTCGTCCCGTGAAATTAATAAGGTAGAGATTAGTGGAGCCAATGTCTCATTGGTAACCTTCCTCAAATTCCGCCTAAGTTCCATTTTGCTGGGACCTTTCGGGATATTATTAATAGGGGTAGTATCCAATAGCAGTGGGATGGCAAAATGATCTGACCAGGAAAGCGGCACAGGTGCTTCAACTGACAAACGTCTATCATTTGTAAAAACACCATCCAACGTGTGGCCCGCCTGATGGGTGGCACCCTTGACTAACTGCTGCAAGCCGCAGGCAGACAGAGTATCTAGGAGGCAAAGAGTATCTTTTACCTCTGAGTTTTCTAAATAGAAGTTCATGTCTCCCAGAACTGTAACAGACTCAGATCCAAAGTAAGGTTCCAAAATACCATATCTTTGGGAGCCCTGAGAGGCTCAAGGGGCATTTATTGATTTCGAGTCCCCAGAGGGGGGACTCCAACGTTGGTGCCACATTTGTGTAGAGCCCTGAGAGGCTCAGGGGGACATTTGATTTCTTCAGAGCCTGTGAGGCTCCCCCATCGTGTTGGCCCCATCAATGTTCCTTCAGCTGCCCAGCACTTCGTGGGCAGCTGCCATGTTTAGGCCCCCTGACTTTGGACACAGGGCGTCCTAGCCCTAGAGAGGCCAGTTGGCCTAGGGACTGCCACAGGTGGTGGCTAATGTGATTTTTGCGCTATTGTATTTCTCTTACACCTCTGAATGATTTTAGGCATCTTGTGTTTTCCTTCCTTACACCGCTGAATGTAGGTTCTGCATCATGTGTTTTCCTCCCCTACACCGCTGAATGTATAGTGATGCATCATGTGTAATGTGCCTATGCCCCTACAGGTATTGTGATACTTAGGTGGTTGTTTTTCTCCTAGTGCAGGTGGTGCTAGTGAGGTCCTGGTTACCAGTAGTTACTGGTTGTGTGCTAAAGTGACTTTACATTTATATTCTAACTTCTAAGTGCTATTTCTAAAAGTGTTACTTCTGAAAAGTGCTGATTCCTGACAGTGGTCCAGGTGGCCCTGTCTTGAACATATCCCTTGTAAATTCTGCCCGTGCCTGTTGGCACATTGTAAAATGTGTGTTTTTATCTAATGTTGGTGTAATACAAAGGCTATTTTTATATATAACCTTGTGTGGAGTTTCCTTTGCTGTGGGCCTTGGGTGTTGTTGCTGGGGTGTGTGCGCAAATACTTAACTCATATTGCCTCCAAGTTTAGCCTTGCTGCTCGCGCCACGTTACCTAGAGGGTGAGCAGGGGTTATCTTGGCGTGTAACTCCCTTGCCGTGACTTAGGAGTGGTGGTCTCTGACTGACTTTGGCGCAAGCCCTGGCCAGGCAGGGATCCCATTTCTAACATTGGACGCAGCGGTGAGGATAAGGATTTGTGTTTGCGTTGTACCACAGTGGCAACTGGCCGCACTACAAAACTCTGCATTTTAGATGACCACATTTTAGGGGATTATTGTTTTTTTTTTTTTGAAGTTCCATTATTTTCTTCCCCTGAAGGTATCATTGTTTAATTGTGTCCAGTACATTTGTTCCCCCGCCCTGCACCCAGAGTTTGGTACCTGTGTCACGTGTGGTTAGGTTGAGGAATCAGGGGTGGTACAAACTGCCTTACCATTCCGAGGGGAGGGTTGTGTGTGGATGAATGGTGTGTGGCACTAGACAAGTGAGTGTGAGTTCTCTGGGGTAGAGAGCTTGCTGGATCCTTTGTGAATTGTGTACTCCTGTGTTAGCTCAGACCCCTAGGTTCCCTGTGTGATCTTGTCCCTAGAACGTCTTGCCAAGATGGAGCTTGTTTTTTACTTCAGTGATCTAGATACCTACAGTACGTGGGAGCTGGTAAGGTTCTGTGACGAGAGAGACATAGGGAGGGGTGAGTCAAACCCGTACAAACTTAGGGACCGCCTGGTCAGATGGCAAGAGGGTCAATGGGATTTGAGCGCAGTGAGGAAAGGGCCTGGGCCTCACACCATGAGGGTGGTGGGTCTGTGGGGAGCCCTGAAGATTCAGAAGAGGAGGGAGAAGATGCCAGTACCTGGATGCCAGTAGAGAGTGAAGTCCCCATAGGTAGGGAGTCCCTTGCTGGGTCAAGCGTAGGAGGCAGCACCTCATCCCTTTCCCTGTCCCCAGAGGAGCTGGAAGATAGGAGGAGAGAAAGGGAGCACCAGCTGGCCTTAGAGAAGCTCAGGTTAGAGCATGCCCAGGCTATGGCGCTGCTGGAGGTTAAGAAGCAACAGCTAGAGACTGTGAGGGTCTTAGCGCAGGAAAGGATAGAGGAGGCTGAGAGGGCCTCCACCAGAGGCAAAGTAGCTCTGGAGGATAGACTATCCCCTGCACGCATTGTTGATTGTCTGGATTCCCCAGGGAGGGTTGAGTCCAGTGGTGGCAGCTATATAGAGCCCTGTGGAGGAAGTCCCACCCCCAGTTCCCACAGTCTGGTACCTGTTTCCCTAGAAGAGGAGTATAGGTTGAAGTTCAGGGACAGTAGGAAACTGTCTCACCAGTCTTGGGAGGAGTTTGCAGGTGACTGTCAGTGTGCATTGATTGACTGGTTAGAGGTTCCCACGGGACCTGATTTTGACAAACTGTTTGATCTTATTCTCAAGGAGCAGGTGCTCAGTCATTGTTGGCCGGAGTTGCGGCAACACTTGTTGAGGTGTGAAACCATGGATCCTTGGAAGCTTGCGAGTGAAGCAGACCGCTGGGAGAGTGCCAGAGGTTCTCTAGAGTCATTAGGGAGTGACTCCAAAAGTAGTGGTTCAGGTATCCTCCAGCCCAGCGTGGTGGAGGAGGCTCAGTGTAGCCCAGCTAGGTCCCAGGATAGCGAGTGTGGTGTAGGGGCTCACTGCCTCGCTCAGTGGAGCAGGAGTGAGAGGGAGACCGAGGGTCCCCAGATGCCCAAAGCCCTGCCTCAGGACTTGGATGGTTTCTTGAGGGAACACCAGGTTGGGGACCTAGGCTGTCCTGTTAGTCCATTTGAGGAAGATCTCCTAGTGTCTAGGGAACCTGGAGCATCTGTAACTAGAGCTCCAGGGGTTCCAGTGTCCGGCAGTGCTCCTCCAGGAGGGAGTGCACAGAAGTCCGAAGTGAGGAGTGATTGGGGGAGCTCCCCAGTGGAAGAACCAGTGGGTCAGGGACTACCCAGTTGGGCTAGGATCCCGTGTAGTGACCATGGTGACACCACTTCTGTGCTGGGGGATCTTTGCGCACTGTCAGGTGGACAGGAGGCGGGAGATCTGCGCCAGGCAGACAGTCACACAACATATGTGTCATTTGTTAGCCTCAGGGGGATGGTGTGTGAATCCCCAGAAGTCCTGGAGTGCCAGGCAATTGTTCCACCAAAGGTTTTAGACAAGAGGTTGGGAGGCCAGGTTCAGGTTCAGCCTGACCTGAAGGGTAGGACGGCTGTAACCAGTGTCCTGACCGGTTCTTCTTCCATAGGAACTTCTCCAGTTGGGAGAGGGCAGACCTCTGGAAGTGGGTGCAGAGGGTGGGAGAGCCCACCTCTGACCCCGGTGAAACCTGAGGGGTTAAACCCTGGGTTGGAGTGGCGTTGTAAGGGTACCCCTCGCAGGAGGAGGAGGAACCCTAGAAGAAGAGGTAGGGGGAGGAGAGCCTTCCCGGAGACTCCTGGTCCGCCTGAGGTTCTAGACCCTAGGCTGGGGAACCAGTGGCAGTCTAGTCCTGTCTTGCAGACAGGAAGAGTGAAGAATGGCTACTATGTACCAGGGGTTACTACCCCCCACTCTGTGAATAGGCAAGGACCGGTGGCACCTGGGTGGCCCAGGGCCTGGTCCTGGCCGCGGACAGCTCGGGAGTACCAGTGGGGTAGCCCAGTTGGTCCAGACAGTGTGTTGAGAAGGAATCCCATGGGCTCACCGTGACGTAGAACAGGAGGGTGTCCCTGCAGTTGCGGGCCCGCGTCCGTGTTCTATCGCCCCAAGCAGGGAAGTCCATCACGGTGGTGATTGTTCTCCCCTGCGTTTTGGCTGGAAGGGGTTTGTGTTGGACTTGGCCCGTCTGGCAGGTTCACCCCTGAACTTTTTGCTTTTAATGGTGACCTGGTGATGGTGATTTTTGGGTTCTGCGCACTTTCACTGTGTCCCAGTGGAAAGTGCGTGCGCACTCTGAGTGCATGTGATGAAATAGGCCTGCCCTCCCATAGGAATGCATGGGGAATGTATGTGTCCCTGGCAGTTCCTGATGCGTGGGGTGTACAGGTTCGAATTTGATATGTGCGAACTCGTGAGAGTGAATGCTTCGCAATGGTGTATGTGGCATGAGTGTGTCTTGTGTACAATTTCCACTTCTAGGACTTGGCATATTAAAGTAAAATATGCCTGGCGTGTGATTGGCTGGAGCTGCTGGTAAGCCTGGCTCCATGAAGGCTGGATGGGTCTGCCCGGTGGTGAGTGTGAGATTAGCATGTTGATGGCTGGGGAGGAGTGCACCTGGTCCCTGATGGGCCTGGACTTTCCCCACACAATGCATGCTCCACCCCCTGGGGTGCGACTGATGACCTCAGCCCTGCCAGTGAATGAAATGGGTGGTTGAGCTATCAAGGGTACTTCAAAACCAGCTGCGACTGGTTTCCCCCACCCTGCACCTACAGACAAAGGATCTATGTGTATAAAAATGGGGCTGTGTCCCCACAGAGGTTGTTCTCTTCCAGGATCCTGAGGGGGCTGCTGCTGCTGTCGCTGGGCCAGAGGACCGCCACTTGGAGTGTCTCCCTGCCTGGAGACCCAGTGTGCTGGCTCTAGGCCCAGCCTTGCCCCCCCTGCCTGTCTACAAGGACTTTTGCTGGACTTTGTTGTCCTATAGCGCCTGGGGGCGCTGCATTTGATTGATATCGCTGGGAGCGCTTTTCTTTCCCCTTCTAGTGCTTAAGGGTGCTTTATTTTGTATTTAGCGCAGGGAGCGCTTTAAATGGCCTTTTAGCGCTGAGGAGCGCTTTTCTTTTGGAAGCCGGAGTCCACCCGGCGTTTGCCCCACTGCGTGACCATTTTCGAGTCCTCTGGCAGGTGCCCGCCCTGCCAGGGACATTGCCGCCTTTGATCGAGTGTCACCTCGCTTTATAGTTAAATTCGGGAGGGAGCCTACCCCTCGTGTGTCCCCCCGCATCACTGCCACAGCCCGGGACAAACCGAGCATTGCCACCGGCCCGCGACCAGGAAGTCAGGCAGGCCGGGGGCAGGACTGTAGGACATCCTGTGACCTCATCAGGACAGGAAGGAGGAAGGAGAAAGGAGGAAGCTACCGGGAGCCGACCCCGGGATCCCCCGCAGCTGCCGAGGGAGAGAAGGAGCCTGGAGACCAGCAAGAGCCGCCGCAGGACCGGGTGAGTGACAAGGGGGGAGAAGGGGGAGGCGTCGGGGCACATTGCCGGTGCCCGCCCCCCCTGCTCTCTCCCCGAGTGAGGGGAATTGTTGGTGAAGCCCTGAGAGGGCTCGGGAGGCCATTATCATTTTGAGTCCCCAGGAGGGGGACTCCGCCGATTGCCCCGCATTTTGTGCTAAGAGCCCAGAGAGGCTCTAGCGGGCAGCATGGTTTCACGAGCCTGAGAGGCTCCAGGGGCAATTTCTGCTAGAGGAGGCGTCGGGGCACATTGCCGGTGCCCGCCCCCCTCCTGCCAAGTCCTACCTTTGTTTTTGGGGGCACAAGTGTATTTCGTGTCCCCCACGAGGGACTCCAATGACGGGGCAAGTGTTCTTAGAGCCCCGAGGCTCAAGGGGGCATTTTTGATTTACTGAGAGCCCACGAGGGGCTCAGGCGCCATGAATATCTTTGGGAGCCCTGAGAGGCTCAAGGGGCATTTATTGATTTCGAGTCCCCAGAGGGGGGACTCCAACATTGGTGCCACATTTGTGTAGAGCCCTGAGAGGCTCAGGGGGACATTTGATTTCTTCAGAGCCTGTGAGGCTCCCCCATCGTGTTGGCCCCATCATTGTTCCTTCAGCTGCCCAGCACTTTGTGGGCAGCTGCCACGTTTAGGCCCCCTGACTTTGGACACAGGGCGTCCTAGCCCTAGGGAGGCCAGTTGGCCTAGGGACTGCCACAGGTGGTGGCTAATGTGATTTTTGCGCTATTGTGTTTCTCTTACACCTCTGAATGTTTTTAGGCATCATGTGTTTTCCTTCCTTACACCGCTGAATGTAGGTTCTGCATCATGTGTTTTCCTTCCCTACACCTCTGAATGTATAGTGATGCATCATGTGTAATGTGCCTATGCCCCTACAGGTATTGTGATACTTAGGTGGTTGTTTTTCTCCTAGTGCAGGTGGTGCTAGTGAGGTCCTGGTTACCAGTAATTACTGGTTGTGTGCTAAAGTGACTTTACATTTATACTCTAACTTCTAAGTGCTATTTCTAAAAGTGTTACTTCTAAAAAGTGCTGATTCCTGACAGTGGTCCAGGTGGCCCTGTCTTGTACATATCCCTTGTAAATTCTGCCCGTGCCTGTTGGCACATTGTAAAATGTGTGTTTTTATCTAATGTGTTTTGGTGTAATACAAAGGCTATTTTTTTATATAACCTTGTGTGGAGTTTCCTTTGTGGTGGGCCTTGGGTGTTGTTGCTGGGATGCGTGCGCAAATACTTAACTCATATCGCCTCCAAGTTTAGCCTTGCTGCTCGCGCCACGTTACCTAGAGGGTGAGCAGGGGTTATCTTGGCGTGTAACTCCCTTGCCCTGACTTAGGAGTGGTGGTCTCTGACTGACTTTGGCGCAAGCCCTGGCCAGCCAGGGATCCCATTTCTAACAGTATACATTTCATTTCTCAGCGATAAATAGATATATAAATAAATAATAAATAGTAAATACCTGTAGGCCTGGCATCAGCCTTGCTCCTAGTCAGCACCTGTAAGAAAATACACAATAATAACCTCTTTGTCAAAATTATATCGTATCACCTCCTGCAAGGAATTCACTAGTGGGAACGTCCCACTAGTGAATTCCTGCCCTGCGAAATTGCATTTAGCAGGGGCAGATCTGGTGCATGAGGTCGCAATCAGCTTTTCAATAAATAAGCAGTATGAACATTACATCAGGCCAGGATAGACATTTCAATTAAAAACTAGGCAACATCCTTAAATCAGCGTCAACCTCCTCTTACGGCAGGTATAAACATTTCCTTACTCAGGAGTAACATTATGTAAGGCAATCACCACACTTCTGGTAGTAGGGTCTAACAGTCGCCTGTAACCAACTACTTTCCCCAACCAGGGGTTAACTTCGACCAACTTAGGCCTCAAATGTGTCTCTTGGGGTTCCGGCTCAGTTCCAGTACTTTGGAAGGATTTCACAGGGCCAAGGGGGCCCAACAACAGTATTCCCCAGGGGAGGGGCAAACTCGGGCCTCCTGTAGCCTTCCGCCCTCCTCCCTGGGGGTTACCTGGTCTCTTCAGTCCTCCTCGGACCCTGATGGCGATGTCAGCAGGCCTCGGGGTGAAAGGGGCCGGCTGGAGGCAAAGCAGGGAGGCACGGGCCCGCGCTGATGGTAGGGCCGGCCCCGAGAGCGTCACAGCTCGGAGGGGCTCTCAGGCTCTTCCGGAGCCCTCCGATGGTGAAGCTGCTGGTTCACGGGCCTGCCGTGATGGCAGCGATGTGGGGGACCAATGGGAAGGCTGACAAGGAAGGACCTGGGTCTCATGGCCAATAGGGGCGCAGATAATGGGGGTGCGCCAGCCAGGACCAATGGCTGTGCGGCGTTTGACGGGTGCGGGATCCAGGACAGCGCCCCCATCACGTGATGATGAAGGCAGGCTTCAGGGCCCAGCGCGGCCCTCTCCTTAAATCGCGGCCTGACTAAGATTTACGGAAGCCCTCTCTTGGCCCCCGAGGCCCATCGTGGGGGTGATGAGGTCGGCTCTTCTGGGCCAGCAGAGGCCGCCAACGGCGCCTGAGGCTCTGGCGGGGCAGCAAGGGCCGCGGCGGTGAGTAGGGCCACCAGCGCTTCTCCTCAGCGCTTCAAAGCACAGAGCTAGCAAGGCTTTGCAGCGCTTCTCCTAGGGGCCCAGCGCTTGGGTGACACGCACTATGGGGGCAGTAACAGCAGTTATAGCAGGACAGGCAGTCTGAGTAATAGCGCTTCTCAGGTGCAGTGCTTCAAGGCACAATACCTTCCAGGACATCAGCGCTTCTCAAGGGGGCACAGTAGGGTAGTGCTGGGTAGGCAGTGAAGGCAGGACAGCGCAGGGGCCACAGGTGCAAACAGAGGGGGCACAGATGGCACAGCCCAGTGCCTGGTTCATCCCCAGTAGTCCTGGTAAGTTAGGTTTCTTCTTGGCGGTTGGTGGTTCTGGCGCGCTTTATGTGGAAGCATATTCTTGGTTGCTTGAAGAGGGGGGGTTGAGTTGAAGGTTGTTGACAGGTTTCCTCAGCAGGTCACTGTAGGTGGTCCCTGGGTTCCCCTCCCACCTGGCCAGATCTGTGGGCTAGCTCAGTGTTCCTCACACAGCTTGGTGGGCAGCGCCTAAACCCTGTCACCCCCAGTAGTATAGGTTTCTGACTAGGCCCTACCGCCTAAGTCTCCTGCGTAGGGTCCCCCAGGTCAGTGATGCCCGAACTGACTGGAAAGTTTCCCTCCTTTTTCTTTTATAGTCCCAGGTCAGGTGACCACTCTCTCAATCAATCAATCAATCAATCAAAACATTTATAGAGCGCACTACCTACCCGTAGGGTCTCAAGGCGCTTGGGGGGGGGGTGCCGCTACTGCTCGAACAGCCAGGTCTTGAGCTTCTTCCTGAAGGAGAGGTGGTCTTGGGTCAGGCGCAGGTCGGCCGGGAGGGAGTTCCAGGTCTTGGCGGCCAGGTAGGAGAAGGACCTTCCTCCTGCAGTGGCTCTACGGATGCGTGGGACGGTGGCGAGGGCGTGGCTGGCAGATCGGAGGTGGCGTTTGGGAGCATAGAAGTTGATGCGGTTGTTGAGGTAGCTCGGGCCTTGATCGCGGAGAGCTTTGTGTGCGTGGGTAAGGAGGCGGAAGGTGATTCTCTTGTTGACCGGGAGCCAGTGCAGGTCTCTTAGGTGTCCGGAGATGTGGCTGTGTCGTGGGATGTCGAAGATGAGTCTGGCTGAGGCGTTCTGGATGCGCTGGAGTCTCTTCTGGATCTTGGCGGTGGTTCCGGCGTAGAGTGCGTTGCCTTAGTCCAGTCGGCTGGTGACGAGGGCCTGGGTGACGGTCTTCCTGGTCTCCGTGGGGATCCACCAGAAGATCTTCCGAAGCATGCGCAGGATGTTGAAGCACGACGAGGAGACGGCGTTGACTTGCCTGGTCATGGAGAGGGAGGAGTCCAGGATGAAGCCCAGGTTGCGTGCGTGGTTTGTTGGTTTGGGTGCGGTGCCCAGGGCGGGGGGCCACCAGGAGTCGTCCCAGGCGGAGGGCGAGGAGCCCAGGATGAGGACCTCCGTCTTATCTGAGTTCAGTTTCAGGCGGCTCGTCGTCATCCACTCGGCTACCTCTTTTATCCCTTCGTGCAGGTTGGCTCTGGCGGCGGCGGGGTCGTTGGTCAGGGAGAGGATCAGCTGGGTGTCGTCGGCGTAGGAGATTATGTTGAGGTTGTGTTGGCGTGCGATGGCCGCGAGGGGGCTCATGTAGACGTTGAAGAGAGTAGGGCTCAGCGAGGATCCTTGAGGGACGCCGCAGATGACTTTGGTGGCCTCTGACTTGTACGGTGGTAGGCGGACTCTCTGTGTTCTTCCGTCGAGGAAGGAGACGATCCATTCCAGTGCCTTCTCCTGGATTCCGACGTTGCTGAGGCGCTGCACTAGGGTGCGGTGGCAGACCGTGTCGAAAGCCGCGGAGAGGTCTAGGAGGATGAGGGCCGCTGTTTCTCCGTTGTCCATCAGGGCTCGGATGTCGTCGGTGGCGGCGATGAGGCCGGTCTTGGTGCTGTGGTTGGCACGGAATCCGGACTGCGATTGGTCGAGGGATTCATTCGTCTCGAGGAAGGCGGCCAGCTGCTTGTTGACGGTCTTCTCGATGACTTTGGCTGGGAACGGGAGAAGAGAGATGGGGCGGTAATTCTTGAGTTCGCTGGGGTCTGCTGTAGGTTTCTTTAGTAGAGCACTGAGTTTGGCGTGGTTCCAGCTCTCGGGGAAGGTGGCGGTGTCGAATGAGGTGTTGATGATGTCCCGCAGGTGGGGTGCGATGACAGTGTCGGCTTTTTTGAAGACGTGGTGAGGGCAGGGGTCGGTCGGAGATCCGGAGTGGATGGAGTTCATCATGTGGATGGTGTCTTCGGTGTTGACCGAGGTCCAGGCGCGGAGGGTGGTGGTGGGTGGCGTTGCTGCGGTAGTGGTGTGCGTCGGTTGGGTGCTGAAGCTGTTGTGTATGTCCGCGACCTTGTTGTGGAAGTAGGAGGCGAGGGAGTTGCAGAGGTCTTGCGATGGGGTGATGTCGTTGTTTCCGGCGTTGGGGTTGGAGAGCTCTTTCACGATGTTGAAGAGTTCCTTGCAGTTGTGTGCGTTGTTGTCCAGTCGGTTCTTGAAAGCCGTTTTCTTGGCGGTGCGGATCAGTTGGTGGTGTTTCCGGGTGGCGAGCTTGAGGGTGGTCCTGTTGTCCGGCGTGGGTTCCTTTCTCCAGGCTTTCTCGAGGGCTCGGCAGTTCTTCTTGGAGCTCTTGAGTTCGTCGGAGAACCATGGGGCTCTCTTACTACCGGGTCTGCTGGGCGGGATCCTCAGAGGGGCGAGTTCGTCTGCGCATTTGCCGATCCACTTCGAGAGGTTGTCGGCGGCCTGGCTGGGGTTCGCTGAGCTGGCCGGAGGGTGCTGGCTCAGGGAAGCGGCGAGCTGTTCGGCTGTGATCTTGTTCCAGCTTCTTCGGGCAACCTGTTGCTGGTGGTGGTGGATCGTCGATCTTCTGAAGGTGAAGTGGATGCATCTGTGGTCCGTCCAGTGGAGTTCTGTGGCGTGGCTGAAGGCGATGTCTTTGCTGGATGAGAAGATGGCGTCGAGTGTGTGTCCGGCGAGATGGTAGTTGGTGACCACTCCCCTATTCTGGAAGGTTCCAGGAGCTTCCTCACTCTAGCTGTGGGCAGGGAAGGCAGGCTGGTATGGCAATAATGTTTAAGGGTTCCAGCAGCTCCTGGCAACTAGTGTGCTACTATCAAGTCCACTTCGCAGAAGCAGGGGCCTGTGGCAGCCATATTGGTAGGGGAGAACACCTGCACCTTAGCATTGTTTAGCAATGGGAAGGTGCCCGGAGACCTAAGGCCAACAAAAAGAAGGTGGGAAAAAATGAGGCAAGGGCGAAAAAAATAGGGAAAGACCACCCTAGGGCTGACAGGTGTAACATGCGTCCCCCCAGATGAATGTGGGGAGAGCTACCAAACCTCGGGGGAGTTCTCGTCACTAAGGCGGAAAACCCGGGAGAGACCGTCAGCATTGGCGTGGTCAACTCCGGGTCGATGTTCTACCCTAAAGTCCATCCCCTGTAGGGAAATGGACCACCTTAGCAACTTGGGATGTTCGCATCTCATCTGCATGAGCCAGCAAAGGGGTCGGTGGTCGGTTTGAATCAGGAAGTGAGAGCCAAGCAGGTATGGCCTCAACATCTTCAAGGCCCAGACCACAGCGAAGTCTTCTCGCTCGATGGTACTCCATCGTCGTTCCCGAGGGAGGAGTCTTCTGGAGATAAAGGCCACAGGTTGGTCTTGGCCATCGTTGTTGAGTTGCGAAAGCACAGCGCCTATGCAATGCTCTGAAGCGTCCGTCTGCACGATGAACTCTTTCGAGAAGTCAGGTGTTGCAAGCACCGGAGCGGTGCACATCGCGTGCTTCATTGTCTCGAATGCCTCTTGGCAAGCAGCCGTCCAGATCACTTTTCGTGGCTGCTTCTTGGACGTCAACTCAGTCAAGGGGGCTACGATGGTACCATATCCCTTGACGAACCGGCGGTAATAGCCAGTGAGGCCGAGGAAAGCTCGGACCTCAGTCTGGGTTTTGGGGGGCTCCCAGGCCAAGATGGTCTCAATTTTGGCCAGGAGGGGTTGCACCTTACCCCCTCCCGCCAGATCCCCCAGGTAGACGACAGATCCCTGTCCAATCTGGCACTTGCTAGCCTTAATGGTCAGGCCAGCACGTTTCAAATCCTGCAGCACCTCCTGGAGATGCTGCAGATGGTCCTCCCAGGTTCTACTGAAGACAGCTATGTCATCCAGGTACGCAGCTGAGAAGGATTCCAGGCCAGACAACACCTGGTTCATCAACCGCTGGAAAGTGGCCGGAGCATTCTTGAGCCCGAAGGGCATCACTCCAAATTGAAAGTGAACCTCGGGGGTGGAGAACGCGGTTTTCTCCTTTGCTCCATCCGCTATGGCAATCTGCCAGTACCCTGATGTTAAGTCGATGGTGCTGAGGTACCGGGCTGCTCCCAGCCGGTCTATCAGATCATCTGCCTGTGGGATAGGGTGAGCGTCTGTCTTGGTGACGGAGTTCAATCCCTGATAGTCCACAAAGACACAAAGTTCTGGTGTGGTGCCCGGTGGGGCCCCTTTTGGCACAAACACAATCGGAATAGCCCAAGGGCTGCTGGAAGGTACGATCACCCCCAGCTCCAGCATTTTGGCCACCTCACCCTGGATGCTATTCTTAACTTTATCAGACAGCCGGTAAGACTTGGTTTTTACAGGCGGACTGACCCCTGTGTCCACATCATGGGTACACAGATGTGTATTTCCAGGCCTAAGGGAGAACAACGAGGTGTACTGCTCCAACACCTAGCGGCAGTCCCTCTGTTGCTCTGGAGTCAAGGATGGGGAGAGGACAACTCTCTCCACCGATCCATCCTTCTCCTGGGCCGCCAGAAGGTCAGGAAGAGGTTCACTCTCTTCCTCCTCGCTCCCATCCGTCACCATGAGGAGAGCAAGCTCAGATCGCTCATGGTGAGGCTTCAGGCGGTTGACATGGAGCACCCGATGGGGCTGACGGGGGATCTTCAAGTCAACGACATAGGTGGTCTGGCCTCGACGCTCCACAATTTCGTACGGACCAGTCCACCAGTCCTGGAGGGCGCTAAGCTCCCCAGGCTCCATGACGCACACCTTCTGTCCAGCGTCCAACTCCACCGTCCGAGCGTTGCAGTCATACCACTCCTTCATTACGGCTTGGCTAGCCTCCAAGTTGTCTGAGGCTTCCTTTCACAGCTTGGCCATCTGGCTGCGGAATGCCAGCATGTAGCTGATGACATCACAGGGAATCTTCTTCCAAGTCTTCTCCCATCCCACCTTGACAAGACTGAGGGGCCCCTAACGGGATGGCCATAGAGCAGCTCGAAAGGGCTGAACCTTACTCCCTTTTGTGGTACCTCGTGGTATGAAAACAGCAGTCAAGGGAGGAGGACGTCCCACTTCCACCTCAAGTCCTCTGGCAGGCTCCGGATCATCCACTTCAAAGTCTTATTAAAGCGCTCTACAAGCCTGTTAGTCTGGGGGTGGTAAGGAGTGGAGGACCGATAGGTCACTCCGCACTCCTTCCACATGGCCTGCATGTAGGCCGACATGAAGTTCGTGCCCCTATCTGATACCATGACCTTGAGGAATCCCACTCTGGTAAATATCCCCATAAGAGCCCGTACCACCACAGGTGCAGTGATGGTCCTCGGATGAATAGCCCCCGGGTACCGAGTGGTGTGGTCCACTAACACCAAGATGAACCGGTGTCCCACAGAGGTCGGAGGGTCCAACGGCCCAACAATGTCAATTCCGACCCTCTCAAAAGGAGTCCCGACCACGAGAAGCGGTTCCAAAGGGACCTTCACTTTAGTCCCAGTCTTTCCACTCACCTGGAAAGTCTTGCAGGTCTTGCAATAGGTTTCAGAGGCAACTCTCATCCTGAGCCAATAAAAATGCGGGCCTAGCCGCGCAAATGTCTTGTCCTGGCCCAGGTGTC
Organism: Lissotriton vulgaris; assembly: GCF_964263255.1. Taxonomy (NCBI): domain Eukaryota; kingdom Metazoa; phylum Chordata; class Amphibia; order Caudata; family Salamandridae; genus Lissotriton; species Lissotriton vulgaris. The sequence continues at coordinate 448,906 of NW_028248966.1, read as the reverse complement.
CAGCCAAAGATATTTCATGCGCCAATTCCAATAAGAACCCCCGGTAGCATTGAGGGATTACTAAGGCCCTCGAAGATCCATGCACCGGTACCTTAGGTTCACTGTAAAGGAGGCCATCCTCCCAGTACACATGAAAACTGCCGGCCTCCTGGCTGGTTGCTTGGGCTTCGGCCTGCCACCGCATACCATCAAGCGTAGGGCGCTCCTTCTGCGCCAGACAGAATTCTGCCCGCGTAGGCCCTCCTTCCACATGCCACTTGGCAAGGGTCGGCAAGTCTCCCACGGGAACAACCTCCACGGACTCCGGGGTTACCTCCGCGGGCTCCCCATCCATCATACGGGTTGTGTTCTCCACTCCATTCTCCTCTGGACCGGCATTGGGTTGGGCCGTAGTTTCAGGCTCCAAACCAGGTTGAGTTCTTTGCTGGGCAGCCATGGACCTTGTGACCACGCAAGTCCAGCCTGGTAACCCCAGTATCTCAGTATGGGCCTTAAACTCCACTTCCTTCCAGGCGGTATGTTCCAGGTCATTTCCTAGCAGACAGTCCTCAGGCAAGGCAGGGCTCACAGCAACTCTCAACGGGCCTTTAACTCCTCCCCACTCAAAGGGAACCTGAGCCAAAGGATAGTAGCTCAGACTGCCGTCAGGCAACACTGCCGGATGGAACACATCAGGTACTACTTGCTCAGGGGACAACAGCCGCCTCACTACGGTGGTCAAGCTGGCACCTGTGTCCCTCAGAGCCTCCACCTCCTTTCCGTTAACCTTCACCCTCTGCTGGTACTTAGCAGTGTTCAATGGTAAGGACATCAATGGAACATCTCTCTGTCCCCGAGTGAAACCAGGATAAGGCCTGTCCACTCCCCTTCCCTATCTAGGGGCAGCTCCATCCCAAGCGCTACACTAGCCACCCTGGGACTCTTGCCACCTGTGGGGGCTGGGGGTCATTTGCGACACTGGGCATCTCACTTGTAGTGTCCAGCCTCCCTGCATTTGTTGCAACGGACAATTCTTCGCTGCTGACTCTTGTCAGGGTAAGTGGGCTTTGGGGACCTGGACTGAGGTGGTGTACCTACTCCTTTCCCAAACTGTCTGTTTTGTGGGCCTCGTGACAACTCCTTCTTTTTATCTCCCCCCTCTTTCCTCTGGGGGAAACCCTGTCTGCCTTTTGGGCCATCTCCCCCGGGGCCCTTGTGAGTAAGGGTGGGCGTAGTTCGCGTAGCCGCACTCCGCGAAGCTATGCAAAGCCGTTCTCGCACTACGCGAGCTTCGCGAGCTTGCGTAGTAGCTTGCTGGTCCCGTTCGCGAGCCGTTTTTCTTGCTCGGGAGCGCGTAGTGCGTGGTCGGGGCGCTGTCTGCGTGTTCGGGGGATTGTAGCGTGCGACCTTACCCATGTGGTGGGCTATGGGCACGACCATCTTGTTTTTTCAATTGTCCCGCCCGCCTGCGCCCCCTATTTCCTATTCCGGGTCGCGAATAACGCGTTTGCGCGGTGCACGTCTTGTTCGGGAAAACAACTACTTGTTCAGACTGAGAAAGTGCATGTTTGCGTGAAATCTCGCGCGAACTTACCCACGTGGTCACGATGGGCGCGGCCATCTTGTTTTTCACACTGTATGCTATGGTTCTGGGCCTAGTTTTCTATCCACCTTATATCTGTTCAATCTTTACCTATTTTCACAGTTTTTCTTCTCATCTATCTCTCTCTGTCCCTAAGTTAATATTTTGCATTTTATTTCTACTTTTCCACCTTTTTTTTAGCTTTTCTACTGTTTTATTTTACTTCTTTATTTAAGCTCTTACTTCTTCCCCCAAACTTTTTTTCCTTTTGTTCTAACTTTTCTTTTCCACCTCCACCTCCACCCCAGAACCATGGCAAAGGGGAGCAGCAGAACCGGCTCGAAGGGCAAGGCGCCTGCGCGCAAGAGCCGGCTGCCTTGCGGCAGAATGCGACCTGCAGGGGTGCAGGCCTGGAATCTTTTTGGGGAGGTGGAGGTGGCCGCCCTGTTTTTTTTTCATGCAGTGCCACCTCCCCTTGACCTTGGCAGCAGGCGGCAGGCCAGGGTCCGGTTACCTCCCAGAGGAGCGTCACCGCCGGTGGGCAAAGGTGCGCCGGGCAGTGTACCGTCGCTCGCAAATCCGGCACACCCACCAGCAGCTGGCCCACCGGTGGGCAGACATTCTGGACAGGGAGCAGGACCTGTTGGACCTGCTAGGTGTTGAAGTCGTGGGGCTTGGTGAGTAGCTAGTAATATTAATAATTTAATATATATTATAGTAGTATAAGTATTGCGTATAATTCTTGGACGAATAAGTAACACAGTTACTGGTGCGCTAAGCTACATTGCAGATGAGTTCAGTCTCAAAATCTTCTGTTATTGTATGACACAGGTGCTGCTCACCACTTCTCTTACTGGTTTGTAACTTAGCGCTAGCTTGGGCTGCTGATTATTGATGTTAGAGTTTTTAGAGAACTGAAGTTAGTTGATGCTATTGCTAGAGTCTAGTCCTTACATTGTCCTTTAGTGAAATAGTGGTGGATGGATAGTATTAGTTCATATTTTTTTAACGGTCTGCATGATGCCTCCTCTGTCACTGAATGCTTAGTTAGTTCTTATTTACCCCACCCCTCCATAGAGCCGTATTGAGTTTGTTTACTGAGTGGTAGGCTTAGCACAGCAATAGCATGGTCAGGTGAGTCAGTAGCAGTTCTGATGCAAGCAACCAACAATTACGTGTATGTACAAATTTATGCATGTGTCCTCCATCTCATCATCTATGCATGTTTGTGGGCAAAAATAAAATTGAAATGCCGACTTACAGAACAATTGGCCCGTCTGGATTCTTGAATAGGTGGTGTAGGTCAGGTGGTACTGGCTTCCTTAGGATATTCTGCAATCAGAATGTTTATGGCACATTTGATTAGTGTTCTATAAGTAGATGGTCTGTGGATCTTGCATGCCAGTAGTCATTTACTACTAGTCAATTTTATTGGAATTGTTGTTCCCTAAAATGTTTGAGAGGATTTTTGAATGAGGTCTTTGTGTCACAGCACTTAATGTTTCTCTTTCTTTAATATTTCTTACATGATCAGCACCACCCAAGGGCAAGAAGACGGGGTCCGAGTTGGCGGGACAACCACAAGAGGAGCGCTCCTCTACCGCGGATCCTGCTGCTGGCCCCAGTAAGTCCTACAGTGCTTCTATTATTAACAATTATATTTCCCTAACTTTTTAACGCACCTTATTTTTTCCAACCTATTAATCCTCCTTCCTAATTCAATGTTAGCAAAACCTTCTTTGGTCTTAAATTTGTTTTCCAAATTTTGGGTAACTATCCAATGCCATCCCTGACTTTGAGTTCCTTCAAACTGCCTCTGCCCCAAGACTCTCTGTGCTACTACTATTAGACTGTGTGTAGCTAAGCTTGCCCTGTTGGCCACTCTTTAGTTAAGGTATTCTTCTGAATAAAGCTGTGATAGAATATCTGTAGGCACTGGGTCCACTCCTGTCTTTTGCGTTGTCCTCTGTAATCTCCAGTCTTTGTCAATTCCCACCAACAAAAATGCACAACCAGATGTTTGCCTACTAATTTGTGTTCAGTTAGTATACTTCTAATACTGTTGTGGTTATTATTCTCTGCACATACACATACAGAACTATGCACAAGAAAATAGGATGTTGTTGATGTTGGTGATAGGGAGGTTGGAACTTACACCCTGGTCACAGAACTCAGTCAGAAGAACCCATAATCCAATGACCGTCTAGTCTACCTACCTAAGTGTCTTGGTCATAGTCATTTGTCCCACTCCCGACCCCCACACGAAGATAGTTAGATATACCCAATGATTTTATTACACAACCCAGGCCAGAACAGAAGAAGAAGAAGACCCTTTCGACCACTCACTCGTTTCAGTCCACAACACCCCAGACACTGAAAATATACCACAGAGTCTACGTGCAAGTTCAAAAACTTTATTTTTTTTAATAACAAGCTTTGTATTGTTGTAACTTGTAAGTATTTCCATGAAAAACATCCTGCTCCACCATGCAAAATGAAGAAGATTAAATACTGTACATTTTGTACATCTAGTGCACGATAGAGAAATGTGTGAATTGTGGGAGACCTCTCACCGTTGAACGTATACTGTTAGTGGTTACACATGCATCTTTCGAAAGCTCTGTAAAATCCCTTGTTTCGTAGAAGGCAATCTTCTCTTCTCATCTGCCTATGAGAAAAATGTTGCACGTTAGACAGTGAATACAACTATGCCAGTTTTTAGCAGTCATGGCAAAAAGTGCAACATTATGGATAAGCAAAAGGGAATAACAATACTGGTTTGTCAATTGTATGCCACACTCATGTGGCCTCAATGGTGTCTTTCTTACTGTGCAACAAGCTGCGAGGTAACATGGGCAAAGCAGTAGACACGGATCTAAAATGGTTATATGGCTCAGGCCAACTTTCCAAAGACTAGAGTAGGAGTAGATTAGATGACCCTAGGGACCATCTAATAAATGAAAACTAAACTCTGTCTAATGTGACTGCTGTACATTAGGACGCAATTTGGACTAGTTACACTGTCACAACGATTCATGTTGTAAGTAACTGTTTTTTCAATCTTCCTTCCTGGTTAAAAAAGTACAACTAGTAAAATAGGGGGAGGTGTGCAGCCATCTAAAAAGGTGTACTTTCTTTTATAGGTGCACAATCACTACCAACCACCAGTGCCGACGGGGCCAGCGGTGATGCAATTGCCATCCAGGAGGGGACAGAGGCTGCGGCACCTGCAGGAGCATCAGTGGGGGAGGAAACTTTAGCGGTGGGCGGTGGCAAGTTATATTCATTACTCATTTGCATTACTAGGTGGAAGGGGGACATTTTTTTGCTCACTGTGCTATGAGACTTATTAAGAAAGTATGAATTTGAAGTTGTACTGGACAATATACAATGGTTGAAGAAGACACCCTTTGTAGCATTACCAATTTGAGTTAAGTAAACAAGGCCTCTTCCATCAGACTCCAACTCAGCTGTGAAACTTATGGAGAAGACTAAAAGTCAGATCAGATGACCTTGAGGGATGTGTTGAACAAAAAGGGAAAGAAGTGAACTAGGGTGGAAGGAGGAAGGGAGGACTAGGAGATGTAATAATAAGACTAACTACCATAGAAGGATACTTTGGAAGGTTCATTCACATGGCTGATATGAATCGGATGCATGGGTTGTTAAAGGATGGGTAGAACTGTAAGGTCAAAGAAAATGCAGGCCTGGTTGGGCAAAAGAATATGGGTGCATGGATACAGTGGATAGCAAGAATCATGAGCGGAGTTTGTGTCAATGAAACCCAAGGCAAGGAAGGAGTGGACGCATGGGTGGTTGCTGGTGAAAGTGAAACCAGTAAGCCGATAATAAAGAATGATAGACATTTAATTTTAATGGGTGGATGCCCCCTAAATGTATTTGTATTCATCATAGGTGAAGACTGTCACTGGAAGCAGAGTCTTACTTTGAAAAAATAAAATGAGATACAAAAAAGACTTTTGTTCTTATGTGTACTCAAGGCCACCCAGTACTAGGGCAAGTATAATGCCGGAAAAAACTTCAACAAATGCTACAGGCAGGGGAAGCAGGAGGACAGATTAGATAGATACTAAAAGTTGACACCAATTGTGTGTACTCCGCTTTGTAGTGCTACTATGCCACAATGTACTGTTAAAATAATTATGAAGAGCTTGTTACAATTCTGTTTCTTTTTTTATAGATACTCATACTCCTTCCTCAAAACCATCGCGGAAGGAGTTGGCATCCAGGGCCCGGCCAAGGAAACTGCAGGCCATTGTGGAGGAGTACCGCAAGCTGGTGGCTGAGGCTGAGGAAGAGAAGGAAGAGGCGCGGCAGCAGCTGCTGCCTCTCCCAATGCGTCTGGCCCCAGCAAGGCTCCACCTGCAAGAGTACGGCGCGGCGGCCAGGCAGCCGCTCACCGCTGGCATGTAACATCTGCCACCCCCACACACAATGGATGCAAATGTAGGTGCCTTGCATTTTGGCAAAACCTCTCCTCCGGATGGCCACGCTGGAGGACCAATTAGAGGAGCGGGTAAAGATCATTGTGGACAAACACCTTAAAGCCCGCCAATTGTAATGGACCCGGACCCTGTTGATTTGCCCCTTTTTTAATACTTTTGTTGGTGGGTGGGAATTGGGTGTTGGGGTTATTTTTGTGGGACATTCTTTGGACTTGGACATTGGTTGGGGTTAGGGTGGGGATAGGGGTGGGATAGGAGGATATTTTTATACATGAATAAATGTTATTTATTTTAAACTTACACAGATATGATATGATGTTGTTTTGTAGTAGGGTTACTGTTGTACGTCACAAGGTTTACTCTAGATGCAGGGCAGCGGCCAGTGTTTGATTGAAATACTTTATTAACTGACCACATGTGTAACATGCAAACAGATAGATGCTGTGCCCCTCACTCAAAGTTATATTTGTCCTATTAGTGCTACCAGCCTCTCCTCCATTATACCTCAAACTTCTCTTCTTACCTGTGATTGATGATGATTACGTTTGGCACCGCAAGGGCTGCATGGTTTCCCAAGACAACGGAGAATATGCCGTGGTTGTGTGATAGTAGTAGAGTACACTCTAGACGCTGGCACTAGCATTGGAAAACAAAAACAAAGAGAGAGTCATTTGCATGATAAAGAATGTGAGAGAAGTAGAAAATTACAGTACATAATACAGACCAAAAATACAAACAATATTGCAACTGCTAAACGAACTCAAAGAAATCAATGGTGTCGGGGACTGAAAAAGTAGAAGAAGATAACTGTAGTTGCGTTGGAGTCATTAAAACACAATACAAATCGTAAACGTACATGCTCTAAAATTAAATTCAAACAATGCCAGCAATGATTTAGATTTATTCGTTGGGTCACTTTGGGAAATTAATTGCCTTGTACACTATTATAAAAAGTGAGCTTGGGTGGGCAAGCAGAAGAAGATCCTCGCCCTGCCTCGTTGACATTTGATTTCACTAGTGTTGGTTTCACCACACCTGCCCCAGCAAGTGTGTGATCATTTGTTGGTGTAGATTTAATGTAGTAACATCACACCTCAATATAAAGCCACACAGCCCGGGGGAAGAGGATTAGGGTTTGATGAATGGATGGGAACGGGGGTTTGGGGAAAGGTTTGACAAAGGAAAACAGTACGCATGGAGACAACAAAAGCAAAACAATGAAGACGATGATTGATGATCCACAATTCCCCAATAAATGTAAAGTCAATTAAGAACAACAAAATGGATGCACAATGAAGGTTTATTATTAACTTGATGGTTAATAGGAAGTGGTAATTACTTAACTACTACTACACAATTCAAAGGAAGTACTTCTTATGATATGATATGACTTTTGCCTAGGCTGTATGCCCTCTGAGAAACCGTAATACCTGTTGTAGCGGGCTGAAAGCTAGCAAACAAAATTGAGATACTTTAAGTGAACAATCAATTACCAAACACAAGCGTAACTTAAATGAAGAGGAAAATGAAATCAAAGAAAAATATGAAAATGGTACTAAAGTTAATGTATTATCCAGGCCAAATGTGTAGTTGTATCTCGTCATTCATTTTTTCCTCCCTTCCATGGACACTGTTGTGACTGATTGATTGATTATATCATTCTTGGGCGCCTCTGGCAGGATGATGATGAGGAGGATTGGTAAGGTAAGTGTGAGTTGTTGCTCCACGTATAATAGTAGCGCTGGGTGAAAGGCCGGCCTGTAAGTGTTGATGAAAGAAGAAATGGGGTATTAGAAAATAAGTTAACAGAATGAAAACATAAAAATCAATTACGGTGTAGTGCGAAAAAGACAAGACTCATGAGCGAGAAGATTTTCAGACTGAGGCTAATTGGATACATTGATTAACTCTACTCTTCTAGTTGCACAGCAGTCATCAGAAAGAACAACAAGATAGGAGCCAGCACAGAACAGTTACAGGGCCACACCACAACACCGGGACGTGAGTCTGTGGCCCAAACTCCATTTACCTACATTTTTCAGAGTTTCAGACAAAAGGCATATACATCAACCTAGTATTTCCAAAACAAGTGATTAATGTAATTGTAAATCAATGCGCCAATGTCAATCATACCACTATTCCATTCCACCACTGCACACACATGTAGCCTAGGTTTGCTGTGCTTCTTCTTGATTGGTTGTGTGTTTACCTTGTATTCCACTTCCTGAACATATTCCATGAATCATCTCTGATCAAACTGACTGACAGCGTGCAAAGATGGTATGGTGGTCATCATCATCATCATCATCCGGTGTGGCACGTGTATGTGTTCTCCAACTGACCAAAAACAGCAACTAAGTATGTAGTGAGTGACTACGAGTAAGTCCAGACTGCACCTGAGGTAGTAGGAGTACAATTGGATACATATTATTAAACTTATGGAAACATTGACCATCACTTGAGACACAAGCACTTTGAAACTACTAGTATACTTCTACTTCATGCACATTTGCTCTGAGTCAGCAAGCAGCCAATGCAATGTATGGCATCATTTATTTCATATACCTGTCTTTCTCTTCTTTGTGACTGTCAGATCACAGATGCAGCAGAGCCTTCTGAAAGTGATGATGAGTTTACTTTAATTTTGGAGCCCTGTTCAAGTTCTGACATTGAAGAGTTGTGGATGCCTGCAGACAGAGGTGTAGCTTAAGACAGTGATGCATTTCAGATTGGAAACAAAACAGAAGATGGCTGTAGTCACGTACGTTTCAATTGTTATGGAGAGACTGTTAGAGGCTACATTATTGCACTATTGTCCATCTCCATCCAAAGTATGGCAAGATGGAAATGTATTTAGGGTGAGTCAGGAAGATGGAGCGGGACTCTGATGAGTGGAGTACACAGTAAATGCTCAGATGTGCAACTCCAGTAGGTAATTAAAAGAGAAAGGAAGATGGTGTTACTTACTTTTCAAGTTTGAGTCGGAAAGTCAGATACACACAAATAACTAAGGAAGGGAGAAATAAAGGAAGGGAGAATGTAACAATTTCCAAGCCTAGTTGTCAGGGAAGAGGAGCTCGTCCTCAAACCCTGGTGGTTCTTCTGACAGAAGTAGGTCCTGTAACCCACTACTTATTTCTTCCGACTCGCTCTCCTCGTCCAGCTCTGATTCACGGACTTTGTAGTCTGGTGGTATCAAGTGCTGGTTCATTTTTATCATGGTTAACCTCTCCACGCTTTTGGGCGAGAGACTGGTCCTTCTCACAGTCACAATGGCACCAGCATCACTGAACACACGATCAGAAGAGACACTTGCAACAGGGCAAGCTAGATACTTTATCGCCAGCCTGCTGAGCACTGGCCATTGGCTTCTTGTCCTGTACCAATACACCAATGGGCTTTGCTCCATGAACACCTCTGTTGTGTCATCCAGATAGGCCTGGACCATCTGCTCAATGTTCATTGGTGCCCTGGTTTGCTCGTCCTCTTTTTGCTTTGCGAAAGCAACGGACTTCCCCATCCCTTTATGTAGAAACCAAGCAGCTATTTTTTTGCTTGTGTCGGATGAATCAGATCCTGTTGGTGCGGTTGCTGTTATTGTTTGTGTTCGTGACTGCTGGGAAGCAAACGCACTGCTTGCATGCTGTGAAGAAGAACTTGACTCTGTAGGATGCTCAGTAGTACTTGCACTGTCCTGGGCTGGCACTGGCAGGCCTTTAATTGAGAGCTGTTCATTTTCTAAATCAGTGGCTTCCTTGGCTATTACAGTTTTGTACTTGGAAACATCCTCTTCTGAAAAAGGAATTACTGCATTACTGTTCACAAATAATTTGTACCGTGGATCCAAAATTGTGGCAGTAATGTAATGTTGATGTGACAAAATCTTATTTTGAATCCTTGTATTCTCAGATAAGCGGCTTGCTAAGGACTTCGCAAAATTACATGCTTCACGTTTTTCTTCCACACCTTCGTATGTTTCAGACACCTCCTTCAGCTCTTGCTCAAGCATGTACAACAATGGGATTGCTTGGCTCATAGTACAGTCCTCCCTGCTGACTGCACGTGTGAAGACCTCAAAAGGAAGTAGCATCTCAGTCAGGCATTTAATGATGTCCCATTGCCACATCTCAACGGTCATGGCTTTAACAGTATGATCCCCTGATCTTCTTGTCATGACATAAGCATTAAGTGGTATGTACTGCTCAAACAGCCGTTCGAGCATGTAATACGTAGAGTTCCATTGTGTTGGTACCTCCTGGATGAGTGCTTTGATTGGCATGTTACACTCACGTTGAATGACCCGTAGCTGCTTCCGGGCTTTAAAAGAATGATTGAAATGCGTGCAGATTCTTCTGCAAATGGTCAGTAAGTTGCTGACTTTGCTTTCACTTTTCAGAAAGTCTTGAACCACAATGTTAATGCAGTGTGCCAAACACGGGACCCTGAAATAGCGGCCATCTTCCATGGCCTTAACTACATTACTGCCATTGTCGGTGGCAACAAAACCAATATTGAGGCCTTTTAGTTGCAGCCATTCAAAGACCTTGCTGTTGAACTCAGCCAAAATGTTTGCAGCAGTATGCGATTGCTCCATAGCAAACATGGCTACAGTAGTGTCAATACCTGTAGATATCTAGTCTATAACACCTAAAAAAGAGATCCAGTGTGCCGTGATGCACATGTAATCTGTGGCTTGGCTACTGCTCCACATGTCTGTTGTCAGGTGGATACTATGCCCAGCACTCTGCTGCAAGGCTTTTCCAAGCAATTCCAGCACGTCGTGGTTAGGCATGGGCGAATTTTTGCGAATTCGCAATTCGCGAATTTTGCGAATTTGCGAATTCGCGATCCACAAAATCTGCGAATTTGCGAATTTGCGGATTTTGCGGATTTAGTGGGTAATGGCCGGGCGGGAAAACTGTGCACATCGCTAGTGTGAGGGGCAGGGCTAAACGGGCGAGGCTTATATGCGAGTTCACATGCCTCTTGTGTGCATAAAAGGACAGGCACGGATCAGAGAAGCTCGTGGTCACAGGAACTGCACAGGGATTGAGCTCCTGAAAGCCAATATGCAAAGGCCTCCATCAAGCATCATAGCTATTTTCCGACGATAGATATGGGGAGAGCGCACACCTACCCAGCCTCGACAAAACACACATTTTTGGGGGCGCTGATTAACTTTGCCATCACACCAAAGAGCGCCGGGGTCCCTCGATTGACCTGTCCATCAAGTGGGTAAAGGGCACGAAGACGGTGCACACACCACTAGTGTGTGGGGAGGGGCCAAACGGACGGAGCTTATATGCGAGTTCACATGCCTCTTGTGTGTATAAAAGGACAGGCACGGACAGAGAAGCTCGTGGTCACAGGAACTGCACAGGGATTGAGCTTGTGAAAGTCAATTATGCAAAAAGGCCTCCATCAAGCATCAAAGCTAATTTTCGACGATAGATATGGGGAGTCACACATCATCCTGCAACTATTTTAGGATGGCGCTGGCAAGCTGCCAGCGCCATCCTAAAATAGTTACTAAATTAGCTTCATCAGGGCACTAATAGATAAAATAAAGCAGGTGCTCTATTAGTGCTTCCTGTTAAAGCTAACTTAGTAACTATTTTAGGATGGCGCTGGCAGCTTGCCGGCGCCATCCTCAAATAGTTAAAAGTTCAACAGGCTTGAACTTTTGCCCCCCAAATCCGCCGCTCGCGGATCTCAAGGATTTTCAGTAAATTCGCGGGAGTTTGCGGATCGCGGATTTACTTCTCCTGAAGCACCCACCTCCTCTTGTGTGATCTGCCCCTCCTGTTCCCCATACCCTCTCCCCTCTGGGTGGACCCTTACCCATGCCCTCAAAATGGTACGGAGCTCCTCCTTTGCGGCTCTCCGCCCAACCGGCACCCCATCCCCTGACAAAATTACCTTAGCTGCACCACTGTGTACTCTTCCAGGTCGGCTAGCTGGAACTCCATTTTGACAGGTGGGGACCCAGATAAATCAAGGGAAAGATACTAGGATGTAGGTAACAGGATTGGGTCAAAACAGAACTCTACACACTCATGATAGACTGTGGGGGGTCAATTGAGTAGGCTTGCAGGCATAATAGGTGTCTAGTCTAATAGCGGCCCAATCTGTCCCACTGGAGGGTGCTCTATAGTCACAGGTCAGGACCCCACTGGTCGCCACCAATGTAGGAACTGGGGTCACCAGTTCCCCGGGGGGTAGCTTGGCTCGAGCAGGTAGGCACCCGAAGCTTAGGTGTAAAGTGACCACACAGCACACACATCCACTGAGACAGTTAACACACACAATGACTGAGACCACACCAGTCAGATTGATTAAAACAATGTACTTTTATCTGGATTAAGGTCACAGCTGATAGATCATTTGAGGCGATCAGGTAATCAAGATAGCATTAACTCGATTCACATTTCCTTGAAAGAGTATACTTTTCATTTCTCAGCCATAAATAGATAAATACATAAATAATAAATAGTAAATAACTGTAGGCCTGGCATCAGCCTTGCTCCTAGTCAGCACCTGTAAGAAAATACACGGTAATAACATCTTTGTCAAAATTATATCGTATCACCCCCTGCAAGGAATTCACTAGTGGGAACCTCCATCAATATTGCATTTAGCAGGTGCAGATCTGGTGCATCAGGTTGCAATCAGCTTCTCAAAAAATAAGCAGTATGAACATTACATCAGGCCAGGATAGATATTTCAATTAAAAACTAGGCAACATCCTCAAATCAGCGTCAACCTCCTCTTACGGCAGGTATAAACATTTCCTTACTCAGGAGTAACATTATGTAAGGCAATCACCACACTTCTGGTAGTAGGGTCTAACATTCGCCTGTAACCAACTACTTTCCCCAACCAGGGGTTAACTTCGACCAACTTAGGCCTCAAATGTGTCTCTTGGGGTTCCGGATCAGTTCCACTACTTTGGAAGGGGTTTCACAGGGCCAACGGGGCCCAACAACAGTATTCCCCAGGGGAGGGGAAAACTCAGGGCCTCCTGTAGCATTCCGTCCTCCTCCCCGGGGGTTACCTGTTCTCTTCAGCCCTCCTCGGCCTCTTGAGGTGATGTCAGCAGGCCTGGGGTTAGAGGGGCCGGCTGCAGGCACAGCAGGGCGGCACGGGCCCCGCGCTTATGGTAGGGCCGGCCCCGAGAGCGTCACAGCTCGGAGGGGCTCTCAGGCTCTTCCGGAGCCCTCCGATGGTGAAGCTGCTGGTTCCCGTTCCTGTCGTGATGTCAGCGGTGTGGCGGACCAATGGGAAGGCTGACAAGGAAGGACCTGGCTCTCATGGCCAATAGGGGCGCAGATAATGGGGGTGCGCCAGCCAGGACCAATGGCTGTGCGGCGTTTGATGGGGGCGGGATCCAGGACGGCGCCCCCGTCACGTGATGATGGAGGCAGGCTTCAGGGCCTAGCGCGGCCCTCTCCTTAGATCGCGGCCTGACTATGATTTACGGCAGCCCTCTCTTGGCCCCCGAGGGCCATCGTGGGGGTGATGAGGCCAGCGTTTCTGGGCCTACAGAGGCCGCCAACGGCGCCTGAGGATCTGGCGGGGCGCTAAGGGCCGCGGCGGTGAGTGGTGCAACCAGCGCTTCCTCTCAGCGCTTCAAAGCACAGAGCTAGCAAGGCTTGGCAGCGCTTCTCCTGGGGGCCCAGCGCTTGGGTGACACGCGCTATGGGGGCAGTCACAGCAGTTCTAGCAGGACAGGCAGTCGGAGTAATAGCGCTTCTCAGGTGCAGCGCTTCAAGGCACAATACCTTCCAGGACCTCAGCGCTTCTCAAGGGGGCACAGTAGGGTAGTGCTGGGTAGGCAGTGAAGGCAGGACAGTGCAGGGGCCACAGGTGCAAACAGAGGGGGCACAGATGGCACTGCCCAGTACCTGGTTGACCCCCAGTAGTCCTGGTCATGTAGGTTTCTTCTTGGTGGTTGGTGGTTCTGGCGCCCTTTTTGTGGAAGCAGATTCTTGGTTGCTTGAAGAGGGGGGGGGGTTGAGTTGAAGGTTGCTGACAGGTTTCCTCAGCAGGTCACTGTAGGTGTTCCCTGGGTTCCCCTCCCACCGGGCCAGATCAGTGGGCTAGCTCAGTGTTCCTCACACAGCTTGGTGGGCAGCGCCTAAACCCTGTCACCCCCAGTAGTATAGGTTTCTGACTAGGCCCTACCACCTAAGTCTCCTGCGTAGGGTCCCACAGGTCAGTGATGCCCCAACTGACTGGAAAGTTTCCCTCCTTTTTCTTTTACAGTCCCAGGTCAGGTGACCACTCTCTGAGATGGTAGTTGGTGACCACTCCCCTATTCTGGAAGGTTCCAGGAGCTTCCTCACTCTAGCTATGGGCAGGGAAGGCAGTCTGGTATGGCAATAATGTTTAAGGGTTCCAGCCAGCTTCTGGCAACTAGGGTGCTACTATCAAGTCCACTTCGCAGTAGCAGGGGCCTGCGGCAGCCATATTGGTAGGGGAGAGCACCTGCACCTTGGCATTGTTTAGCAATGGGAAGGTGCCCGGAGACCTAAGGTCAAAAAGAAGGTGGGAAAAAATGAGGCAAGGGCGAAAAAAATAGGGAAAGACTACCTGTTAGAATTGGGGGTCTCTGGTTGGCGCAAGTTTTCACTTGTGACAAGCAGGGACCCTCTCCTCTAAGTCAGGGCGAAGGATGACCCCTTAGAATGACCCTTGCTCACCCTCTAGGTGCGTGGCGTGAGCAGCCAAGGCTATTCTTCAGGCGTTAGTTAGTTAAGCATTTGTAATCACACACACAGTAAAATACACCAATCCCCCCACAAATGGACACCAGGCTGTGAGTATATAAAAATACGCTTCTTTGTGTAAAATATATATATCTCTATGCAGTTCAGACTTAGTACAAGACCAAATAACATTTGTGTAGCACCACAGATTGTAAATAGGCAAGCTTCTCTTTCAAATGTTCCACCAACAGTTCTTTGTTGTAGGTTAAATTGCACTTTCAGTCTTTAAAACGGATGTTTCTGTTAAAATTCCTTCTTGGCAAGTTTCTCTGTCCCAAATTACTTTGCTCTCGCTTCCTGGGCCGGTTCCAGGGACCTTAGGCCAGTCTTAGGCCCTCTGTGCGCTTCGCAGCGCTTCTGTGCACACTCGGCCGGCCTTAGCCCTGGGGCAGAGAGCGACTCCGGTCGGAGCGAGGCTCTCAAGGGCAAGAGGGCAGGCTGGCTCCCGAGTACCACGGCCCTAGGAGGGGGCGAGAGGGGGCAGATTTCACCTCCGGCGGGAGGAAATACTCGGCCTCAGGCAGGGGACGAGCCAAAGCACAGGAGAACCCACTGGTCCTGGGGTTCAGTTCAGGGGGCAAGCTCAATCAAGCCCTTGGAGAATGTTTAGAGCACAAAGCAGCAAAATCTTTAAAGCAAGTCTTCTCCTCTCCTTTCTCAGCAAGGCAAGCAGCAGGCCAGTCCTTCCAGCGTCTCTTCTCCTTCTAGTCGGGTAGAGGTCCTTTGTGGTAAAACAGGATTCTGATTTACAAGGAGCAGGGCTTCTACTTTTATACACAGTTTCTTTTGTTCTCACAGGCCAGGGGGGCCTTTGCATAACTGCTCTCAGCCTCTGAGCATTTGTTGGGTGTACTTCCGGCTTCTGCATTCATTGTGAGGGCAGGCACATCAGACGCTCCACAGGAGGTGGAGCCAGCATTGTGTGGACAGGGGCAGCCAGGAGTACCTTGATGATGGGGCTTCGCCCTTCCCTGGGCCAGGCGCAGGCTGAGTCATCAGTCGCTCCCCAGGGGGGCGGAGCCAGCATTGTGGTGGCAGAGCACAGCCAGATTAAGAGTCAAGGGGCACTCCTACCTCCCACTAAGGTGTAATCCTTGCATTCACCACCTTTCATCCCCCAGCCCTGTCACTCACACATCCCAGACAGTCAGATACCCATACTGCAGAGGCGGGCTGAAATGGTTAGGCAAGCAAATGCTAGCTTTCTAAAAGTAGCATTTGCAAACACAGGATATTAAAATAAACTTTACTAAAAGAAATGTTTTATTATTCTGAGTTCAGGCATACTAAACATTAATTTCTACCATGTTCCCTGAGTCTGCTGGGATTATAGAGTGTAATAATTCCAGCAGCCCATCTGGTCTAAAAGGGAGCAGGTAGCCTTACAATAGTGAAAAACGAATTTGGCTGTAATTCACTATTAGGACAGGCCACACACATCAGGGCTTGTCCTACCTTACACTTACAATGCACCCTGCCCTAGGGCCTACCATAGGGGTGACTAATATGAAGTTAAGGGAAGGTTTAGGGGCTGGCAAGTGTGTGCACTTGCCCAGCCAGCATGACAGTACCAGACTGCACGCAGGTTCTGCAATGGCAGACCCTAGACACATTTTACAAGGCTGCTTCTGTGGGTGGCGCAACCAGCGCTGCAGGCCCACTAGCAGTATTGGTATTTACAAGCCCTGGCACTCCTGGTGCCCTTTACTGGGGACTGACAGTAAATCCAATGAACCAATAAGGAACATCAATCACAGTTACACTTTATACAGGGAGAGCATATGCACTTTAGCACTGGTCAGCAGTGGTAAAGTGCCCAGAGTCATTAAACCAACAAAAACAGGTCAGAGAGAGTATTGGAGGAAGGCAAAAAGTTTAGGGATGACCCTGCCAAGAGGGTCAGGTCCAACACAACCCCCTTCCAGCCAAAACGCAGGGTAGACCAATCACCACTGTGATGGGCTTCCCTGCTTTGGGCGATAGAACCTGGACCTGGCCCGCAACAGCAGGGGCACATTCCAGTTCTACGCCAATCTGAACCTATTTCAAATCCTCTGTCCATACTCTCAGGGTCCACCCAGCTACTCCATGGGGCACCCTTCTCTTCCTCTGTGGACACCACCTGTGCAGCCTCTAACCTTAACTTGCTCACAGGTGTGTCCCAACAGACAGTCATCAAATCACAGTGGCCACTGACAGTAGTCAGAGCTGAGACCCAGGCCTCATGCCTCTCAGGGCTCTCAAACCTCTGTGGCCTCAGAGAGCGGGGGGCAGTAGCCCCAGGTGCTTGGCACCTTTTGTCCATTCTCTCTTCTGTCAGTCCAGGTATGATATCCTGGCACTGACCCACCAGCCCCAGGCCTGTACCTGGCGACTGGACCAAAGACTGGGGTGGGCTCTCCCACACCCGGTCCTCTCCCTTGGGGCTCTGTACCCTCCCACCTGGAGTGGTACCCCCTTCCAGAATTGTCAGGGCACCTGTGGCAGGTGACCTGCACAATTCGCCCACCAGTTCAGGGGTGCTATCCTGCAACTGGGGCACCAGGTCAGGGGGGACACCCTGCACCTGGCCCTCTATCCTAGGGTCTAAACCCTCAAACTGCACCGGGGTCAGACGTGAGGACTCCCTCCCTCTGCACCCCCTTCCAGAGTACTGCCCACTCCCCACTGGAGTGGTACCCCTAGAAGTGACATGGGTCAGGACACTGATTACAGTGGTCCCACCCTCCAGGTCAGTCAACACCTGAACCTGGCTCTCCAACTCAGGGACCCAACCCTGCAGTTGAACCCTTGCCTGGCGCACCAGGACTTCCCAGGGAGCACGCATGCCCCCCCTGAGGGTGGCACATAGCTCACGTGCCGTGCGACAGTCTGCCTGGCGCAGATCTCCCAGCCTCTGTCCCTCTGACAGTGCGGGAAGATCCCCCAGGACAGAAGTGGTGTCCCCATGGTCATTCACTGGGGATGCAGCCCTGCTGGCTGGCCCCTGACCCACTGGTTCTTCCACTAGGGACTCTTTCCCCCTCTCGCCCCTCCTTCTGCACCCTCCCAACCAGAGGTGTACTGCCAGACACCAGAACTACTGGAGCTCTGTTTACAGAGCCTCCACGTTCTCTGGCCACTGGGGGATCCCCCTCAGAGGGTGACTCCTCCGGACAGCCTAGGCTCCCCACCTGGTGTTCCCTTAAAGAACCATCCAGGCTCTGAGACTGAGGTTGGGCACTACCGGGACAAATCCCATTCTCACTCCTTCCCCTTAAGGACAGGACGTGAGGCCCTACACCCCTCTCACTACTACAGGACCTAGCTGGGCTACTCTGCGCCACTTCCACCACTCTGGGCTGAAAGATATCTGAGCCACTCCCCACAGGATCACACCCCAATGCCTCTCCAGACCCTCTGGAATCCACCACAAGGTCTGCCTCCAATGTGAGCTCCCTGGGGTCAGAGAACTCACTCTCAAACAGGTGTTGGCATAGCTCTGGAAAACTGGGACTTAAAGTATGCTCTCCCACAATTGGATTACACAGCTCCCTAGCAGGGTTAACCAAACTATCCTTCACCTCTCCATCCAGTGCCTCACACACATACTCCACACCATTCTTCTGAGACTGGCCAGACAGTAGCGGACTGTCTCTGTCACACAACCCACACTCTTCTGGGCGGTCTTTACACTCACCCACCAGGACCTCAACCATGGGGGAATCTCTCCCACCACTAGGACCATGAACTCCTACGCCAGCCACCCTATTCCCTTCAGTGACGCTGCGCACTACTGGAGCTACCTCATGCCCTTGAACCTCCTGGTGTAAGTTAACCCCCTCCAAGTCAGGTGCCATATCTCTAGGTGCGCGCACTATGCTGTCAGCACTAG
Source organism: Lissotriton vulgaris (assembly GCF_964263255.1). Taxonomy (NCBI): domain Eukaryota; kingdom Metazoa; phylum Chordata; class Amphibia; order Caudata; family Salamandridae; genus Lissotriton; species Lissotriton vulgaris. The sequence continues at coordinate 430,237 of NW_028248966.1, read as the reverse complement.
ATACCTGAATGTTGCTGCCGCCAACTGAGCTGGACTCCACCTCTGACTCAGCAAAGCTCAATCTGCGAGCTACACAAATCTCTGGATGTTGGGCTGAAGCCCTCCTGGCTTCAAGCTCCAAATCAAGTTCTCTCATCCTCAAGTAGTGAGCTCTTTGGCGTTCTTGCGCTTCCATTGCCAATTTCTGCTTCTCCATTTCCAATTGTCCTTTTAATCTCGCCATCTCCATTTCATGTGCCCTGGTTGCTGCCCTGTCTGCCAACTCCTCTGGCGACAGGCATCTGGTTGCTGCCTTTTCCATCCTCACTGAACCAGGCATGACGTTTCACCAGCACATGGAGATCTCCCAGCAAAATTAAACATAATGGATATCTGTGGCTGCGTTATGGGTCTGCTCTCACTATGTGGTGATCAGCAATTCACTGTATGTCAACTACAAATGCAAATTCGCAAATCCTCACCGCTGCGTCCAATGTTAGAATTGGGGGTCTCTGGTTGGCGCAAGTTTTCACTTGTGACAAGCAGGGACCCTCTCCTCTAAGTCAGGGCGAAGGATGACCCCTTAGAGTGACCCTTGCTCACCCTCTAGGTGCTTGGCGTGAGCAGCCAAGGCTATTCTTCAGGCGTTAGTTAGTTAAGCATTTGTAATCACACACACAGTAAAATACACCAATCCCCCCACAAATGGACACCAGGCTGTGAGTATATAAAAATACGCTTCTTTATGTAAAATATATATATATCTATGCAGTTCAGACTTAGTACAAGACCAAATAACGTTTGTGTAGCACCACAGATTGTAAATAGGCAAGCTTCTCTTTCAAATGTTCCACCAACAGTTCTTTGTTGTAGGTTAAATTGCACTTTCAGTCTTTAAAACGGATGTTTCTGTTAAAATTCCTTCTTGGCAAGTTTCTCTGTCCCAAATTACTTTGCTCTCGCTTCCTGGGCCGGTTCCAGGGACCTTAGGCCAGTCTTAGGCCCTCTGTGCGCTTCGCAGCGCTTCTGTGCACACTCTACACGGGAGAAATCACGGCACCCTACCAAGTCTCACGCATCTGGCGTGGGGCGCGATCGGCCCGGCCGGGTCTCGTGGAGCGGATGGCCCCCCCTGGTCTGCGGGACCCACACGGGGGGACACACCGACCTCAGAGCTGTCCAGGAGGAGGGAAGGCCCAAGAACCCAGCGCAGCCCCAGTCACTCGGGCAGGGGCTCAGATTGCAGCCTCGGCTTCCCGACAGTTAAAGGATTCCAGCGGGAGGGGCTGGAGCGCTCTCGCAGCGCGGAGCTGCAGGCAGGCACACAGAGAGCGGTGCGAGTCAGCTGGAAAGGGCGGCTCGCACCACAGCTGATTCCAGGACCTGGGGCACTCGCAGGCAGGGACGGCCAAAGGGGAAAACAAACGTTGCGGGCCCCTAGCCCGGGGGGACTTCAAAAGCACACGATCACTTCTTCTTTGATGGGTTGGGCCGAGTCGGCACAGGCAGCGCGACTCGGTCCGGTTAGCACGTTGGGATCCCGTCTGACAGCGGAGGATCTCCGGGGGTGACACGCAGCACAGGGGGCCCTCAGTACCAACGGTACAGCGAGGGGGCTCCCTTCTCAGTGCAGCGCGGCCTCTCCTGGGGGCAGAGCACAGCGGGGCGGCCGGGTGCAAAGGCAATGCACGGGCGGCCGTCCAGGCTACAGATTGCTCACGTCCTCAGGATTCCGGCGGAAGGGGTCAAAATCACGCTCAGGCGCTCCATTAAGACAGGCAGGGGTAGAGGAGCGGCCGGCCTTAGCCCTGGGGCAGAGAGCGACTCCGGTCAGAGCGAGGATCTCAAGGGCAAGAGGGCAGGCTGGCTCCCGAGTACCACGGCCCTAGGAGGGGGCGAGAGGGGGCAGATTTCACCTCCGGCGGGAGGAAATACTCGGCCTCAGGCAGGGGACGAGCCAAAGCACAGGAGAACCCACTGGTCCTGGGGTTCAGTTCAGGGGGCAAGCTCAATCAAGCCCTTGGAGAATGTTTAAAGCACAAAGCAGCAAAGTCTTTAAAGCAAGTCTTCTCCTCTCCTTTCTCAGCAAGGCAAGCAGCAGGCCAGTCCTTCCAGCGTCTCTTCTCCTTCTAGTTGGGTAGAGGTCGTTTGTGGTAAAACAGGATTCTGATTTACAAGGAGCAGGGCTCCTACTTTTATACACAGTTTCTTTTGTTCTCACAGGCCAGGGGGGCCTTTGCATAACTGCTCTCAGCCTCTGAGCACTTGTTGGCGGTACTTCTGGCTTCTGCATTCAGTGTGAGGGCAGGCACATCAGACGCTCCACAGGAGGTGGAGCCAGCATTGTGTGGACAGGGGCAGCCAGGAGTACCTTGATGATGGGGCTTCGCCCTTCCTGGGCCAGGCGCAGGTTGAGTCATCAGTCGATCCCCAGGGGGGCGGAGCCAGCATTGTGGTGGCAAAGCACAGCCAGATTAAGAGTCAAGGGGCACTCCTACCTCCCACTAAGGTGTAATCCTTGCATTCACCACCTGTCATCCCCCAGCCCTGTCACTCACACATCCCAGACAGTCAGATACCCATGCTGCAGAGGCGGGCTGAAATGGTTAGGCAAGCAAATGCTAACTTTCTAAAAGTAGCATTTGCAAACACAGGATATTAAAATAAACTTTACTAAAAGAAATATTTTATTATTCTGAGTTCAGGCATACTAAACATTAATTTCTACCATGTTCCCTGAGTCTGCTGGGATTATAGAGTGTAATAATTCCAGCAGCCCATCTGGTCTAAAAGGGAGCAGGTAGCCTTACAATAGTTAAAAACAAATTTGGCTGTAATTCACTATTAGGACAGGCCACACACATCAGGGCTTGTCCTACCTTACACTTACAATGCACCCTGCCCTAGGGCCTACCATAGGGGTGACTAATATGAAGTCAAGGGAAGGTTTAGGGGCTGGCAAGTGTGTGCACTTGCCCAGCCAGCATGACAGTACCAGACTGCACACAGGTTCTGCAATGGCAGACCCTAGACACAATTTACAAGGCTGCTTCTGTGGGTGGCGCAACCAGCGCTGCAGGCCCACTAGCAGTATTGGTATTTACAAGCCCTGGCACTCCTGGTGCCCTTTACTGGGGACTGACAGTAAATCCAATGAACCAATAAGGAACATGAATCACAGTAACACTTTATACAGGGAGAGCATATGCACTTTAGCACTGGTCAGCAGTGGTAAAGTGCCCAGAGTCATTAAACCAACAAAAACAGGTCAGAGAGAGTATTGGAGGAAGGCAAAAAGTTTAGGGATGACCCTGCCAAGAGGGTCAGGTCCAACACCACCCTAGGGCTGACAGGTGTAACATGCGTCCCCCCAAGCTGAAAGTGGGGAGAGCTACCCAACCTCTGGGGAGTTCTCGTCACTAAGGCGGAAAAACCGGCGGAGAGACCGTCAGCATTGGCGTGGTCAACTCCGGGTTGATGTTCTACCCTAAAGTCCATCCCCTGTAGGGAAATGGACCACCTTAGCAACTTGGGATTTTCGCATCTCATCTGCATGAGCAGGCGAAGGGTTCGGTGGTCGGTTTGAATCAGGAAGTGAGAGCCAAACAGGTATGGCCTCAACTTCTTCAAGGCCCAGACCACTGCGAAGGCTTCTCGCTCGATGGTACTCCATTGTCGTTCCCGAGGGAGGAATCTTCTGGAGATAAAGGCCACAGGTTGGTCTTGGCCATCGTTGTTGAGTTGCGAAAGCACAGCGCCTATGCCATGCTCAGAAGCGTCCGTCTGCACGATGAACTCTTTCGAGAAGTCAGGTGTTGCAAGCACCGGAGCGGTGCACATCGCGTGCTTCATTGTCTCGAATGCCTCTTGGCAAGCAGCCGTCCAGATCACTTTTCGTGGCTGCTTCTTGCGATGGTACCATATCCCTTGACGAACCGGCGGTAATAGCCAGTGAGGCCAAGGAAAGCTCAGACCTCAGTCTGGGTTTTGGGGGGCTCCCAGGCCAAGATGGTCTCAATTTTGGCCTGGAGGGGTTGCACCTTACCCCCTTCCTCCGGATGCCCCAGGTAGACGACAGATCCCTGTCCAATCTGGCACTTGCTAGCCTTAATGGTCAGGCCAGCACGTTTCAAAGACTACAGCACCTCCTGGAGATGCTGCAGATGGTCCTCCCAGGTTCTACTGAAGACAGCTATGTCATCCAGGTACGCAGCTGAGAAGGACTCCAGGCCAGACAGCACCTGGTTCACCAACCGCTGGAAAGTGGCCGGAGCATTCTTGAGCAAACAGGGCATCACTCTGAATTGAAAGTGAACCTCGGGGGTGGAGAACGCTGTTTTCTCCTTTGCTCCAACGGGCATGGCAATCTGCCAGTATCCTGATGTTAAGTCGATGGTGCTGAGGTACCGGGCTGCTTCCAGCCGGTCAATCAGATCATCTGCCCGTGGGATAGCGTGAGCGTCTGTCTTGGTGACAGAGTTCAATCCCCGATAGTCCACAAAGAACCGAAGTTCTGGTGTGGTGCCCGGTGGGGCCCCTTTTGGCACAAACACAACCGGAATAGCCCAAGGGCTGCTGGAAGGTACGATCACCCCCAGCTCCAGCATTTTGGCCACCTCACCCTGGATGCTGTTCTTAACTTTATCAGACAGCCGGTAAGACTTGGTTTTTACAGGCGGACTGTCCCCTGTGCCCACATCATGGGTACACAGATGTGTAATTCCAGGCATGAGGGAGAACAATGAGGTGTACTGCTCCAACACCTGGCAGCAGTCCCTCTGTTGCTCTGGAGTCAAGGATGGGGAGAGGACAACTCCCTCCACCGATCCATCCTTCTCCTGGGCCGCCAGAAGATCAGAAAGAGGTTCACTCTCTTCCTCCTCGCTCCCATCCATCACCATGAGGAGAGCAAGCTCAGATCGCTCATGGTGAGGATTCAGGCGGTTGACGTGGAGCACCCGATGGGGCTGACGGGGGATCTTAAAGTCAACGACATACGTGGTCTGGCCTCAACGCTCCACAATTTTGTACGGACCAGTCCACCAGTCCTGGAGGACGCTAAGCTCCCCAGGCTCCATGATGCACACCTTCTGTCCAGCGTCAAACTCCACCGTCCGAGCGTTGCGGTCATACCACTCCTTAATGATGGCTTGGCTAGCCTCCAAGTTGTCTGAGGCTTCCTTTCACAGCTTGGCCATCTGGCTGCGGAATGCCATCTGCTTGGCCATCTGGCTCCCATCCCTCCTTGACAAGACTGAGGGGCCCCCTAACGGGATGGCCATAGAGCAGCTCGAAAGGGCTGAACCTGACTCCCTTTTGTGGTACCTCGTGGTATGAAAACAGCAGTCAAGGGAGGAGGACGTCCCACTTCCACCTCAAGTCCTCTGGCACGCTCCGGATCATCCCCTTCAGAGTCTTATTAAAGTGCTCTACAAGCCCGTTGGTCTGGGGGTGGTAAGGAGTGGAAAACCGATAGGTCACTCCGCACTCCTTCCACATGGCCTACATGTAGGCCAACATGAAGTTCGTGCCCCTATCTGATACCACGACCTTGGGGAATCCCACTATGGTAAATATCCCCATAAGAGCCTGTGCCACCACAGGTGCAGTGACGGTCCTCAGAGGAATAGCCTCCGGGTCCACTAACACCAAGATGAACCGGTGTCCCGCAGAGGTCGGAGGGTCCAACGGCCCAACAATGTCAATTCCGGCCCTCTCAAAAGGAGTCCTGACCACCAGGAGCGGTTCCAAAGGGACCTTCACTTTAGTACCAGTCTTGCCACTCACCTGGAAAGTCTTGCAGGTCTTGCAATAGGTTTCAGAGGCAACTCTCATCCTGAGCCAATAAAAATGCGGGCCTAGCCGTGCAAAGGTCTTGTCCTGGCCCAGGTGTCCAGCCAAAGGTATTTCATGTGCCAATTCCAATAAGAACGCCCGGTACCATTAGGGGACTACTAAGGCCCTCAAAGATCCATGCACCGGAACCTTAGGTTCACTGTAAAGGAGGCCATCCTCCCAGTACACGTGAAAACTGCAGGTCTCCTGACTGGTTGCTTGGGCTTCGGCCTGCCGCCACATACCATCAAGCGTAGGGCACTCCTTCTGCGCCAGACAGAATTCCGCCCTCGTAGGCCCTCCTTCCACATGCCACTCGGCAAGGGTCGGCAAGTCCCCCACGGGAACAACCTCCACCTCCACGGACTCCAGGGTTACCTCCGCGGGCTCCCCATCCATCATACGGGGTGTGTTCTCCACTCCATTCTCCTCTTGACCAGCATTGGGTTGGGCCGTAGTTTCAGGCTCCAAACCAGGTTGAGTTCTTTGCTGGACAGCCATGGACCTTGTGATCACGCAAGTCCATCCTGGTAACCCCAGCATCTCAGTATGGGCCTTAAACTCCACTTCCTTCCAGGCGGTATGTTCCAGGTCATTTCCTAGCAGACAGTCTACAGGCAAGGCAGGGCTCACAGCAACTCTCAACGGGCCTTTAACTCCTCCCCACTCAAAGGGAACCTGAGCCACAGGATAGTAGCTCAGACTGCCGTCAGGCAACGCTGCCGGATGGAACACATCAGGTACTACTTGCTCAGGGGACACCAGCCGCCTCACTACGGTGGTCATGCTGGCACCTGTGTCCCTCAGAGCCTCCACCTCCTCCCCGTTAACCTTCACCCTCTGTTGGTACTTAGCAGTGTTCGATGGTAAGGACATCAATGGGACCATCTCTCTGTCCCCGAGTGAAACCAGGATCAGGCCTGTCCACTCCCCTTCCCTATCTAGGGGCAGCTCCATCCCAAGCGCTACACTAGCCAACCTGGGACTCTTGCCACCTTTGGGGGATGGGGGTCATTTGTGACACTGGGCATCTCCCTTGTAGTGTCCAGCCTCCCTGCATTAGTAGCACCGGACAATTCTTGGCTGCTGACTCTTGTCAGGGTAAGCGGGCTTTGGGGAACTGGACTGAGGTGGGGTACCAACTCCTTTCCCAAACTGTCTGTTTTGTGGGCCTCGTGAGAACTCCTTCTTTTTATCCCCCCCCTCTTTCTTCTGCGGGAAACCCTGTCGGCCTTTCGGGCCATCTCCCCCGGGGCCAATGTGAGACACCCGGGTGCTAACCCAAGTATCCGCCTCCTCCGCAAGCTCTGGGGGATTAGTCAGCCTGCGTTCTACCACATGTTGGCACAGCTCCGGAAAACACTTTTCCAAGAGGTGCCCTCTCAAAAAAAGATTGTACAGGCCCTCGTAATCATGTACCTCGCTGCCACGCACCCAACCATCCAGAGCCTTACGGGCATAATGGGAAAAATCCACCCAATTTTGCGTGGACAGCTTATGGCTGCCTCAGAACTTCTGGCGATACCTTTCGGGGTTGAGGCCAAACTTTTTAAGTAGCGCCTCCTTCATGGGGGAATACCTGAGCTGATCCACCTTATCTAGGTACAGGAGGGTGTCCCTGACATTGGGGGTATGTATGTATGTATGTATGTATGTTTGTATGTATGACAGGCCACCTCCCCAGTAGCTCTCGGGCACCCCATGGGCTGTCAAGTCCACTTCATATGCCTCCAACCACTTGGCAATGTCATCCCCATGAGTGTAACTCGCTATCACCTCCTTAGGTAACCAGAACTTAGGCTCATGTTGAACCTGTGGTACGCTGCCACCATTGGGACTTCCTGGCACACTCAATTGCAAGGCTCTCAGCTCCAACTCCTTCAGCTGAAGCTCGTGCTCCAGCTTCTTCTCTTCCAATGCAAACTTTTTATCTTCCCTTTCTCTCTCCCTCTCGTGCTCTAGCTTGGCAAGCTCCCACTTCAATTGCCTCTCCTCCCTCCTGTCCTCATATTCCTGTGACGACGTACTCCTTCTAGACCCACTACTACTTTCCCTGGAACGTCTTCCTGGCAACACATTTTCAGACACATTAATGTTTAGTAGGTCTAGTTCTCCTGAAGCACCCGCCTCCTCTTGTGTGACCTGCCCCTCCTGTTCCCCATCCCCTCTCCCCTCTGGGTGGACCCTTACCCATGCCCTCAAAATGGTACGGAGCTCCTCCTTTGCGGCTCTCCGCTCAACCGGCACCCCCATCCCCTGACAAAATTCCCTTAGCTGCACCACTGTGTACTCTTCCAGGTCGGCTAGCTGGAACTCCATTTTGACAGGTGGGGACCCAGATAAATCAAGGGAAAGATACTAGGACGTAGGTAACAGGAATGGGTCAAAACAGGACTCTACACACTCATGTTAGACAGTGGGGGGTCAATTAAGTAGGCTTGCATGCATAATAGGTGTCTAGTCTAATTGCGGCCCAATCTGTCCCACTGGAGGGTGCTGTATAGTCACAGGTCAGGATCCCACTGCTTGCCACCAATGTAGGAACTGGGGTCACCAGTTCCTCGGGGGTAGCTTGGCTCGAGCAGGTAGGCACCCGAAGCTTAGGTGTTAAAGTGACCACACAGCACACACATCCACTGAGACGGGTAACACACACAATGACTGAGACCACACCAGTGAGATTGATTAAAACAATGTACTTTTATCTGGATTAAGGTCACAGCTGATAGACCATTTGAGGCGATCGGGTAATCAAGATAGCATTAACTCGATTCACATTTCCTTGAAAGAGTTTACTTTTCATTTCTCAGCCATGAATAGACAAATAAATAAATAATACATAGTAAATAACTGTAGGCCTGGCATGAGCCTTGCTCCTAGTCAGCACCTGTAAGAAAATTCACGGTAATAACCTCTTTGTCAAAATTATATCGTATCACCCCCTGCAAGGAATTCACTAGTGGGAACCTCCATCAATATGGCATTTAGCAGGGGCAGATCTGGTGCATGAGGTCGCAATCAGCTTCTCAAAAAAATAAGCAGTATGAACATTACATCAGGCCAGGATAGATATTTCAATTAAAAACTAGGCAACATCCTTAAATCAGCGTGAACCTCCTCTTACGGCAGGTATAAACATTTCCTTACTCAGGAGTAACATTATGTAAGGCAATCACCACTCTCCTGGTAGTAGGCTTTAACAGTCGCCTGTAACCAACTGCTTTCCCCAACCAGGGGTTAACTTGGACCAACTTAGGCCTCAAAGGTGTCTCTTGGGGCTCAGGCCCAGTTCCAGTACTTTGGAAGGATTTCACAGGGCCAACGTGGCCCAACAACAGTATTCCCCAGGGAAGGGGCAAACTCGGGGCCTCCTGTAGCCTTCCGCCCTCCTCCCCGAGGGTTACCTTGTCTCTTCAGGCCTACTTGCGGCGATGTCAGAAGGCTCGGGGTGAGAGGGGCAGGCTGCAGGCACAGCAGGGCGGCAGGGTCCCCGCGCTGATGGTAGGGCTGGCCCGAGGGCGTCACAGCTTGGAGGGGCTCTCAGACTCTACCGGAGCCCTCCGATGGTTAAGCTGCTGGTTCACGGGTCTCTCGTGAGGTCAGCGGTGAGGGGAACCAATGGGATGGCTGACAAGGAAGGACCTTGCTCTCATGGCCAATAGGGACGCAGATAATGGGAGTGCACCATTCAGGACCAATGGCTGTGTGGCGTTTGACGGGGGCGGTATTCAGGACGATGCCCCCATCACGTGATGGTGGAGGCAGACTTCAGGGCCTAGCGCGGCCCTCTCCTTAGATCGCGGCCTGACTAAGATTTACGGCAGTCCTCTCCTGGCCCCCGGGGGCCACCGTGGGGGTGATGAGGTTGGCGCTTCTGGCCTGGCAGAGACTGCGAAGGCGCCTGAGGCTCTGGCGGGGCGGCGGCAGTGAGTGGGGTCACCAGCGCTTCTCCTCATTGCTTCAAAGCACAGAGCTAGCAAGGCTTTGCAGTGCTTCTCCTTGGGGCACAGCGCTTGGGTGACACGTGCTATGGGGGCAGTCACAGCAGTTCTAGCAGGACAGGCAGTCTGAATAATAGCGCTTCTCAGGTACAGCACTTCAAGACACAATAGGTTCCAGGACCTCAGCGCTTCTCAAGGGGGTACACTAGGGGAGCGCTGGGTAGGCAGTGAAGGCAGGACAGCGCAGGGGCCACAGGTGCAAACAGAGGGGGCACAGATGGCACAGCCCAGTACCTGGTTGATCCCCAGTAGTCCTGGTCAGTTAAGTTTCTTCTTGGCGCTTGGTGGTTCTGGCGCTCTTTTTGTGGAAGCAGATTCTTGGTTGCTTGATGAGGGTGGGTTGAGTTGAAGGCTGCTGACAGGTTTCCTCAGCAGGTCACTGTAGGTGGTCCCTGGGTTCCACTCCCGCCGGGCCAGATCAGTGGGCTAGTTCAGTGTTCCTGGGTTGGCTAGCTTGGTGGGCAGCGCCTAAACCCTGTCACCCCCAGTGGTATAGGTTTCTGACTAGGCCCTACCGCCTAAGTCTCCTGCGTAGGGTCCCCCAGGTCAGTGATGCCCCAACTGACTGGAAAGTTTCCCTCCTTTTTCTTTTATAGTCCCAGGTCAGGTGACCACTCTCTGAGATGGTAGTTGGTGACCACTCCCCTATTCCGGAAGGTTCCAGGAGCTTCCTCACTCTAGCTATGGGCAGGGAAGGCAGGCTGGTATGGCAAAAATGTTTAAGGGTTCCAGCCAGCTCCTGGCAACTAGGGTGCTACTATCAAGTCCAGTCGGCAGTAGCAGGGGCCTGTGGCAGCCATATTGGTAGGTGAGAGCACCTGCACCTTAGCATTGTTTAGCAATGGGAAGGTGCCCGGAGACCTAAGGCCAACAAAAAGAAGGTGGAAAAAAATGAGGCAAGGGTGAAAAAAATAGGGAAAGACCACCCTAGGGTTGACAGGTCTAACACCTTACCTCACATGGGGCTCCCAACCTATCTTACCCATAATTGTACTTTACAGGGCAGATTTCGAGGCAACCACCCTTCCCCCAAGCTTTCTTGCAACTCGGCCCGTTCTGTCTCCTAACGGCATTCCTCAGCCTCAAAGCGCACCCATTCGTGCTGGGTGTAGTGCAGGCTACCAGTCACGCTAAATTCCTGCCATCCTCCAGGCTCTGGAGCTGCTGTTCCCCAGTTAGGCAAGCCCCTCCATCATGGAAGCCTTGGCCTTCTTCCTGTGTATGCTATGAAGGGATCTATCCAAGGGAAGAGAAGGCGCAAGAGTATATCGATCTAACACCACTTCCTGCCAGAATCAGAGCTGAATATGAGGAGCTGAACAGGGAGAAGCAGAGGAAATCCTATGGACAGAAAAGACGGACAACAACCACAAGGAGGGTAAGATATGCAATAAAAATGGAAAACAGACAACATTGCAAAGAATGAGTAGGGCAGACAGAGAAAGATCAAAGACTAGATAATGAGGTGTGATAGAGTTAACAATCAGGTGAGGTTCCGTGACGATTTGAACCCGTGTTTTCAAGTTTGTCGGAAATACATAATATTGGTACCAGCGAACCGCAAATGATCCATTTAGTATATCCTGGTGTTTTCGCTACGCTACGAGCAAGAGCACTCCTTTTATAAACACATTTCTGATCTACCCACGGCATCCATCTTAGATCATGGCCGCCATTTTGTGTTTCTTGCCCTCACATATGCAATAGCCTCTGATCACTTCATTTCGATTAAGGACACGTAACCTTAGCCGGAGATTCACCTCTTTCTTGAACACGTGCACCTTAAACCAGATCACGCTGTAGCTGCATGACTCGACAAAGGCTACCTCCTCTGCCCGAGGCCAGTCCTGCCAAACTGGTCTTCGTGTCCATTGTCCTGATCATGATTAGGCGGCCGAAGCCGGTAGCCTTGCCCATTTACAACCCACAAACATCCCTTATCCCACTTTTCTATCTTCCACACCTGGCTCTGTTTCTTTCTTTCTGAATCTTTATTAGGGGGAGGTAACGAACTTTACGATGAGGCGGTCCGGGTCCTGAATGCAATATTGACAGGGAATTGTGACAAACTAGTGAGAACCCCTCTCTTCGCAATGTTTGGCCTCAGATATTATCGACGGTTCCTGTGTAACACCAAATATTTATTGTTTTAGATACAAAGGTTTTGGGAATGTATTACATGTAAAGAATTCGCCCCCAGCTTAAAATTTAGTATATAAGGAGCAACCCGCTTTGTACAAATTGAACAGGCTCCTGATTACTGCCCGTGTGTAGTATCTGTGACTTCTGTGTCCCTGCAGTAATAAACCTTTGGTCTTTGACGCCACCATCGAGAAGCCCGTGTTTCTGTTCATTTGTGCACCAAGGCAGGTGGAACTCCGGGGTCTTTGGGTGTTGTTCCCTGACACCTCTGGACGGAACCAAAAAGTCCAGAACTCCAATTGGCGCCCAACGTGGGGCGACGTCATTTGGTACCGGTCCAAAAGCCTGAAGAGTTCGAGAAGCTTCGTGTGAAGATTCCTGAGGGAGGCGCCCCACTTCATCGATCCCGGCATATCGCAAAAGTGGCCCGAAGTTCTCTTCCACGAGGGTTTCCCGTTCAAGACGGCTGCAGTGGGCCGTTGCCTTGACCGTCGCCCTGTCTTGGACCCGAGGTGCAGTCCTTAGTACGGCGAAACGTGACGGGTTTCTCCTTGGTGACGTCTTCAGTGACTCAGTTAAGTATTTAGTGATAGCTAGCTGGTTACTTTTGTGAGGATTATTAAAATCCTTGATCGGTTCTTGGTTTGGTTTGGTTTTTGTAAGATTATCACTGGTTGTTCTAGTTACGATAATCTATTTGGTTTAGTTTGGGTATCGATACATCAGTTCGTTTTGGTAGGCCTAAGTTCTTGGTTCGAGTGCACATATTTGTTTCGTGTTCGTTTGTTTTGTGTTCCGGACTGAAAATGGTAAGTCGGAAAATGTTGTCTTGTTTTGGTTGCAACCGTGACTCACGATTGGAGGACTCTTGTCTGGTTCCTCCGATTGGGACTCCCCTGTATGATTTATATTGTAAGCATGGCGTGGGTCCTATATCTTATAATGAGGTATGGGTCCGTTATTGTAAGAAGGATGGTGTCCTTAGTTGGCCACTGCATGGTAGTTTTGAACCAGAGATTCTCGACAACTTAGAAGCGAAATTGTTCAAGAAGAAAGCCCGGCCGGCAATGTTTGATTCTTTCCGTTACTGGCGAAAAGAATCCAAACAGAGAGAAATGAGAAAGTTGAAGAAAGAACAGAAAGAACAAGAAGAGTTAACTCAAGAGCAAGCGGCTAAACAGTTGCAGGCTAACGAGTGTGAGAAGGCCATAGTTGTAGCCATTAGAGAGCATAATCTAGCGATTGACAAGTGCTATCCTGCCTTGCCATCGAAAATGGCTAAGATACTGGAGGATTCTGAAAACGATCCTCTGCTATCTTATCTGTTAAGGTCACCTCCACCGTATGCACAAGGTGCTACGGCTCCACTTGTCCCGAATGTTCAATTGCCGGTTGCTGGACAACCTGGTGTTCCTGCTCCTGTCCCTCAGAATCAAGCTCCTGTACCTCCTGTGATGAATGTGAATGTTCCTACAGCTCCTCCTCTTCCTGCACTGCCAGCCTCTATACCTACCTCTGTACCTACTGCTCCAGAAACTATTTTCCTCGATACTCCTACTGTTCCGTTATCTATTCCTACCTCTACTGCGTTCTCTACGTCTGCGAGTGTGCTAACTCCACTTTCTGTTCGTCGAAGAATCACTGATTCTGTTACTAATATGCTGTCTCCTTTATATAAAACTCTAATTAAGACTCCTACTCCTGACTCTGTTCAGAGACGTAGTCAGCTTCCAAGTACTGAGGAACGGGGAATTTTGGATTCCACGGCTCTCAGATGGATTTCGAAGAGTAGAAGATATAGTACGAGAGATGTGCTAGACACATTTATGCAGTGGAGGGAACCAACGCAACGGTACGTCTTTGATGAGATGTGCTCGTTGTTACGTGAAGAAATAGAAGAAGATGATGTTGAATCAGATTTGGAAGATTTAATTAGAGTTCAAAAAGAGTTTGCTGCTGGAATGATAGTGGGTGAGAATATAAAGGAAGCGATGGAACTTATTTTAAGTTTTAGGAATGATCCATCCCTTCGTTCACCGAGAGATTTAGAAAAAGGTAAAATGAAGCTAAGTCGCCAATATCCTATGAGGGAGGTTCCTCCAATCTGGCGCGAAGCAATACAACGTGATGATAATGCAGGAATTGCAGCTGCTCCAGCACAGTTCCAACGAGTGTGGATACACATTCCATGGAAGCGAGCTGAAGTGTTAGCGGTGAAACAGGCCTTGCCAGATCCACGTAAAAATCCAGCTGGATATTACAAGGAATTAACACAGACAGTTGAGGCTTGTATAATGAACCTAGCCGACATCGATATGTTGTTTGGTAACGTAGTTCCACAACCAGTGTGGGCTAAAATTCGTAGAGAGGATCATCAAGCTGCCTTAGGTGGTGATTGGGCAGCTATCACTGCAACAGATGGTCAGCAAATAGGTGGTGCAAAACCCGAACCTCTAATCGCTAATCTTCCAGGTAGAATAATTGATCTAATGAAGACTCTGATGCCAGCATTGCGTGTAAATTGGGACAAGCTGTCAGCATGCAGGCAGAAGAAAGACGAAAGTGTCTCCGACTTCTTCACAAGGTTTGAAGAGACTTTTGTAGATCATAGTGGTCAGGACATGAGTACAGAAGGAGGGCAAAGACTGTTTGTAGATAAATTTGTGCATAATTTGTTACCTGAATTATGCAATAAATTAAAGGATTCAGAAAGTGCGTGGGCTGTATCTACGACAGCGCAAATACTTGCGACTGCACAGTACTACGAAAATAGGGATAAAGAGGAAAAGGAAAAATCAGAGAAGAAAACGAAAGATTTAAAAACTAAAGTTCTTTTGCAGCAGGCGTATCCGCCTCGCACGAATCAGACTAATACGCAGCAAGGTTCGTACCAAAGGACAGATTATGGTTCATCAAGACCTCAATATCAGTGGAATCAGTGTGCGTACTGTAAGAAAGAGGGTCACTATAAAAATGAATGTCCGATCTTAGCGCAAAATAATGCAGCAGCAGCTCAGAGAGGTCGTGGTGGTTTTGTGCAGAATTCTAGAGGTCGAGGACGAGGTGCTATGCCTCCACAAACGAATGATCGTCCCTCCAATCACTTTGATCAACGAAATGGACAATCTGCTCAGCAAAATAGATCTCAACAGTATCTTGTTGAGGACTATAATGAAGTAGATGAGAATTTTCAGCAAAATGGGTACTAGGACAGCCATGGACAGAGAGAGGGAGTAGTATCAGTTCCAGTGGATCAGAGTGGGCCTTATGTCGCAGTAGCAACATCAGGTGTAGTCGAACCGTTTCTGTTGGATACTGGTGCCGCAAAAAGTTCTATCATTCATGCGAAACTCCCTGGCGCACCTTTGTCCGGCTCAACAAATGTTTCCGTAGGTTTTTCAGGCGCCCCTGTTTACAACCCGATATCTGGTCCTTTGTCTATTTCTGTTGGACCGTGCCAATTGAAAGCACCCCTGCTTTTGACGACAGGTTGTAATGAAAATCTGCTTGGTTTAGATTTGTTAAAACGACTATATGCGACATTGTACTGTTCTCCGGAAGGAGTACAGCTTACATTGGGTAAAAATATCACCTCTCCGATGTACTTGTCAATGGATGCACTCCCACCGGAGCTACATTCACTCCCTGATTCTCTTTGGGCGACTGGTCCTAATGATGTAGGTCTCCTAGAAATTCCACCGTATGTGGTAACTTTGAAAGCGAATGTGAAATTTCCAAGAATTCCCCAATATAAAATATCGAGTGAAGGTGAGCGTGCACTTTTATTGATTGTGCAAGATTTGATTAAGAAAGGTGTGGTTGAAGAAACTAGAGGAAATGTCTGTAACAGTCCTGTATTACCGATTCTGAAGCGAACTGATCCTACAAAACCTCCAGTGTACAGGTTTGTCATAGACCTTAGAGAAGTTAATAAGATTTTAGTCCCGCAGTTTCCTGTGGTGCCAGACATCACTGCCTTGTTGACATTGATTCCTGCCACAGCCACATGGTTCTCAGTTATTGATTTAAAAAATGCCTTTTTCAGCATTCCGATAGCGGAAGAAAGTAGGGATATTTTCGGCTTCTGTCTAGGAGGTCGCAGTTTCAGATTTAAACGCGCACCACAAGGCTATTGTGAAAGTCCATCCATTTACAGTCAAGCATTAAAAAGCCAGTTAGATTCTTTTGTCCTTCCTCCAGGTTCTGCCCTAGTACAGTACGTAGACGATCTTCTAGTTGCTGCCGATGACAAGGAAACTTGCAAAGCAGCTACAATTTCCCTATTGCATCATTTGTCTAATTTGAATCACAAGGTGTCTCCTTCCAAAATGCAATACTGCTGCCAAGAAGTGACCTACCTAGGTCATCTCTTGTCAAAGGAGGGAAGGAAGTTGACCCCAGAGAGAATAAAAGCAATTACGCAGATGAATGTTCCACGCACACAGAGAGAAGTACGTGCCTTTCTAGGTATTACCTCTTACTGTAGGCAGTGGATCCCAAATTTTTCTCTTTTAGCGAAACCATTGGTAGCTTTGACTGGGAAAAATGTTCCGAGTCCGGTGCCATGGTCTGATGAATGTCAAGAGAGTTTTACTGAATTACGAAAAGCATTGTGTTCAGCTCCTGTATTGGGTACACCTGATTACAGTAAACCATTCACGCTCTACGTTCACGAAAGAGAAGGTTGCGCGTTGAGTGTTCTGACACAGAAGTTTGGTGATAAACAACGCCCTTGTGCGTATTTTTCATCAACATTAGATCCGGTAGCTAGAGCGTTGCCTAGTTGTTTGAGAGCTACAGCGACAGCTGCAGCTTCCATTCGACAATCTGCTGGTTTGGTGATGAACAATATGCTAGTGGTCATGGTTCCTCATGCAGTGGATACACTCATGAACCGAACGAAGACACAACACCTTACTAGTGCGAGATTATCTGGTTACGAGCTGACATTACTAGCGAGTCATATTCAGATCAAAAGATGCAATGTATTGAATCCAGCAACATTGTTGCCGACTGATCAAGAGTCGAGTGATTCCGAGCCACATGATTGCTGTTTCAAAACGGAGGAAGAGACAAAAGGACGCATTGATTTAAAAGATACTCCGCTATCAGATCCGGATGGTACGCTGTATGTGGACGGGTCATGTTTTAAATTGGAGAATGGTGATGTGACTGCTGCTTACGCAGTAACGACTTTGAAGACGATTGTGGAGACTGCAAGAGTGAGTCAGAATTCTGCAGAATTGATAGCTCTAACGAGAGCGTGTGTTTTAGCTGAGGGAAAGAGAGTGAATGTGTTTACAGATAGTCAGTACGCATTTGGCGTGGCCCATAGTTTTGGCCGGTTGTGGAGAGAAAGAGGTTTCATTACGTCCCATGGGACTAAGATCCAACATGGTCAGCTAGTTAACGACTTGTTGGAATCTCTAACCTTGCCGACTGAAGTTGCGATTGTGAAGTGCAGTGCTCATAAAGCAATCACAGATGATGTTGGTCGTGGGAATGCTTTTGCTGACGAAATTGCTAAACAGACAGCTAGAGACACGATGAGCAGAATGTATGTTGCTACGTCTGCAAGATGGATTGCTGAGTCTGGAATGTGTGAGGATACTATGGAAAGTGTGAAAGAGATTCAGAAAGAAGCAACTGAGGAAGAGAAACGTGTATGGAGAGAAAGTACGGGCAAGTTGGACTCGAATGGATGTTGGATTGATTTGACAGAACAGCAGCGTTGGATGTTGCCTGATGCGTATGTGCTTGCAGTAGTGACGATGGCGCATGGAGTAGCGCATATAAGTTCTAAAGGGATATGTAAGATGTTAGCTCCGGTCTGGAAGAATGAGGGAATCAGTAAGTGTGCAGAGAGAGTGGTGAAAAATTGTATGGTGTGTTTGATGCATAATCCTGGCAAGGGAACTCCAACTCCAGCTGGTCATTTCGCTCCTCCTTCCTGCCCCTTTGAAGTGATTCAGTTAGACTTCATTCACATGGAGCGCTGCAATAATTTGAAGTATGTCCTGGTGGTAGTTTGTGCTTTTTCCAGGTGGATAGAAGCATACCCACTAAAGGACAATACTGCCCTATCAACTGCCAAAATTCTTCTCAAAGAATTTTTCCCTAGATATGGAATGCCACGGATTGTATGGTCAGATAACGGAAGTGAGTTTATAGGGAAAGTTATGCAGAGTGTGTGTGCCGGCCTAGGATTGAAACAGAAATTTCACAGTGCAAACCATCCTCAGTCTGCTGGTTTAGTCGAGGGTTACAATGGCACCCTCAAGCTGAAAATAGCCAAAATACAAGCATCCACGGGTTTAGCCTGGCCAGACGCACTTCCCTTGGCCTTGTTATCAACGAGAGCAACAGTACATTCTAGAATAGGGCTTAGTCCTTACGAGATAGTCTTTGGTCGCCCGGCAAATATCTGGGGTGTACCAAGGCCTAAAGAATTTTGCTCCATAGAATATCCTATGTTGATAGACTACCTTTACGACTTGACTGCTAAATTGAGTCTTATTCATCAACAGGTTTTCGATGCTTTGCCAAAACCTCCGGAGAGTCCAGGGCATCAGCTGAAACCAGGAGATCTGGTTGTCATCAAGAACTTCGCGAGGACGAAGAACCTTCAGCCGAGATTTGTGGGGCCTTTTCAGATCTTACTGGCAACGAGGACAGCAGTTCGTGTAGCTGGCCGTAAGCACTGGATACACGCCTCTCATGTTAAGCGTGTTCCTTTGCCGCTCCCTTACGACGACTGGGTGAAAAAGGGAATTGGTGCCTCCGAATCTGAAATCACACCGAAGTTCATCTCTTTCAGCGATGCCGAATTGATTACTGACACTCCAAAATCCGACTCTCCTCCTGAAAAGACTCCTTTGAACATTGAACATTTGTCTCCAGCATCAGAAGAAACTTTGCTATCTGCGAACTTAAACTCTGCAACAGCTGCTAGTGATACACTATTTTCCGATCAGACAGTACCAGCGAAGCAGAGATACAACCTAAGAAGCCGTAAAATGGACAAATAAAGCAGGCAACTGCATATTGTGATTTTGATATATTGAACTTTTGCCTTCAGCCAGGAAGTTTGCTATTGTTTATTGTTTTTAAAATTGCCTTGCCGTCTGGGTAGCCGTAGGGTCGTGGCTGTGTGCCTAGTTTGAATTTGCAGGGGTCTGACACAAGGTCGATCTTTCTGTTGGTTCTGGGAACTCCCAGGGCTGATAGAGGCATTTTCATCTACGTACACATCATCAGTGGTCGCGAGCGGATTGTAGAAGATGGAGCTTCCTGCGCTGCAACGAGAAAATGTGATTTATGTTCGCAGAAACAGACTTAATAGAATTCTTCATAGCAAATGCTTTTTGATGCAATGTGCCATTACATTTTTGATTGTTTTAGCAACATTGGTGGGTGGAATCGTCTTTAGTATAAATTTGATTTTTGTGCCAGTTTCTACAGTACCTCCCCTTGATCCTGCTATTTCTACTGTTTCTTCTATACACTCTTTTCACTCGTTTCCAGAACATGAGCAAGCCCGACGCTCAGAGTTCACCAACAACACTTTTGTACAGCTCTTACACCAACACCAACTGGTAGTTAACACTACAGACTGCTGGGTGTGTGGTTTGATACCCCACACTATGGATAAAGGTATTCCCTATCTGGTTTTGCCTTACAGCTATAATGGATCATTTCAGGCCTTCCAAACCATCTTTGCTTATGCCCTTGAAACCTATCCTCCACGTCCACCGCGTTCCACTAAATATAACTCTGCCAACAAAGCCTTAGTCCAGGGAATTATTGACATGGTCAAGGACGTCAATAATACTCCATCTTACCCTAGAGACGAGTTGCGAGTATATTTAAGTTGGAATACTTCAGAGTATCGCCTTAGTTTAGGAGAAAGCAAGCGTAAAAGCTCAACTCCAATCTGGGTCGTACCTCACCGAGGTCAGGTCTGTTTGCAAGGTAATGGGAGAAATCCGAGAGCTCAGCTAGGGAGGAGTGAGTGCGTAGAGACTTATGTGTTTCCGGCTAACTCTTCCCCTGCCTTTCTTACTGCTAGGGGTACCTACTTCATTTGCCGAGACAGAGCTTATACATGGTTGCCTGCCGACTTTTCAGGATCATGTTACATTGCTCGATTGTTGCCTCCGACATACACTGCTTCATCTGATTACCACAGAACCAGAATAGCGAGAGGTGTCTTCAGCAAGGAAGATACCGCTGGTCAGGAAGCTGGAGACTTCTTCAAAGGCTTCCTTCCGTTCTGGGGACCTATGGCCAATAGTAGAAACATACGTCAGCTAACACGGGTAGTTGAATCTACTATCACCGAAACTGCTGGTGCCCTTAGCAATCTGACAGCTGAGCTTCAGGCGGATAGGCTCATGACGTTGCAGAACCGTATGGTTCTAGACGTTATACTTGCAGATCGAGGTGGGGTATGCAGAATGATCCAATCGAGCTGCTGTGTCTTTATTCCTAATAATGCTCCAACAGTCTATGAGGCGATCTCTAAGTTGCACAAGATTTCAGACTCCATACATGTAGACAAGGGAAACTGGTCCTTCATGGAGTGGTTTTGGACTCTGATCTCAGCGTGGGGATGGAAGGTTCTGATGGTCATTGGTGTCATCTTAGTATTCCTATTCTCATGTTGTCTGATTATCCAGTGTGGTCCTGCTCTGTGTAGTCTTTGTGCTGCAACTTGTCTCAGAAAACCACCTGCGTTTGGAGAAAAGACACGAGAAAGGATGATGATACAACAGCATGTCACTGACCTGATGAGCATAGAACTAGATTCTGACATAGACTGAGTAATTGCCTATGTAAGGGCAAAAGGAGGGTCTGAGGTTCCGTGACGATTTGAACCTGTGTTTTCAAGTTTGTCGGAAATACATAATATTGGTACCAGCGAACCGCAAATGATCCATTTAGTATATCCTGGTGTTTTCGCTACGCTACGAGCAAGAGCACTCCTTTTATAAACACATTTCTGATCTACCCACGGCATCCATCTTAGATCATGGCCGCCATTTTGTGTTTCTTGCCCTCACATATGCAATAGCCTCTGATCACTTCATTTCGATTAAGGACACGTAACCTTAGCCGGGGATTCACCTCTTTCTTGAACACGTGCACCTTAAACCAGATCACGCTGTAGCTGCATGACTCGACAAAGGCTACCTCCTCTGCCCGAGGCCAGTCCTGCCAAACTGGTCTTGGTGTCCATTGTCCTGATCATGATTAGGCGGCCGAAGCCGGTAGCCTTGCCCATTTACAACCCACAAACATCCCTTATCCCACTTTTCTATCTTCCACACCTGGCTCTGTTTCTTTCTTTCTGAATCTTTATTAGGGGGAGGTAACGAACTTTACGATGAGGCGGTCCGGGTCCTGAATGCAATATTGACAGGGAATTGTGACAAACTAGTGAGAACCCCTCTCTTCGCAATGTTTGGCCTCAGATATTATCGACGGTTCCTGTGTAACACCAAATATTTATTGTTTTAGATACAAAGGTTTTGGGAATGTATTACATGTAAAGAATTCGCCCCCAGCTTAAAATTTAGTATATAAGGAGCAACCCGCTTTGTACAAATTGAACAGGCTCCTGATTACTGCCCGTGTGTAGTATCTGTGACTTCTGTGTCCCTGCAGTAATAAACCTTTGGTCTTTGACGCCACCATCGAGAAGCCCGTGTTTCTGTTCATTTGTGCACCAAGGCAGGTGGAACTCCGGGGTCTTTGGGTGTTGTTCCCTGACACCTCTGGACGGAACCAAAAAGTCCAGAACTCCACAGGGTCAAATCGAACAAGCATTTGCAATGTAATGGGACTCACATTTACACAACACCTATTGCATTACATCACGGACAATGGGAGGGAGGTGGGAAGGCACGGACAATGGAAGTGTGGGTGGGGGAGAAGGGTACGAAAAGGCACTGACAACTGGAATGCGGGTGGGGGAGGGGGTGAGATGGCCTGGACAAGGGGAGGGAGGGGGAGTAGGAAACCTCATTACAGAAAATAGTGCTCACAGTGTAAATAACATGGACGGTGTAACACTCGAAGTAAAGGGGCCAGTAGCCATGGGAGGATACAAATGAGTACATGGGGGTAATACGGAGGGACGAACAAGCCTATAAATGAATCCAAAGGCAGCATTCACAAACGACAGAGACACAAGCCAATTAAAAATATGAACGCGGTAATGGGCGGAGCTTCCCTCACGTAATGAACTACCAGAGATCTTCCCTAGAGCAGTGCTTGTGCACTGACTCTAGGCTTGACCTAAAAAAGGAGGGGGAGACCCTACGGCCACCCCCATAGTCACAGGGGCCACCACCTATCAGGTGTACAAAAACACAACAAGGAAGGGGGTTCGGTGCAGACCCCCAGCCCTGGGGACTACCACCTAATGGGCCGGCTCCAAACATGTCCGGGGGTGCCCTCCCCGAAGACATTGCAGTTTGCTATGGCTTGGCTGGAGCATAGATCCCGCCATGCCACAGCAAATTCAGTTCTGCTTTCCCCTTTGGTTTTGCTTTGTTCACCCTAAGTCGGCAGGGTATGCCCAGATGTGGGTCCCTTGCTCATTTTGCCCCTGGATTCAAGTTAGCCTGGCTGATGATGGCTGGTTTGCCAGAAACCGGTCCCAGGATGTTTGGTTCAGTTCCAGGGAAGACATGGCTTGGCAGTTTGGGCTGAACTGTTCCCATGAGGAACAGGATCAAACTGGTTTGCATATGGCCATGTCTGAACTGGGGTGGTGGAGTGAGCTAAAGATTGATGATGGATTAAACCCAGATCAGTTGACTGGGGGCGAGTGCTAGCAATGTTCAACACTCCGTCCATCATCCCCTTTGGTTTTGCTTTGTTCGCCCTAAGTTGGCAGGGTATGCCCAGACACGGGTCCCTTGCTCACTTTGCCACTGGATTCAAGCTAGCCTGGCTGATGATGGCTGATTAGCCAGAATCCAGTCCCAGGATGCTTGTTTCCGGTCCAGGGAAGACATGGCTTGGCAGTTCGGGCTGGACTTTTCCCACGAGGCACAAGGTCAGACTGATTTGCATACGGCCATGTCTGAATTGGGGTGGCGAGTGAGCTAAAGGATGATGACGGATTAAACACAGATCAGTTGACTTGGGGTGAGTGCTTGCATTGTTCAATACTCCGTCCATAATCCCCTTTGGTTTTGCTTTGTTTGCCCTAAGTTGGCTGGGTATGCCCAGACTTGGGTCCCTTGCTCACTTTGCCACTGGTTTCAAGCTAGCCTGGCTGATGAAATCTACCGGTCCCAGCATGCTTGTTTCTGGTCCAGGGAAGACATGGCTTGGCAGTTAGGGCTGGACTTTTCCCATGAGGCACAGGGTCGGACTGATTTGCATATGGCCATGTCAGAACTGTGGTGGTGGAGTGAGCTAAAGAATGATGATGGATTAAACCCAGGTTATTTGGCTAGGGGTGAGTGCTTGCATTGTTCATCACTCCATCCATCATCCCCTTTGGCTTTACTTCAACAAATTTGAAAGCACAAAATGACCTTGCTTGCTGAAAGAGGAGCATGTGTCTGTTTCCCTGCCCGCTGTGAAGCAAGCAGAGTAAAGAACATTCTTTTGGGGTCCCGGGAGCTGCTCTCTGGGTCTCAAAGCAATTCTGGCTCCCGCAATAGGTAGGGAACTGTCAGGGGCCATTGGGGTCTTCAGGCACCCCCATGGTCCCCAATGAATTAAATGTAGGTGTCCTTGGTGGGACCATAGCACCCACACAACAGGCCAAGCCCCAGGGGATGGGGTCCCCCAAGCAGAACATGGCGTGGGAGTTGGCCCGCTTGGCCCCCTTCCCTTTAAACAAAACAGTTTATTTTTTAAAAGAAAGGCTGGGCCCAAGGCAATGGCCCAGGAAGGAGGCCACATGCTCCCTGTTTTTTTTTTTTTTAAAGAAAGGCATGGCCTGTGGGATGGGGTCTCCAGGACCGAAATAGGACCAGGAGGGGCGGCCCCATGGCCCCCTCTTTTTTTAATTAAAAAAAGGGTCTGGCCCCAGGGAATGGGGTCCCTGAGGCCCAAAAGTGCCTAGATAGGAGGGGCCACACAGCCACCCTTCCCAAAAAAATACACAGGGAAAAAAAAGCTGGAAACTCGCCAGAGAACGGGCCTCCTTTCTTCACTACTCTGCAAATGAGCCTTCTGGCACACTGCTGGTTGGTGGATGAAGTACCCTTCGATGCTGAGGGTCCGTAGGGGCCAATAAGGCCTGCAGTTACCTCCAGTAAACCCTACACAGTGTGATTGCTGAGATTTGGTCAGAGGCCACATGCCCTTTCTCTACCAATCTGTAAACATGCCTCTCAGTGCATTGCTGATGAGGGGTGAGGTCCACTTGCCTCCTGAGGGCCTCAGGACCAACGTGGACTTCCTCCCCAACAAGGAGTGTGCCATGAGGTGTCTTTGCAGATTAGGGGAGGAAGGAGGCATAGCCTCTGACAACCGCTCTGCAATCCAGCTGTGTGGGTCTTACTAGAGCTAACAGGAGGGCTAGTGGGCCCCCCGGAGCCATCCAGAGCCAAGAGTAATTCATCCCCAGCTAGTACTGCGACAGAAGGTGCATTTGCAGAATGGTGGAGAAAGGGGCGTGGCCTCCTAAAAGGTGTAAAAAATCCGTCTTTGTGCAACTCACTAGAAACAAAGAGAAATAAAAATATTTTTCCTCGTTGCACCCTTCCCACACTCCCCTCGGGAGGCGTAGGATTCTGACGCATTCCCAGCTTTACAAATCATTGTAAATCAAGGAATGTGTCGGGTTCCATGGATGTTGCACGAGAACACCCACAGCAACACCCATAGGATGCCCATGGAAGGCCACTTTCACACCGAGTAATACGTGAAACGGGCCCATGTTTACAGGGCCGTGAATGGTCACGTAGGGTGACTACACGTGTCGTTATGAATATAGGCAAGCCGATTGCGCCATCGGTGCATCAAAAAAAGTGATGCTCCGGTGGCGCAATGGGCTTGTAAATGAGGCCCTAAATACGTAACACTGCACTCACAACGCATCTGAGTACATTACACACATTTGTACCAACCGTTTCAACTAGAGTAAATATCCACCCAGTGTTTTACTTTTCTCAGTGCAATACTGGCCCCTAGTGGAGACTGACATTACAGCACATGGAAGAACCCCGTCCAGAAGAAATAGTATGAAAGAAACAAACCCTTATAATACATGGCACTCTGTAATCCTTGTATAAACTCCAGTCTCTAATTCCTTTTTAATACATAGGATTCTGCAATACGCGTATCAGCCCCAGTCTGTCTTTCTTTAGAATACATAGAGAAAGATTTTAGAGTCCCTGTCTTGAACGTAGCAGACTAGGATTGCTGAATCATTACTCATAGACTGGGTCTAGTTTGGGAAGTAGGATAATTATCCATATCACTTTAACCAAACAAGTTAGTAACACGAGCAAGGTAGAGTAAACAACTAAACCAAAGTGGATTAAACTGAAACCACTAGTAAATATGCCAGGCAAACAATTTTTGTCAATTAAAAATGATCATGAAATGTATTCATTACCTCCCAACTGGGTTACAATCTAAAAACATAATAAAAAACAAATTTAAAAAAACCACTGACAGTGGTAATACAGTGAATATATATGCAGTCAAAGTTAAAACAGTCGACGCAGCGTTTCCGTGCTTTTTCAATCTTGTCACCTTCTTCAGGACATTTACAACATTTGACTCCGTATCTATGAATTAAATAAGAGTATTTTAGCGTTTGTTGTATACTTTGTTAGTTTTATATTACACTTGCCTTGCTTTTTCTTTAAAACATCTAATGCCTAGACGTATTTAAACCTACTAAACCCCTTAATTATTAAAAACATCTGATACTGAGCGAATCCAACATTAGGAAACTCTCTACGAGACCCCATGAAAAGACCTCGTTACATCTGAGTCAAATTCCTCTTATTCATTTTGAATTTGTTGTTCACAAGCATTATTTTGTGTCTGTATATAATTTATGACTCGTACCTGTTTTTCAAATGGGAAGAGCGTTTCAATTGCTTTCCAATATGTTGTGAATCTCTCAGGTATCTAACAATTCTTGAGCTAGATACAAATAAACAAAGAAGAGCTCTTGATAGTCTCTTATTCTATCGATCTGTCACCACTCACACCTGTGACCGGCGTCACATTTATTTACCTTAAATGTCAAAAAATAAGATCTGTGCGCACGGAGGGGCCACCGTTGATAGAGGGGGAGTAGCTTCTCAGGGTCTTTAGACCTAAACATATAAAGTTCATATCTGTCTGAGCTACCTACACATAGATGTTGGGTCATCAAAAACGTCATGTTTAATTACAACATGTCTTGGACATATTATACTGACCTGCTTTGATTTCAGGTGAAACTTTTAGTATTTTAGTTTGGTGGTATTTAGTAATCCAATTCTTCTCTTGATAGGTAGAAGAGGATATCTGTAGATATACAACAAAGAAATATGGGGGGAACTTTTAATATCGATCTCGAATTTGCAGGGGGTTAATCCATGACTATATGTTGTTATAATGCTATGTTTAAGGATTATCTAGCATTTAATCCCGTTAGATAGAATGCATTTTCTTTATTTGAAATTGGCTCCAAAACTTAACCTCCATATGTCTCTAAAAGTCTATCTTCAGAAACAATTTACGAGCATGTAGATGTCTAGAGCGGACAGGGATTGTTAGTAACATCACCACTCTTTACCCGGTCTCAATACTGTGTAATTCTCACTATTATTAATCCAGTTCATGCTTACACACAGTCGATAGACTGTGAACAAAGGTCAAAAGGCCTGTGGGTTGGGTCTTGTTGTAGTACCCAGCCGCAAGAGTTATGGCTCTCAACTACCCTCAAACCAAGGAACCCTCGACTACCTTTTGGTAAAAATACGGCCTCCTTGCTCCTCCGTGCTCTCGTCTTCATGGAAATTCGAAGAATACCCTAGGTGCTTGGGGACGGCGTTTTTATCCTGACGCTTCCAATGTTGACCCGGAAGCGGTGGGTCAAAATCATTCCGCAATGGTAAAAACTCAGACTTTTTACGTTAGATATTCGTTTAATATGTATTCATATATGCCGTTGACTATTATAAGTGCATTTCGTACGGTAAATCCTTGTTTAATATAAAGAACGGGCTCCTTGACCCGGAAGTGGATTGCCTGAATGCGCACTACCGGCATTATCGATGCTTTCACAAATAGACACTGAACATGCTGCTTAGTTTTATCGATATTCCCGAATCTAGGTACACTCATGTTATTCAAAAGTGTACGTTTATATATGCTTCATTTTAAGCCGAGTCGGTTTATCATGGCGGCCATATTGGATTGGGCAAAATGCAATACACATTGGTGTACCTTACGATTAAGATATACGTCTATGTGGTTGGCTTAAAACAGAGATTGGTAACTGTTATCACATTCTACAATGTTCGTTTGCCCATGTCAAAAGCACTACGAATTAGTTATCATAATCTGAACATTTTGTAAAAACGATCGAGTTATTTACATATGGTTCCTTCAAAGCATCACAGTTGGACAGTGCACGTCCACATTTGACTGTATTTACAATCTCAGTTTACAAATTTATGATTATCTTTATTTACATTCGTTCATATTGATTTACAACTGCAAACCACTCTTGCTTGGATTTTATGATCTATGTCTTCTATGCAGACAATCGAGCGAATTTGTTCGTATTGTATTCATACAAAAAATGCAAGTTCTGCTTAAACAATAATTTCAATATACATGCATTCTACAGACATAAGACTTGAAATGGCAGAAGGCATAACCAATGCTATATGTGCTAATACCAGAGAACATAGTCCTATGAAGATGTTGTGCTCATATATCTAGTACATGGGGTGGTGACTTAACTATTTATACATATGTACAGACTCTATATGCTATCTGCCCTCGTTTGCAACAGTTTCATTAGTAACAATCCCCAATTTATGGGCAAGTACGTCTTGATCCTATAATACTAACTAGTTATTCCTAAATTGGAAATTATAATGTTTTATACAGATAAACTGGCTATCATGTATTAATCCCGATTCCCAGTACTTGAGGCTGAAAGGGCTAAACTTACATATTTTCATACTGTTATAGGGCTATGATAGGATCTAGGACCCAGATGTAGGTACAGGGACTTTTACAGGTTCCATTTTATTGTGGTTATTATAGGATTAATCTTTCCCATTCCTCTCTGTTGTTTAATCCAGTTCGAAAGGTGTTAAATAACGACATATAAAATTGTTCTCTTTTCTTTCTTTTGCTATTACCATTCCCTGATATTACCTCAACTACGCACCATTTAAGATCTTCTAGTTTGTGGTTGTGTGTTAACCAATGTTCCACTAGTGGGGCGGATTTCTTTTGTGTTCTGATGGCAGACTTATGTTCTGTTATTCTAGATTTTACCTCTCTGGCTGTTTCTCCAATGTAGGCTTTATTGCAGGGGCACTTTATCATATAAATCAGATCTTTCGTTTTACAGTTTACACATTTTTTTATCTTATATTCTATTCCATTGTAAGATATTGTGTTGCCTTTCATCAATGATGTGCAATTTAAACACATATTGCAGGTAAAATTCACAGTCGGGAGAGGTGTTTTATTGATTGTATTTA
The DNA here is from genome assembly GCF_964263255.1 of Lissotriton vulgaris. Classification (NCBI taxonomy): domain Eukaryota; kingdom Metazoa; phylum Chordata; class Amphibia; order Caudata; family Salamandridae; genus Lissotriton; species Lissotriton vulgaris. Next base: position 401,583 of record NW_028248966.1, on the reverse strand, counting down.
GGGTGTTGCGGGTCTTCTCTTTAAAAGTATGAACCAGGCAGTTTTTAATTGTTCTGTTTCTACGGAAACTAAACATAGGTTTAGGAATATTTTCTCCTGGTCTATTATTCAGTAATGACCAATTACGATTTATGATGTTTTTTAATTTGTTACTCGCTGCACAGAAATTGGTTACAAAGATTAGTCTGTCATTAGTTTTATAATTGTTTTCTTTTTTTTCCTTATTTTTATCAAAGAAGGCGTCTCTATTGCAATATTTTGCACGTTTGTACGCTCGTTTGATTAGATTTTTAGGGTATCCTCGATTTCTGAGTTTGACGGATAGGGCGTCTGCATGTTTGTTAAACTTTTGTATATTAGTGCAATTTTGTCTGATCCGCAAGTATTGTCCTAACGGTATATTGTCCTTTTGGCTATTAGGGTGATTGCTCTTATAGTGTAATAAGGTGTTACGATCCGTTGGTTTGGTATAAAGATCAACACCTAAGGCTGCATTGTCTACTCTGATTCTGATATCTAAAAATTCAATTGTTTCCTTATTGAAATTGGAAGTGAATTTGAGATTTTTATCCCCTAAGTTTAACCAAAGGATAAATTCATTAAGTAAATCCAGGGTACCAGTCCAAATAAAGAAAATGTTGTCGATGTATCTCGACCAACATGTGATATTTTCACTGAATGGAGCTATATTGTTAAAAATATGTTTATCCTCGAAGGCTGCTACGTATAAACATGCCAGACTTGGGGCGCAGGTAGCCCCCATGCTGGTCCCTTTTATCTGTTCAAAAAAATTATTCTTAAATAAAAAAATATTATTTTTTAAAATGATTTCTGCACACTCCAGAATGAACGTTGCGTGCAGGCTTAAATCTTCTGCTTCATTTTTAAGGAGGCCCTCTAACATCCTGATGGTATCATCCTGTGGGATGTTTGTATAGAGGGCCTCTATGTCCAGGGTGACCAGCCATTGTGTAGTGATATCATACGGTAAGCCTTCTATTTTTTCAATCATACATGTTGTATCTTTTATGTATGCCTTCTGATTTGTTACAATCGGTTGAAGGAACCTGTCTATATATTTACTCAGAGGTTCTGTAATAGAATTGATAGATGACACAATGGGCCGCATAGGCGGGTCAACTATATTTTTGTGGACTTTAGGGAGCCCATAAAGGGCAGGAATAATTGGTGCCTCATTTTTTAAAAATTTATATTCATCTAAGCAAATTATCTCATCTTCTTGAGCGAAGTCAAGAAGCATATTCACTTTCTGGATCAACGCATTCCACTCTAGTCTACTTGAGGAGCAGTAGTGTTCAGTATTGTTTAAAAGAAGCATCATTCTTTTATCATAATCTTCAGTATTCATTAAAACAATACTCCCTCCCTTGTCTCCGGGTTTAATAGTTAAAAGATCATTATTTTCAAGGTTTTGTAATGCAACTCTTTGGTCTGGACTCAGGTTATTAGCACCTGTTAATGGGTGCATTAGTAATTCTGAGATGTTGCTTTCTACCCTTTTTTCAAACAGGTCCACTTGTTTATTTACCATCCCAACATTGGGTGTCCAAGTAGATTTGGGATTAAGACCCGATTTGTTAATAGGGCCCTCTCTTGGAGGTTTATCTCTGAAAAAGTCTTGCAGTCTAATTTTTCTAAAAAATCCTTGTAGATCTCTTTCTAAATTGTATTTGTTAATTTGGGTACTAATGGCGAAACCTAAGCCTTTTTCAAGGACTTCTTTTTCTGTTTTATTTAGAGAGCTATCAGAGAGATTTATAATTGCTGCTTTTTGATTTAATCCCACTTCGGTTGACTCCTTGTATAGTATCTCCTCTGTTGCTGAGGTTGAGGGTAGAACTTCCCTCTCCCATTGCCTCTGGGGTGGTTGTGATGGTTTTGATGGTTCCCTCGACCTCGTTGTCCTAAAAAAGGTAGCAACTCTCTATTCGGGGTTGAGGTGGATTCTCCTGCTCTATTTTTATCTACTGTCTTTTCTTGTTCAGAGTCAGTACTTGTGTACGAGGAGTCCGAAAAGGTCACTCGTTTTTTAGGGTATGTACGCCAAGGTTGTTGCCATTGATTTCTATTAGGGAAATTCTCTCTAGGACGATCAAAAAAATCCTTCTGTGTATAAGGATAAACTATCTCAGTGTTAGAGACATATGGAGGTTAAGTTTTGGAGCCAATTTCAAATAAAGAAAATGCATTCTATCTAACGGGATTAAATGCTAGATAATCCTACAAACATAGCATTATAACAACATATAGGCATGGATTAACCACCTGCAAATTCGAGATCGATATTAAAAGTTCCCCCCATATTTCTTTGTTGTATATCTACAGATATCCTTTCTACCTATCAAGAGAAGAATTGGATTACTAAATACCACCAAACTAATATACTAAAAGTTTCACCTGAAATCAAAGCTGGTCAGTATGCTATGTCCAAGACATGTTGTAATTAAACATGACTTTTTTGATGACCCAACATCTATTTGTAGGTAGCTCAGACAGATATGAACTTTATATGTTTAGGTCTAAAGACCCTGAGAAGCTACTCCCCCTCTATCAACGGTGGCCCCTCCGTGCGCACAGAAGATCTTATTTTTTGACATTTAAGGTAAATAAATGTGACGCCGGTCACAGGTGTGAGTGGTGACAGATCGATAGAATAAGAGACTATCAAGAGCCTTCTTTGTTTTGTTTATCTAGCTCAAGAATTGTTAGATACCTGAGAGATTCACAACATATTGGAAAGCAATTGAAACGCTCTTCCCATTTGAAAAACAGGTACGAGTCATAAATTATATACAGACACAAAATAATGCTTGTGAACAACAAATTCAAATAAGAGGAATTTGACTCAGATGTAACGAGGTCTTTTGATGGGTCTCGTAGAGAGTTTCCTAATGTTGGATTCGCTCAGTATCAGATGTTTTTAATAATTAAGGGGTTTAGTAGGTTTAAATACGTCTAGGCATTAGATGTTTTAAAGAAAAAGCAAGGCAAGTGTAATATAAAACTAACAAAGTATACAACAAACGCTAAAATACTCTTATTTAATTCATAGATACGGAGTCAAATGTTGTAAATGTCCTGAAGAAGGTGACAAGATTGAAAAAGCACGGAAACGCTGCGTCGACTGTTTTAACTTTGACTGTATATATATTCACTGTATTACCACTGTCGGTGGTTTTTTTAAATTTGTTTTTTATTATGTTTTTAGACTGTAACCCAGTTGGGAGGTAATGAATAAATTTCATGATCATTTTTAATTGACAAAAATTGTTTGCCTGGCATATTTACTAGTGGTTTCAGTTTAATCCACTTTGGTTTAGTTGTTTACTCTACCTTGCTCGTGTTACTAACTTGTTTGGTTAAAGTGATATGGATAATTATCCTACTTCCCAAACTAGACCCCGTCTACGAGTAATGATTCAGCAATCCTAGTCTGCTACGTTCAAGACAGGGACTCTAAAATCTTTCTCTATGTTAAGATCCCCCTCCCTGCTACAAATTACAGGGGAACCTCCTATTTTCTTTCTTTAGAATTCGTCAGATTCTGTAACACTTGTATTAACACCAGTCTCTTACCTCTTTATAATTCATGGGATTCTGTATTCCCTATATAAACATCAGTCTCTAATTTCTTAATACTCAGCAACTTGTGGTGCCCTCAGTCGCGGATTATAAAGTAAAAAAGTAACAACTAACATTAAATTATTACAGTCGAGCTCTGATGTGACACTGCCTGCTGCCACAGCCGAGTTGATTGGCAAATCAATGCTTTTCTTACCCCTTATATATCTAGTTCACAACGACGAGGAGAGAGAAGATGTTTATGTTTTGTACTCTTTGGATAGTTAGAGAAAAGGTAGAATCTACCTGCGCGAACACATTTCGAGCTACAGCAGCATTTATGCATTTTTTAAAACTGGCTTGCATTGGACTGCTTTTATTGTCTGTTTGCAAAAAAGTCTAACTGGTTTTGATGTGTTTAGTTTTGGACCAGAGGTTTAATTTTTAAACTTCGTGATTGCAAACATGCACATTCTATCAAATGAAATAGCTGTGCATCAAGATTTTAAGTGGTTTGTGGGAAAGGTGATGGTCTGATCAAGTATTATATGGGATACATTTCTCCCTGGTGTATACGATAAGGATATTGAAAGTCACCTCAGAGTTCCATGACTTTCTAAAAGGAACTCAGCCGTCAGCCATGTTCCTCTGTATGATTATGTAACTCCAAGGTGACCTGCAATATCCTTATAGTGGACAGCAGGAGGTACTTTATCCTTGATATTCCTTATGTCACATGTAATAAGGTGGGTGCAGGGGTGTAACACAGGCCCCCGCAGCCCCCGTGGTGTGGGGTAGCCAAACTCAAGGGGCCCCCTCCACACAGCACCCTGGCCGGAGAGCACCTGATTGAGCCCAGAGGTTTTATTACTCCAGTGGTTGGGTGGATACCTATCTTTTTTGAGACCGAGTAACCTGCCGGCTAAACTCAAAATCAGGCCGTTGTTCTGGGCATGTGAAGATGAAAAGCTAATTATTAAACATATGGCAAATGGCATTCCCTCTCACAAATAGCATTGACATATGGTGAGTTTGGGTGAAGCTCTACATGGGGGCTAGGTGTATTGGGGTATCGGGTACAAAAATATTGTAACCGTCCATCAAGATCTAAATGAGGCCCTTAATTCCAAAATTACTTCTGAAGGTGGGCATCTCTCTCCCCCTTAGAAGTTCAGGCAGGTGCCGCTTCCACTGTGAGAGGCGACTGTCTGCTCCTATTACCCGGTATATCACAAATCCCTGCACCCAGGGCAAGAGGTAGATTGTACCTGCCCTGGGAGCGTGAGATATCAGTAATAGAGTGCACTGTTCCTGTCTGCACTTTATGCACCAATTTGAAGGTGCACCAGGGCGCAAACAGGCTCAGTGTGTTCTATTAGTGTCACGGCTCATGGTGACTGAAAGCAGATTATCTATAATGTGTGTATATAGGCAATTTGAAGGCGGCAGAGGCAACAAGAGCATGTCAGTATAAGTAGTCCCGCACATTTCATTTGATCCCAAGTGGGTGTGCTGAAGCCAAACATGAAATTAAAACACAGTTCATCTCCCTCCAGTGGGCAAATTCAAAGTAACATTAACAGGTTTGCTGGAAATCTGCTGCACCTGTTGTTCATAATGTGACAAAATATAAAGTCACAAAAGACTATTTATACCAGCCTCCACTTGTTGTGATACTCTAGAGGCCCACTTCGGGGTGGAACTTGGTGAGCAGGTGCCTGCAATCAATCTGCTGTACTGTCACGCAGTTTTCCTGTGAGCAAGGACTTGGGAAGTGTGAAACACATTAGGCCTCTGAAAATAAGAACTCTTTGTATGTTGGTGGCTTTGCTGCATTCCAGAATAAATGACTTGAATCTGTTTCTGTTTGAGAGTGCACCTTCATCTGAGGGCAAACATTCTTGTGCATATATAGGTAGGTAGGTATACTTAAGGACCTACTTTCCACAGGAAAACAGTATATTGTTTTGCCAATAACTTTGGCGCCATTTGATGAAATTTCACAAACTTTTTAAAACTCATAGAATGCTCCCTTCTGCTGATATTTCAAATGTTTTGAAGGGCCGAGAATAGGGGAGTGCTTAAAAGCGTGTTTTTCCATGTAAATTCCCATAGGACCCTTAGACACAGCTACAGCCCAAACTGCTGAACGGAATTACAGTACATTTGGGAGGAAAGTAGATGTTGGTTCAAGGAAGTGCCTTTTTGTGATTTGGTGTAAATCCGATCAGGACTTGCTGAGAAATAAAAAAAGTAATACCAATTGTATATATGGAGATTGTGTGGATCTGAGACCCCTCCCAATCATGTGCTGAGATCTGATTGGCTGCCAACCCTTTGAACCAGGAAGTGTTGGCAGCCATCTTGTGACTTACTAGAACCGAGTCAGAAGAAAAAAACAATAAAAAAGGGGGAAGGGTAGAAACACCCTGCCCATCTAGGCCTCTTGGGGCGAGGAGGGGGTGGCCCACAGAAACCTCCAGAGCCAAACAAGCATTAAAAAAAAGGATCAGTGGGAGACACTCTGGATCCATGACTTTTGCCAAAACACAAAATAAAAAATTAAGTGAGGGCTTGCGCTTCTTTAGAAATCGCCCCAGGGCGGGCCAGGCCCTGGGGCATAATGAAAATATAGGAGGGGCACACAAGCCCCCATCCTCATGCTGTTCAAAGCCCCGGTGACTGCCACTTTTCAAAGGCAGAGATAACATAAAAAAATAATGTGGGGAAGACCATAGGGCCCACCAGTAGCCCCAGTGACTGCCATCTCCCCAGGACTTGCATCACAAATTATGCAGGGGGCATGTGGTCCACCGCAACTCGTGGGAACACTGCCTCCACGAGCACTTAACATTAGGAATGTGGAGGGGCCCGCAGGGACCTCCCGCATTCCAAGGTACCGCCACCTCCCTGGGGCACAAACATTCTTTGAGAAAAATGTGGAGGAGGCATTTCGGCCAACCCATCAGTTTGAGCAACTGTCACGTACCCAGGGCAAAAAAACACAACAATGAAGGGGGTTTGTTTCAGACTTATGTCCCTGTGAACCATCACCACCTGGGACTGGCTCAGATATGTCCCAAGGTGGATATGCGGTGGAGCCATGCAGCTCCCTCGCTTCCCCTGGGACTGCTACCTCCCAGGGGCAGAGATGAAACACAAAAATTATTTGGGGGAGGCTGTAGGTCCCACCTACAGACCCAGGGACCACCACCTTCCCAGGACTTCAATAGCAACTAATGCAGGGGCATGCTGCCTCCCCGCAGCCCAGGGTGGCGCCTCCTTCCTGGGGCACTCAACATTAGGAATGTAGGGGGTATCTCTGGTCCTCCTTCAGCCGCAGGTACCGCCACCTCCCCGGGGCACATACATTCTTTAAGAAAAAATGTGGAGGAGGCATTTCGGCCAACCCATCAGTTTGAGGGACCGTCACCTACTCAGGGCACAAAAATACAACTATGAAGGGGGTTTGTTGCAGACTTCCGCCCCTGGGAACCATCACCACCTGGGCCTGGCTCAGATATGTCCCAAGGTCTCCAAACCCCGGACATTACAGTTTGCTATGGCATGGCTGGAGCTGAGCTCCCGCCATGTTATAGCAAACTCAGCTTAGCTTTCAGCAAACAAGAGCACACAATGCTGTTGCTTGCAGAAAGCAGAGAATGTGACTGTTTCCCTGCCCGCCATGAAGCGAGCAGGGAAACAGGCATTACTTTGGGATCTAGGAAGCTGCTTGTTAGCAGCTCCCTTGGTCACAAAGGAAACTGAGTCTTGCAGGTGGTGGGGCATCATGAAAATATAGAAAGGGGTATATGGGAGCCCCTCCTCGGGCTGATCAAAGCCCTGGGGACTGCCACCTCCCTGGGGCAGTCATAACATTATTTTCGGGGAGCCATGCAGCCCCCTCTCTTCCCCGGAGACTGCTACCTCCCAGGGGCAGAAATGAAACACAAAATTAATGTGGAGGAGGCTGAAGGGCCCCCCCACAGACACGGGCACCACCACCTTCCCAGGACTTCAATAGCAACAAATGCAGGGCATGCTGCCTCCCCGCAGCCCAGGGTGGCGCCTCCTTCCTGGGGCACTTAACATGTCACCCTCTCTATGTAGCACCACAAGTCCTAGAATCCTTTGCATTAGAAATGGCTAATCCCTTCCCCCAATTTGAAAACATGGGCACAGTACTGCTGCCGTACATACACAACCCTGCTAAGTAGCAATTGACAAATATTAGCAGGGAAGCACCAGTACCAATGTGACATGCAATTTTAACCGTTACGCAACCACAGATGCGTCGCATTAACATTGTGGTGCAGGGATAGACATATGTGTGGTGCATCTGATGGAGTTTAGGGTGGTGCTTTGCTGGAGTTGTGTCGCAAGTGCGATGCAACTCCAACAATGTAAATGGACTGCCCATACCTAACGTACTGTGTCACTCCTTACGTCTGCTTTAAGCAGGCGTAAGCTTGCATCGCAGCAGCCTCTATAAAGTGACTCTGTGAAATCTTGTAGATTTCACTGCATCACTTTTACGCAGCATATCCCAAAGGAATGGCCACCCTGCCTACATCAAAGCTGATGCAGGTTCAATGTTGCGCAGGGCCTCACAACGTGACGCTTCACCATAGATGTGTCATGTTGCGAATAATTCAAAGTGTGTCGTCTGTTGTACACTACCGCTCTGTCTCAGAAGTGACGCAACAGCAGGGTAAATCTTTTTCAAGGGGCGTGTAAACCTGCCACAAATTATACAAGAAGTAAATCACCCTGTGCAAGCCTAAATCACAAAGCAGAAGGTGAGAGAATCATCAGATCAAAATATGTCATACACATATTCTGTTGTCCATTTCCCACTCTGCCACGCCATTACATCCCCAATACACTACTTCTCCTACCTGCCCCGTCTGCGGCAGTACTTCACAACACTGTTAGCGCGCAGAAGATATGGGGAAATCCCATTTGGTTACTTTTCTCTCTTCTCACCCACTGACACATCCAGCCAGAGCACAGACAACTGCAGTTGCAGAGGTCACCGCATCTACTGGCAGGAAATGACAACGTACCGAGGACGGCATTACAACCTCAATAACTGGTAAGTCGAACTGGCCAGGAGATGGTCAAAATGCACACATTGTCAGGAGACGACAGAGGGACAAATAGTGCCCACCTATGTAAGTCAACCAGAGATGCAAAAATTGCTTCATTACAATTGGAGTTGTCAAAGGACATTCACCTTTACCATATGACATTTGTGAACAGCAAAAGACAAAATATAACATGTCTTGGCTCATCATACCTTTGTAATTGTGGAACATAAGATGTATTTCACCAACAGTGCCAGACCGGGGAATCCAATCCTGTAATCGAGTGCCACAACTAGTCAAAGGGTGTGCCCACTATATTGTAATAGTGTCGGTCGACCTAACCAAGAAAACCTATTTTCACAGATATGGTAATAATGAAAACGCAGTGAGATACCAGTCTCAGTAGTATTGACAATGCATCCACTGTCCAACTTCAACTCTTTCCACTATACATTAAATTGCACAGTCCACACAGATGGTCATGTACTTCTTACATTGGATGGATTATTTGTTGGGCATCAACTAAACACGATAGTGGACCTTACCTCTGGATTCGTAGGCACGTAATTGTGATATAGGTTGCATCTAGGTAGTGGGCCCATTCTAAGTCATATGGGATCACTCATGACATTATGTATGACACAGTTCTGCAACGGTGGTGACCACAACTGCTTGTGCTCTTCCTTTGTGCCAGAAATTGAGTGCATCACATGTGGCAGCAGAAATGTAAAGTTGCAAAACACACTTAACATTGTAGGTACAATGCGGTCCTCCCCAAATCAAAGACACACACTGACTTCTGCTACAAGGTTGGACAAGACATCTGTTCAGGGACCAAACACTGCTCCGGTGCTCGGCCAAGGTAAGTCAACCTGGCCGAATGCTCATTAATTGGGCCTTTCACCTCCACCGTATATTGTATGTGCTGTACAACACTGTTGTCCTGCATCACAATATTCTCACATATGGCATTTGAACATATGGCAGATAAGTCCCTGGTGGCAAATTAGAGGCTGACACAAAATGTATTTCAAATGAGTGCAGAATGGACATACAATAGAACAATGTGTCATATGAACTAACCAAAACACAACATGCTTGCAATTCAATTATAGGATAGATCCCTAGCAAAATATACATGGTTAAATCAAAATGAAATTGGTATGGCTGAGGCACACACTGATGCCAGTTGTGTACCTTTGAGATGGGTGTAGGGGCTGCTAAGGTGAATATTCATGCAGTTACGCCTACAAAATGACTTGGCTGAAGAGCAACACGATAATCCAGTGCAGGTGGGAAGACACAAAGCTTCTCACCTCATCTGCAATGTGCGATCATAACCAAATGTTGTTTTCTGCTTGCCTTCCTTCTATTGTATTCACATGTATAGGTGAGTGGCATATGAGGTTTGGATGTCTGCTGCACAAGACACCATCTATTGTCAGCTAAGTAGTACCATGATGTTGGAAATAGAGTATGGGAACAGAGGACACTCAAAGGATGGACATAAGAAATCTGTGTCCTCTCATTCAAAAATGAGCTGTGTGACCTCATGGGTAGGGAAGCACAAATGAGCAACATCATGCCCCTGAATACTGAACATCTCACACATGAACTCCGTTCTGACTTGTCAACAGACATTACACTCATGAAAAATGTTAGTCTCAATGGTAAACGTGAAATCAGTGTGATGTGGATGAGTCCGGGTCATTTATCCCCTTCCTTGAAATATCAGTAACCTTCTCATACAAGTTTGTCAGTTGATGTGTCATCGTACTGATGTCAGTGCTGCATGGATGTATCAGCTGTCAACTGCTGCTTGTGAGCAGGTGCCCACATGTAAAGTGAATGAGGTAAACATGCTGCACATCGTCCTTGATTCTCCGCAAATGGTTAATGAGAATAACATGTTGGCTCATAGCTGCAATCTGTTGTACTAAAATATGGACATGTATGTCTCATCACAGCTGCTGACAAGATACCAGTGCAGAGGACAACATCCCAGGGGATGCATGACATCCTTGCTGCAGCAGTACAAACCTCGTGCACCTGTCCTTCAGGTAATTCTGGCATGAGGTGTGTCACTAGCTTAGATTACTAAGCCATGACAGAGATCTAGATCCCCTTCTGCATGGAATCAACAGTTGTTGTTTACAAAGTAAAATGCAAATCAGGAGTGTCACATGTGCCTGTCTGTCAATTGGAGATGCAGATCATTGAGAATGTTGTCTCTACCCTCTATATACAACTATGTCTACAACATCTATGAGGAGATAGGTTCAGCAGGATACACCAGTGGGGAACGTGAAGGGACAACGAGTTGTGGCTGGAGCTGGTGAGTTTGCTAGTACTATGTACATCTCTGTGTTACACCTCAGTGCTATGGAGTGAGTGGTCATCTGTGGTGGTACCCTAACCAGGTCACATGATCCTCATCTGCTGATGCAAAGTACAGTTAATACAACCCTGGTGTTGCACCACATGTAATACCAGGTCAATCACTAATACGGTTCCAACCTCTGTGTTCCAGATGATGTTGAGGGAGAGGATGACAGACCTACGACCAGTGCTGGCCGACGGGGAATCAAAGGGGAGAATCCCCTGATCCTCCAGGCAGTAATATCAGCAGCAAGTCATGCTCAAGAGGAGGAGGAAGATCATGAGGACGTTGACTTTGTGGATGATGATGAGCACATATCCATTGACTCCAGGGATGACGATACTGACGTCATGGCATCACATCCTCTGCCAAGAAACGCTCGTCTGCCTCCTCTCAAACAAACAATACCATGTCCTCGGCATAAATCAAACCAGCCACGGCTCACACACATCCAATAACAGACATCACTCCCTCATAGCCCTCACGTCCGGGACCGACATGGTCGTTCTCCTACCCGCTCTTCCCTATGCAGTGTGTCCCTGCCACCCTCTCCATCATCTGTGGGAAGTACCAGCCCTGTTGTGGTGCAGGTATCCCCTGGGTACCCTTCTCCTGCCCACAGTCTTCCACCTGCCATCCCCCCTGTTGTTCGATCTGCTCATCTCATCCCTGGCAGACACCTGCAGATAGGCTTGCACATGGCGATGGTGGCCAGTGGGAGTAGGACTTCTACCAACAACAGGCAGATGTGAAGCAAGACATTTGTGCAATAGAGGCTACCCTGTCAGTCATGTCAGGGTCCCTAATGGACATGGTCCAATTCCTTGAGGGGGTGGACAGGGTGAGCCAAGCTTTGGATAGGATTGATAGAACTTGGCAGGACATGTCCAGGAATATGACAGACCTGATATCCATCCAAAGGGAAGAGAGTGCAAGACACCATGCCTTGGCCATGAAGATGATGGAGGGCATGGTGAGAGTGATCCAAAGTTTCCCTTCATGGCCAACGCAGGGAGGGGAGCCATCATATCTGCCTGCAGGACAGCACATCCACACACCTGTACCACCAACTGCACAGCACCACAGCAAAGGTACAAAAACACACCGGCACCCTGAATAGGCACCCCCACCACCCTCACCACCTGCACAACCACCACCAACCCCTGTACTGTCACTCCCACCACCCCACCACTTGCACAACCACCACCAACCCCTGTACTGTCACTCCCACCACCTGCAAAACCACCACCAACCTCTGTACAGTCACTCCCACCACCTGCACATCTACCACCAACCTCTGTACAGTCACTCCCACCACCTGCACAACCACCACCAACCTCTGTACCGTCACTCCCACCACCTGCACAACTACCACCAACCTCTGTACAGTCACTCCCACCATCTGCACAACCAGCCATTGTCCAGGCACAGACACTAAATGTGCAGACACCATCTGCAACTGCACTTGTAGATCAGCCTGTACAACACCCACATGCACATAGGCAACAAGCTCAACCTGACCCCTCACAGCGATCACCGCCAGTGACATTCACGTGGTCAATTTGTCTTGGGGACCTTAAGTGTATAGTGAAAATAAAGATCCACAAAAGTAAGATTCTGTTGTGTATCATGTCCAGTCTAACGATGTAGGCATGTGTGTGTGTGTGTGTGTGTGAGACACAGTTACAAGTGTAACCCATCATGACAACATACAATCCAGTGCCACATATTGGCTTTGTTGACTTAAAAGTTAGTGCAGTACACCGGTGAACAGTGGTGGGTGGTTGTGACAGCTACCTGTACATGTGAAATGTCAGACAGGCCACTGAGGGTGAGACGTCTGTCAGTGGACACACCTTGCAAATTTAGGAACACTTAAGAGTGATGCAAGGATCTCAAAGTCTCTCTTGACTCCATGGCACATGATGATCTGTCTCAATTGGAACCCAACTCTTCAGGTGCAATGGAAATCACAACATCCAATACTCTTTGGCCTGCCATGCACACACTGGACAGTGTTTATACCATTGCTCATCCAATGCACATATCAGTTATGACTTCCTTGGTTCAATTGTAGTGGTGCTGGCAGAGCAGAATTCAGTATGAATGCAGAAGTGTGGCCCATTTACCCAGTTGTCAAGAAAAAAGTACAAATCCCAAAATGCACTCTGCCCTGTACAGTCCATATGCCACAGTGTGCCTTTTTAATCTTGGTGACTGCTGCATGGACACAGAATTGGTGAATGGAGGCATGGGACACAAAATGGTACAGCACTGTTTCACTCACATCATACTCCCAGACACATATTGTATATGATGCACTTACCAGGTCTTTGCTGCTCATACTCCTCCAGCTGAGCATGGAGGGTCGGCCAAGCTGCTCGCAGGACCCTCCTGTACAGTGGGGAGAGACGAGGACATTGCACATGGGGCTGGGAAGACAGGCCCACCAACTCAGTAGTCTTGTGGCGGGCCCAGCGCTTTTTTTTTTGTATGTTCTTATATAGCGCTCGAATCACCAGGGAGGTATCTCGGCGCTTGCCTTGGGAACCTGTCCTGGATTTTCCCTGTGAGATAGCCCCTACAGGGCATCCCCAAGGTGAAAGCCAGGCATCTCGCCGCGGGGTGGCCGTTGTGGAGATTAAGCAAGCTTAATGCCCAGAGTTGCAGAGTGTGAACCCATGATTAGGTCAGGCACCGAAGCGAGAATTATCGAGTCCGTGGACATTTGAGATTAAGACCCTGCCGTGTCGGGAATTGAACCCTGGTCCCGGGTCTGACCTCTGCTTCAGGGTCTGCCTGCTCTAACCAGTGAGCCACACTTCTCCACTTTAGGTCCTCCCAGCGCTTGGGGTATGCCCTAGCACTCCTGGTGTACACTCCCACTGTACTGCAGCGCTCGTCGATGTTGGCCCATAGCCTGGCCCGGGCAGCGTTGCTCAGCTGGTACTCAGGGTCCCCATATTTATTTTTATTTATTTATTTTTATGTTTTATAGAGCTCGAAATTGACCCGTGAGGGTATCAGAGCGCTTTACAAGGTACAGTGGTGAACAAAAACAAAGTTTAAAGTGCAGAAAAATACATAATCAACAGCTAGGATGGCTAGGGGTGAGGTGCTAGGAACAAAGGGAGAGAGGGGGATACAGGAGAGGGTTCAAATCACAATTAGTGACAGTAAAAACAAAGGTCCCACGTATTCTCGGCGGAGAGAATGGTGATCTGGGTGAGAGGCAATGGACTTAGATTCATCTGTCCCAAAGTGGTGGATGAGGGCAGGACTTAGATGAGAAATGTACCCATGAGAAAGGTTTTGGTCTCTTTTTTGAAGCATGCTGGAGAAGGGATTCTTCTGATAGCGGGTGGGAAAGAATTCCATATTCTTGGTGCTGCTCAGGTGAAGGCCCTATTGTAGGTTCTTTTTTTCTCAAAGAAGGCAGGTTGGAGTAAGAAGTTGCTAGCGGATTGGGAGTTCCTACTTCCTCCCGATACCACTAATTTCCATGCTAGATAAGCAGGGGAGTTTGTGTAAAGAGCCTTGTGTGTAATGCATGCCAGTTTCAGCTGGATTCTGGCCTCTAAAGGGAGCCAGTTCAGATCTTTCATGTGCGGGGAGATGTGGTCAAATTTCCTGGTACCTGTGAGTAGTCTAGCAGCCGGGTTGAGACAGGCTTTTAGGGGTGCTAAGGAGATCATGGGTAATCCTGTAAGGGTGGAACAACCATATTCCAGTCTAGAGATGACTAGTGCTTGTACTGCCATTTTTAAGTCTGGAGAAACAATACACTTGCCAGTGCTGAGGAACTACCTTTTCAAAGCAAATTAAAGAAAAACAGCATGCATGAATATAACATGGACACTTGCTTTATAAATTGCAACTTTTGCTTTTAATTTTCTTATGCAGATTATTTTTTTTAGTCGTTTTTTTGCAATTGTTTGTAAAATTGAGAAAAAAGCAAACAGTCTTTTTGTGGATTGGCGTGAAAATTTCAATATAAATTCAAAGGGATGACCCGGGACCGGGTTGGTCGACGCGTTTCAAACCCTGTTATTGCCAGGGTTCTCCTCAGGACCAAAAGTAACTACAAAGAAAAGGAAACAATCATAAATCTTCTGTTCTAAAAGGAATTAATAAGAGAAGAGCCTTGTTCGCTATCTAGCTTCCCTCAGCCTACCTCTATTCCTGGGTCATGGCTCCAACCGTAAAACCAAGGCAATTGTATTCCAAATGAAGGGGAGAGGGAGGTGCTGGAAACCAAGGGAAAAAAACAACAAGTGCGCTAAGTATTTATCACACATGTCCGTCCTCTCGTCATTCATACGGTGTCAAGCATTACGCCTACCTGTGCGGTTGTGCGGGATTGCTAAGAATTATGTCCCCACTTGATCGGGCTCTGTCGTAATGTCTCCATGTTAAACACTGAAAAAAATCAAAAGGAGACGCGTGTTACCGCTGGTTGTCTGGCGCGTCTATGGCGGTTAGTTGTTACGTCCGCTGTAAACCATGTAGCCTTTCTTACCATGGCTGTGCACCACGCCGGTTTTCAAAATCAGCTGCTATTCGTTCTCTCCCACTCCTACTCCTTCAGTCTCCTGGGAGTGAATGGGCACAAACAAAGTTATTGACTGTGGGTGTGGCTGCACTCTGGGGAATTGTGGGAGATGTAGTCCCATAGGCGGCGGTAAGTAAATGGTTCTGAGAAAGTTTAGGTATTTGCTTTATAGATTTCTGAAATTTCATTCAATCCGTTGACCGCTGTATCGAATTTCATTATTAGCAGAGCCTCTCTTTGGTTTAGTCGTGTCTCAAGGTTGCCACCTCTTGGATCGTTTTCGATTTTGGATAAGACAGTTCACCTTAGTTTGGTTTTGTCGTGATTCTTAGCCAGCCAATGGTTCACTAGGGGTGCATTTCCAACTTCTCTGCGTATTCTTGACTTGTGCTGAGTAATGCGTTGCCTGACTTCCTGCGTTGTTTTCCCTATGTACAACATAGGGCAGGGACACATTATGGCATACACGACATTCCTTGTCTTGCAATTGGTGAAAACTTCATGTTTCCAATTGATGTTATTAAATGAAAAAAACGTCTCCTCTATAGCTTCGTCACAGCATATGCAGGTTCCACATTTGTGGTGTCCTGCTGTCGGTGGAAATCCAAACAGACTTCTTAGAGAGGGTCCTTTCTCAATCGGTAAGGCTGCTCTCACAATATGGTTTGTCACACTTTTCTCCTTTTTATATGCAAACAAAGGCGGCACTTTGAAATCCTCATGTAAATCTTTAACTAGGTGCCAGTTGGATGTTATCAGTTTTTTGAGTTGGTTGGCCGCTGGGCAAAAGGTCGAAACGCAGACTATTCGCTTTTGATCCAGTTTGGTTTTCTTCTGCATTAATGTTTCACGTGGCGTCCACCATGCCCTTTTAAGAGAATTTTTCGAAAGTTTTTTTGGGTACCCTCGTAGGAGGAGCCTCTCCTTCAGTAAATTGGCATGTTCAAAATAATCCTCTTTTCTTTTGCAATTCCTACGAATTCTGAGGAATTGTCCCAAAGGTAGATTTTGTCTCAAGCTGCGTGGATGATTGCTAGAGAATAACAGTGCTTTATTTCTGTCCGTCGTTTTTCGGAACAAGGTGGTTCCAAGGCCTCTGTCAAATGGTTCAATTTTTACATCCAAGAATGTAATGGATTTGTTTGATGACGTACAGCTACATTTTATATCATTTGTACGTGCATTCAGCCAACCGACAAATTCATCAAGGGTTTCAGGGTTTCCAGTCTAGACGAGGAACACATCATCTATATATCTCATATAGCGGGAAATCTTATCTTTAAAGGGATTGTCATTATAAATTAATTTTTGTTCGTAACGTCCCATGTACATCACCGCTAGTTCCGGGGCAAATGGACAACCCATTGCTACTCCCTTTACCTGGAAAAAATATTCAGAGTCAAAAGTGAAAAAGTTTTTTTGCAAAGCAAAGGACGCCAATTCTAGAATAAATTCAGTAGGTACTTGCACTGGTCTATCACGTGTGTCCAGGAAAATTGACAATGTTTCAAGGGCTTGATCTTGGGGGATCTGGGTATAGAGTGAAACAACGTCTAGCATCACCATTAGTTGTTTGCTTTCATCAAACTGTATTGTTTCGATTTTTTGGAGGAATGCAGTTGTGTCTTTAAGGTGAGCTGGGACTGTTTCAATGAAAGGTTTCAAGAAGAAATCTATGTATTTGGCCACCGGCTCAATTAAGGAATCACATCCAGAAACTATTGGACGTCCTCGTGGGTTTTTGTCATCCTTGTGAATTTTTGGCAATACAAAGAACACTGGAGTTCTTGGATTTTTGTTTTGTAAAAAAGCCAATTCCTTTGGGCCCACAAAGCCTTGGTCGAATCCTTTTTGAATGATTTGAAACCGTTGACTCTGAAGTTCATTTGTAGGATTTTTTGCAATGCGTCTATAGCATGTGATATCATTCAATTGTCAATAGAGTTCTGTTTTATATTTGTTGATGTCCCAGACTACCACCGCTCCCCCTTTGTCCGCTTCCTTAACAACCACTGTTTTGTCATTTTTCAAGGTAAGTAATGCATCATTTTCAGCTTTGGCAAGATTATATTTTACATAGTTCCTCTTTTTCTCAAACGCAGATATTCCAGATAGGACTGTACGTTCAAAAGTAACGACTTATTTAGGAATTTTTGAGCCAGCAGGACAAAAAGTGGATTTCTTTCTCAACCCTGTCACTTCAGGTTGAAGGTCTTCTATTGTATCTGAAAAAAAAAATTTTCAGCCGGATCTTACGGCAGAATTCAAGCGTCTCTAATTTCATTTTAACGAAATCTGTGGGCCTGGATGGCACAAAACCAAGCCCTTTTGTCAAAATGGATGTTTCTGCTTCTGTCAAGCTTCTTTCAGATAAATTGAATATGGGCGGCAGGTTTAACTCTTGTAAAACTGGCGTCGTGTCCTCATTTCCCATGGCTGGACTGGTCGTGTGCGTCCTCTGCCCTTCTGTTGGCCCTGTCCTAAAAAAGGAATCTGGTTTTGTTGTTGGTCCTGTTGATTGCCCTGTCTATTTTGATAGGGTCTGGTCGTATTGTTTGATTCACTTCCTGAAGATGACGATGTGTCTGAGAATGTAACAAACTTACGACGTGATCGGCCTTGGTTGTCCTGTAAAAATCTCCTTGAATCAGAGTTTGTATAAAAGTCTTTTCTAAGATATGGATAGACGGATTCCAGGGAAAAGTTTTTTTTATCCAACTCAAATTTGTTGTTTTTTTGGGCTACTGTAAAATCCTTAAATTCCCCGATTTCTTTCTCAACCTTTTCCAGTAGTCCTTTGGCGTCCGTTATTAATTGGTTGTCTTGGATTTCTTTTTCCAACAGTGCGATTTCTTCCAATTCTTTCACCGAAATCCTGTGTGCTGTCTCAATGGTTAATACCATGAGATCCCTGCTGCACTTTGTTTCTATGCCACTAAACCCCTTCTTATATTCGGGGTCGTCTGAGAATACGACTGGGATATTGCGGATTTGAAGTCCTGCGGGGATTGTGCCAGATCGTAAATGTTGGAGTAGGAAGTGTCCGTGGAGATCCGTTCTGATCTGTTTTTTACGCAATCGAATTAGTTTCTCTGATTCGTTTTGGGTATTCGCCGAGAGGCTAAGGGTTGCCGATGCAAACAGAGGTGGGTCTCTTATTAAATTCTGAATGTGTTCCTCACTATAAGCTACCGTGTCCTTTTCAGCCATACCAAAACTGAACACATGTGCAGAAAAAACAATTGTGAGACAATAACAATGTGAGGGAAGGGGAAAAGGTTAAAATGTTGTAAACAAAACTACTATACTACCAAACACTAAGTCCACAAAATGGAACACCTGTACTAGACCAAGGTTAAACCCTGTGGAAGCTAATCCTCTGCCTGACAGGACCTCGCGGGCCAAGGCACCCGCTCTGAAGTTAGACAACAAAAAGGGTCTTGACTCCTAAACTCAGCAAGGCTGAGCCAAAATTAACTGAAGAAACAATACACTTGCCAGTGCTGAGGAACTACCTTTTCAAAGCAAATTAAAGAAAAACAGCATGCATGAATATAACATGGACACTTGCTTTATAAATTGTAACTTTTGCTTTTAATTTTCTTATGCAGATTATTTTAGATTTTTGACAATTTTTGTTTTGTGCATGGGAATACAAAAAAAAGAAGGTCTATATACATCTATATACAAACATGAATAATGCAAATGGGTATGTACAATAAATCAAACAGACTCACAAAAAACACTCTTGGCCATCCATTCATACTACACCACATACATACTGGTCCCGGTGTCAAAAGAACTTATATACACAAAGCTTGAAAAGTCTTTTTTAGTCGTTTTTTGCAATTGTTTGTAAAATTGAGAGAAAAGCAAACAGTCTTTCTGTGGATTGCCGTGAAAATTTCAATATAAATTCAAAGGGATGACCCGGGACCGGGTCGGTCGACGCGTTTCAAACCCTGTTATTGCCAGGGTTCTCCTCAGGACCAAAAGTAACTACAAAGAAAAGGAAACAATCATAAATCTTCTGTTCTAAAAGGAATTAATAAGAGAAGAGCCTTGTTCGCTATCTAGCTTCCCTCAGCCTACCTGTATTCCTGGGTCATGGCTCCAACCGTAAAACCAAGGCAATTGTATTCAAAATGAAGGGGAGAGGGAGGTGCTGGAAACCAAGAAGGACCGCGTCGTCTGCATAGAGGAGGACCGGTATCAGGAGGCAAGATGGCGGCCGTGTAGGACGGCCGGGAAGCAGCTCGATTGAGGAGGTGCACGAATGAACAGATGACGACTTCACAACTCCCTACCGATTGAACTATGGTGGCATGGTACCTGTAGAGGTTGAATATCTTACCTAACGGTAGACGCAAGGCACGAGACGCGAGTTGGAGAAGCTCGGGTATTGGAAAAAAACTGCTTTATCAAACTGACTTGCCGTCAGCCGCTGAAGCGGCTGCTACTGGACGTATTGCAGGTGACAAGGAGGCTGAGAGGCGGGGCGGCTGTTGGGCTGCTGGCGGAGGCGGAGGCGGCGGAGTTTGCTGAGTTTGCTCTCACCAAACAAGCGGTGCGGAGCCTTTTGACAAAACGGAGTCGGCAGCGGAGCAGAAAGCCCCGCTCAGCTGGGCTCCGACAAGTAGAGACCCGATTGTGCTGGCAAGCGAACTCTCCACAAGGCGCGGAGGGGGAGAAACCTTACACCCTGGAGGTTCCTTCGGATTTGAAGTTGGAGGATACTAACAGTGATAGTATCACAGGCGGTAAGGAGCAGTTTGGGCTGGAGGAGAGGAGGAGGGAAATTATGGCCCCTAAGATTAGCGCCAGCGCCAAAGCTGCTGCGAGGCGGAAGGCAGCAGCTGAACTAGCAGAATCAATGACAGATCTAGAGGGCAATAAGAGGAAGAAGCAAGGTTCTCCATCTGTAAAAAAAACGGTACAGCAGCAAGGGGGCAGTAAAATGAATCCGGACTCCCAGGGCATTACCCCGATTTCTGAAATATTTCAAAAACTGAGTAAAAATAAAGACTCCAAAGATCTTAATGCTGACGCTACTCAGACCATACTAAAGACTGATGAGGTGACCCCCGATATTATAGAAGGGGGACCCATTGAACAGCATAATACTGTTGGAAATATAGAGGGGGAAGAACAGCAGGGGGTGGTTCCTGCAGTTGATCCCGTGGTCAACATTTTGGCAATACCCCGAGTATTAGCAGATATCCTGGAGGACGATACCGGGGGAAGCTGCAGTGGTAAAAAAGAAGCCCCAAGTGAGGCATTCTTTTCAGTATCAGAGGGCGGTGAATGGTCGGAGGAAGAGGAGGACAGCCTGGATCAAGAAGCCAGTGATCTAGATACTGGCAGTGATTTGGAACAAGATGAAGGTAGCCCCCCGAGTACAGAGGTGAAAGCTATGGTGAGAACAAAAATACATGGCCAGAAGAGAGAACAGCCGCTGACTAATACAACTCCAGATAGTCCAGTTGGGGAATCAGCACAAATGTCCCTTCTGGAGGTTATTCACCAGGAGATATTAGCGCATAGGGAGGAAGCAAGACAGGAGAGCCGTAAATCTCAGGCGGCAGTCAGAAAAATGCAAGGAGTGGTTAGGAAGCTAACTAAGGTATGTGTGAACCTGGGAGAACGGGTTACTAATTTGGAAGACAGAGTTGTCTCTACTGAAGCCGAATCAGTGGCCACGTCCAATAAGGTTGATATGCAAACAAAGCAGTTAACTGATATACAGTGGAAACTTGAGTCGTTGGAAAACAGATCGCGTCAGAATAACCTACGCATTCTGGGAATCCCTGAAGGGTCAGAGGGTACAGACATGAAAACATTTGTTGTTAAACTTTTTGAGCATGCCTTTATGGACTTGAAAGATTGGGATTTTGATAGGGAGGTTCAGAGAGCGCATCGTACCCCCGCCAATATCTATAAGAATGCGAAAGAGGGAGACAAGCCCAGAGCGATTTTAAATTTTCTTGGGCAACTTTAATCTGAGGCAAGCAAACTCTGAGAGGGCGAGACCAGATAAAAAAAAGACGGTTGATGGCTACACTTTTTTTGTTCGCCCTGACTTCTGCCATATTACGGTGGAGAGACGCTGGAGATTACGGCAGATAATCAAACCGTTTCAGGACAAGGGTATGCAGGCCTACCTGATAAACCCCGCTCAGCTGAAGATAATCAAAGACGGAAAAACATTATATTTCTCCTCTGAGATTAAGGCTAAAGAATTCCTGATGTCGCAGGTGGCTTAGAAAAATGTGAAAAAAATGTTAAAATCCGACTGAAATAGTGGTTTGTAATTATATGTGAGATCATCATATTGGCAGTATTGATAAATGGATATCCTGTCAAGCTTTTGCAAAAGTATAAAGCAGAAATATAGACTGTGGGGTGGAGTGAATTCTATAAGGTGGGGGGTCACAGAATTAAAATAAAGGGGGAAAAAAAGAAAAAAAAAAAGGAAAAAATGGTTACAGGTTTGAATCTCCTCAATCTGAGCTGCAAACCATCACGTGCACAGACCATTGGTCTGAGCGCCTCTGAACAAGGGGGGGGGGGGTGAGGGGGAGCTCCGTTCTGGAGCCGGGCAAGGGGAGGGAGAGAGAGCAGAGGGAGGGAGGGGTGGGGGAGGGGGGAAGGGGGGATGAAAAAATTGGAAAATTATGAGATGGAAAGGAATTGGATTTGGGCTGGTATCAGATACATGGTTAATAGTCAATGTAGGAAATGCAAATACTTTAATAATGTCAGACATTAGGATATGTACTATTAATGCAGGTGGTTTAAACGACTGGAAGAAGCGGCAAAGATTGATTCACTTGGTTAAATCAAATAATATAGATATAGTCTGCATTCAGGAAACCCATATTCCCTGGAATAAAAGGAAGCTGTTGGAGATGTATGGATATACCTTGATCGGGTGTTCATCGCAGTCATCAATGATCAGAGGGGTGGCTATTTTAGCAAAAAGCAATCTGGGTGGAGTAAAACGCAGTAAAACAGATGGTTTGGGTAGATGGGTATTAGTGGAACTGAACCTGGGGTTCACACTGTGCGCGATATATGGTCCGAATGAGGATGACCCAATGGTATATGATAAATTAGAAGAAGAGTTGGCTAATTGGTCCACCCCGATGATAGTATGTGGTGATATGAATATTTCTGCAGACTGGCAACAGGGTAGTGACTATATAGGTCGTAAAGGTAAAGTTAATAGAGCTCTAAGTTCCTTGATCCAGTCTCATGGCTTGGTGGAGGTATGGGGAGAAAAATTGCCCGGAGACCGAGGGTATACATATTTCTCCCACCCGGCACAGAAATATTCCAAATTGGATTATTTTTTTGTCACAGCGGGAGAAATCGGTAAGGTTAATATAGCCAAATTACCGAGAATAATTTCCGATCATAATCCCTTGATTTTGACGTATAAGGTCCCTAATATACAGAGGAAAATATCTAGATGGACCTTTGAAAGGAAATTATTAAATGACGATAGGTTTGTAAAACATATTAAAAAGTGGGCAAAGGAATTCTTTGAGTGTAATAGATATAGTGCTTCCAGAAATGGAGTTTGGGAATCCTTTAAGGCTGCATTAAGGGGTGAGACGATTAGCTGTGCAGCAAAATTAAGGAAAGAGGATAAAAGTAAGGTGGAAAAACTCATATCAGATTTAGCAGAAATAGAGAGATCTCATATCGAGGAAATAGCTTCAGGTAAAGATAGTGGGGAGATCGTTAGAAACATGGCTCGGGTCAAGGGTGAAATTGTAAAAATAATCACGCAGAAAGAGATATATGAATACCAAACACAAAGAGCAAGGAGGTATGAGACTGGAGAACAAGCTGGTAGAGCATTAGCGCTCTGCATTAGGCAAGAAACAAACCGTAATAAGATTGGGAAGATTAAATATAATGGGAGAGAATATACAGACCCAAAATCTATAATGGATGTGTTTCAGAAATTTTATCAAAAACTTTACGATCAAGAGCCAGGGGTGGTACCATTCATGCAAGATCAGTCTCCCCTAATCCCAAGGGTGGAGGAGGAAGACAGGGCCCGATTGGAACTGGATATAACAGCAGAGGAGATAAAAATCGCTTTGAATGAACTGGCAGTGGGTAAAGCGGCGGGCCCAGACGGTCTACCAATAGAGGTTTACAGGGCTTTGGGGGACGAAATTCTTCCCTTGCTTGAAGATCTTTTTAATGGAATAATCTGCTCAGGTAATATCCCGGAAACATGGAAACAGACCAATATCGTAATATTTCATAAGAAGGGAAAACCAGAGGAGAACCCCGGATCATATCGGCCGATTTCGTTAATAAATACAGACGCTAAATTATATTCTAAAGTATGGGCGAAAAGGCTAGGAAGGATTATTGGCCAACTTGTCTCACCCTGGCAGCATGGGTTTGTCCCAGGGAGAGGTACCACTGAACACACAGCACGGGCAATCTCATTATTTGATGCTATGACTGCTACGGGTGGAGATATGGCCATGATCCTTTTGGACGCCGAGAAGGCTTTCGACCGTGTGGTCTGGGACTTTATGTGGGAGGTATTGGTCAGAAGGGGTTTTGGAGATAAATGCAGGAAAGCTATTAAAGTGATGTATATGGACCCAGTAGCCAGAATCACTACAATGGGATTTCAATCGGATGAGGTATTGATTAGAAGAGGCACCCGCCAGGGATGCCCCTGCTCACCCATACTCTTTTCACTGTACATAGACCCGCTAATTAGGAAGATTCTCGCTTCTGATAAAATATCTCCTGTTATATCTCACGGGCATACCACCAAGCTATTGGCATATGCGGATGACCTGGCAATTGTTACCACTAATCCGCAAACGGCAATACAGGAACTAAACCATTTGGCTCAGGAGTTTGGGAACTATTCAGGGTATAAGCTCAATACAGAAAAAAACAATAATAATCTGTACAAAGAACATTCATAAATGGGATCAAAGGTATGTGGACTCCGCAGTCTATCTAGGAGTAAAAATCAATGCAAATGTAGGTAAAATCATTCAGGAAAATTATGGGCCCTTACTCGCATTAATTGACAAAGAATTGAGAAGAATTGATGTATTACATTTGTCTTTGATCGGAAGGGTGAATGTTCTGAAAATGTCAATGTTCCCAAAACTACTGTATTTATTCCGTGCTATAACGTTATTAATTGATGAAGGCTTGATGAAAAAAATGGAAGCAGTGTTTTCACAATTTTTATGGCAATATGGTAAAATTAGAAGATCGTTAGCCCGACTTTCTAGGATTATATGCACCTAACTTAAGGCTCTACCACTGGGTTTGTTTAATATTGCATATGAACCATCTATTGTATTATGATGCTCCCGAGCTGCCGCCCGGTACCCACAGAATCCCCACAATATATGAATTAGCAATTGGTGAAAAAGCTATGGGGATTTTAACACGTGAAATTAATGTCTTGTATTTTAAGAGGAGCAAAAGTAAAGTGATGTTAAGTGCGTGGGGTACATGGAAGGCGATGTTGAAATTTCTCAAGATTCCTAAGATTAATGGTACAATAGATCTCTGGAACTCAAGCCCATTCCTACATCTTGGACAGAACAGGAATAGCGGCTTTTGGAAGAGTTTGGGCATCAGATGTCTGGGGGATGTTATGTGTAAGGATGATATTTTAGGGTTTGAGGTTTTGCAACAAAAATATGGTATCCCTACGAATCACTGGCTGTTATATAAACAGCTAGAACAAACAGTGAAGTCATTAAGACCTAGGATTTCTATCCAGGAGTTAAATCCGATTGTGCAATACATAATGAATGGGGCTAAGAAGATTAAAATAGGATATAGTCATCTCCTACAGGGCTTGGGAGAGGATATCGGACAAATAGAAAATGCCTGGGCTCTAAGAATAGGGGACCCAGACGTAGATGTGGACTATGCTCTGGCATTAAATAGGAAAGTACTAAGAGCAACCAATTTAAAAGCACAACATTATAAGATGGTTTTTAATCTTTACTATACCCCCGCCAAGCTGTTTCAATGGGGTAAAAGGAATACAGATAGATGTCCAAGATGTAACCAAGGCCCGGCAGATCTAATGGATATGTTTTATTCTTGCCAGAATCTTAAACCTGTTTTAACAGAAATGGAGAAGTTTTTATCGGGGCTGCTAGATTGTCAAATTCCTCTATCCCCTACTACTGTTTTGATTGGCAGGGATGAAAACCTTAGACTTGAACAGGAAGCCGAAGCTTTTATTTTTCTGTGTGTTGCTGTTTTTAGAATTTTAATTGCGGCGGCCTGGAAAGATCTGATAGCTCCTACATTCCCGATGTGGCTTATGAGACTGCTTGGGACTCATAATATTGAGGAATGTCTATATAGCTTTAAAGGTAAAAAGAGGAAAGAGTACGGTAAAAAGATATGGGCTCCTCTTAGTAATTGGAGAAAAATAAGATGATGAATTTGAATAGACCCTGCCTTACCTTTATTGCATTGCAAGGTAATGTCTTCCTACAATTTTAATCTCTTGTTAAGCTCTTTGGATTTTCGCCAAATGTTGGAAGACGTACAAGAGTTATCTATATCTGCATATTTGTTTTAATTCTTATGTCTGATTTTATCATGTTCTTATCCAGCTGATATCTGTAAATGTGTATGTTTTCTTTTTGATATTCTGATCCATCTCAATAAAAAAAAAAAAAAAAAAGTCTTTTCTTAGATATGGATAGACGGATTCCAGGGAAAAGTTTTTTTGTCCAACTCAAATTTGTTGTTTTTTTGGGCTACTGTAAAATCCTTAAATTTTAGGATTTTACAGTAGCCCAAAAAAACAACAAATTTGAGTTGGACAAAAAAAACTTTTCCCTGGAATCCGTCTATCCATATCTTAGAAAAGACTTTTATACAAACTCTGATTCAAGGAGATTTTTACAGGACAACCAAGACCGATCACGTCGTAAGTTTGGTACATTCTCAGACACATCGTCATCTTCAGGAAGTGAATCAAACAATACGACCAGACCCTATCAAAATAGACAGGGCAATCAACAGGACCAACAACAAAGACAGCAACAAAACCAGATTCCTTTTTTAGGACAGGGCCAACAGAAGGGCAGAGGACGCACACGACCAGTCCAGCCATGGGAAATGAGGACACAACGCCAGTTTTACAAGAGTTAAACCTGCCGCCCATATTCAATTTATCTGAAAGAAGCTTGACAGAAGCAGAAACATCCATTTTGACAAAAGGGCTTGGTTTTGTGCCATCCAGGCCCACAGATTTCGTTAAAATGAAATTAGAGACGCTCAAATTCTGCCGTAAGATCCGGCTGAAAACATTTTTTTCAGATACAATAGAAGACCATCAACCTGAAGTGACAGGGTTGAGAAAGAAATCCACTTTTTGTCCAGCTGGCTCAAAAATTCCTAAAGAAGTCATTACTTTTGAACGTACAGTCATATCTGGAATATATGCGTTTGAGAAAAAGAGGAACTATGTAAAATATAATCTTGCCAAAGCTGAAAAGGATGCATTACTTACCTTGAAAAATGACAAAACAGTGGTTGTTAAGGAAGCGGACAAAGGGGGAACGGTGGTAGTCTGGGACATCAACAAATATAAAACAGAAGTCTATCGACAATTGAATGATATCACATGCTATAGACGCATTGCAAAAAATCCTACAAATGAACTTCAGAGTCAACTGTTTCAAATCATTCAAAAAGGATTCGACCAAGGCTTTGTGGGCCCAAAGGAATTGGCTTTTTTACAAAACAAAAATCCAAGAACCCCAGTGTTCTATGTATTGCCAAAAATTCACAAGGATGACAAAAACCCACCAGGACGTCCAATAGTTTCTGGATGTGATTCCTTAATTGAGCCGGTGGCCAAATACATAGATTTCTTCTAGAAACCTTTCATTGAAACAGTCCCAGTTCACCTTAAAGACACAACTGCATTCCTCCAAAAAATCGAGACAATACAGTTTGATGAAAGCAAACAACTAATGGTGACGCTAGACGTTGTTTCACTCTATACCCAGATCCCCCAAGATCAAGCCCTTGAAACATTGTCAATTTTCCTGGACACACGTGATAGACCAGTGCAAGTACCTACTGAATTTATTCTAGAATTGGCGTCCTTTGCTTTGCAAAAAAACTTTTTCACTTTTGACTCTGAATATTTTTTCCAGGTAAAGGGAGTAGCAATGGGTTGTCCATTTGCCCCGGAACTAGCGGTGATGTACATGGGACTTTACGAACAAAAATTAATTTATAATGACAATCCCTTTAAAGATAAGATTTCCCGCTATATGAGATATATAGATGATGTGTTCCTCGTCTGGACTGGAAACCCTGAAACCCTTGATGAATTTGTCGGTTGGCTGAATGCACGTACAAATGATATAAAATTTAGCTGTACGTCATCAAACAAATCCATTACATTCTTGGATGTAAAAATTGAACCATTTGACGGAGGCCTTGGAACCACCTTGTTCCGAAAAACAACGGACAGAAATAAAGCACTGTTATTCTCTAGCAATCATCCACGCAGCTTGAGACAAAATCTACCTTTGGGACAATTCCTCAGAATTCGTAGGAATTGAACAAGAAAAGAGGAATATTTTGAACATGCCAATTTACTGAAGGAGAGTCTCCTCCTACGAGGGTACCCAAAAAAACTTTTGAAAAATTCTCTTAAAAAGGCATGGTGGACGCCACGTGAAACATTAATGCAGAAGAAAACCAAACTGGATCAAAAGCGAATAGTCTGCGTTTCGACCTTTTGCCCAGCGGCCAACCAACTCAAAAAACTGATAACATCCAACTGGCACCTAGTTAAAGATTTACATGAGGATTTCAAAGTGCCGCCTTTGTTTGCATATAAAAAGGAGAAAAGTGTGGCAAACCACATTGTGAGAGCAGCCTTACCGATTGAGAAAGGACCCACTCTAAGAAGTCTGTTTGGATTTCCACCGACAGCAGGACACCACAAATGTGGAACCTGCATATGCTGTGACGAAGCTATAGAGGAGACGGTTTTTTCATTTAATAACATCAATTGGAAACATGAAGTTTTCACCAATTGCAAGACAAGGAATGTTGTGTATGCCATAATGTGTCCCTGCCCTATGTTGTACATAGGGAAAACAAAGCAGGAAGTCAGGCAACGCATTACTCAGCACAAGTCAAGAATACGCAGAGAAGTTGAAAATGCACCCCTAGTGAACCATTGGCTGGCTAAGAATCACGACAAAACCAAACTAAGGTGGACTGTCTTATCCAAAATCGAAAACGATCCAAGAGGTGGCAACCTTGAGACACGACTAAACCAAAGAGAGGCTCTGCTAATAATGAAATTCGATACAGCGGTCAACGGATTGAATGAAATTTCTGAAATCTATAAAACAAATACATAAACTTTCTCAGAACCATTTACTTACCGCCGCCTATGGGACTACATCTCCCACAATTCCCCAGAGTGCAGCCACACCCACAGTCAATAACTTTGTTTGTGCCCATTCACTCTCAGGAGACTGAAGGAGTAGGAGTGGGAGAGAACGAATAGCAGCTGATTTTGAAAACCGGCGTGGTGCACAGCCACGGTAAGAAAGGCTACATGGTTTACAGCGGACGTAACAGCTAACCACCATAGACGCGCCAGACAACCAGCGGTAACACGCGTGTCCTTTTGATTTTTTCAGCGTTTAACGTGGAGAGATTACGACAGAGTCCGATCAAGTGGGGACATAATTCTTAGCAATCCCGCACAACCGCACAGGTAGGCGTAATGCTTGACACCGTATGAATGACGAGAGGACGGACATGTGTGATAAATACTTAGCGCACTTGTTGTTTTTTCCCTTGGTTTCCAGCACCTCCTTCTCCCCTTCATTTTGAATACAATTGCCTTGGTTTTACGGTTGGAGCCATGACCCAGGAATAGAGGTAGGCTGAGGGAAGCTAGATAGCGAACAAGGCTCTTCTCTTATTAATTCCTTTTAGAACAGAAGATTTATGATTGTTTCCTTTTCTTTGTAGTTACTTTTGGTCCTGAGGAGAACCCTGGCAATAACAGGGTTTGAAACGCGTCGACCGACCCGGTCCCGGGTCATCCCTTTGAATTTATATTGAAATTTTCACGGCAATCCACAGAAAGACTGTTTGCTTTTTCTCAATTTTACAAACAATTGCAAAAAACGACTAAAAAAGACTTTTCAAGATTTGTGTATATAAGTTCTTTTGACACCGGGACCAGTATGTATGTGGTGTAGTATGAATGGATGGCCAAGAGTGTTTTTGTGAGTCTGTTTGATTTATTGTACATACCCATTTGCATTATTCATGTTTGTATATAGATGTATATAGACCTTCTTTTTTTTGTATTCCCATGCACAAAACAAAAATTGACAAAAATCTAAAATAATCTGCATAAGAAAATTAAAAGCAAAAGTTGCAATTTATAAAGCAAGTGTCCATGTTATATTCATGCATGCTGTTTTTCTTTAATTTGCTTTGAAAAGGTAGTTCCTCAGCACTGGCAAGTGTATTGTTTCTTCAGTTAATTTTGGCTCAGCCTTGCTGAGTTTAGGAGTCAAGACCCTTTTTGTTGTCTAACTTCAGAGAGGGGTGCCTTGGCCCGCGAGGTCCTGTCAGGCAGAGGATTAGCTGCCACAGGGTTTAACCTTCGTCTAGTACAGGTGTTCCATTTTGTGGACTAAGTGTTTGGTAGTATAGTAGTTTTGTTTACAACAGTTTAACCTTTTCCCCTTCCCTCACATTGTTATTGTCTCACAATAGTTTTTTCTGCACATGTGTTCAGTTGTGGTATGGCTGAAAAGGACACGGTAGCTTATAGTGAGGAACACATTCAGAATTTAATAAGAGACCCACCTCCCTTTGCATCGGCAACCCTTAGCCTCTAGGCGAATACCCAAAACGAATCAGAGAAACTAATTCTATTGCGGAAAAAACAGATCAGAACGGATCTCCACGGATACTTCCTACTCCAACATTTACGATCTGGCACAATCCCCGCAGGACTTCAAATCCGCAATATCCCAGTCGTATTCACAGACGACCCCAAATATAAGAAGGGGTTTAGTGGCATAGAAACAAAGTGCAGCAGGGATCTCATGGTATTAACCATTGAGACAGCACACAGGATTTTGGTGAAAGAATTGGAAGAAATCGCACTGTTGGAAAAAGAAATCCAAGACAACCAATTAATAACGGACGCCAAAGGACTACTGGAAAAGGTTGAGAAAGAAATCGGGAAATTTAAGGATTTTACAGTAGCCCAAAAAAACAACAAATTTGAGTTGGACAAAAAAATTTTTTCCCTGGAATCCGTCTATCCATATCTTAGAAAAGACTTTTATACAAACTCTGATTCAAGGAGATGTTTACAGTACAACCAAGGGCGATCACGTCGTAAGTTTGTTACATTCTCAGACACATCGTCATCTTCAGGAAGTGAATCAAACAATACGACCAGACCCTATCAAAATAGACAGGGCAATCAACAGGACCAACAACAAAGACAGCAACAAAACCAGATTCCTTTTTTAGGACAGGGCCAACAGAAGGGCAGAGGACGCACACGACCAGTCCAGCCATGGGAAATGAGGACACAACGCCAGTTTTACAAGAGTTAAACCTGCCGCCCATATTCAATTTATCTGAAAGAAGCTTGACAGAAGCAGAAACATCCATTTTGACAAAAGGGCTTGGTTTTGTGCCATCCAGGCCCACAGATTTCGTTAAAATGAAAATAGAGACACTTGAATTCTGCCGTAAGATCCGGCTGAAAACATTTTTTTCAGATACAATAGAAGACCATCAACCTGAAGTGACAGGGTTGAGAAAGAAATCCACTTTTTGTCCTGCTGGCTCAAAAATTCCTAAAGAAGTCATTACTTTTGAACGTACAGTCCTATCTGGAATATCTGCGTTTGAGAAAAAGAGGAACTATGTAAAATATAATCTTGCCAAAGCTGAAAAGGATGCATTACTTACCTTGAAAAATGACAAAACAGTTGTTGTTAAGGAAGTGGACAAAGGGGGAGCGTGGTAGTCTGGGACATCAACAAATATAAAACAGAAGTCTATCGACAATTGTAAGATATCACATGCTGCAGACGCATTGCAAAAAATCCTACAAATGAACTTCAGAGTCAACTGTTTCAAATCATTCAAAAAGGATTCGACCAAGGCTTTGTGGGCCCAAAGGAATTGGCTTTTTTACAAAACAAAAATCCAAGAACCCCAGTGTTCTATGTATTGCCAAAAATTCACAAGGATGACAAAAACCCACCAGGACGTCCAATAGTTTCTGGATGTGATTCCTTAATTGAGCCGGTGGCCAAATACATAGATTTCTTCTTGAAACCTTTCATTGAAACAGTCCCAGCTCACCTTAAAGACACAACTGCATTCCTCCAAAAAATCGAAACAATACAGTTTGATGAAAGCAAACAACTAATGGTGACGCTAGACGTTGTTTCACTCTATACCCAGATCCCCCAAGATCAAGCCCTTGAAACATTGTCAATTTTCCTGGACACACGTGATAGACCAGTGCAAGTACCTACTGAATTTATTCTAGAATTGGCGTCCTTTGCTTTGCAAAAAAACTTTTTCACTTTTGACTCTGAATATTTTTTCCAGGTAAAGGGAGTAGCAATGGGGTGTCCATTTGCCCCGGAACTAGCGGTGATGTACATGGGACTTTACGAACAAAAATTCATTTATAATGACAATCCCTTTAAAGATAAGATTTCCCACTATATGAGATATATAGATGATGTGTTCCTCGTCTGGACTGGAAACCCTGAAACCCTTGATGAATTTGTCGGTTGGCTGAATGCACGTACAAATGATATAAAATTTAGCTGTACGTCATCAAACAAATCCATTACATTCTTGGATGTAAAAATTGAACCATTTGACGGAGGCCTTGGAACCACCTTGTTCCGAAAAACGACGGACAGAAATAAAGCACTGTTATTCTCTAGCAATCATCCACGCAGCTTGAGACAAAATCTACCTTTGGGACAATTCCTCAGAATTCGTAGGAATTGCACAAGAAAAGAGGATTATTTTGAACATGCCAATTTACTGAAGGAGAGGCTCCTCCTACGAGGGTACCCAAAAAAACTTTTGAAAAATTCTCTTAAAAGGGCATGGTGGACGCCACGTGAAACATTAATGCAGAAGAAAACCAAACTGGATCAAAAGCGAATAGTCTGCGTTTCGACCTTTTGCCCAGCGGCCAACCAACTCAAAAAACTGATAACATCCAACTGGCACCTAGTTAAAGATTTACATGAGGATTTCAAAGTGCCGCCTTTGTTTGCATATAAAAAGGAGAAAAGTGTGGCAAACCATATTGTGAGAGCAGCCTTACCGATTGAGAAAGGACCCACTCTAAGAAGTCTGTTTGGATTTCCACCGACAGCAGGACACCACAAATGTGGAACCTGCATATGCTGTGACGAAGCTATAGAGGAGACGGTTTTTTCATTTAATAACATCAATTGGAAACATGAAGTTTTCACCAATTGCAAGACAAGGAATGTCGTGTATGCCATAATGTGTCCCTGCCCTATGTTGTACATAGGGAAAACAAAGCAGGAAGTCAGGCAACGCATTACTCAGCACAAGTTAAGAATACGCAGAGAAGTTGAAAATGCACCCCTAGTGAACCATTGGCTGGCTAAGAATCACGACAAAACCAAACTAAGGTGGACTGTCTTATCCAAAATCGAAAACGATCCAAGAGGTGGCAACCTTGAGACACGACTAAACCAAAGAGAGGATCTGCTAATAATGAAATTCGATACAGCGGTCAACGGATTGAATGAAATTTCTGAAATCTATAAAACAAATACATAAACTTTCTCAGAACCATTTACTTACCGCCGCCTATGGGACTACATCTCCCACAATTCCCCAGAGTGCAGCCACACCCACAGTCAATAACTTTGTTTGTGCCCATTCACTCTCAGGAGACTGAAGGAGTAGGAGTGGGAGAGAACGAATAGCAGCTGATTTTGAAAACCGGCGTGGTGCACAGCCACGGTAAGAAAGGCTACATGGTTTACAGCAGACGTAACAGCTAACCACCATAGACGCGCCAGACAACCAGCGGTAACACGCGTGTCCTTTTGATTTTTTCAGCGTTTAACGTGGAGAGATTACGACAGAGTCCGATCAAGTGGGGACATAATTCTTAGCAATCCCGCACAACCGCACAGGTAGGCGTAATGCTTGACACCGTATGAATGACGAGAGGACGGACATGTGTGATAAATACTTAGCGCACTTGTTGTTTTTTTCCCTTGGTTTCCAGCACCTCCCTCTCCCCTTCATTTTGAATACAATTGCCTTGGTTTTACGGTTGGAGCCATGACCCAGGAATAGAGGTAGGCTGAGGGAAGCTAGATAGCGAACAAGGCTCTTCTCTTATTAATTCCTTTTAGAACAGAAGATTTATGATTGTTTCCTTTTCTTTGTAGTTACTTTTGGTCCTGGGGAGAACCCTGGCAATAACAGGGTTTGAAACGCGTCGACCGACCCGGTCCCGGGTCATCCCTTTGAATTTATATTGAAATTTTCACGGCAATCCACAGAAAGACTGTTTGCTTTTTCTCAATTTTACAAACAATTGCAAAAAACGACTAAAAAAGACTTTTCAAGATTTGTGTATATAAGTTCTTTTGACACCGGGACCAGTATGTATGTGGTGTAGTATGAATGGATGGCCAAGAGTGTTTTTTGTGAGTCTGTTTGATTTATTGTACATACCCATTTGCATTATTCATGTTTGTATATAGATGTATATAGACCTTCTTTTTTTTGTATTCCCATGCACAAAACAAAAATTGACAAAAATCTAAAATAATCTGCATAAGAAAATTAAAAGCAAAAGTTGCAAATTATAAAGCAAGTGTCCATGTTATATTCATCCATGCTGTTTTTCTTTAATTTGCTTTGAAAAGGTAGTTCCTCAGCACTGGCAAGTGTATTGTTTCTTCAGTTAATTTTGGCTCAGCCTTGCTGAGTTTAGGAGTCAAGACCCTTTTTGTTGTCTAACTTCAGAGCGGGTGCCTTGGCCCGCGAGGTCCTGTCAGGCAGAGGATTAGCTGCCACAGGGTTTAACCTTGGTCTAGTACAGGTGTTCCATTTTGTGGACTAAGTGTTTGGTAGTATAGTAGTTTTGTTTACGACATTTTAACCTTTTCCCCTTCCCTCACATTGTTATTGTCTCACAATAGTTTTTTCTGCATGTGTGTTCAGTTGTGGTATGGCTGAAAAGGACACGGTAGCTTATAGTGAGGAACACATTCAGAATTTAATAAGAGACCCACCTCCCTTTGCATCGGCAACCCTTAGCCTCTCGGCGAATACCCAAAACGAATCAGAGAAACTAATTCTATTGCGGAAAAAAACAGATCAGAACGGATCTCCACGGATACTTCCTACTCCAACATTTACGATCTGGCACAATCCCCGCAGGACTTCAAATCCGCAATATCCCAGTCGTATTCACAGACGACCCCAAATATAAGAAGGGGTTTAGTGGCATAGAAACAAAGTGCAGCAGGGATCTCATGGTATTAACCATTGAGACAGCACACAGGATTTCGGTGAAAGAATTGGAAGAAATCGCACTGTTGGAAAAAGAAATCCAAGACAACCAATTAATAACGGACGCCAAAGGACTACTGGAAAAGGTTGAGAAAGAAATCGGGGAATTTAAGGATTTTACAGTAGCCCAAAAAAACAACAAATTTGAGTTGGACAAAATTTTTTTTTCCCTGGAATCCGTCTATCCATATCTTAGAAAAGACTTTTATACAAACTCTGATTCAAGGAGATTTTTACAGTACAACCAAGGGCGATCACGTCGTAAGTTTGTTACATTCTCAGACACATCGTCATCTTCAGGAAGTGAATCAAACAATACGACCAGACCCTATCAAAATAGACAGGGCAATCAACAGGACCAACAACAAAGACAGCAACAAAACCAGATTCCTTTTTTAGGACAGGGCCAACAGAAGGGCAGAGGACGCACACGACCAGTCCAGCCATGGGGAATGAGGACACAACGCCAGTTTTACAAGAGTTAAACCTGCCGCCCATATTCAATTTATCTGAAAGAAGCTTGACAGAAGCAGAAACATCCATTTTGACAAAAGGGCTTGGTTTTGTGCCATCCAGGCCCACAGATTTCGTTAAAATGAAAATAGAGACGCTTGAATTCTGCCGTAAGATCCGGCTGAAAACATTTTTTTCAGATACAATAGAAGACCATCAATCTGAAGTGACAGGGTTGAGAAAGAAATCCACTTTTTGTCCAGCTGGCTCAAAAATTCCTAAAGAAGTCATTACTTTTGAACGTACAGTCCTATCTGGAATATCTGCGTTTGAGAAAAAGAGGAACTATGTAAAATATAATCTTGCCAAAGCTGAAAAGGATGCATTACTTACCTTGAAAAATGACAAAACAGTGGTTGTTAAGGAAGTGGACAAAGGGGGAGCGGTGGTAGTCTGGGACATCAACAAATATAAAACAGAAGTCTATCGACAATTGAATGATATCACATGCTGCAGACGCATTGCAAAAAATCCTACAAATGAACTTCAGAGTCAACTGTTTCAAATCATTCAAAAAGGATTCGACCAAGGCTTTGTGGGCCCAAAGGAATTGGCTTTTTTTCAAAACAAAAATCCAAGAACCCCAGTGTTCTATGTATTGCCAAAAATTCACAAGGATGACAAAAAACCACCAGGACGTCCAATAGTTTCTGGATGTGATTCCTTAATTGAGCCGGTGGCCAAATACATAGATTTCTACTTGAAACCTTTCATTGAAACAGTCCCAGCTCACCTTAAAGACACAACTGCATTCCTCCAAAAAATCGAAACAATACAGTTTGATGAAAGCAAACAACTAATGGTGACGCTAGACGTTGTTTCACTCTATACCCAGATCCCCCAAGATCAAGCCCTTGAAACATTGTCAATTTTCCTGGACACACGTGATAGACCAGTGCAAGTACCTACTGAATTTATTCTAGAATTGGCGTCCTTTGCTTTGCAAAAAAACTTTTTCACTTTTGACTCTGAATATTTTTTCCAGGTAAAGGGAGTAGCAATGGGGTGTCCATTTGCCCCGGAACTAGCGGTGATGTACATGGGACTTTACGAACAAAAATTCATTTATAATGACAATCCCTTTAAAGATAAGATTTCCCACTATATGAGATATATAGATGATGTGTTCCTCGTCTGGACTGGAAACCCTGAAACCCTTGATGAATTTGTCGGTTGGCTGAATGCACGTACAAATGATATAAAATTTAGCTGTACGTCATCAAACAAATCCATTACATTCTTGGATGTAAAAATTGAACCATTTGACGGAGGCCTTGGAACCACCTTGTTCCGAAAAACGACGGACAGAAATAAAGCACTGTTATTCTCTAGCAATCATCCACGCAGCTTGAGACAAAATCTACCTTTGGGACAATTCCTCAGAATTTGTAGGAATTGCACAAGAAAAGAGGATTATTTTGAACATGCCAATTTACTGAAGGAGAGGCTCCTCCTACGAGGGTACCCAAAAAAACTTTTGAAAAATTCTCTTAAAAGGGCATGGTGGACGCCACGTGAAACATTAATGCAGAAGAAAACCAAACTGGATCAAAAGCGAATAGTCTGCGTTTCGACCTTTTGCCCAGCGGCCAAACAACTCAAAAAACTGATAACATCCAACTGGCACCTAGTTAAAGATTTACATGAGGATTTCAAAGTGCCGCCTTTGTTTGCATATAAAAAGGAGAAAAGTGTGGCAAACCATATTGTGAGAGCAGCCTTACCGATTGAGAAAGGACCCACTCTAAGAAGTCTGTTTGGATTTCCACCGACAGCAGGACACCACAAATGTGGAACCTGCATATGCTGTGACGAAGCTATAGAGGAGACGTTTTTTTCATTTAATAACATCAATTGGAAACATGAAGTTTTCACCAATTGCAAGACAAGGAATGTCGTGTATGCCATAATGTGCCCCTGCCCTATGTTGTACATAGGGAAAACAACGCAGGAAGTCAGGCAACGCATTACTCAGCACAAGTCAAGAATACGCAGAGAAGTTGAAAATGCACCCCTATTGAACCATTGGCTGGCTAAGAATCATGACAAAACCAAACTAAGGTGGACTGTCTTATCCAAAATCGAAAACGATCCAAGAGGTGGCAACCTTGAGACACGACTAAACCAAAGAGAGGCTCTCCTAATAATGAAATTCGATACAGCGGCCAAACGGATTGAATGACATTTCTCAAATCTATAAAACAAATACATAAACTTTCTCAGAACCATTTACTTACCGCCGCCTATGGGACTACATCTCCCACAATTCCCCAGAGTGCAGCCACACCCACAGTCAATAACTTTGTTTGTGCCCATTCACTCTCAGGAGACTGAAGGAGTAGGAGTGGGAGAGAACGAATAGCAGCTGATTTTGAAAACCGGCGTGGTGCACAGCCACGGTAAGAAAGGCTACATGGTTTACAGCGGACGTAACAACTAACCGCCATAGACGCGCCAGACAACCAGCGGTAACACGCGTCTCCTTTTGATTTTTTCAGCGTTTAACGTGGAGACATTACGACAGAGCCCGATCAAGTGGGGACATAATTCTTAGTAATCCCGCACAACCGCACAGGTAGGCGTAATGCTTGACACCGTATGAATGACGAGAGGACGAACATGTGTGATAAATACTTAGCGCACTTGTTGTTTTTTTCCCTTGGTTTCCAGCACCTCCCACTCCCCTTCATTTGGAATACAATTGCCTTGGTTTTACGATTGGAGCCATGACCCAGGAATAGAGGTAGGCTGAGGGAAGCTAGATAGCGGGCAAGGCTCTTCTCTTATTAATTCCTTTTAGAACAGACGATTTATGATTGTTTCCTTTTCTTTGTAGTTACTTTTGGTCCTGAGGAGAACCCTGGCAATAACAGGGTTTGAAACGCGTCGACCGACCCGGTCCCGGGTCATCCCTTTGAATTTATATTGACATTTTCCCGGCAATCCACAGAAAGACTGTTTGCTTTTTTCTCAATTTTACAAACAATTGCAAAAAACGACTAAAAAAGACTTTTCAAGCTTTGTGTATATAAGTTCTTTTGACACCGGGACCAGTATGTATGTGGTGTAGTATGAATGGATGGCCAAGAGTGTTTTTTGTGAGTCTGTTTGATTTATTGTACATACCCATTTGCATTATTCATGTTTGTATATAGATGTATATAGACCTTCTTTTTTTTGTATTCCCATGCACAAAACAAAAATTGACAAAAATCTAAAATAATCTGCATAAGAAAATTAAAAGCAAAAGTTGCAATTTATAAAGCAAGTGTCCATGTTATATTCATGCATGCTGTTTTTCTTTAATTTGCTTTGAAAAGGTAGTTCCTCAGCACTGGCAAGTGTATTGTTTCTTCAGTTAATTTTGGCTCAGCCTTGCTGAGTTTAGGAGTCAAGACCCTTTTTGTTGTCAAATTTTTAAGTCTGGAGCATCTATGAAAAGTTTCAGCTTCCAAAGGTAGCTCAGGTGGAATCTGGAAATTTGTCCAGCACCCCTCTACCAAGATGTCCAATTCCCTTTTTGAGAAAGAGGGTGCTCTCTCTTCATGCTCCTCAGCTATTTGGGGGGAAATAAGTGTGATGAGAGCAGCAGGATGTCAGAGGAACTGATCAGCGATAGAGGATGACTCAGAATGAACGCAAAATGGCTGCCAACTACTTCCTCCGATGTATTTCCTGTTTCCTACTTTCTGTATATCATTGCCTGTATGAAATTATGTGTTTCAGTTTATTTTCGAATATTACGGCCCGAAAACGTAGTTTCCGGATCCGGAGCATCGTTTTCGCGCACCCGCTTACGCCGCAAAACCGGAAATTACGTTTTTGAGCCGTAACCTCTGAAAATGACCCGGAACACATATTTTCATACAGGAAATGTTATATAGGAAGTGAAAGACAGGAAATACATCACAGGAAGTAGTTGGCAGCCAATTTGCATTCATCCTGATCCATCCACAATCAGTAATCAAATCCACTGCCATCCTGCTGCTCTGTTGTAGAAAAAACTGAAATGAGAGTGGAGGTGAGAATCATGAATATGTAACAAAAGGGGGAACAGACCATTTACTGACATTTCTG
The DNA here is from genome assembly GCF_964263255.1 of Lissotriton vulgaris. Taxonomy (NCBI): domain Eukaryota; kingdom Metazoa; phylum Chordata; class Amphibia; order Caudata; family Salamandridae; genus Lissotriton; species Lissotriton vulgaris. The sequence continues at coordinate 361,736 of NW_028248966.1, read as the reverse complement.
CACAGACAGGGGGGAAGCTGACACAACATGAAACCCCAGTTTCATTTTCTCCTACTTTGCATTATGGTACATGTAGTCCATATTGAGTGTTCATTATCAGAGTTGTGTGATGTGTTACGTAACATTGGGGTGGAGCAGTGTGGATATATCACAGACACATGGGGCATATTTAAGAGCCCTGTATGCCACATATGCGCCACAGTTGCGTCACTGTTGTGATGCAGCGCAAATCTGCGGGGTATTTTCAACGAGGCGCATCTGGGAGATGTGTCACGTTGTAAAGCCCTGCACCACAGTTGGGTGTTCCGGTGCAGGGGGGGGGGGGACATTCCGGCCCAGGAACGCCTCCTAAAAGTGGCTGAGTGAAATCTACAAGATTTCACTCAGTCACTTTTATGGCCATGCTGCGTTAAAACCCTGCGCTTGCTTGAAGCAGGCGTAAGGATTGAAGCAGCATGTTAGGCATAGGGTCACCCCAAGCCTTTGCTGGAGCTGCCTCATGCTTGCAACGTGACTCCAGCAGTGCGTCACCTTTATGGCAGCAGATGCGTCATGCATCTGTCTATTCTTGCGCCATGGTGCGCCGCATTGTAAATGCGGCACATCCATGATGGTGCAAGGGGTGTCTGCCGTGATGCACAATAACTGGCGCATCCATGCTGATATGCAGGGATGCACCAGTTATTGTAAATCTGCCCCATGGTGCCTGATTCACCCATGACATCATCACTCACATTCAGGGCCCATCATTTGTGGGGGAGTCAAATCTGTTGAGATCACAGGCCTCAGTATGCAAGGGTTATGGCCTTTTGTGATTAAGTGACCCATCCTCATGAAGTCCAGGTAGGTCTCTCAGGACATGTATTATTTGTCATCAGCGTGAATAGTTGTTTTTAGGGACATCCACTACACTGATCGCTGACATGGGCACATGACCTGAGGCGCACTCCACCTCTTGTCTACTGTCAGCATCTGTGATTTGCATGCAGTTAATGTGGCTTGCAAAGTCGTCTCAGGGTGGAATTTATTGACACAGTCGTATCTATTCAAGTTTCATCATTGACAACAGACAGCAAACCACATTTTGCCCATGACACTACAGGTTGCTCATGTGAAAAACGTGGCAACGAGCTGATCACTGACTTGCATACCCTGACGTCCGTTAAGTGCAATGGCCCGTTTCCCAGATTCAGAGCTAGCCGAGGTTCCAGAGGTAGGTTTAAGCCATGCGCTAAAGCAATGTTGTGCAAAACACAACAGGGTAATATGATCTTGCACACAAATTCTGGAGAGTACAGCAGCACACCCCCTGTGCGGTCGAGACATCTGAATAGTGCTCTATGATGGCTCGAGTCCGTATGTGTGCCCTATTGTACCTATGCTGAGGTACAGTGTTTCCTCACCTGAAAGGGGTGAGGAGATTTGGGGAGAGTGCATACCCAGCGTTGCCTGAGGAGGGAAGAAGGGTAGTTGTTTACATTTCCCTCGTTGACTTGCACAGAACATTATCTATACGTTAGTACATGCAGTGTCTGTTGGGCCATGATTCTTATTGTACAGTGGTTAATATTGGTGGGCATTCAGATATTTCAATAACACATATCACTCATTTTCAGTGCTTGGTACTTACCCAGTATAGCCACATGTTGCCAAATTCTCCAGCAGCCATCCGCCGGGTAAGAGGTGACATGCGGAATATGAAGCTGTCATGTGTACTGCCTGGGAACACTGCAAGCACATTGATGAACCTTCCACTGGCATCACAGACAGCTTGAACATTGATGGAATACCATCTGTGTCTGTTGTAGAAGATGTGTGCAATGTGGCGGGGTGGCTGAAGGGCCCCATGGGTGCAATCAATTGCACCCAGCACACGTGGGAATTGTGCAAGGAGATAGAAATCTCTTGCTGCCCTTTGTCTCATGGCCAGTGTATGTTGCATTTGTATGTGGTTGGGGGCTCTAGCAGTGATGCATCTCAGTACCTGATGCAGGCACCGTGACTGGCTCGCCTGAGAAATGCCCACATGGTCACTGGAGACCCTTTGGAAATACCCAGTGGTAAAGAAATGTAGAGCAGAAAGGATCTTGAGGTATGCTGGTATTGCATGTGAGCAGCAGGTCACAGAGTCAAGTTCCTGCTCCCACTCACATACCATATCCCAAATGACTTCTGGAGGGAAATGGAACCTGGCCCTTACATCTTGGCTGGACATTCCAAATAGGTTGATCCTCTGTCGGAAGGTCCTCTCTGCTCTCCTCCTCCTCCTCCTCAAGTAGTTTTGCCGCATGGCAAGGGGCAGTGCTACAAACACATTCAGTGACATCTTGAAAGGGTTTGTTTGTGTCTGCTCTGCATTTATACATGCTGCAGGGCTAGGATTGGCTGCAGTGTGTAAGCTGGTCCATGGACGGGGGTGGTAGGCCCTTGGACAGGTGTTTACCCTTGGCTAACATGATCAACTGCCATAATTCGTATCTTCCAGCCCAGAATCGGAAATTCCGTCCCGGAATCGGAAATTCTGACGTAGAGCTGGAAATTCTAGGCCAGAATCATAAATCCTGCCGGAGAGCCATAAATTCCGGCCCGGAGACGGAAATTACGGCCCGGGTGCTGACGTAAAGTTAGTAGTCGTAAATCTATTCTGTGAATACCAGAAGAAGTAAGTTCATTCTGTGAATACCGAATGTAGTAAGTTCATTCTGTGAATGCCAAAAGTATTAAGTGCATTCTGTGAATACCAAAATAGTTGTACGTTTAGGATTTAGTCTTAAGTTCATTCTGTGAATCGGGCCCAGAGTCTTTTATATACGTTTTGGATTTTCAAGCATGAATAAAAGGCATTGTATATTGTTTATAATGCCAATAGCTTAAACTTGCGAAAATGCAAGACCTAATGCATTGCAAATGCTTGTGTATTGGGGGAGTAGGGGGATGTACATGTTTCATGCTAAACTTTGAATTTTTCAGATACATATATACTTCTCAGGCACCCAAGAATGTACTCAAAGACTGAAGTTTCTCCTTCTATGCCCCTCATTTGGGTGGTTCCAGCCACCAGATATTACAACACGGCACTGAGTTTTTAGTTTACAGGGGCAGCACTACATTTAAGGATACCTCCACTCAGAGTTTACCAAGATATAGGTACCACTCCCCTCCCATAGCTTACTTTGGATGTGCAGATTGCAATCCATAAATGCTAAAGTGCATCAGCCTCTTCTCGCTCAGACAGTGGAGGAGGTATAAGGCTCTGATCCCTGGTAACAATAATCACTATATTTAATGATGGCGATGGGTAAGTGTGCTGCTGTACAGAACCCTACACAAGCAGTGAGAGAGTGGATGGTGTTTTGCTATGAGGGGGCAAGTTGAGGGGCCACTACTTCTATTTGGATGGATTCAATCCTATTCCCTGTCTTCCATACCTTAAGGGGTCAACGCAAGGACTATGTAAAGCAATCCCCAATGGCCTCCAAATCTCCATGCCAACTTGCTAAAGCAACACATTGGCTGCATATAACTGTGGGAGGTGGCGGAAGATCTATCCTGGCCCTGTGGTTGTCCCATACTGCACATGGGGCTCTCAACCTATCTTACCCATAATTGTAGTTTACAGGGCAGCTTTCGAGGCAACCACCCTTCCCGAAAGCTAACTTGCAACTCTGCTTTTCTGTCTGCTAACGGCATTTCTCAGCCTCAAAGCGCGCCCATTCGTGCTGGGAGTAGTGCAGGATTCCAGTCACGCTAAATTCCTGCCATCCTCCAGGCTCTGGATCTCCTGTTCTCCGGTTAGGCACGGCCCTCCATCATGGAAGCCGTGGCCTTCTGCCTCTGTATGCTATGAAGGGATCTATCCAAGGGAAGAGAAGGCGCAAGCGTAGATCGCTCAAACACCCCTTCCTGCCAGAATCAGAGCCGAAGATGAGGAGCGGAACAGGGAGAGGCAGAGGAAGGCCTATGGACAGAATAGACGGACAACAACCTCAAGGAGAGGAAGACATGCAATAAAAATGGAAAACAGACAACACTGCAAAGAATGAGTAAGGCAGACAGAGAAAGATTAAATACTAGTTAATGAGGTGTGATAGAGTTAACAAGCAGTGGCAAATCGAGCAAGCATTTGCAATGTAATATAGGATTCACATTTACGCAACACCTATAGCATTACATCACGGACAATGGGAGAGATGGGGGAAGGCACGGACAATGGGAGTGTACGTTGGGGAGAAGGGTGCGGGAAGGCGCTGACAACAGGAGAGCAGTGTGGGAGGGGGTGAGACGGCATGGACAAGGGGAGGGAGGGGGGAGTAGGAGAACCTTATTACAGAAAATAGTGCTCACAGTGTAAATAACATGGACGGTGTAACACTCAAAGTAAAGGGGCCAGTAGCCATGGGAGGATACAAATGAGTACATGGGGGTAATACGGAGGGACAAACAAGCCTTTAAACTAATCCGAAGGCAGCATTCACAAACGACAGAGACACAAGCCAATTAAATATATGAACGGGGTAATGGGCGGAGCTTCCCTGACGTAATGAACTACCAGAGATCTTCCCTAGAGCAGTGCTTGTGCACTGACTCTAGGCTCGACCTAAAAAAGTGAGGGGGAGGCCCTACGGCCATCCCCACAGTCCCAGGGGCCACCACCTACAAGGTGCACAAAAACACAATAAGGAAGGGGGTTCAGTGCAGACCCCCAGCCCTGGGGACCACTACATCCTGGGCCAACTCCAAGAATGTCCGGGGGTGCCCTCCCCCAAGACATTGCAGTTTGCTTTTGCTTGGCTGGAGCACAACTCCCGCTATGCCAAAGCAAATTTAGTTCTGCTTTCAACAAAGCGAGAAAACAAAATGTGCTTTCTTGCTGAAAGAAGAACATGTGTCTGTTTCCCTGCCCGCTGTGAAGCAAGCTGGGAAAAGAACATTGTTTTGGGATCCCGGGAGCTGCTTGTTAGCAGCTCTCTGGGTCTCAAAGCAATTCTGGCTCCTGCAATAGGTAGGGAGCTGTCAGGAGCCATGGGGGGCTTCAGGGACCCCCACGGTCCCCAATGATTTAAAAGTAGGTGTCCTGGATGGGACCATAGCACCCACATAACAGGCCATGCCCCAGGGGATGGAGTCTACTGCAAAAAATGGGGGACCCCCTCTATAGGAAATACTTTAAGACTAGGGAGAAGAGGGGAAAGAAAGAAGACACAGCTAAATATCTTCCCTCACAGCCTATCAGTACTTTGCATCAGCACCTGATTCTTCTCAATTATTTTTATACATTTGTTCACAACAGTGACATTAAACCGAGAGATTTTTCATTATCTTTATTTTTTACATAACTTCATGTATTTTATATAATTTCAATTTTTCATATTCTTATTTTATATATTTGTCTTTTGTTCATACAAAGTAGAAAACGTATTTTTTTAAAAGATCAAAACCAGTAGAAAAGTGTACACATTCATTACAATCAATATTCTGTAGATAAATCTATACAATAGAAAAACAGAATACCCCTGGATTAGATGCAATAAATACACACATACCATACCCATTCACACACATCCAAACTCACAAAACCTCATCCAACTTGCATCTCTACACAGTAGTTGTTGTAAGTGACCAGCGGAATCTCTGCAAAAAAAACAGATGTCAAAGTTCAGAGCACAAGGCTCAGCACAGGGGGAGGCCCTATGGTCACCCCAATGCCCTGATGAACTACCCTTATCTGCAGAGGGTCCAGTAAGGCCTGCAGTTACCTCCAGTAAGCCCTACTGAGTGGGATTTCTGAGAGTTGGTTGGAGGCCACACGCACCTTCTCTACCACTCTGCAAACATGCCTCTCAGTGCATTGCTGATGAGGGGTGAGGTCCAGTTGCCTCCTGAGGGCCACAGGATCAAAGTGGACTTCTTCCCCAACTAGGATTGTACCAGGAGGTGTCCTTGCAGAGTAGTGGAGGAAGGAGGCATAGCCTCTGACAACCGCTCTGAAATCCAGCTGTGTGGGTCTTACTAGAGGTAGCAGGAGGGCTAGTTGGCCCCCAGGAGCCATCACAGCCAAGAGGAAATCATCCCCCAGCTAGTAGTGAGATATAAGGTGCATTTGCAGAGTGGTTGAGAAAGGGGTGTGTCCTCTTAAAAGGTCTAAAAAACCCTGCTGTGTGCAACTCACTAGAAAGAAAGAGAAATAAAAAAGAATTTTGTTGTTGCACCCTTCCTACACTTCCCTTGGAGAGGCGTAGGCTTTTGACGCATTCCCAGCTTTAAAAAACATTATAAATCAAGGAATGTGTCAGGTACATGGATGTTGCATGGGAACGCCCACAGCAACACCCATAGAATGCCCATGAAAGGCCACTTTCACACCGAGTAATACGTGAAAGGGGTCCATATTTACAGGGCCATGAATAGTCACGTAGGGTGACTTTACGTGTCGTTATGAATATGGGCAAGCCGATTGCGCCACCGGTGCATCAAAAAAAGTGATGCACCGGTGGCAGAATGGGTTTGTAAATTAGGCCCTAAATATGTAACACTGCACTCACAACGCACCTGAGCCCATTACACACATTTGTATCAATTTTTTCAACTAGAGTAAATATCTGCCCTATGTTTTACTTTTCTCTGTGCAATACTGGCCCCTAGTGGAGACTGACATTACAGCACATGGAAGAACCCCGTCCAGAAGAAATAGTATGAATGAAACAAACCCTTATAATACATGGCACTCTGTAATCCCTGTATAAACTCCAGTCTCTAATTCCTTTTTAATACACAGGATTCTGCAATACGCGTATCAGCCCCAGTCTGTCTTTCTTTAGATTAGAATACGTCAGATTCTGTAACACTTGTATAAACGCCAGTCTCTTACCTCTTTATAATTCATGGGATTCTGTATTCCCTATATAAACATCAGTCTCTATTTTCTTAATACTCAGCAACTTGTGGCACCCTCAGTCGCTGATTATAAAGTAAAGAAGTAACAACTAACAATAAATTATTACAGTTGAGTTCTGATGTGACGCTGCCTGCTGCCACAGCCGAGTTGAAAGGCCAGGGAGCAACTGTAAAATGAAAGAGTGCTGTTCCTACAGCTTATTCATCTAGTTCACAACGACGAGGAGAGAGAAGATGTTTATTTTATGTACTCTTTGGATAGTTAGAGAAAAGGTAGAATCTATCTGCGCGAACACATTTCGAGCTAGAGCAGCGTTTATGCTTTTTTTAAAACTGGCTTGCATTGGAGTGTTTTTATTGTCTGTTTGCAAAAAAGTCTAACAGGTTTTCATGTGTTTAGTTTTGGACCAGAGGTTTCATTTTTAAACTTCGTGATGCAAACATGCACATTCTATCATATGAAATAGCTGTGCACCAAGATTTGAAGTGGTTTCTGGGAAAGGTGATGGTGTGATCAAGTATTATATGGGATAAATTACCCCCTGGTGTATACGATAAGGATATTGAAAGTCACCTCAGAGTTCCATGACTTTCTAAAAGGAACTCAGCCTTCAGCCATGTTCCTCTCTATGATTATGTAACTCCTAGGTGACCTGCAATATCCTTATAGTGAACAGCAGGAGGTACTTTAGCCTTGATATTCCTTATGTCACATGTAATAAGGTGGCTGCAGGGGTGTAACACAGGCCCCCGCAGCCCCGTAGTGCGGGGTACCCAAACTCAAGGGGCCCCCTCCGCACAGCACCCTGGCCGGAGAGCACCTGATTGCGCCCAGAGGTTTTGTTACTCCAGTGGGTGGGGGGATATCTAACTTGTTTGTGACCGAGTAACCTGCCGGCTAAACTCAAAATCAGGACCTTAGTCTGTGCATGTGAAGATGAAAAGATAATTAATAAACATGCGGCAAATGGCATGCTCTATCAAAAATAGCATTGACATATGGTGAGTTTGGGTGAAGCTCTTCATGGGCGCTAGGTGTATTGGGGTATTGGGTACAAATATCTTGTAACCGTCCATCAAGATCTAAATGAGGCCCTTAATTCCAAAATTACTTCTGAAGGTGGGCATCTCTCGCCCCTTAGAAGGTCAGGCAGGTGCCGCTTCCACTGTAGGCGACAGGCTGCTCCTGTTACGGTATATCACAAATCCCTGCCCCCAGGGCAAGAGGTAGATTGCACCTGCCCTGGGAGAGGTGAGATATCAGTAATAGAGGGCACTGTTCCTGTTTGCACCCTGCGCGTTAAGTTGAAGGTGCACCAGGGCGCAAACAGGCCCAGTGTGGCCTGTGAGTGTCACGGCTCATAGTGACTGAAAGCAGATTATCTATAATGTGTGTATACAGGCAATTTGAAGGAGGCAGAGGCAACAAGAGCATGTCAGTATCAGTAGTCCCGCACTTCATTTCATTTGATCCCAGGTGGGTTTGCTGAAGCCAAACATGAAATTAAAACACAGTTCATCGCCCACCAGTGGGCAAATTCAAAGTAACATTACCAGGCTTGCTGGAAATCTGCTGCACCTGTTGTTCCTAATATTACTAAAAATAAAGTCACACAGGACCACTTACATCGCAATCCACGTGTTGTGATACTCAAGAGGCCCACTTCAGGGTGCAGGTGCCCGCAATGAATCAATTCGCAACTATCAAAAAAAGAAAAAAGAAAGAATAAAAACTGAATAAAAGAAAGAAAATCAAAGTCACAACTTTTGTGTGTCCTATCTGAACATTTGGGAAAACGAATATTTTGTTTATTTGTGTGTTCGTTTTTAACAACTGTTCTGCTATGGTGCATAATTTTTGAAGGGTGCTGTCCAATTTTCAAAATTAGTTTCTTGGGTGGTAGATTGCCTATCTTCCCTAAGGCCCATGTGGGGATCACGTGTCAGGACTCAGCACCTTCTATTTCTACATAGTGTATGGTACTTCAATAGTAGTGCAGATTTTTCCTTAAATTCCCAGTTCTCCAGCCCGCAATGAATCACCTGAATTGTCACACAGTTGGCCTGTGTGCAATGACTGGGGAAGTGTGAAACATGTTAGGCCTCTGAAAATAAGAATTCTCTGTATGTTGCTGGCTTTGCTGCATTCCAGAATAAATGACTGGAATCTGTTTGGGAGTGCACCTTCATCTGAGGGCAAACGTTCTTGTGCACATATAGGTATGTAGGTATACTTAAGGACCTACTTTCACAGGAAAACAGTATATTGTTTTGCCAATAACTTTGGTGCCATTTGATGAAATTTCACAAACTTTTCAAAACTCATAGAATGCTCCCTTTCGCTGATATTTCAAATGTTTTGAAGTGCCGAGAATATGGGGGTGCTTAAAAGAGTGTTTTTCCATGTAAATTCCCATAGGACCTTTAGACACAGCTACAGCCCAAACTGCTGAACAGAATTACAGTAAATTTGGCAGGAGAGTAGATGTAGGTTCAAGGAAGTGCCTTTTTGTGATTTGGTGTAAATCTGATCAGGACTTGCTGAGAAATAAAAAAAATTACCAATTGTATATCTTATGTTATATGGGTATTTATTAAGAGCACAATTACTCTTGAGTATCCTATGGAGTATATATGGAGATGCTGTGGATCTGAGACCCCTCCCAATCCTGTGTTGAGATCTGATTGGCTGCCAACCCTTTGCACCAGGAAGTGTTGGCAGCCATCTTGTGACTTAGTAGAACCGAGTCAGAAGAAAAAAACAATAAAAAAGGGGGCAGGGTAGAAAGACCCTGCCCATCTAGGCCTCTTGGGGCGAGGAGGGGGTGGCCCACAGAAATCTCCATTGGGGTGGGGCAAAAAAATACGTCAGGGAGCGTCAGGGAAACCAGTCTATTTACAAGGGGTAAATGAAATCTTTGTCCACAACAATGTCTCAGTCAAAAAGTCAAGTGTCCTTCTGTTCATCCTCCAGGACCACAATGTCCAGATACTCAGTGTCCGATGCAGGCACACGGCTGGCTGGTGCAGGAACAGGCACCACATGGGATCGTGACACACGAGGAGTACGGGGGGAAACAGTGTGGGGCAACAGACAGGGGGAGACATTGATGGTGGTATGGGAAGGGATTTGAGAGATAACAGACGGCATGGTTGTGGCCGGGGAATGGAGGTTGGTGGCGAGGTTGTCCAGAGATCGGAGAATGTCTGCTCGCATCGTGCGTATCTCTAGACACACTTGTAGCATGATGCGAGCGGACATGTCTGTTTGACCCTCAACCATCCAACTCAAGTCCCCTGGCACAGCCACAGGAGGAACAACTCCGGGAGGGGCCTGAGGGGACAGGAGGGATGTAATGCCATAGTTCCGGAGCAGATGTGTTCGGCTTGGTGGCTACAAGGAGTGGGACAGGTTGCAGGGGATGGAGCTGGAGCCCCCGATGGCATGGGAGACTCTAGAGGTAGGGAGGGGCTGATAACAGGCCCAGATTGAATGTTGACCTGCCCCGGGGACACCTCTTCGGGACCCACTTGTGAAGAGCATGGGGGAGAGTCGCACCCCACCACATCATGGTCAGAGGTGTCGGGTCCTTCCCCCCCACCTTCAATGTCCACAGCCTCCACCCGGAACGTAGCACCAGAGTTGTGTTTTTCCTCATCCCGGATTGGCGTAATCCCCTTGCCTCCTGATGTTGAGGTCTCCTCCTCCTCCTCTTATTGTTCGCTGATGGAAAGAGGTTGTAGTCGCCGGCGAACTGATGTCCTCCTGCTCCGGACCTGTTCCTGCAGTTCTTCTGTCTCACCAGCCGTGCCTGCTGAAATGCAAGCAGAATCCAGATAGGGTGGTTGTTTCATGCAGGACGAGACACATACATAGATGAGGCAAGGTCAGAATTTGTTTTCCTCTGATCACACTCTACAGTTGTCAGGGGCCGATTTACGACTTCTGGCGCAGCTCTGCTAATCAGTAGAGATGTGCCAGAAGAGTTGTGATGCATCTGCCCACCCGTGCGCAACCACTGATGCGCCACATTTACAATGCAGCGCACCGTGGCGCTTGAGTAGGCAGATGCATGACACATCCCCGGCAGAAAAGCGCCGCATTGCTTTAGTTGAGTCGCAAGCACGAGATAGTTCCAGCATGGCTCGGGGGTGCCCTATCTCTAACATACTGCATCAATCCTTATGCCAGCTTTAAGCAGGCGCAGGATTTTGACACAGAATGGGCCTAAAAGTGACTGAGTGAAATCTTGTAGATTTCACTCAGCCACTTTTAGGAGGCGTTCCTGCGCCAGAACGCCCCCTCCTATGCCAGAATGCCTACATGTGGTGCAGGGCTTTACAACGTGACGCATCTCCCAAATGCGTAACTTTGTAATTACCCCGCAGCATGGCGCTTGGTTTGCGCCGCCACTGTAGGAGAGTAGGGTCTGCAATCCTATGATCACCCCGGATTTTTGCTTTTTGCTTCACTGGTTTACGACTTGCTTGGCTGTGGGCCTGCTAATCAGACCCACAGCCTAGCTGTTCTCTCAATAAATTGACACGTGTACCTTAGGTGCATTTACCAATTGGTACTGGGCCACCTTATCAGACCCTGTAACTCAGGGCATAGGTGTACCCAGGGCCTACCAGGGGCTGCAGCATGTATTATGCCACCCCTGGCAGGCCATCTAAATCTGACACAACTGGCTGCACGACAGCTGGGGCAAGGTGGTGTAATCACCCTTTGCTTTAGATATAGTATACCTATATCTAACCCTAAAATGGACACATAGATTCCTATCAGTCACTCCTATGGCAGGCCTTGACAATCCTGAAGGCAGAGTGCGTGGAATTACGTGAAAGGGTGCTCTGGCATGAGCTGAGCCCGTTTGCAGCTTGCGGAAGCAAGTCCTAATAGCTGTTCCATGATTACGCTATACCATATACTCTTAAGTGCATTATGTACCTCGCGGTCATATGCTAACTTTGGTATAGCATTATCAAAACATGTCGAGTAAGGTGTCATACGAATTGGAATACTAACCCCTCGCCAATTCTGGCAACGGGGTTAGCATTCCACCCTTCTAGAGGGACACGACATGTATGTAACTGTGAACCCCGGTTAAAGTTAACTCGAGCCTCAGCTCCACAAAATGGACGCTGCCACCAGACACAAGTCTGACCTCCTGCTGCTGGGAGTCCTTCCAGCGAGGAGTGCTTGGACAAAGGGTTTCCTGTCAGGGGCGGTGCTAGCACCATCCCAGACAGGGTTTTGTGTATCCTGGGTAGGCAGGGCTATAGAGGAAGGTGACTGCAAGTGGCACCCCGGTGCTCACTCTGCATAGGCCGGCTAGAACCAGTTCCAGGGGCACACAGCCCCTGAGCTGGGGAAAGTCTGGCATGGGAGAGGGGTGTAACCACCCCCCTTCCTGGTCCCACCGCTGGGCAGGACTTAGTCGCGTGCCTGCCCTCTTTTGCAGGATAAAGGTAGGAGCAGGCCCCCTTCCAAATTAGATCATCTTTGAATCCTGAAACTACTTTCTACGAAAGGAACTCAAGACTTCTTCCTAAGATTTCTCCCTTGTGACTAAGGAGTAGTCACCCTGCATCCGCAGGCACCATCTAAGAACACTGCGGTTCGCTGCACGTCCTTCCTCCGGAATCAGACCGACCAGCACAACGAGACCCGGCTTCCCTGGCACCTCTGACCTCTTCCCACCTCTATAGCTAAGCTGAGACCCGTGGGTGCGACGAGACCTCGAGGGACCGGCCATCATCAGAACTGCACGACTTCTATCCAGCACGACCGCCGAGGGATCCTCTGGTGAGTGCTTTGGGGTCCGAGAAGCCCCGACCCTGAGCAGCCCCAGCACTGAAGTTCAGCCCCCCAGCCTCCACGAGATCTGCGTGGGGCCCTTCTGCTTTTTGCTGCTCACCGCGTTATCTGGCTACTAGCCCGCTGGCTTGTGGCCTTCCCAACCACGACCGACGACAACAACACTGCTGTTCTGGTTGCTCCAGACTGGCCCTTGCTCCTTTCCAAAAGAGGAGCACCCCGGACCCTCCTGGTCCACTCCAGACGCCATTTTAAATCCACCGCGTGGGCTTGCATTTGCCAAGACTTGTTGCCCCAATCCTGGGTCCAGCGACGTCGCCAGCAGCAACCATCGTGGGACAGCTCGCACCTCCATCCTGGTCGCCGACAACGCCTCCTGCTCCGTGAGACTGCAGAGCCCAGCGTCGCCCACTCACCTGGTCGAGGTGACTACCATCCGGTGCCATCCTGGTGCCCACCTAATCACTGGCTAGTGATTCAGAACTTGGTCCCCTCTGCTTACAGGTGTCTTCCATCTTCGATCCAGGCTTGGATCCATCAAACAATCTTCACTGGTCGCCTGCCAGCAACTCCTTCTTTCAGGCTCCTGGTTCGTCAACGAGGATTCCCAACGTCTTTTCAGACCTATGCAGCCGCAGACCCTGGGCTAGGTAACTTCGGCATTTCGGTGCCCCAGCATAGCCTCACTATCCAAGGGTCCAGATCCACTTTCGTTTTTGACCTACCCAGTCGGGTTCGCCCGAGAACACTAACTTTGCTGTTACTAGCCTCCATAGACTTTGTCCCGCATCCCGCGTGAGAGTGCACACTCTGCACCCGAGTCCCCTAGGCCTCCTGCTCGTAATCTGAAGGTTCAGTAGTCCAGTCCTAGCGATTCCAAAGCATCTGAGATAAGTTACTTACCTGCTAGTATTTCGCATTCCACTTTTAGAGTATATGGTTTTTCGTGCCCCTCGGGCATTTGTGTAAATAAATTGTGCGACTTAAAGTATTCTCGTAAGAGTTTTGTTGTGTGCTTAGTACCCTGTCCTCATAAAGAGTACAGGGCTGTTGTGATTTAAATAAATATACTGTTTATTTTCATAACACTTGTGTGGTGTCCTTTCACTTGGTGTTGAAGGGGTATATGTGATGGTATAACAGCTGGCTTAACACGCCCTCTAGAGTTTAGCATGAATACTGCTCGTATCCATGCTACTAGGATAGCTGGTCTATAAGGTTGACTTACAACCAATCATCAATAAGGGTTGTTTGGACTGATACAGAGTGCTCACTAGAATAGTGAACAATATATATCAGGCCAACTTCTCACATTGGTGAGCAGCGGTTGGGATTTGAGCTTGCTGTTGTTTTACCACACGTATCCTAAGAATATCTTGTGAAAGATCACATAAGTACTCCAGGTACATATAACTTAGCTTAGAATACTCTGAGTTCTACTGAACCAGCTGTTGTAGTTCAACAAGGCTTAGCACACCTTGACTACAACTCTTAGCAAGGGATCAGTAGGCAAACAAATAGTGTAGGTAGGTGCATCACTTACACCACACTAGAAGCATGTCGAACCACGGAGAGTCTTCAGAGACCCCTCTTGTGGTTGAGGACCCTCCACAGGTCCCTTCCAGATATGCAGCCCTTAGCTTCCACAAGATGAGACAAGTGTGTACCTCAAGGAAGCTAAAACAGGGGTCTAACCCCCCCATTCCCTTTCTGATAGGTCTCTTAGCGACTTATGATGCCAGAAGAGCTGAACACGTTGGCTCTTCTAATCCAGATGGGAATATGCCCCCCTTAGAGGGAACCCTTGGGGACCCTGACCTCAATGCCATTAGAATAGATAGTGATGTAGAGGATCAGGAAGTGTCAGGGGATGAGGCAGACAGGGGTCAGGTAGAAGTCAGTAGACTAACCAGGACCAACTTCAGCAGGCATGAGAATGGTACTAGGAAACTCCTGAGACCACTCTCAGGCGAGCTTAACATTGGGAGTGGACGAGTTAGGTCTCTATCCAGAGGCTCTAACAGATCCATTCGAACCAATGGCTCTCGAACCTCTTCTCACAGAGGGATGACATCCCCTCAGAGAAGAGTGTATGAAGCTAAGATGAGGGAGGTCACTCTGAGGATTGAAAGGGAAGAACTTGCCCTGGCCAAAGAGAGACTTGCCTTTGCTAGAGAGCAAGAATTGAGTGGGACAAACCCCACTGGTGGCAGCATTCTCCCAAGAGAAAAAGACAGTAGTTTAGACACTAGACACCTGAGTAAGATAGTGCCCCCCTTTAAGCAAGGGGATGATATCCACAAATGGATAACTGCTTTGGAAAGGGCCTGCACTGTCCAGTGCGTCCCACAGAGTCAGTGGGCAGTTGTCTTGTGGCTCTCCTTTGAAGGCAAAGGGAGAGATAAGCTCCTCACTACTAGAGCCGAGGATGCTAACAATTACCAAGTCCTGAAAAATGCACTGATAGATGGGTTTGGCCTAACCACTGAGCAGTACAGGCTGCTGTTCAGGGATACCCAGAAAACTCAGTCTCAGGATTGGTCTGATTTCGTGGATTGTGCCACTAAGGCTTTGGAGGGCTGGTTGCTGGGCAGTAAGGTTACTGATTATACAGGATTGTACAATCTGATCATGAGGGAACAGATTTTAAATAATTGTCAGAACCAGTTGTTGCATCAGCACCTTGTTGACTCAGATCTGACCTCTCCCCAAAAATTGGGAGAGAAGGCAGACAGATGGGTCAGAACAAGGGTTAAGCAGAACCAGGGCCAGAACCAGGGTGGTCAGAAGAAAGCAGACCAGAAGGGTAAAGATACCAAAGGTGAACAAAATCACCAGAAGTCTTCGACAGGTCCCCAACAAACCAAAGAGGGTGGGGGTCAGACTTCCCAGGAGAAGAAGACTCAAGAAGGCCAGTCTAAAAGGTGGTGCCAGTACTGTAAAAGTAAAACTCACTGGTTTAGTGAGTGCACCAAGAAAGGAGGACAAACTCCTGCCACTTTAGCCCCTAAGGCACCTGTTCCCCCTAGCACAGTCAGCAGTGGTAGTGTACCTCCCAAGGGATTAGTTGGGTTAACCTTGGGCTCTGAGGGGTATGACAACTTAGTTGGCACACTCACTCAGGCTGTCCTTGTCTGTACAGGGGATGTGGATATATCCCCTGATGTCAGTCCCAATACTTTGGGCAAATACAGGCAGACACCTTTGATAAATGGCAAAATGGCTCAGGCCTATAGGGACACTTGTGCCAGTGTCACCATGGTGACACCTAACTTTGTGGACCCTGGACAGATCATGCCAGGTACAGAATTCCTGGTGACCAATGCCAGCAACGTCACTACCAGTCATAGTATGGCGATTGTTGCTTTCTCCTGGGGAGGGGTAAATGGCCAAAAGAAGGTTGTAGTTAGTTCAGACCTCCCAGTGGATTGTTTGTTGGGCAATGATTTGGAGTCATCACAATGGTCAGAAGTGGAGCAGAGGACTCACATGGAGATGTTAGTCTTGCCAGCACATGTGCTTGCTGTGACTAGGTCACAGGCCAGAAAATGCCCCACCGAACAGGTGCTGGATCCTGGAACAATGGACCAGACACCTTCCAAGAAGAGGAGCAGTAGGGTTAAGGCATTGCCTTCCCCCTTGCCCCAGGTTGAGGATCAAGTCTCTGAGGAGGCTGACCTGAAAGAGCTAAGGGAAACTGAGCCTAAAGAACTTGAACTTGATCAAGTTGAGTTTCTGGGCTCAGGGGGACCCTCTAGAGAGGACCTGGGGAGGGCACAGTTAGACTGCCCCTCACTTGAACCCCTCAGACAGCAGGCTGCTGCTGAGGCTGCAGGGAACGCCACAGGTACCCACAAGGTATACTGGGATGATGGACTCCTGTACACTGAGGCAAGAGACCCCAAACCTGGCATGACCAGGAGGCTGGTTATCCCCTTGTCTCAGAGAGGTTTCCTTCTTACCTTGGCCCATGAGATTCCCTTAGCAGGACACTTAGGCCAGACAAAGACTTGGGACAGCTCTGTTATTTACAACAGAAACCATAAGAACTGCACTAGACCAGGGGGGCAGGGCTGTCCTTGTCCTCCTTGACTTATCGGCAGCTTTCGACACGGTGTCCCATACCATATTATTACATCGCCTAGCTGAGGCAGGTATAGGGGGCGCCGTGTTGAACTGGTTTACAAACTTTTTGTTAAACAGAAAACAAATCATCAGGTTAGGACAATTCTATTCAAAGGAGAAGGAGATTGGCTCAGGGGTACCTCAGGGCTCTAGTCTGAGCCCTACCTTATTTAATTTGTACATGGCTCCCCTGATCAGTCTTATTGCGTCCTTCAATGTGAATACGGTCGCATACGCCGACGACACCCAACTGGTCCTGATTCTAGACAAAGATATAGCCAAAGCAGAACGAGACCTAAAAGAGTGTCTGACGGCAACCTTTAAGTGGATGCACGAAAACCGTCTGAAATGTAACTCTGCAAAGACAGAGATCATACCATTTGGGAAAAATAACTTATTTTCCCCACTCACCTGTTGGCCACCCGATGCGGAAGCTCCCCCAGACACCATCAATGCCACTCGAAATCTGGGCATAAAATTTGATAACTTGCTTTCCTTTAAGCAACAATCCAAAGAAATAGCAGCTGCCTGCTTTAACATCATGAAAGGGCTACGCAAATTTTTTGACTATCTACCATTGCCCACCCGCCGAACAGTAGCAGTTGCCTTAATAACATCCAAAATTGACTACTGTAATAGTCTGTATGCTTGAGTAACAAAATCTACCTTACAAAAACTACAGACTATTCAAAACGCGGCAGCGAGATTGGTCCTAAGGTTGCCCAGAAGATCATCAGCATCAGCTGCCCTGAATAAGCTGCATTGGCTTCCTATTCAGAAGCGGATCCTATTTAAAATCATTGTGATCACATTTAGGTGTTTTCACAAACAGGGCCCAAAATACCTAAATGACAGATTCCACAGGTATTATCCCTCGAGAGAACTTAGATCAGCCACAGCAAATTTGATCATTATCCCCAAGTTTAAACTTACCACCAAGGGGGGAAAATCATTGGCAGTTCTTGGGGCCAAGGCCTGGAACACACTCCCTACAGACCTTCGTCTAATATCTTCAGAACAGACTTTCAAAAAATCTTTAAAAACTTGGATATACGGACTCCCAGAATCCAAATGCAAAACTTTGGTCTGATTATACTCAAACGTCCCAAATGCAGTTGAAACATCATACTACCGGTCAGCAATGAAGATAAAGCGCCAGGATGCTCCCTGGAGTGACAGAGCGCTATATAAAAACCACAAAACATCAAACATCGAACTTGTCTCACACTTTCACTGGCCTCACATGAATGAAGATACCAAGGAGTTTTGTCGCTCCTGTGTCACTTGCCAAGCCAGTGGTAAGTCAGGTGGCACAACAAAGGCCCCCCTTATACCAATGCCTGTGGTGGGGGTGCCCTTTGAAAGAGTGGGGATTGACATTGTTGGTCCAATGGAACCCCAGACAGCATCAGGGCACAAGTTTATACTGGTGGTAGTGGATCATGCCACCAGGTATCCTGAAGCTATTCCACTTAGGACCACTACAGCACCTGTAGTGGCAAGGGCCCTAGTTGGAGTGTTCTCCAGAGTGGGCTTCCCTAAGGAGGTTGTTTCTGACAGAGGTGCAAACTTCATGTCCAGTTACTTGACTGCTATGTGGACGGAATGTGGTGTCAACTACAAATTCACTACACCCTATCATCCACAGTGCAATGGGCTTGTTGAAAGGTTCAACAGGACCCTGAAAGTGATGATTCATGGACTACCTGAAAAGCTCAGGCGTAGATGGGATGTCCTGATACCCTGCCTTTTATTTGCTTACAGAGAGGTCCCACAAAAGGGGGTTGGCTACAGCCCTTTTGAACTTTTGTATGGGAATCCTGTAAGGGGACCCCTGTGTTTGGTGAAGGAAGGATGGGAGAGACCTCTCAAAAAGCCTGCAACCAACATAGTGGACTATGTACTTGGTCTCCGCTCCAGGATGGCTGAGTATATGGAAAAGGCTTCTAAAAACCTTGAGGCAAGCCAAGAACTCCAAAAAGCTTGGCATGACCAAAAGGCTGTCCTAACTGTGTACAGGCCTGGACAGAAGGTGTGGGTGTTGGAGCCAGTGGCCCCAGCAGCACTCAAAGACAAATGGTATGGGCCCCACACAACCCTTGAGCAAAAGGGAGAGGTCACCTACCTGGTGGACCTTGGAACTCCCAGGAGCCCCCACAGGGTGCTCCATGTAAATAGGCTCAAAGCATATGTCGACAGGAAGGACATGAGCTTGCTCATGGCCACAGATGAGGGACGGGAGATGGAGAGTGACCCTCTCCCAGACCTGCTCACTCAGAATCCTGATGATGGATCAGTGGATGGTGTTGTCTTTTGTGGCAGCCTCTCTGAGCATCAACAGAAGGATTGTAAACAAGTTCTTCAATCCTTCAGACATATGTTCTCTCTGACACCCAGTCAAACCAATTGGTGTACCCATGAGGTTGACACTGGTGACAGCCTGCCAGTTAAGAGTAAAATCTACAGGCAGCCTGATCATGTTAGAGACTGCATCAAATCTGAAGTGCAGAAAATGTTGGAGTTGGGAGTCATTGAACCCTCAGATAGCCCTTGGGCTAGTCCAGTAGTTCTAGTGCCAAAGCCTCACACCCAGGGTGGTAAGAAAGAGATGAGGTTTTGCGTAGACTACAGGGGTCTCAATGCAGTCACTAAGACTGATGCCCACCCAATACCAAGGGCAGATGAGCTTATAGATAGATTGGCTTCTGCCAACTACTTAAGCACATTTGACCTGAGAGCTGTGTATTGGCAAATCAGGTTAGCTGAGGAAGCCAATCCCAAGACAGCATTTTCTACCCCTGGTGGGCATTATCAATCTGTGGTAATGCCCTTTGGTTTGAAAAATGCACCTGCCACCTTCCAAAGGTTGGTGAATCAAGTTCTCACTGGGCTGGATGACTTCTGTGCAGCATATCTTGATGATATAGCTGTCTTTAGTCCCGCCTGGGAGGATCACCTGGTCCACCTGAGGAAAGTGTTAGAGGCACTGCAAGCAGCAGGTCTCACTATCAAGGCCACAAAGTGCCAGATAGGGCAGACACAGGTTGTATACTTGGGCCACCTGGTAGGTGGAGGCCAAGTTCAGCCACTGGAGAGCAAGATACAGTCCATCAAGGACTGGGCTCCTCCAACCACCCAGACTCAGGTTCAAGCTTTCTTGGGCCTGACTGGTTATTACAGGAAATTTGTCAGAAATTATGGATCAATTGTGACTCCACTTAATGAACTGACAAGTAAAAAGATGCCAAAGAAATTCAGTGGACAGCAGGCTGTCAAAAAGCATTCGATGACCTAAAGCAGGCCATGTGCACAGCACCTATCCTAAAGAGTCCAGACTACTCCAAACCATTCATTGTCCAAACAGATGCTTCAGAGTTGGGTGTGGGAGCTGTTCTATCTCAGCTGAATTTTGATGGTCATGACCAGCCAATTGCTTTCATTAGCAGAAGGCTGACCCCCAGAGAGAAAAATTGGTCATCTATTGAAAGGGAGGCCTTTGCTGTGGTTTGGGCCCTGAAGAAACTGAGGCCATACTTGTTTGGCACTCATTTCAAGATTCAGACCGACCATAACCCCATCTTGTGGCTAAATCAGATGAAGGGTGAAAACCCCAAACTGCTTAGGTGGTCCATTTCCCTACAGGGGATGGATTTTACAGTGGAGCATAGACCTGGCACTGATCATGGCAATGCAGACGGGCTCTCCAGGTATTTCCACTTAGAGCAAGAAGACTCACCTGGTCAAGGTTAGTTTATTGTCCCAAAGTTTGGGGGGGTCATGTAGGAGAGTAGGGTCTGCAATCCTATGATCACCCCAGATTTTTGCTTTTTGCTTCACTGGTTTACGACTTCCCTGGCTGTGGGCCTGCTAATCAGACCCACAGCCTAGCTGTTCTCTCACTAAATTGACACGTGTACCTTAGGTGCATTTACCAATTGGTACTGGACCACCTTATCAGACCCTGTAACTCAGGGCATAGGTGTACCCAGGGCCTACCAGGGGCTGCAGGATGTGTTATGCCACCCCTGGCTGGCCATCTAAATCTGACACAACTGGCTGCACGACAGCAGGGGCAAGGTGGTGTAATCACCCTTTGCTTTAGAAATAGTATACCTATATCTAACCCTAAAATGGACACATAGATTCCTATCAGTCACTCCTATGGCAGGCCTTGACAATCCTGAAGGCAGAGTGCGTGGAATTATGTGAAATGGTGCTCTGGCATGAGCTGAGCCCGTTTGCAGCTTGCGGAACCAAGTCCTAATAGCTGTTCCATGATAACGCTATACCATATACTCTTAAGTGCATTATGTACCTCGCGGTCATATGCTAACTTTGGTATAGCATTATCAAAACATGTCGAGTAAGGTGTCATACGAATTGGAATACTAACCCCTCGCCAATTCTGGCAACGGGGTTAGCATTCCACCCTTCTAGAGGGACACGACATGTATGTAACTGTGAACCCCGGTTAAAGTTAACTCGAGCCTCAGCTCCACAAAATGGACGCTGCCACCAGACACAAGTCTGACCTCCTGCTGCTGGGAGTCCTTCCAGCGAGGAGTGCTTGGACAAAGGGTTTCCTGTCAGGGGCGGTGCTAGCACCATCCCAGACAGGGTTTTGTGTATCCTGGGTAGGCAGGGCTATAGAGGAAGGTGACTGCAAGTGGCACCCCGGTGCTCACTCTGCATAGGCCGGCTAGAACCTGTTCCAGGGGCACACAGCCCCTGAGCTGGGGAAAGTCCGGCATGGGAGAGGGGTGTAACCACCCCCCTTCCTGGTCCCACCCCTGGGCAGGACCTAGTCGTGTGCCTGCCCCCTTTTGCAGGATAAAGGTAGGAGCAGGCCCCCTTCCAAATTAGATAATCTTTGAATCCTGAAACTACTTTCTAGGAAAGGAACTCAAGACTTCTTCCTAAGATTTCTCCCTTGTGACTAAGGAGTAGTCACCCTGCATCCGCAGGCACCATCTAAGAACACTGCGGTTCGCTGCACGTCCTTCCTCCGGAATCCGACCGACCAGCACGACGAGACCCGGCTTCCCTACCACCTCTGACCTCTACCCACCTCTACAGCTAAGCTGAGACCCGTGGGTGCGATGAGACCTCGAGGGACCGGCCATCATCAGAACTGCATGACTTCTATCCAGCACGACCGCCGAGGGATCCTCTGGTGAGTGCTTTGGGGTCCGAGAAGCCCCGACCCTGAGCAGCCCCAGCACCGAAGTTCAGCCCCCAGCCTCCACGAGATCTGCGTGGGGCCCTTCTGCTTTTTGCTGCTCACCGCGTTGTCTGGCTACTAGCCCGCTGGCTTGTGGCCTTCCCGACGACGACCAACGACAACAACACTGCAGGTCTGGTTGCTCCAGACTGGCCCTTGCTCCCTCCCAAAAGAGGAGCACCCCGGACCCTCCTGGTCCACTCCAGACGCCATTTTAAATCCACCGCGTGGGCTTGCATTTGCCAAGACTTGTTGCCCCAATCCTGGGTCCAGCGACGTCGACAGCAGCAACCATCGTGGGACAGCTCGCACCTCCATCCTGGTCGCCGACAACGCCTCCTGCTCCGTGAGACTGCAGAGCCCAGCGTCGCCCACTCACCTGGTCGAGGTGACTACCATCCGGTGCCATCCTGGTGCCCACCTAATCACTGGCTAGTGATTCAGAACTTGGTACCCTCTGCTTACAGGTGTCTTCCATCTTCGATCCAGGCTTGGATCCATTGAACAATCTCCACTGGTCGCCTGCCAGCAACTCCTTCTTTCAGGCTCCTGGTTTGTCAACGAGGATTCCCGACGTCTTTTCAGACCTATGCAGCGGCAGCCCCTGGGCTAGGCAACTTCGGCATTTCGGTGCCCCAGCATAGCCTCACTATCCAAGGGTCCAGATCCACTTTCGTTTTTGACCTACCTAGTCGGGTTCGCCCGAGAACACTAACTTTGCTTTTACTAGCCTCCATAGACTTTGTCCCGCATCCCGCGTGAGAGTGCACACTCTGCATCTGAGTCCCCTAGGCCTCCTGCTCTTAATCTGAAGGTTCAGTAGTCCAGTCCTAGCGATTCCAAAGCCTCTGAGATTAGTTACTTACCTGCTAGTATTTCGCATTCCACTTTCAGAGTATATGGTTTTTCGTGCCCCTCGGGCATTTGTGTAAATTGTGCGACTTAAAGTATTTTCGTAAGAGTTTTGTTGTGTGCTTAGTACCCTGTCCTCATAAAGAGTACAGGGCTGTTGTGATCTAAATAAATATACTGTTTATTTTCATAACACTTGTGTGGTGTCCTTTCACTTTGTGTTCAAGGGGTATATGTGATGGTATAACAGCTGGCTTAACACGCCCTCTAGAGTTTAGCCCGAAGACTGCTCGTATCCATGCTACTAGGATAGCTGGTCTATAAGGTTGACTTACAACCAATCATCAAGAAGGGTTGTTTGGACTGATACAGAGTGCTCACTAGAATAGTGAACAATATATATCAGGCCAACTTCTCACAGCCACTGCATCCAAAAAGTGACACAGCGGCGGTGTAAAAGTAGCGCAAGGGCCTTGTAAATATGCCCCTCAATGTTTATGAACTTACATTGCATGTATGTTCACTGTCATTTACTGAATTGAGTCTGACATGGACATCTCATGGGTATTATTGTGGCTTACGCAACCCTCAACCTTGGTATTCTTGTGATCTGTGTGTCCTGTCACTGCTTCAAGAGCCAGTTCCAAAACCAGTCCACCAAAGGGAAACATGAAGAGTCCAGATTTAATTGAATATGGCCATTGCTATGGAGTTGCAGCTATTTAACGTCTGGACAAGTGTCATCTGCTTTGTAGAATTGTATGGGACAAGACGAATGCTGAATGTGGGTCACACATCCACATACGGTCTGGGCTACTTATCTAGCTACATTGTGAGTCTAGCCTTTTGGCGTCCCCACACATCATCGGACAATCCAGTGCCACATATTGGCTTTGTTGACTTAAAAGTTAGTGCAGTACACCGGTGAACAGTGGTGGGTGGTTGTGACAGCTACCTGTACATGTGAAATGTCATACAGGCCACTGAGGGTGAGACGTCTGTCAGTGGACAAACCTTGCAAATTTAGGAACATTTAAGAGTGATGCAAGGATCTCAAAGTCTCTCTTGACTCCATGGCACATGATGACCTGTCTCAATTGGAACCCAACTCTACAGGTGCAATGCAAGTCACAGCATCCAATACCCTTTGGCCTGCCATGCACACACTGGACAGTGTTTATACCATTGCTCATCCAATGCGAACATCAGTTATGATTTCCTTGGTTCAATGGTAGTGGTGCTGGCAGAGCAGAATTCAGTATGAATGGGCAAGTGTGGCTCATTTACCCAGTTGTCATGAAAAAACTACAACTCCCAAAATGCACTCTGCCCTGTACAGTCCATATGCCACAGTGTGCCTTTTTAATCTTGGTGACTGCTGCATGGACACAGAATTGGTGAATGGAGGCATGGGACACAAAATGGTACAGCACTGTTTCACTCAAATCATACTCCCAGACACATATTGCATATGATGCACTTACCAGGTCTTTGCTGCTCATGCTCCTCCAGCTGAGCATGGAGGGTCGACCAAGCTGCTCGCAGGACCCTCCTGTACAGTGGGGAGAGACGAGGACATTGCACATGGTGCTGGGAAGACAGGCCCTACGCTCAGTAGTTTTGGGCGGGACCAGCGCTTTAGGTCCTCCCAGCGCTTGGGGTATACCCTAGCACTCCTGGTGTACGCTCCCAGTGTACTGCAGCGCTCGTCGATGTTGGCCCATAGCCTGGCCCGGGCTGCGGTGCTCAGCTGGTACTTAGGGTCCCCATATTTATTTTTATTTATTTATTTTTGTGTTTTATAGAGCGCGAACCTGACCCGTGAGGGTATCAGAGCGCTTTACAAGGTACAGTGGTGAACAAAAAACAAAGTTTAAAATGCAAAAAAATACATAATCAACAACTAGGATGGCTAGGGGTGAGGTGCTAAGAAGAAAGGGAGAGAGGGGGATACAGGAGAGGGTTCAAATCACCATTAGTGACAGTAAAAACAAAGGTCCCACGTATTCTCGGCGGAGAGAATGGTGATCTGGGTGAGAGGCAATAGACTTAGATTCATCTGTCCCAAAGTGGTGGATGAGGGCAGGCCTTAGATGAGGAATATACCCATGAGAAAGGTTTTGGCCTCTTTTTTGAAGTATGCTGGAGAAGGGATTCTTCTGATAGCGGGTGGGAAAGAGTTCCATATTCTTGGTGCTGCTCGGGTGAAGGCCCTATTGTAGGTTCTTTTTTTCTGAAAGAAGGCAGGTTGGAGTAAGAAGTTGCTAGCAGATCGGGAGTTCCTACTTCCTCCCGATACCACTAATTTCCATGCTAGATAAGCAGGGGAGTTTGTGTAAAGAGCTTTATGAGTAATGCATGCCAGTTTCAGTTGGATTCTGTCCGCCAAAGGGAGCCAGTTCAGAGCTTTCATGTGCGGGGAGATGTGGTCAAATTTCCTGGTACCTGTGAGTAGTCTAGCAGCCGCGTTGAGACAGTCTTTTATGGGTGCTAAGGATATCATGGGTAATCCTGTAAGGGTGGAACAACCATATTCCAGTCTAGAGATGACTAGTGCTTGTACTGCCATTTTTAAGTCTGGAACATCTATGAAAAGTTTCAGCTTCCAAAGGTAGCTCAGGTGGAATATGGAAATTTGTCTAGCACCCCCTCTACCAAGATGTCCAATTCCCTTTTTGAGAAAGGGGGTGCTCTCTCTTCATGCTCCTCAGCTATTTGGGGGGAAATAAGTGTGATGAGAGCAGCAGGATGTCTGCGGATCTGATCAGTGATAGAGGATGACTCAGAATGAACACAAAATGGCTGCCAACTACTTCCTGTGATGTATTTCCTGTTTCCTACTTTCTGTATATCATTGCCTGTATGAAATGATGTGTTCCAGTTTATTTTCAAATATTACGGCCCGAAAACGTAGTTTCCGGATCCGGAGCATCATTTTCGCGCACCCGCATTACGCCGCAAAACAGGAAATTACGTTTTTGAGCCGTAACCTCCCAAAATGACCCAGAACACATAATTTTATACAGGAAATGTTATACAGGAAGTGGGAGACATTAAATACATCACAGGAAGTAGTTGGCAGCCATTTTGCATTCATCCTGATCCATCCACAATCAGTAATCAAATCCACTACCATCTTGCTGCTCTGTTGTAGAAAAAACTGAAATGACAGTGGAGGTGAGAATCAGGAATATGTAACAAAAGGGGGAACAGACCATTTACTGACATTTCTGCACAGACAGGGGGGGAGCTGACACAACATCAAACCCCAGTTTCATTTTCTCCTACTTTGCTTTATGGTACTTGTAGTCCATATTGAGTGCTCATTATCAGAGTTGGTTGATGTGTTACGTAACATTGGGGTGGAGCAGTGTGGATATATCACAGACACATGGGGGCAGATTTACAAGCCCCGTATTCCACATTTGTGCCACAGTTGCGTCACTTTTGTTATGCAGCAAAAAGCTAGCGCCATGCTACGGGGTATTTTCAACAAGGCGCATCTGGGAGATGTGTCACGTTGTAAAGCCCTGCGCCACAGTTGGGCATTCTGGCGCAGGGGGGGCATTCTGGCCCAGGAAGGCCTCCTAAAAGTGGATGATTGAAATCTACAAGATTTCACTCAGTCACTTCTGAGGCCATGCTGCGTAAAAACCCTGCGCTTGCTTGAAGCAGGCGTATGGATTGACGCAGCATGTTAGGCATAGGGTCACCCGAGCCTTGCTGGAGCTGCGTCACGCTTGCAACGCGACTCCAGCAGTGCGTCACCTTTATGGCAGCAGATGCGTCACGCATCTGTCTATTCATGCGCCATGGTGCGACGCATTGTAAATGCAGCACATCCATGATGGTGCAAGGGGTGTCTGCCGTGATGAACAATAACTGGCGCATCCATGCTGATATGCAGGGATGCACCAGTTATTGTAAATCTGCCCCATGGTGCCTGATTCACCCATGACATCATCACTCACATTCAGGGCCCATCATTTGTGTGGGAGTCAAATTGTTGAGATCACTGGCCTCAGTATGCAAGGGTTATGACCTTTTGTGATTAAGTGACCCATCCTCATGAGGTCCAGGTAGGTCTCACAGGACATGTACTATTTGTCATCAGCGTGAATAGTTGTTTTTAGGGGCATCCAGTACACTAATCACATGACCTGAGGCGCACTCCACCTCTTGTCTACTGTCAGCAGCTTTGATTTACATGCAGTTAGTGTGGCTTGCAAAGTCGTCTCAGGGTGGAATTTATTGACACAGTCGTGTCTATTCAAGTTTCATAATTGACAACAGACAGCAAACCACATTGACACTAAAGGTTGCTCATGTGAAAAACGTGGCAACGAGCTGATCACTGACTTGCATACCCTGATGTCGGTTATGTGCAATGGCCCGTTTCCCAGATTCAGAGCTAGCCGAGGTTCCAGAGGTAGGTTTAAGCCATGCGTTAAAGCAATGTTGTGCAAAACACAACAGGCTAATATGATCTTGCACACAAATTTTGGGGAGTACAGCAGCACACCCCCTGTGCGGTCGAGGCATCTGAATAGTGCTCTATGATGGCTCGAGTCCGTATGTGTGCCCTATTGTACCTACGCTGAGGTACAGTGTTTGCTCACCTGAAAGGGGTGAGGAGATCTGGGGAGAGTGCATACCCAGCGTCGCCTGAGGAGGAAAGAAAGGGTAGTTGTTTACATTTCCCTCATTGACTTGCACAGAACATGATCTATACGTTAGTACATGCAGTGTCTGTTGGGCCATGATTCTTATTGTACAATGGTTAATATTGGTGGGCATTCAGATATTTCAATGACACATATCATTCATTTTTAGTGCTCGGTACTTACCCAGTAGCCACATGTTGCCAAATTCTCCAGCAGCCATCCGCTGGGCAAGGGGTGACATGCGGAATATGAAGCTGTCATGGGTACTGCCTGGGAACACTGCATGCACATTGATAAACCTCCCACTGGCATCAAAGACAGCTTGCACATTGATGCAATACCATATGTGTCTGTTGAAGAAGATGTGTGCAATGTGGCGGGGGTGGCTGAAGGGCCACATGGGTGCAATCAATTGCACCCAGCACACGTGGGAATTGTGCAAGGAGATAGAAATCTCTTGCTGCCCTTTGTCTCATGGCCAGTGTATGTTGCATTTGTATGTGGTTGGGGGCTCTAGCAGTGATGCATCTCAGTACCTGATGCAGGCACCATGACTGGCTCACCTGGGAAAGCCCACATGGTCACTGGAGACCCTTTGGAAACACCCAGTGGCAAAGGAATGTAGAGTAGAAAGGATCTTGAGAAGTGCTGCTATTGCATGTGAGCAGCAGGTCACAGAGTCAAGTTTCTGCTCCCACTCACATACCATATCCAAGATGACTTCTGGAGGGAAACGGAACCTGGCCCTTACATCTTGGCCGGACTTTTCAAATAGGTTGATCCTCTCTCTGAAGATCCTCTCTGCTCTCCTCCTCAAGTAGTGTTGCTGTATGGCAAGGGGCAGTGCTACAAACACATTCAGTGACATCTTGAAAGGGTTTGTTTGTGTCTGCTCTGCATTTATACATGCTGCAGGGCTAGTATTGGCTGCAGTGTGTAACTGGTCCCTGGCCCTTGGACAGGTATTTACCCTTGATAACATGATCAACTGCCATAATTCGTATCTTCCAGCCCAGAATCGGAAATTCTGTCCCGGAATCGGAAATTCCGATGTAGAGCTGGAAATTCCAGTCCTGAATTGTAAATCCTGCCGCAGAGCTGTAAATTCGGGCCCGGAGATGGAAATTACGGCTCGGGTGCCGACGTAAAGTTAGTCGTCGTAAGTCTACTCTGTGAATACCAAAAGTAGTAAGTTCATTCTGTGAATACCGAAAGTAGTAAGTGAATTCTGTGAATACCAAAATAGTAGTACGTTTAGGATTTAATCTTAAATTCATTCTGTGAATCGGGCCCAGAGTCTTTTATATACGTTTTGGATTTTCAAGCATGAATAAAAGGCATTGTCATTTATTATGCCAATAGCTTAAACTTGCGAAAATGCAAGACCTAATGCATTGCAAATGCTTGTGTATTGGGGGAGTAGGGGGATGTACATGTTTCATACTAAACTTTGAGTTTTCCAGATCCATATACACTTCTCAGACAACCAAGAATTTACTCAAAGACTGAAGTTTCTCCTTCTATGCCCCTCATTTGGGTGGTTCCAGCCACCAGATATTACAACACAGCACTGAGTTTTTAGTATATGGGGGGGGGGGCACTACATTTAAGGATACCTCCACTCAGAGTTTACCAAGATATAGGTACCACTCCCCTCCCATAGCTTACTTTGGATGTGCAGACTGCAATCCATCAATTCCTTAAGTGCATCACCCTCTTCTAGTTCAGACAGCGGGGGAGGTATAAGGCTCTGATCCCTGGTAACAACAACCACTACATTTAATGATGGCGATGGGTAAGTCTGCTGCTGTACAGAACCCTACACAAGCAGTGAGAGAGTGGATAGTGTTTTGATATGAGGGGGTAAGTTGAAAGCCACTACTTCTATTTGGATGGATGAGATCCTATTTCCTGTCTTCCATACCTTAAGGTGTCAGCGCAAGGACTATGTAAAGCAATCCCCAATGGCCTCCAAATCTCCATGCCAACTTGCTAAAGTAACACATTGGCTGCATATAACTGTGGGAGGTGCCAGCAGATCTATCCTGGCTCTGTGGTTGTCCAATGTCTGCCAACCCATACCGCACATGGGGCTCTCAACCTATCTTACCCATAATTGTAGTTTACACCACCCTTCCCGAAAGCTTACTTGCAACTCTGCTTTTCTGTCTGCTAACAGCATTTCTCAGCCTCAAAGCGCTCCCATTTGTGCTGGATGTTGTGCAGGATTCCAGTCACGCTAAATTCCTGCCATTCTCCAGGCTCTGGATCTCCTGTTCTCCGGTTAGGCACGGCCCTCCATCATGAAAGCCGTGGCCTCCTGCCTGTGTATGCTATGAAAGGATCTAGCCAAGGGAAGAGAAGGCGCAAGCGTAGATCGATCCAACACTACTTCCTGCCAGAATCAGAGCCGAAGATGAGGAGCGGAACAGGGAGAGGCAGAGGAAGGCCTATGGACAGAAAAGAAGGACAACAACCACAAGGAGAGGAAGACATGCAATAAAAATGGAAAACAGACAACACTGCAAAGAATTAGTAAGGCAGACAGAGAAAGATCAAAGACTATTTAATGAGGTGTGATAGAGTTAACAAGCAGTGGCAAATCGAACAAGCATTTGCAATGTAATATAGGACTCACATTTATGCAACGCCTATTGCATTACATCACGGACAATGGGAGGGACGGGGAAAGGCACGGACAATGGGAGTGTACGTTGGGGAGAAGGGTGCAGGAAGGCACTGACAACGGGAGTGCGGTTGCGGGAGGGGGTGAGACGGCATGGACAAGGGGAGGGAGGGGGGAGTAGGAGAACCTCATTACAAAAATATAGTGCTCACAGTGTAAATAACATGGACTGTGTAACACTCGAAGTAAAGGGGCCAGTAGCCATGGGAGGATACAAATGAGTACATGGGCTTAATAAGGAGGAACGAACAAGCCAATAAATGAATCCGAAGGCATCATTCACAAAGGAGACACAAGCCAATTAAAAATATAGATGGGGTAAGCGCTTGTGCACTGACTCTTGGCTCGACCTAAAAAAATGAGGGGGAGGCCCTACGGCCATCCCCACAGTCCCAGGGGCCACCATCTACAAGGTGCACCGAAACACGATAAGGAAGGGTTTTCGGTGCAGACCCCCAGCCCTGGGGACCACCACCTCCTGGGCCGGTTCCAAAAATGTCTGGGGGTGCCCTCCCCCAAGACATTGCAGTTTGCTATGGCTTGGCTAGAGCACAGCTTCCGCTATGCCAAAGCAAATTCAGTTCTGCTTTCAACAAAGCGAGAGCACAACATGTGCTTGCTTGCTGAAAGAAGAACATGTGTCTGTTTCCCTGCCCGCTGTGAAGCAAGCTGGGAAAAGAACATTGTTTTGGGATCCAGGTAGCTGCTTGTTAGCAGCTCTGTGGGTCTCAAAGCAATTCTGGCTCCTGCAATAGGTAGGGAGCTGTCAGGAGCCATGGGGGACTTTAGGCACCCCCACTGTCAAGTACCTGAAATTCAGAATCCGGGTTTCCACTGGAACCAATGCTTATTCCTCTAACCCCAAACCTGGATACAGAGGTCACATGGACCTCAGCATCCAAGAGGGGGGAAAGGTGATTGGGAATGAAAGAGAAACACACCACGTCTGCTTCTAATGTCTGGTTTGTTCTTCTTTTGTCTACGCTCAGGTCTTTTCTTCTTTTGTCTGCTTCTTTCTTTTAAGTCTCTTTCTCAAATGATAAACACACTAAACACCTCTTCTCATGCTAAAACTGTACTCTTAACCTTATTCCTAAATAAGTACCTGTTCTTGCAGAGTGCCTAGCTTTCTCTCTATTTCTTTTTGCATAGTAGAGGATTCTATCTTCTTGTAGAACTCACTGGAAAATACAAACACTATTATTCAGAGCTCAAATATCAATCAGAAATTGTCTATAATGCTAAACTCTTGTATTCGAATTACCTTCTACTCTTAGTCTTATAACTTTATATTTCTTCTTATTTCAAATAGGCTAGCAGGTGTCCAGAAGCTGAAGACGAATATACGACTTCTCTACAGGTGGTAGGTATCATTATATATATTTAATCACACATACTGTTGAATGTCTTCTAACGATTCTTGGAACTGTTCCTGTGTATTGCTATGCTTCTCTTTTCACTTTGCTGCCTTTATCAAACTCATATACTGGAACGATATTAATTCATATCTGTTCCCACA
The DNA here is from genome assembly GCF_964263255.1 of Lissotriton vulgaris. Classification (NCBI taxonomy): domain Eukaryota; kingdom Metazoa; phylum Chordata; class Amphibia; order Caudata; family Salamandridae; genus Lissotriton; species Lissotriton vulgaris. The sequence goes on along the minus strand of NW_028248966.1, from coordinate 329,954 downwards.
GTCTCTAAATTGTACAAATGTTCATTGCTCTGACTCTAGCTTTCTCAACTACTCCTTTATACTTGTAGGGTAATGTGTCGCCTTATGTAAATCTTCTCCTGACTCTTCACACCAATTCTTGTACTCGAACTGCCTCCGTAATATTTAAACCAAAAACTAAGTTCACTTACCGCAGCCGCGGTAGGAAATGTTGCGCAGGACTTCCGAAAATACTCACTGACCTGAAACTTCTGTTCCGGAAGCTAATGCGCACTAAAAATGGACACGGGGCTGAAGACGCGACCATTTCCACTGGAACTACAGTTAAAGTGCGCGGTTCCTCAGAATTGGAACCTTGAACTCAGCTACGGAGAGTCGCGAGGAAAACAACTAAACCCGCAACTCAATGAAGAATTTTGGTGGCCATCTTGGAATTCCGCCCTCGTCTTGACAAACGCCTTTTCCTAAAACCGGCTGAAAATCGATCTGCCAGTTGTCTTCTTGTACCAAAATAGCTCCTGAGGATTATCTTAGACTTTGAAGAGAGTGACTGGGATCTAATCAAGGGTCTAACTAGACCGGACCTGACAGTACCCCCCACCAAAACTCCTCCTCTCATCTCACTAGGCTTGTCTGGGGTGTCTTTTGTGAAATTCCTTAATTAGTCTAGCAGCAGAAACATTGGACTTAGGTTCCCAAGTTCTTTCTTCTGGGCCAAAACCTTTCTCCAAACTCATAAATTGGATTTGAACGCCTTTTCTTATCTGCTTGTTTTTTTATAAGAATCCTTAGCAACGGTCTCAACTGCAGGGATATCACTCTCCTGTCTTCCTTTATAAGTATTAGGGTGTCTACCTGAGTTCAAATAAAAAGGGGTGTAACCAGTACTAGAAAGTTTTGCATTGTTATAAGCAAACCAGGCTGCCCAAATTATGTCTGGCCACTCTCCCTCATGATCCATCAAGAATAAGCGCAGAAACTGCTCCAACTCTTGGTTCACTCTTTCCGTTTGACCACCTGTCTCTGGGTGAAAACTGGAGGACAAACGAGAGTCTATATCCAATCTTTTTTAAAATGACCTCCAATAACGAGAGACAAATTGAGGACCCCGATCAGAGATGACCACTTTTGGAATTCCATGCATCCTTACCACTTGCTGAGTGAACAAGGAAGCCAGTTGAGTGGCATTTGGAATGGTTTTTAACGGGACAAAAAGACTGATCTTAGTAAAATGATCCACAACCACCCAAATGACAGAAAACCCCTGACTGGAAGGTAATTCTACAATAAAATCCATTGAGACTGTATGCCAGGGATAAGGAGCTGGGGTTAATGGGTGATGTAAACCTTGTGGAGCCATCCTAACTGACTTTCCCTTGAAACACTGTTCACAAGAGGCTACATATTGTCCCACCTGAGTTTCCATGGACGGCCACCAAAAATCTTGTTGCACTACTTCCAGAGTATTCTTCACCCCTTTATGTCCTGCCAACAGATCATTGTGAGAATGTTGAATGATCATAGTTTGAATCACTTCGTTGGGAATAAAAAGCTTTCCTTGAAAACACGTTCGGTCATTTTTTACTTCCCAGGCATCACCTTGTTGCTCCCATTCGTCTAGGTTAAATGAAGCCAATACCTGATCCAATCTTCTTTCCAGATCTGGAAATGAAATTACACCAATAATTCTTTCTTTAGGAATTATCAATTCCTCTTTTGAGACTGGAGATTCTTCACTTGTTGCCAACCGTGATAAGACATCAGCCTTACCGTTGGCGGAACCTGGTTTGTAAGTCAGCACAAAATCATAGTCTGCAAAAAATAGGGACCAACGCAACTGTCTAGGGGTCAAAGTTCGAGCAGACTTTAAAAATTGGAGATTCCGTGATCTGTAAACACAGTCACTTCATGTCGAGCCCCCAACAGATAATGTCTCCCTTCCCGAAAGGCATCCTTGACTGCCAATAACTCCTTATCAGCTATGGAATAATTTACTTCAGCTGGAGTTAACTTACGAGAGCGATAAGCAACTGGATGAAGTTTACCATTAGTCCTATCTCTCTGAGATAAAATCCCTCTAATTGCTAGATTGGAAGCATCCACTTGTACAAAGAAGGGTTCTCCTGGATCCTGATGCATCAACACAGGGGCAGTAGGAAAGGCTTCCTTCAATTCACAAAAGACTTTTTCTGTGTTTTCTGACCACTCGAATTTTACTCCTTTCTTGAGTAGACGAGTCAATGGAGCCACCTTCTCAGAAACATTTTCGATGAAACAGCGATAAAAATTGGCAAAGCCAATAAAGCTTTGTACCTGTTTCACACTTTTCAGTGATGGCCAATCCCTTATCGTCTTCACCTTGGAGTCATCCATGGAAACTCCCTCTGGAGAGAGAACAAATCCCAAATATTTCACTCGTTCTGAATTAACGACACACTTCTCTAGCTTGACATATAACTGATGATCCAGAAGCTTCTTCAGAATGGTTCGAACATGTTGGATATGCTCCTGTACCGTTTCCGAAAAGATGAGTATGTCATCAATGTAGACTACTGCAAAGCGATCCAGACATTCTCGCAGTACATCATTTACAAAATGCTGAAAAGCAGCGGGAGCATTACAAAGTCCAAATGGCATTACTTAATATTCAAAAAGAACCATCCTGGTTCGAAAAGCAGTCTTCCATTGATCTCCCTCTGCCATCTGAACCAAATGATAAGCACCCCTCAGGTCCAACTTGGTATAAACGTGTGCTCCCTTTACTTGATCCAACAGTTCGGATATCAGAGGCAACGGATATCTATTCTTCTTTGTGACTGAATTCAGGGCCCGATAATCAATACATGTTCTCAAACCTCATCTTTCTTTCGGATAAAAAAAAGAGGGAAAGAGACTGGCGATTCAGAGGGACGGATAAAACCGTTGGCCAAATATTGCTCAAGATACTCCTTGAGATGTTGATTTTCTCTTTCGGAAAGAGCGTAAATCTGACTGCAGGGTAAAGAAGCACCTGGTTCTAATTCTATCTTGCAATCATAATCACGATGAGGTGGCAATTTGTTAGCTTCTTTCTCGTCAAACACTGCAACCAAATCTGCATATTCCTCCGGAATATCTTGAGTCGCCAATACACAAACTGACTTAGCTTGACCAGCTAAAAACTGTGATGGAGAGAATGGATTGATCTTTGACTTTTCCTGGTGACAATGACTCTTACAATATTCCGAATTCAACTTAATAGTTCTTTTTGACCAAATCAATCAACGGATTGTGTTCTGTGAGCCAAGGTAAACCCAAAATAAACTGAAATTGAGGAGCATCAATGAGACTAAATCTTAATACGCTAACATGTTCTCCAGGACCTGTCAGTTTGATTGTTTCGGTATCATGAACTATTGGACCAGATGACAAATTGATTCCATCCACTGCTCTCACAGCTTCGGGTTTCTCCTCTCGGACAAATTTGATTCCCAACGTTTTAGCAATTCCTATATCACAAAAGTTACCCGTAGCTCCCGAATCGATCATCACTGAGATTCCTTCAAAATGGTCAGAGTCAAATTCTATTACACTGGTAACATTCAAATGCGGAACCGCAGATTGCAATGTGTTCGCCACAGACTGTGGGTTTGGAGTTGGCTCTGATTTTGCTCCCACCAGGGCAACTCCCTTTACTGGTGGAGCCTGTCTTTTACTGGCAACATATGCTTTGGTTTCTTGGAACAAGGCTTCAAAAAGTGTCCAGCATCGCCACAGTACATGCACAATTTGCCGTTGCGCCTACGCTCTCTCTCTTCCTTAGACAACGGTCCCCTAACTGAGCCTATCTGCATGGGTTTTTCTTCTGAAGGTGCTTCCTTGGTTCTTGGATTTTCAGACTCAAATCGATCATAAAGTGGAGGATAGGACTTGAAATCTCTTCTTATTTCACACCTTCTCTCGCTCAAACGCTGATCAATCTGTAGGACTACATCTATTAATTCTGAAACCTCTGAAGGTCGCTTGGGAATTTGTGCTAGACCATCCTTAAGTTTGTCTTTTAAGCCTCGATAAAAAAATGCAGCTCGTTTAGCTTCTGGCCAGTTGGTTTCCACAATAAGCTTGTTAAATTGAGCTAAGTTTGCCACCAAATCTCTATTCCCTTGTCTTAAATCTAAGAGTTCATTATCTGTAATTTGAGATATGGATCTTCGGTCAAAAATTCGCACAAATTCTTTCTTGAACTCGTCAAAATCATAAAGTATTGGATCGTTATTGTTGACTAAGGGTAATGACTAAGCATCCACATCTCCACTCAGGTAGGACAACATAAAAGCCACCCTAGACTGATCCTCTTTAAAAATGACTGGCTTACACAGATAGTGTAAGGAACATTGAGTGAGGAATGTCTGAGCCTTCTGAGGATCCCCACTAAACCTTTCTGGAGCCGCCAAGGGAATGGTAGGGGACATAGCATGAATTACCTGAGTGGTCAACTCTGATGAGGAAGGAGCTGGAAAAAGGGTTTGAGGCTTAGGTAGCTTATTTCCCTCTAAATTAGCCGCCACTAAATCATCTAACCTTTACCTAATGTATTGGGACTCATGACGAGACCACCTAACCTCTTCTCTGAGCATCTTATTTTCGGATTTGGCTTCACCTAACTGAGCCTGAATTCCATCCAAAACTGAAGCTAGGGTTTTAAAATCGATTCCCTCAGCCATCATATTCGAGAGGATATTGTGGTATTACGGGCACTTCAATCTGTCAAGTACCTGAAATTCAGAATCTGGGTTTCCACTGGAACCAATGCTTATTCCTCTAACCCCAAACCTGGATGCAGAGGTCACATGGACCTCAGCATCCAAGAGGGGGGAAAGGTGATTGGGAATGAAAGAGAAACATACCACGTCTGCTTCTAATGCTGTGGTTTGTTCTTCTTTTGTCTACGCTCAGGTCTTTTCTTCTTTTGTCTGCTTCTTTCTTTTAAGTCTCTTTCTCAAATGATAAACACACTAAACACCTCTTCTCATGCTAAAACTGTACTCTTAACCTTATTTCTAAATAAGTACCTGTTCTTGCAGAGTGGCTAGCTTTCTCTCTATTTCTTTTTGCTTAGTAGAGGATTCTATCTTCTTGTAGAACTCACTGGAAAATACAAACACTATTATTCTGAGCTCAAATGTCAATCAGAAATTGTCTATAGTGTTAAACTCTTGTATTCTAATTACCTTCTACTCTTAGTCTTATAACTTTATATTTCTTCTTATTTCAAATAGGCTAGCAGGTGTCCAGAAGCTGAAGACAAATATATGACTTCTCTACAGGTGGTAAGAATCATTATATAAATATAATCACACATACTGGTGAATGTCTTCTGATGATTCTCCGAACTGTTCCTGTGTATTGCTATGCTTCTCTTTTCACTTTGCTGTCTTTATCAAACTAATATACTGGAACGATGTTAATTCATATCTATTCCCACAGTTTCTTAATTGTACAAATGTTCATTGCTCTGACTCTAGCTTTCTCAACTACTCCTTTATACTTGTAGGGTAATGTGTCGCCTTATGTAAATCTTATCCTGACTCTTCACACCAATTCTTGTACTCAAACTGCCTCCGCCACAGCCGCGGTAGGAAATGTTGCGCAGGACTTCCGAAAATACTCACGGACCTGAAACTTCTATTCGGGAAGCTAATGCACATTAAAAATGGACACGGGGCTGAAGACGCTACAGTTTCCACTGAAACTACAGTCGAAGTGCGCGGTTCCTCAGAATTGGAACTGCGAACTCAGCTGCGGAGAGTCGCGAGGAAAACAAATAGACCCGCAACTCAATAAAGAATTGCGGCGGCCATCTTGGAATTCCGCCCTCGCCCTGACAAACGCCTTTTTCTAAAACCGGCTGAAGATCGATCTGCCAGTAGGTCCTCTTGTGCCAAAATAGCTCCTGAGGATGATCTTAGACTTCGAAGAGAGTGACTGGGATCTAAGCAAGGGTCTAACTAGACCGGACCGGACACCCACGGTCCCTAATGATTTAGAAGTAGTGTTTTGGATGGGACCATAGCACCCGCATAACAGGCCATGCCCCAGGGGATGAAGTCTACAGCAAAAAATGGGGGACCCCCTCTGCAGGAAATACTTTAAGACTAGGGAGAAGAGGGGAAAGAAACAACACACGGTTAAATATCCTCCCTCACAGCCTATCAGTACTTTGCATCAGCACCTGATTCTTCTCAATTATTTTTATACATTTGTTCACAACAGTGACATTAAACTGAGAGATTTTTCATTATCTTTATTTTTTACATAACTTCATGTATTTTATATAATTTCAATTTTTCATATTCTTATTTTATATATATTTTTCTTTTGTTCATACAAAGTAGAAAAGGTATTTTTTTAAAAAGATAAAAACCAGTAGAAAAGTGTACACATTCATTACAATCAATATTCTGTAGATAAATCTATACAATAGAAAAACAGAATACCCCTGGATTAGATGCAATAAATACACACATACTATACCCAGTCACACACATCCAAACTCACAAAACATCATAACACGTGCATCTGTACACAGTAGTTGTTGCAAGTGACCAGAGGAACCTCTGCAAAAAGTTAAAGTTCAGAGCACAAGGTCAACACAGGGGGAGGCCCTACGGTCACCCCAATGCCCTGATAAACTACCCTTCTCTGCTGAGGGTCCCGTAAGGCCTGCAGTTACCTCCAGTAAGCCCTACTGAGTGGGATTTCTGAGAGTTGGTTGGAGGCCACACGCACCTTCTCTACCACTCTGCAAACATGCCTCTCAGTGCATTGCTGATGAGGGGTGAGGTCCACTTGCTTCCTGAGGGCCACAGGATCAAAGTGGACTTCTTCCCCCAACTAGGATTGTACCAGGAGGTGTCCTTGCAGAGTAGTGAAGGAAGGAGGCATGGCCTCCGACAATTGCTCTGCAATCCAGCTGTGTGGGTCTTACTAGAGGTAGCAGGAGGGCTAGTTTTTTTTGTATGTTCTTATATAGCGCTCGACTACCCGGAGGCATCTCGGCGCTTGCCTTGGGAACCCGTCCTGGCTTTTCCCTGTGAGATAGCCCCTAACGGGCATCCCCAGGGTGAAAGCCAGGCATCCCGCCGCGGGGGGCCATTGTGGTGATTAAGCAAGCTTAATGCCCAGAGTTGCAGAGTGTGAACCCATGATTAGGTCGGGCACCGAAGCGAGAATTGTCGAGTCCGTGGACATTTGAGCTCAAGACCCTGCCGCGTCGGGAATTGAACCCTGGTCCCGGGTCTGACCTCTGCTTCAGGGTCTGCCTGCTCTAACCAGTGAGCCACACTTCTCCAGGAGCCATCACGGGCCAAGAGGAATTCATCCCCCAGCTAGTAGTGCGATATAAGGTGCTTTTACAGAGTGGTCGAGAAAGGGGTGTTTCCTCTTAAAATGTCTAAAAAACCCTGTTGTGTGCAACTCACTAGAAAGAAAGAGAAATAAAAAATAATTGTGTTGTAGCACCCTTTCTACACTTCCCTTGGAGAGGCGTAGGCTTCTGACGCATTCCCAGCTTTAAAAAACATTGTAAATCAAGGAATGTGTCAGGTTCCATGGATGTTGCATGGGAACACTCACAGCAACACCCATAGAATGCCCATGGAAGGCCACTTTCACACCGAGTAATACGTGAAAGGGGCCCATATTTACAGGGCCATGAATAGTCACATAGAGTGACTTCACGTGGTGTTATGAATATGGGCAAGCTGATTGGGCCACCAGTGCATCAAAAACAGTGATGCACCGGTGGCACATTGGATTGGTAAATGAGGCCCTAAATACGTAACACTGCACTGACAACGCACCTGAGCACATTACACACATTTGTATCAACCTTTTCAACTAGAGTAATTATCCGTCCTGTGTTTTACTTTTCTCAGTGCAATACTGGCCTCTAGTGTAATAAGGTGGGTGCAGGGGTGTAACACAGGCCCCCGCAGCCCCCGTGGTGCTGGGTAGCCAAACTCAAGGGGCCCCCTTTGCACAGCACCCTGGCCGGAGAGCACCTGATTAAACCCACAGGTTTTGTTACTCCAGTTGGTGGGTGGATATGTATCTTATTTGTGACCGAGTAACCTGTCCCCTAAACTCAAAATCTCGCCCTTATTCTGGGCATGTGAAGATGAAAAGATAATTAATAAACATGTGGCAAATGGCATTCCCTGTCACAGATAGCATTGACATATAGAAGGCTGGGGTTAAGCTCTTCATGGGGGGCTAGGAGTATTGAAGTATTGGGTACAAAAACATTGTAACCGCCCAGCAAGATCTAAATGAGGCCCTTAATTCCAAAATTACTTCTGAAGGTGGGCATCTCTGTCCCTTAGAAGTTCAGGCAGGTGCCGCTTCCACTGTAGGCGACAGGCTGCTCCTGTTACGGTATATCACAAATGTCCTGCCCCCAGGGCAAGAGACAGATTGCACCTGCCCTGAGAGCATTGAGATATCAGTGATAGAGTGCACTGTTCCTGTTTGCACTGCGCGCCAAGTTGAAGGTGCACCAGGGCACAAACAGGCACAGTGTGGCCTATGAGTGTAATGGCTCATGGTGACAGAAAGCAGATTATCTAATATATGTGTATACAGGTAATTTGAAGGAGGCAGAGGCAACAAGAGCATGTCAGTATCAGTAGTGCCGCACATTTCATTTCATCCCAGGTGGGTGTGCTGAAGCCAAACATGAAATTAAAACACAGTTCATTACCCTCCAGTGGGCAAATTCAAAGTAACATTACTGGGTTTTCTGGAAATCTCCTGCACCTGTTGTTCCTTATGTTACAAAATATAAAGTCACACAGGACTACTTATACCAACATCCACTTGTTATGGTACTCAAGAGGCCCACTTCAGGGTGCAGGTGCCCGCAATAATCACCCGCATTGTCATGCAGTTGGCCTGTGAGCAAGGACTGGGGAAGTCTGAAACGCATTAGGCCTCCGAAAATAAGAATTCTCTGCATGTTGCTGGCTTTGCTGCATTCTAGAATAAATAATTGAAATCTGTTTCGGAGTGCACCTTCGTCTGAGGGTAAACATTCTTGTGCATATATAGGTAGGTAGGTATTGTTAGGACCTAGTTTTCACTAGAAAAGCGTATATTTGTTTGCAATAACTTTGGCGCCATTTGATGAAATTTCACAGACTTTTCAAAACTAATACAAAGCTAACTTCTGCTGCTATTTTGAAAGTTTTGGGGTGATCCGTCAAGTAGGATCCAAATATATGGGGGTGCTTAAAAGTGTGTTTTCCCAAGTTAATTCCCATAGGACCTACAGCCCCAAACTACTGAACAGAATCATACAAAATTTGGCAGGAACGTAGATATTGGTTCAAGGAAGTGCCTTTTTGTGATTTGGTGAAAATCTAATCAGTACTTGCTGAGAAATTAAAAAAAAAATCCAATTGTATATATAGGGACGCCATGCATCTGCGACCCCTCCCGATCTCGTGCTGAGAACTGATTGGCTGCCAACACTTTAAACCAGGAAGTGTTGACAGCCATCTTGTGACTCAAAAGAACTGAGTCACAAGAAAAAACTATTGAAAAAAGAAAAGGACGAAGGGTAGAAACACCCTGCCCCCTAGGGCTCTTGGAGATTTGTCTCACAGGGACCCCCCCCCCCCCCCCCCCCCCCCCCAGGGCCAAACAAGCATTTAAAAAAAATATTCGGCAGGAGTCACGCTGGATCCATGACTCCTGCCTAAACAAAAAAGAAAAATAAAGTGCAGGCAGGTGCTTTGTTAGAAATCAGCCCCCGGGTAGGCCAGGTCCTGGGGCATTATGAAAATATAGGAGGGGGTGCACAGGGACCCCTCCTTGGATGGTTTAATTCCTGGGGCCGCAACCTCCCAGGGACAGAGATGAAATACAAACAATGTAGGGGGAGGCTGTCGGGCCCACCCGCTGCCCCAGGGACTGCCATCTCCCCAGGCGTTCAATCACAAATGACGCAGGGAGAGTGTGGTCCCCCCACAGCCACATGGACCGCCACCTCCCTGGGGCACATACATTCTTTGAAAAAATGTGGTGGAGGCACTATGGCAAACTCTACAGTCCAAGGGACCATCACCTACCTGGGGCACAAAAAGACAACAATGAAGAGGAGTTGTTGCAGACTCCTGCCCCTGGGGACCACCACCACCCTAGTCCAGCACCAGCAATGTCCCTGGGTGCCTGACTTCAGGACATTACAGTTTGCTATAGCTTGGCAGGAGCTCTAGCAAATCAGTTCTGCTTTTAACAAAGCAAGGATAAAAAATTCTCTTGCTTGCTGAAAACAGAGCATGTGTCTGTTTCCCTGCCCGCAGGGAAACATACATTGTTTTTGGGTCCAGGGAGCTGCATGTTAGCAGCTCATTGGGTCTCAAAGCAGTGCTGGGTCCCACAAAAAGCAGGGAGCTAGCAGGGTCCAAGTGGGTGTTCTGGCTCCCCCAAGGTCACCAATGATTTGAAAGTAGCTGGGTTGGACCATGGCACCCACACTACAGGCAGGGCCGAAGGGGATGGGGTCCCCAGGGATGAAAAAGGCCTCGGATGGGGATCGCTTGGCCCCTCTCCCTTTAACCAAAACATTTTCTTTTTTTTTAAAGGAAATGGCAGGTCCCAGGCAACGGGGACCCCGGGGCCAAAAATGGCCCAGGGAAAGAGGTCAACCTGGCCCAACCTTCCTTTATATAAAAAAAGGAGATCCCGGGGTATGGGATTCCGGGGCATGGGGTCTCAGGGACCAAAATAGTCCAGGTAGGGTAAGCCCGTGGCCCCCTCCCTTATTTTATTACAAGACATGGGAATAACAAAAGCTGACAACTTGTCGGAGGCACCGCCCCCTTTCCCAATATTCTGCAAATCAGCCTTCTGGTGCACTGCTGGTTGGGGGCTGAAGTCATCTTTGCTGCTGAGGGTATGTAGAGGCCAACAAGGCCGCCTGTTACCTCCAGTAAGCCCCACAACGTGTGATTGGTCAGAGGCCATGCCCCCTTTCTTCACCACTTTGTAAACGTGCCTCTCTGTGCAATATTGGTGGGGGGAAGAGGTCCCCTTGCCCCCTGAGGGCCTCAGGACTAAAGTGGGCTTCTTCCCCCAACCAGGAGTGTGCCAGGAGGCACATTTGCCAAGTAATGGAGGAAGGAGGCCTGGCTTCTGACAACCTCTCTGCAATCCTGCGGCGTGGGTCTTACTGGAGGTAACAGGAGGGCTAGTTGGTCCCCAAGGACCACCAAGAGCCAAGAGGACTTCATCCCTCAGCCATAGTGCGACAGGAGGTGCGTTTGCAGAGTGGTGGAGAAAGGCAGCGTGGCCTTCTACTAGGTCTCAGCAATTCTGCTGTGTGGGACTTACTGGAGGCAACTGGAGGAGTAGTTGGCTCCTAAGGAAATCCTTGGGGGCCAAACAAACCCTCCTGTAATTTCCAGTAAGTCCCACACAGCAGAATTGCTAAGAGGTCTTCGGAGGCCTTTCCACTTTCTCCACCACTCTGCAAATGCAGCTTATTTTGCACTACTTGTTGGGGCCAGAAGTCATTTTACCCCTGAGGAACCTTGGGGGCCAAAATTACCCCCGGTACCTCCCGTAAGTTCTACACAGCAGGATTCCAGAGAGCTGGTCGGAGGCCCAGACCCCTTTCTCCACCACTCTGCAAACCTAACTATTTGAACAAAAACATAGAAATTCACTGGAAAAGTAAAGGTTACAGGGATATTATAGTTATGAATTAGAATTTAAAACTTTGAACATTTACTGAAGAAAGCAAAGGTTACAGGGACGTTATAGTTAGCAAATAGAATTTAAAAAACCTTTGTAATTTACTGAAAGAATAAAATACTTAGGGTCAGATTTCACTTGTACAAAACCAGTGAAAATCTGCAGTTATAGTTACCTGAGCTAACTATAACTTACACCCCTACAATGCAGTGCTTGTGACCTCACATATTACTACATTCATGACATGGTCAGTGACATCACTCGTAGCGTGCTCTGCAAGGCTCCTGGGAGAAACCTGTTCTGGATTGTGGCGCCTGTGAATACTAAAGCAGCGCTCTGTGTAGGCATCTGCCAATCTGGTATTAAGGAGGACAGATAAGGACAGTTTGAAAACCACCAGTGCAATATATTTTTCATTTGGAACCATTGCAGCTTGAATAATATTTAAAAACACATTTAAATACTTGCAGTGGAACCATAGATATTTTATGATGATTTACGTGTATTATGATGAACATGGTTTGTTCCTTCGAACTATGGGTATTTTTTTCATGTTTACAGCAGGGGGTGAGCTTAAAAAGTGCATTCAACATGACGATTTTAAGAAATGAGTAAGATTTATGAATGCAACAAGTACCGAAACAAGTCTCTTGATTATGCCAAAAAAAGCCTGAATGTCCAACCTGCTGAGTGCACGGTCTCTTTTGGAGGAAAGGAGCAAGTGTTTACATTAGAGTGATTGGTGGAAGAGCTCTTCTGTGCACCGCCTGTGGTTAGGCGCTAGCCAGCGCCAATCGCCATCACCCCCACAAACAGCACCCATCAAACAGAGACAGTATTATGGGATTTTATGTATTGCGGTGGAATGAGTCTGCTCTAGCACATGACCATATCGCACTTCAGTGGGCCAACATGTGTTTATTATTGTAGGGTTCATCTCTCCTGAGATGTATTCAAGATCTGAGAATCATTGAGAACTGGAGAGATTCATGCTCCTGATGCATGGAGCAAAGGTCAGCTTCTGCTTCTGGATCCGGTCTCCATCTGAAGGACCAAGGAAGGTTCCCAATAATACGTGATGCAAAAATATCCACTTAGACCACTAATTTCATAGATGATATTGAAAAACCCTGGCAGAGTGCCCTATTGCATCTGTCTTAAAAAAACCTCAAATCCCAGCTTGCTTTCTCTTTAGCCAAACATAGAAAGTATTCTACCTGAACAAAACATGTTTTTGATACAGAAATGCCAAAGGCTCCGGCTAGACTTGTAAAACAGGGCTTTTCACAATTAGGCAATACACAGCACTGTGAAACAAAGTCCTGGCCTAACAGCACACAGCACTGGTTCTGTTGAGAATTAGACATTTTACAGCAAAAGACCCTGCAAGAGGTTTTAAGCAATCTATGAGCCAATGACTTTCTTTGAGTGACCTCTTTCTTTCTTTTATTACTTCATTACATGTCACCTCGCAGAGTTCTGGTGTCTATGTCTAATGCAACGTCTGAAATGTGGCCATAAATGGATGTTCCATTCCTTGGTGCACTCTGGGACACCTTTCCAACTCCTCCCTTGCATCTTGAGAAACGAGGTCTTTGCCCAGGTGAAGTTCCCTGTAGAAAAGAAGAGAGAGGATGATTGCTTAAGTTGATGCATAAAGTGATGTAAAGACTCGCAACTGCATAGGATAGTCGATCTCCCCATAGCTCCACCCACACTGGGGATACGTCACAGCCTCTGTTACCTTACATGATGTCTCATCCCTTTCAGACCAATGAACATCATCCTCATTCCCTGGAGGATACCTTGACCTGGTCTAGGGGCGCTGCTCTCCCACCCTTGCTGTACCATAGAGTCTCAAGGCTGCATTGCCATGCTCTATGCCCCTGGTGAGACCTTCCTCCCCGGCATACATTGGCTCTTTTCAGCAGCCTCTAGGCAGGGCCCGCACAACGACCAATAACATGTTGCCGGGCCCCACTACTCTGTTCAGGCCGATCGGACATTGCAGAGCTATGGGGCCCTCTTGCCGGCATTCACTCCTTCCGGCCCAAGAGGTCATTTCCAACCCTATACCAGGGAGCTGCCACCTACAGGTGGGGCTGCCATCTCCTCTGTAGCTACTGATATTAAATTGCAGTGGCCTGCACTATTCATGCCGGATACGACAGCCACTGGTTGTGAGAAGCTGGGATTCTGTTGCAGTAACCCTCCCACTTTTTGCCACACTACTGATGCACTTTTAATTGATGTACCCTGGTTCTCATGGCCTGTGTTCTTTCCCCAAAACTGTACCATTTTCACCCAATTGGCACTCTCAGGGTACTGTGACCAGGGAAGCCTCCCTTAGAGGTCCTGTACCTTTACACTCACACAGTGTCTTTGCAGGCTGTGTGTTTTGGTGTAGAACAAAGTGAAGAATCGACATGGAACACATCCCTGTGTGCCATGCCTGCAACCCACTGCGCTGGTATAGATCAGTCACTCCTCTAGTTGGGTGCACTATGCCAGTGGTAAGGGTACTGGTACAGGTGCATGAGTCCTGCATCCTTACAGTGTCTAAGTCCATTCTTAGACATTGCAGTGCTGCCATTAAGTCTATATGGTGCTGGGAGTTTATCATTTTATGAACTCCACAGCACCATAATGGCTAAACTGAAAACTGAGAAGTTTAGTATCAAACATGTCAACAAATTAAACCCACACTGATACTGGTGTGGAATTTAATGAAACATGCACACAGAAGGCATCTTAGAGATGCCCCCTGTAAAATGACCTACCCCTAGTGTCCAGGCTTAGTGGCTGCTTTCAGCTGCCACCACCAGACATGTTTCTGGACCCCTGGGTCGGGAGCCTGTTGCTCTTGGGGCCTGAAACAATGCACTTCCTAGAACGAGATGCCAAGCCTTCTCCCCCAGGATGGGAAGCTTCAAAGGCTTGCCGCCTTTGTGAGATTCCCCAGGCCATTTGCTGCTTTTAGCAACTGGCCATCACCGCTTCAGAAGTCCACTTTGGGAGGGAGAACCGGCAGGAAAAACAAGTGAGGAAGAGAGGTGTGCCCACCTCTGCCAACTCTACCCCTCAGGTGGGGGAGACGAGGTGAAGTACACTCTCAATCCCCGCCATCTTGCAGATGCGGGGACCCAGCCAACCAGGGTGAGGCATATGCCCCGCCACTGCAGGGTGCCATAATAGGGGGTTTACCCACCCCAGGGAAGGGACCCATTGGTCCCAAACTTTACTTACATGTAACACCCCTAAATCCAGTATTTAGGGGCACCCCTGAACCTTCCTTCCTCAGACAAGAAAACAGAAGATGAAATGATGAGGACGGACCGAACAGCTATGCCGAAGCTAACAAGAGGAGGACACCCAATGACTTGGCCCCAGCCCTACCGGCCTGTCCTCACCTCGAACATGCTAAAGTGGTGTGTCCTGCAGCCAGCAACCTCTAAAAACCCGGAGGACCTACCTTCCATCCCAAAGACTCTGTCTCCCGTGAACACCGTGTTTGTTCATCAACAGACTTCAGTTCCGCAAGGATCTGTGGGTCTGCACCACTCTGCACCAGATGCCGACAGCCCAAGTTTGAGTGGCCCAACACCATAAGGAGGTCTCCCTGTGATCCTGACCTGAGATCTGGTGAACTCTGACCTGCCTCAAGTTTCTAGCCGACGCCTGCAGCCTCAAACCAGAATGTCCCCCCCAATCTTGACCAGGAGCTGGTAAGGAGATCCAACCCTAAAAGGCACCCCTGCACCGGATGCCCCACGGCCTTGGGTGGCCCAAACGATAGTACCTAAACAACCCCCAGTATTCCAACTTACCTCTCCAAGTGGTGGTTGCACCCAGAAGACCTTTGTCCGTGAGCCTCCAGTGTTTTTGCAAATCGAAGACTCCCTATTGAAAGCTACAGGGCGCCCAACACCAAAACAGCAGTCTGCACCTGGCTGCCCCAATGCAGCTGAGGGTGCACCTTTTGTGCTGACTTGAACCCCAATTTGCTGTGAGTTTAAGTCCAGGAGCTTTGCTCCCACAACCCTGTGGCCTGCTGGTCAGCAGCCACCAAGCAGAGACCCCCTATCCCCCTTGGATAACATTGGGCCTCAGCACTCTCAACCCGGCTGCTCTAGTGCTGCTGAGGGTGTAACAAGAGTGCATCCTTGTCCCTGGGCAACCCTGAGTCTAACCCCAGAATACCAACTTCCACAACAAAGTAATCACTTGTTAACCGATAACACTATTTTCCTCCACAGGATAACATAGACAGTTTTTCCATGAAAAGTGTGGAGTTGGAAAGTGTAAGAAATCCTTGGAAACTGTACATATATAACCAAAAGGCTTGTACTTACCTGTTTACATGAAATGTCCCAGTGCAGTATCCTGGTCTACTTCACTGTGTAAGAAAAGTAGTCTGAAAAATAACTTACATGATATTCTACTAAAAAGCCAATACAAAGTATATGTACAGTATATCAAAAGCATTGCATTACTAGTAGCTCTAATGTAATAAAATCAAAGTACATTTACAATTGCAATTCAAACTGTTTACAAACTGCATTACTGCTGTAAAGTATTTATTGCTTACTTGTGCCAGGCTTGCTTGGTTCTAGGAAATAAAATAACTAAAAGAATATTTTTACTATGCACACTAATTGGTCTGAAGTTCAGTATGCGTAGTATACTATGGCCCGAATGAAGACAACCCAGGGGCACTTTTGCAACTTGAGGCCAGTCTGTTGAATATTTCTGTACCAATATTAATAAGGGGGGACTTCAATCTGGTTTTAAACAAAGAGATGGATCGCACTTCCAAAGTAAAATACAACAGTCCACCACAAATGTCTGTGGCGTTAAAAAATATAATTAGAGATTTTAACGTGCTCGATATATGGAGATGCAAGAATGGGGAATCTAGGGATGTTACGTTCTACAGCAAAAAGTATAAGCATCATTCAAGAATTGACTTTTTTCTTGTAGATCAGGCGTTATTTTCTGAAGTTGGTGAAATAAATCATATCCCTGCTATTTTATCAGATCATTCAGCAGTAGTTATGAATCTGGGGCTTAAGCAAAGAGAGATACAAAAAAGGCGGACATTAGATAGGACCATGTTATTGGATGATGGAGTGGTAATGGAGATAGGAGACAAAACGGATGAGTACTTTAAGCTCAATATTGGCACAGCCAACGGTCAGATTGTGTGGGAGGCCTTTAAAACCTATACACACTATATACTTAGCTCTATAATGGTAGGAAGAAAGAGAGTTTTGAAAATGAAGAAGCAGATAGGATAAGTAAGATTAAGGAAAAAGAAATAGAATTACAGAAAGCATCAATGGAGACCCTGAGTACTGTACCATGTTTGGAGAAAGAGTTGAAAAACCTGGGGGCCGAATTTCAAGCTAATTTAGATAAGAAGCTTTTGGATAGGTGGAAAGCTAGCACGCTTCAGCATTTTGCTTATGGAGAGGAATGCAGTTCTCTATTAGTATGGAAGGCGAAAATGGATAGGGCAAGGAACCTGATAAGGAATTTAATCCAAAAAGGGTCAGGAGGCATAATATATGAGGATGATAACATTTGTGAGGAGGCCAGAACTTTTATGATTGATCTGTATAAGGAAGATATTAGACTAGGGCAAGAGGCGGCTCAGGACTGGTTAAAGTTAACTACCCTTCCTCAGTTGACAGAACAATACAGAAGTCAGTGTGCAATGCAAAAAATGGCCAGGGGAAAATCTGCAGGCCCAGATGGGCTACCAATTGAGTTTTATGTGGGTATCCTGGATGTTGTAGTGCCAATTTAAAAAAAAATTGTTTAATAAAATCTATATTGGGGGAGAAGATACACCAGGTTTGTGATCTGAAGTCACAGTGACCCTGATATTAATACCTAACAAAAACCGACAGATGATAGAGTCCTATAGACCAATCTCCTATTAAATTCAGATTATAAGGCTTTTACAGGTATATTGGCAGCGAGGGGGCAAAGGTTATGAAGGCAGTAGTCCACTCGGATCAGAGAGATTTTATACCAGGGAGGCAGCAAAATGAGCTTACCTTCCAGGCAATGGGGACCATAGATATGGCCGAAGTTAAGAAGGATCCTCTGACGATAGAAGCAATAGATGCTGCAAAAGCTTTTGACCGGGTTAACTGGGTATATCTCTGGGAGACATTAAAAAGTTTTGGTTTTCTTAACAACTTTGTTGAAGCAATGAAGAGTTTGTACACTAGCCCTAAAGCGAAGGTTTTGGTAAATGGCGCCCTGACTAATTGGTTTAATATTTTGAGGGGCACTAGGCAGGGGTGCCCTTTGTCACCACTTTTATTCAATTTGTATATTGAGCCATTCTTCAGCTGGCTCAAGATGGACCCTGTTTTTTGCCCCTTTAAAATGGGAGAGTGAGGACTTAAGCTTGCTCTCTATGCAGATGATCTGCTTCTATATTCAACAAATCCAGCAGAAGCAATCCCTCGACTAATTGAGAAGGCAGAGAGTTTCGATGAAGTTTCAGGATACAAAATTAATAAAGAAAAAACTGAAATAATGGAATGGAATCAAGTAGAGGGAAGTCAGGGGGTAATGAGTCAAATGAGGTATTTAGGGGTTCAGCTAGTGCAGAAATTGGAGGTATTCCTTAAGTGATTTGGAGGAGGGGTTCTAAAGAGGTTGCTAATTTACTTACACGATGGGCGAATCTCCCTCTAAATATTTATGGGAGGGTGAATCTCGTGAAAATGATAATCTTGCCAAAAATTACCTTTCTATATAATTCAGTTCCATTGTCATTCAGGGCAGAAGATATATCTAAGTTACAAGGCAAAATAGGCACTTTTATTTGGGCAATGAAAAGTCCTAGAATAGCCTAAAAAAAAGTTAAGAGGAGGTCTTACAGTGGGTGGGTTAGCACTACCAGACCTACTCATATATTGTTATGCTTTCCACTTTAAAAAATGTAGATGTTGGCTAATAAAACGGATTCATCATTATTAGGCCTACGGTTTGAGGCTTTGTTGAAGGGTGTGGTGCAAGGGCAGGATTTTTTTCTGTGTAAGTATGGAGATCCAACGTTTGATAAAAAAAAGTTAGGCTAAAGATCTTGGGAGCAGCCTTAAAGACTTGAATGCGTAGACGAAGAAGGATGAAAATACCAATATATACAGCACAAGCCCCAGTCTGGGACTCCACCGGTACTCCGGAATGTTTACAAGGCCCACTCAGTCAGCCTTTAAAAATGGGGGGTGTAAAATGCTGGGATGACCTGCAAGAGGACTTTAAGCTTATGAGTAGGGAGGCGTTTAGCAGGTTAACCCGAGGAACTTTGACTAGGTTGAAGTTTTATCAGATATCACCTCTGTGGGCGATGCCGAATTAGCATGAGGAGGAGGTAAACTCGAAAGTGGATCTAGTTAATAGAACGGGCATATGGAAAAAGGAAGTCTCGTTCTGGTATTGGGCCTTATTGGACGCCGAGGACGATGGGGAGTCTGAAGTCATAAGATCATGGGACGAAGAATATGGAGAAAGTGAAACTGATCTTTATAAAATATGGTCTGATTCTTTTGCTATGTTGCAGGCTATAGTTAAACCAGCTGCACTTGAGAGAAATCACCTGTACACTCCCTACAGAGTTTATTGGTCTCCAAAGAAGCTATCTAAGGTGACAGGGAATGTATATAGCTGTCCCAGGTGCAAGTATCCAGCAGCGGATCATAGTCATATGTTCATGGAATGTCCAAGAATCAAATCTTATTGGATGGAGGTATGTGAATTTCTGGAAGCTGTGTTGGAAAGAGTGATGGAAGTAAGTAACAGTCTGACTTTTTTCGGTCTATCGAATGACTGTTATGTGAATGCACCTGTATCTAACTTCATATTGTACGTGATAATCCTTGCAAGGAGAGAAATATGTGGGGCCTGGAAATCAGAAATTCCCCCGACCTTTGCCGAATTGTTTGAAAAACATCATCTACACTAGCGAATCAGATATGGCCTGTGACCAAAGAAGCATAGTTAAGATCTGGGCGGCTTTGTTAAGCTGAAGGGAGAAGGAAAGAGGGTCCAATGAGTCAGCCAATACACCGCCGGACCTGGCCTCCTAAGTGACATCCAGGGGGCCCCCAGAAATGTGAACAGGAGAGGGAGAAGGTAACGGTATTATCTTGGAGGGAGAGCTCTCTCTCTCTCCATTTGCCTCTCCCAAGGGTCGGCAAAGGTAGGCATGGAGTGATTGGGGGAATCCCATCAAGAGGTTTGGCAGTATGAGGACAAAAAAAAAATATTTATATACAAAACCAATTGGTCTGAAGTTCAGTCTTTGAGTGTGTAATACCATTTGCTGATTGAGTGTGTACAAAAAATTCTTAACACTGTCCTCTGATAAAACCTTACTGCTCGACCACCCTACCAAAAATAGAGTGAGGTGCTATCTACTTTTACCTCTGCCTACCTTTGGGGTTCCACTGGACTCTGTGAACATTGTACCTCACGTTCGTATAGTATATACAGAGCCAGTTTCCTACACTTGTGTCCTGCTAGGCTGGGTCTGCCATTCCATGCCATAGTGGCAGCGTGCAGAAACTGCACCCCCTATACCTGCCAGAACTAGAGAACATGAATCCATCATTGTGAGAAGTTGGCCTGGTATATAATGCTCACTAGTTCTAGTGATCACTTTGTACCATGCCAAGCAACCCTTATGATGATGGTTGTAATTCAACCTTGTAGACCAGTTATCCTAGTGGTAACGTGGACAAAGCAGTCTTAGGCTAAACTCTGAAAGGCATGTGAAGCCAGCTGTTATACCATACACAACCCCCTTGAATACCAAATGAAAGGGACACCACACAGATATATATTGAAAATATATATTGATTTATTAACTATAAAATCCCCTGGACTCTTTATGAGCACAGAAGCACAAGCGTTAAAATCACAAGACAGTTTAAAATACACAAAAGTTGCACAATATGGATGAGCCCTAGGGGCCACCTAAACCATATACTAAATAAGTGGTATAAGGGATACCAGGAGGAAAGTGAAGAGGCCTAGGGCCTTGGGAATCGCTGGAGCTATTCGAGACTGGAGTTAACTAAGTCGGGAAAGGCCCACGGGACTCGGGTGCAGTGTTCAAAGTGCACGCACTTCTCAATACAAAGTCTATGGTGCGTAAAAAGCACAAAGTTAGAAAGTTAGGAACCTTCCGAGTGACCTACGGAGCTGAAACTTAAAACACAGGCCCTTGGGATGTGTACCAGTGCAGGAGCACCGGCGGAGCTGAGTTACCTCACCCACAGGAAGCGGGTGCACAGGGTCGAAGATGTGTCGGGTTTCGTCACGCTGGTCGATGGTGCTTGGAGCTGAAGATGCTGCAGGCGGCTCGATGAGAAGAGTTCCGGTGGATCCAAGGGTGGATCTGAAGATGTGAAGACCTGAAAGCAGAGGGGACAGTGTTCAAAGTCACTAGCTAGTGACTGCCGTGGAACCAGAGTGGAACCAGGTGATGTCGGGTGCAAACAGGCGTTGTCGGGTAGCTTCTTTCTGCAGCCACGTGGATACCCGGGGTCGAGGACGTCCAGGAGTCGGTCACGAGCTGTCCCACGTAGGCCTCTCGCTGTTGGCGGTGTCGGCGACCTGATCGGAGCAAACAGGCCTTGGCAAATGCAAGCCACGCAGGAGTTGAAAGATGCTGTTCACTCGGACCAGCAAGGTCAGAGCGGGTGCTCCTTTTCACAGGAGCTTGGGTAGGTCTGGAGCAACCAGACCTGCTGTTTAAATCTTCGGGTTCGTCGCCAAGATGGCCGCTGGCCGCGTGGCTAGTGGCCGGGATGGCGCGTCGAGTGGCACAGTGCAAAAGGGCCCCACGCAGATCGTGGAGATGCTGGGGGGCTGATCTTCGGTGCAAGGGCTGCTCGGTGGTGGGGGTTCTCAATCCCCAAAGCACAACGTCGAGGATGCCTCAGAAGCTGCGCAGTCAGCTTTTCGGGTGTCTTTCAAGAGGTCCGGTCCCACGTCACTCGGTGCCTCCACGGGTCCCTTCTTTGCAGGGACTGTGGATCGGGCTCTGAGAGGTCTGGGAATCTGGTTCTTGTCGGGCTCTGGGCTCGGGCTCCGGCGGGAGGCGGCGGCAAAGCAGACGTCGAGTTGCTGGTTGGTACCTGTGTTCACAGGGTGGTCACTCCTTGGCCACAAGGGAGATTCTTCTTCAGTCTTCTGTGCAGCAGAATGTCGAAGTCCAGTCTTCTTCTTAGTTTAAGTCGATTTCGGGATGATCTGCTGTGCAATGGCACTGCTCCCCCTCTTATTCCCAAACTGGGGGTGGATCACCTACTAGGTCCCTCCTCTGGGTGGAACCAGGAAGGGGGGCGGTTACACCCCCTTTCCTTTGTCCAG
Organism: Lissotriton vulgaris; assembly: GCF_964263255.1. Taxonomy (NCBI): domain Eukaryota; kingdom Metazoa; phylum Chordata; class Amphibia; order Caudata; family Salamandridae; genus Lissotriton; species Lissotriton vulgaris. The sequence continues at coordinate 307,841 of NW_028248966.1, read as the reverse complement.
CTCCGCGCCAGGACTGGCCTATGCACGGGGACACCTTGTGTGCCCCGGGCATGTCTGATTCTTTTCAGCCCTGTCCTACCTAATACACAAAATCCTGTCTGGGGTGGTGCTCGCACCTCCCAAGGCAGGAAACCCTTTGTCCAGGCCACCATCTGCCGAGTTTCGGTCAGCAGCAGGAGGCCAGACTTGTGTCTGTGGTGGCAGCGTCCATTTTGTGAAGCTGAGGCTCTGTTTAACTTTAACCGGGGTTAAGGCTACGCACATGTCGTGTCCCTCTAGAAGGGTGGAATGCTATCCCCGTCGCCAGAATTGGCGAGGGGATAGTATTCCAATTCGTATGACACCTTACTCGACATGTTTTGATAAAGCCAAACCAAAGATAGCATTTAACCGCGAGGATTATAATGCACTTAAGAGTATATGGTATGGCAATATCCCGGAACGGCTTAGGGAGTTGTTCCCGACAGCTGCAGACAGGCTCAGCTCATGCCAGAGCACCATCTCACATATTTCCAAGCACTCTGCCTCCAGGATTGATGAGGCCTTCCATAGGAGTGGCTGATAGGAACATATGTGTCCAGTTTAGGGTTAGGCACAGACATACTGTACCTAAGTAAGAGGTGGTTACACCGACTTACCCCAGCTGAGTGATCAGCCAGTTGTGTCAAATATGGAGGCCAGGCCAGGGGTGGCACAATACGTGCTGCAGCCCCTGGTAGGCCTTGGATACACCTATGCCCTGGGCACCTAGGGTGCACTAGTACAGGGGCTCATAAGGTGAACCAGTTCCAATTCGTAATGCACCTAAAGTGCATTGGCATTAATTTAGAGAGAGAACAGCAGGCTGTGGGTCTGATTAGCAGGCCCACAGCCACATTAAGTCAGAAACCAGTGAAGCAAAAAGCAAAAATTTGGGGTGACCATAGGATAGCAGACCCTACTCTCCTACATAACCCCCCCCCAAACGCAGGGACATTAGACTAACCTTGACCAGTTGTGTCTTCATGTTCTAAGTGGAAGTACCTGGAGAGACCATCTGCGTTGCCATGGTCAGTCCCTGGGCGGTGCTCCACTGTAAAGTCCATCCCCTGTAGGGAAATGGACCACCTGAGTAGTTTGGGGTTTTCACCCTTCATCTGATTAAGCCATAGGAGGGGCTTATGGTCGGTCTGAATCTTGAAGTGAGTGCCAAATAAGTATGGTCTCAACTTCTTCAGGGCCCACACCACAGCGAAGGCCTCCCTCTCTATAGCTGACCAACGTTTCTCTCTGGGGGTCAGCCTTCTGCTAATGAAAGCAATGGGCTGGTCCTGGCCATCTACATTAAGCTGTGAAAGCACTGCTCCCACTCCCAACTCAGAAGCATCTGTTTGGACAATGAACTCTCTTGAGTAGTCAGGACTCTTCAGGATAGGTGCAGAGCACATGGCCTTCTTCAGGTCATCAAATGCCTTTTGACAGATTTCTGTCCACTGAACCTTTTTGGGCATCTTCTTGGATGTCAGATCATTAAGAGGAGTCACAATGGACCCATAGTTCTTAACAAACTTCCTGTAGTACCCAGTCAGGCCCAAGAAAGCTCTGACCTGAGTCTGGGTAGTTGGAGGGGACCAGTCCTTGATGGTCTGGATCTTACTCTCCAGTGGTTGAACTTGGCCTCCACCTACAAGGTGGCCCAGGTATACAACCTTGCTCTGCCCTATCTGGCACTTTGTTGCCTTGATAGTGAGGCCTGCCTTCTGCAGAGCCTCAAGCACTTCCTTCAGGTGGATCAGGTGATCCTCCCAGGTGGAGCTAAAGACAGCAATATCGTCCAGATAAGCTGCACAAAAGTCATCCAACCCAGTGAGGACTTGGTTCACCAACCTTTGGAAGGTGGCAGGTGCATTTTTCAAACCAAAGGGCATCACCACAAACTGATAATGCCCACTAGGGGTAGAAAATGCTGTCTTGGCTTTAGACTCCTCAGCTAACCTGATTTGCCAGTAGCCAGCTGTCAAGTCAAATGTGCTCAAATATTTGGCAGAAGCCAACTTGTCAATGAGCTCATCTGCCCTTGGAATAGGGTGTGCATCTGTCCTGGTGACAGCATTGAGTCCTCTGTAATCCACACAGAACCTCATCTCTCTCTTGCCATCTTTGGTGTGAGGTTTGGGGACCAGAACCACTGGGCTAGCCCAGGGGCTCTCTGAAGGCTCAATGACACCTAATTCCAGCATCTTTTGCACCTCAGTCTTTATACAGTCCCTGACGTGGTCAGGTTGCCTGTAAATTTTGCTCTTTACAGGAAGACTGTCACCAGTGTCCACCACATGTGTACACCAGTTAGTCTGACTGGGTGTCAAGGAGAACATATGCCCATATGCCTGTAGAACTTGTCTGCAGTCATGTTGCTGATGCTCAGTGAGGTTGTCACCTAAGGCCACACCATCAACTGAACCATCCTCAGGGTTCTGAGTGAGCAGGTCTGGGAGAGGGTCACTCTCTTCCTCCTGTCCCTCATCTGTAGCCATGAGCAAGCCCATGTCTGCCCTGCTGACATATGCCTTCAGTCTGTTCACATGGAGCACCCTGTGGGGGCTCCTGGGAGTTCCTAGGTCCACCAAGTAGGTAACCTCTCCCTTCTTTTCCAGAATTGTATGGGGTCCAGACCATTTGTCTTGGAGTGCTGCTGGGGCCACTGGCTCCAACACCCATACCTTCTGTCCAGGCTGAAATTCAACAAGGACAGCCTTTTGGTCATGCCAAGCTTTTTGTAATTCTTGGCTAGCCTCAAGGTTTTTGGATGCCTTTTCCATGTACTCTGCCATCCTGGAGCGGAGACCAAGTACATAGTCCACTATGTCCTGTTTAGGCTTTTTGAGAGGTAACTCCCATCCTTCCTTCACAAGACACAGGGGTCCTCTTACAGGGTGCCCAAACAACAATTCAAAGGGGCTGAAGCCAACCCCCTTTTGAGGGACCTCTCTGTAAGCGAACAAAAGGCAGGGCAGAAGGATGTCCCATCTTCGCCTGAGCTTTTCAGGTAATCCTTTAATCATGCCCTTTAGGGTCTTGTTAAATCTCTCAACAAGCCCATTGCATTGTGGGTGATAAGGAGTGGTGAACTTGTAGTTTACACCACATTCCTTCCACATAGCTGTCAAATATCCAGACATGAAGTTGGTACCTCTATCTGATATTACCTCCTTAGGAAACCCCACTCTGGAGAAAACTCCAAGTAAGGCCCTGGCCACAACAGGAGCTGTTGTGGTCCTAAGGGGAATTGCCTCTGGGTACCTGGTGGCATGATCCACTACCACCAGTATGAATCTGTGCCCAGATGCTGTAGGGGGATCCATTGGACCAACAATATCAATCCCCACTCTCTCAAAGGGAACCCCCACCACAGGTAGTGGTATCAGGGGGGCCTTTGTTGTTCCACCTGCTTTACCACTGGCTTGGCAGGTTTCACAGGAGCGACAAAACTCCTTGGTGTCTTCAGACATGTGAGGCCAGTGAAAGTGAGGGACAAGCCTGTCCCAAGTCTTGTTCTGGCCTAGGTGTCCTGCTAAAGGAATATCATGGGCCAAGGTGAGTAGGAAGCCCCTAAATTGCAGAGGTATAACCAACCTCCTGGTAGCACCAGGCTTGGGGTCTCTAGCCTCTGAATAAAGGAGTCCATCGTCCCAATATACTTTATGGGCACCTTGAGCATTCCCAGCAGCCTCAGCAGCAGCCTGCTGTCTGAGGGGTTCAAGAGAAGGACAGGTTAACTGAGCCTGCCCCAAGTCTGCCCTAGAAGGTCCCCCTGTCCCCAGAAACTCAACCTGATCAGGTTCAAGTTCTTCAGGGACAGTTCCTTCAGGGGTCTCTAGATCAGTTTCCTGTGAAGCCTGATCCTCACTTGTAGGCAGTTGGGAAGGCACAGCCTTAACCCTCCTGTTCTTCTTCTTGGGAGGTACTTGGTCCATTGTTCCAGGATCCAAGACCTGAGGTTCAGAGAGGCACTTTTTGGCCTGTGACCTGGTCACAGCAAGGACATGTGATGATATCCCTAACATCTCTGCATGAGTCCTGTACTCAACTTCTGACCATAGAGAGTTCTCCAGGTCATTGCCCAACAAACATTCTACTGGGAGATCAGCACTAACCACAACTTTCTTTAGGCCAGTTACCCCTCCCCAGGAAAAGTTAACAAGTGCCACACTATGTGTAGTAGTGACATTGCTGGCATTGGTCACCAGGTAATCATCGCCTGGCATGTATTGTCCAGGGTCCACAAAGTTAGGTGTCACCATAGTGACACTGGCACATGTGTCCCTGTAAGCTTGAGCCACTTTGTTGTTAATCAAAGGTGTCTGTCTGTATTTGCCCAGGTTACTGGGACTTATGTCAGGGGTCAAATCTATGTCCCCTTCACAAACCAGAACAGCCTGTGTAAGGGTTCTGACTAGGTCAGAATCTCCTTCAGTTCCCAAAGTGATTCCCACTAAACCCTTGGCTTGAGGACCAACACTGCTAACTGTACTAGTGGGTGCAGGTGCCTTAGGGGCTGCAGTGTTGGGGGCTCCACCCTTTTTACACTCACTTGTCCAGTGAGAGGTGTTCTTACAAGTTTTACACCAGGGTTTCTTCTGACCTTCTTTCTTCTTCTTCTTGGAAGTTTGGGACCCACCCTCTGTCTCAGTTTGGGGCCCTGTTGAAGACTTCTGGTCTTTAGCTTTCTGCTCCCCACCCTTCTGGTCTGTTTTCTTCTGGTCACCACCCTGGTTCTGGTTCTGGTTCTTTTGCTTAACTCTGGTTCTTACCCATTTATCTGCCCTCTTTCCCAATTCTTGGGGAGAGGTCAAATCTGAGTCAACCAAATGTTGATGCAACTGCTGGTTCTGACAATTATTTAAAATTTGTTCTCTCATCAGCAAATTGTACAATCCTTCATAGTCTGTAACCTTGCTTCCCAGCAACCATCCCTCCAGAGCCTTAGTGGCACACTCAACAAATTCAGACCAGTCCTGAGTCTGTGTCTTCTGGGTATCTCTGAACATTAACCTGTACTGTTCAGTGGTTAAGCCTAACCCATCAATCAGAGCACTCTTCAGGACCAGGTAGTTTCTAGAATCCCCATCACTAACTGTGAGGAGTCTGTCTCGGCCTCTACCTTCAAAGGAGAGCCACAAGATTGCTGCCCACTGCTCCTGAGGGATCTGCTGTACTCTGCAGGCTCTCTCCATTGCAGTGATCCATTTATGGATGTCATCCCCAGCTTTGTAGGGGGGCACAATCTTACTCAGGTTTCTATTATCAAAAGACCTGTCTTTATCCTTGTGGATATTGCTGCCACCAGTGGGTTCTATTACCCCACTCTCTCTAGGCTGTCTTGCTCTAGCAAGTTTCTCCTTAGCCAGGGCAACCTCTAACTCTTGCCTCTGGATCCTAAGCTCAGCCTCTCTCATCTTGGCCTCATGTTCCCTTCTCTGAGGGCTAGTCATCTCCTTTCTGGAGTGACCATGAGAGCCTCTAGAGACATGGGAGGTGTTGGATTCACCTGAGTGATGCCTTCTCCTCCTATGGCCCTGGTTAAGTCCACCTGGGGGTCTGAATGGGTTGTTACCTGATTCATTCCCAAGTTGACTTAAGTTAGCCTGGTTCAGTCTACTGACCAGCACCTGACTATCTCTGTCATCATCTGACTCACTGCTTTCCACCTCCTCCTCCTCTTCTTCTTCTTCCTCTTCATCTACCTGAGGAGCTCCAGTGGTGGAGGCTTCCTCATCTACTAGGATGATAGGGGTAGGGGTGTCTACAGTGTCATCCTCTGAAGGATGGCCTCCTTCAGCATTCCCTGTGGGGTTTGCTTTAGAGGTCTTTAGAGCCTCAGACTGATCCAAGAGCTCTCTTAGGTGGTCTGTAGTAGGGGTAGGCCCTGTCTTCAGACCCCTTAAGACACAAAGCTGTCTTAATTCCTTAAAGGGAAAAATAGCAAACTGGGATGGTGCCCTTGGAGGGTCACTCTCAACAGGAGTAAGTCCACTGGACCCCTCTGTTCCAGACATTGCTCTAGTGTGGGTGGATGTGTTGCAATCTACCTACACTGGTGTTTACCTACTAAACCTATCTAGTAGTTGTAGCTAGGGTGTGCTACTCCCTTTGCTCTACAACAACTAAGTTCAGTAGAACTTAAGTATACTAGTCTTGTTTTATATGTACCTAGCAGGTACCTGTATGATCTTTCAAATGATAATCTCAAAGATTGTAATGGTAAAACAACAGCAAGCTCAGATCCCAATCCGCTGCTCACCAATGTGAGAAGTTGGCCTGGTATATAATGCTCACTAGTTCTAGTGATCACTTTGTACCATGCCAAGCAACCCTTATGATGATGGTTGTAATTCAACCTTGTAGACCAGTTATCCTAGTGGTAACGTGGACAAAGCAGTCTTAGGCTAAACTCTGAAAGGCATGTGAAGCCAGCTGTTATACCATACACAACCCCCTTGAATACCAAATGAAAGGGACACCACACAGATATATATTGAAAATATATATTGATTTATTAACTATAAAATCCCCTGGACTCTTTATGAGCACAGAAGCACAAGCGTTAAAATCACAAGACAGTTTAAAATACACAAAAGTTGCACAATATGGATGAGCCCTAGGGGCCACCTAAACCATATACTAAATAAGTGGTATAAGGGATACCAGGAGGAAAGTGAAGAGGCCTAGGGCCTTGGGAATCGCTGGAGCTATTCGAGACTGGAGTTAACTAAGTCGGGAAAGGCCCACGGGACTCGGGTGCAGTGTTCAAAGTGCACGCACTTCTCAATACAAAGTCTATGGTGCGTAAAAAGCACAAAGTTAGAAAGTTAGGAACCTTCCGAGTGACCTACGGAGCTGAAACTTAAAACACAGGCCCTTGGGATGTGTACCAGTGCAGGAGCACCGGCGGAGCTGAGTTACCTCACCCACAGGAAGCGGGTGCACAGGGTCGAAGATGTGTCGGGTTTCGTCACGCTGGTCGATGGTGCTTGGAGCTGAAGATGCTGCAGGCGGCTCGATGAGAAGAGTTCCGGTGGATCCAAGGGTGGATCTGAAGATGTGAAGACCTGAAAGCAGAGGGGACAGTGTTCAAAGTCACTAGCTAGTGACTGCCGTGGAACCAGAGTGGAACCAGGTGATGTCGGGTGCAAACAGGCGTTGTCGGGTAGCTTCTTTCTGCAGCCACGTGGATACCCGGGGTCGAGGACGTCCAGGAGTCGGTCACGAGCTGTCCCACGTAGGCCTCTCGCTGTTGGCGGTGTCGGCGACCTGATCGGAGCAAACAGGCCTTGGCAAATGCAAGCCACGCAGGAGTTGAAAGATGCTGTTCACTCGGACCAGCAAGGTCAGAGCGGGTGCTCCTTTTCACAGGAGCTTGGGTAGGTCTGGAGCAACCAGACCTGCTGTTTAAATCTTCGGGTTCGTCGCCAAGATGGCCGCTGGCCGCGTGGCTAGTGGCCGGGATGGCGCGTCGAGTGGCACAGTGCAAAAGGGCCCCACGCAGATCGTGGAGATGCTGGGGGGCTGATCTTCGGTGCAAGGGCTGCTCGGTGGTGGGGGTTCTCAATCCCCAAAGCACAACGTCGAGGATGCCTCAGAAGCTGCGCAGTCAGCTTTTCGGGTGTCTTTCAAGAGGTCCGGTCCCACGTCACTCGGTGCCTCCACGGGTCCCTTCTTTGCAGGGACTGTGGATCGGGCTCTGAGAGGTCTGGGAATCTGGTTCTTGTCGGGCTCTGGGCTCGGGCTCCGGCGGGAGGCGGCGGCAAAGCAGACGTCGAGTTGCTGGTTGGTACCTGTGTTCACAGGGTGGTCACTCCTTGGCCACAAGGGAGATTCTTCTTCAGTCTTCTGTGCAGCAGAATGTCGAAGTCCAGTCTTCTTCTTAGTTTAAGTCGATTTCGGGATGATCTGCTGTGCAATGGCACTGCTCCCCCTCTTATTCCCAAACTGGGGGTGGATCACCTACTAGGTCCCTCCTCTGGGTGGAACCAGGAAGGGGGGCGGTTACACCCCCTTTCCTTTGTCCAGCTCCGCGCCAGGACTGGCCTATGCACGGGGACACCTTGTGTGCCCCGGGCATGTCTGATTCTTTTCAGCCCTGTCCTACCTAATACACAAAATCCTGTCTGGGGTGGTGCTCGCACCTCCCAAGGCAGGAAACCCTTTGTCCAGGCCACCATCTGCCGAGTTTCGGTCAGCAGCAGGAGGCCAGACTTGTGTCTGTGGTGGCAGCGTCCATTTTGTGAAGCTGAGGCTCTGTTTAACTTTAACCGGGGTTAAGGCTACGCACATGTCGTGTCCCTCTAGAAGGGTGGAATGCTATCCCCGTCGCCAGAATTGGCGAGGGGATAGTATTCCAATTCGTATGACACCTTACTCGACATGTTTTGATAAAGCCAAACCAAAGATAGCATTTAACCGCGAGGATTATAATGCACTTAAGAGTATATGGTATGGCAATATCCCGGAACGGCTTAGGGAGTTGTTCCCGACAGCTGCAGACAGGCTCAGCTCATGCCAGAGCACCATCTCACATATTTCCAAGCACTCTGCCTCCAGGATTGATGAGGCCTTCCATAGGAGTGGCTGATAGGAACATATGTGTCCAGTTTAGGGTTAGGCACAGACATACTGTACCTAAGTAAGAGGTGGTTACACCGACTTACCCCAGCTGAGTGATCAGCCAGTTGTGTCAAATATGGAGGCCAGGCCAGGGGTGGCACAATACGTGCTGCAGCCCCTGGTAGGCCTTGGATACACCTATGCCCTGGGCACCTAGGGTGCACTAGTACAGGGGCTCATAAGGTGAACCAGTTCCAATTCGTAATGCACCTAAAGTGCATTGGCATTAATTTAGAGAGAGAACAGCAGGCTGTGGGTCTGATTAGCAGGCCCACAGCCACATTAAGTCAGAAACCAGTGAAGCAAAAAGCAAAAATTTGGGGTGACCATAGGATAGCAGACCCTACTCTCCTACAATCATCATTCTTTAGCTCACTGTGCCACCCCAGTTTAGACTCATCTATATCCAAATCAGTCTTGAACCTCTTTGTTATGGGAACAGTCTAGCCCGAACTGCCAAGCCAGGTCTTCCACGGACCGGAAACTATCATCCTGGGACTGGTTTTGGGGTAACACACCTATTCAGCCGGGCTAGCTTGATTCCATTGCAAAGTGAGCAAGAGACCCACGTCTGGGTTTACCATGCCAACTTTGGGCAAACAAAGCAAACACAAGGAGATAATGGACAGTGTGCAAACATGTTTCAGACACTCACCCAGTCACAGATCTGGGTTTAATCCATCATTGTTCTTTATCTCACTTTCCCACCCTTTCTCTGAACCAGCCATATGCAAATCTTTCTTGACCCTGTTGCTGATAAGAACCAGTCCAGTCTGAACTGCCAAGCCAGGTCTTCCCCAGACCAGAAACAGTCATCATGGGACCAGTTTCAGAGTAACACCCCTCATCAGCCAGGCTAGCTTGATTTCAGTTTTATATAAAAACAATGGTCCTTAAAAGAAACAAGAATGATGAGATAAATATAGACTTGAATCAGTGCTATATTGATGATGTCCAGCCAGACAAACAATTTAATAAATTGATAAATGCGAAAACAAATAGGAGCACATTAATACAGTGGGACACAATCCTGCATCATACACAAATATACAACAATTACATTTGGAGAAAAACATTTCAGGCAAGACAAAGGTAGCTTGTGGAAATTTAGGGATAACTGTGGCAAGCTTAGTAAAAACAGTTATTGCACTTGTTTGATCACTTTGGCTTAATGTGGATACTGTTTAAACAAGTCAACAACGTTTTGATCCTTTTAAAACAATAATCAGGACGGTTATAACACAATCCTGAATTTTATATGGCCTCGTACATTATGGGCGGGTTCACACAGGACATGGAGGCTCTGATGAAGCCTGTCAGTAGCTGCAGTTGACGTATCTGCTTGTGCAAATGTAAAAAGGGATCTTAACTTATAGGGATGAACGATGTAGTATTGGAATACAATCGGGGCTAGGTGGCAAGTAAGCATGGGTGAATTTTGCGAATTCGCGATCCACGAATTTGCGAATTCGCGATCCGCAAAATTCGCGAATTTGTGCCAATTGGCGGATTTTTGTTTTTTTATTTTTTTCGCGGGGTTTTTTGCGTGTTCGCGAGCCACTTGCATAGCGAAGTTACCCAGAGAGGATGAGAGAGAGAAAGAGAAAGAGAGAGAGAAAGAGGGAGAGTGAGAGAGAAAGAAAGAGAGAGAAAGAGAGAGCGAGAAAGAGAGGTTGTGAGAGAGAGAAAGAAAGAGAGGTAGATAGAGAGAAAGAGAGAGAGAACAACGGAGAAAGAAAGAGATAAGCAGAGAAAGAGCAAGAACTTGAAAGAGAGAGAGAAAGAGATAAATAGAGCAAGAAAGGAGAGGGAGAGAGAGATAGATAGATAGAAAGAGAGAGAAAGAGAGGGAGAGAGAGAGGGAGAGAGAGAACGAGAGAAAGAAAGAGAGGCCGGGAGTGGTGTGGCTCACTGGTTAGAGGCGGCAGACCCGGAAGCAGAGAATGGCCCGGGACCAGGGTTCAATCCCCGACGCGGCAGGGTCGTGAACCAGGGTCAGTGGACTCGATAATTCTCGCCTCGGTGCCTACTCTAACCAGGGATCACACTCGGCAACTCTGGGCATTAGCTTGCCTCATCTCCACGACGGCCCCCCACAAACGCCGGGGATGCCTGGTTTCACCTTGGAGATACCCAGGAGGGAACATCTCACAGGGAAAGCCAGGACGGGTTCCCCAGTGGTCTATAGCGCCAGGACGCCTCCGGGTAGCAGTGCGCTTTACAAGACACACACATTTACATTTACATTTACACATCTCTGAAGGGCCAGATTCCTGAGTTGCGCCTACAGAACATACAGCAATTTATTTTTAGCAAAATGCATATGAAAATTGTGCTGTAAAGGTCTCTTTTAGTTTAACCCCTCCTGACAACTCAAAATGGGTGTATTTGCCATCCTCTCCATTCTTCCTGTTTTTTATATCTGTAAGTGCTTCCTGATGAGGTTTAATTCCTTGGACAGGTCCCTCGTTGCCTACATGTAACTATTCTCTGACCCTGCTTTAAGGGTCAGAGCAGGGTCATAGAATAGTTGCAAGTAGGCAACGAGGCGCCAGGAAGCAATTAGCAGCAGGTGCCCAAGTTGAAATTAATTTCTTTGTAACCCTTTTGTAAAAGGTTACAAAGAAATTAGGTTCAACTTTTGCACCTGCTGCTGTAACCCTTGCTTGGCTGAAAATTCGTCCCCGCTGATTCTCGGATTTTACCGCGATTTCGCAGATCGCGAAATCGCGGTAAATCCGCAAATTCGCCCGTGAAACGGATTTTACGCCCACCCTTAGTGGCAATGCACTGTATGCCCGTTCTGCTGCGAACCGATCCAAAGCTCAATGGCTGAGATGAATCCCGTGGCACAGTGAGCAAGGGACCCACGTCTGGGCTTACCCTGCCAAATTAGGGAAAACGAGGCAAACACAAGGAGATGATGGATGGAGCGCTGAAACTTTTCAGGCACTCACCCCCAGTCACAGATCTGGGTTGAATCCATCATCGTTCTTTAGCTCACTTTGCTACCTGAGTTCAGACCCAGATTTCTGTAAATCAGTCTTGATCCTGTGTCTCATGTGAACAGTCCAGCCCAAACTACCAAGCCAGCTCTTCCCTAGACTGCAAACAAGCATATGGGGACCTGTTTCATGGTGACACCCCTCATCAGCCAGGCTAGCTTGAGTCTAGTGGCAAAGTGAGCAAGAGACCCACGTCTGGGCATACCCTGCCAACTTAGGGCAAACAAAGCAAACATTAGGAGATGATGGACAAAGCGCTGAAACTTTTCAGACACTCACTACCAGTCAAAGATCTGGGTTTAATCATTCATCATTCTTTACCTCACTTCACCACCTCAGTTCAGACCCAATTATATGCAAATCAATCTTGACCCTGTGCATCATGGAAACAGTACAGCCCGAACTGCCAAGCCAGGTCTTACCTGGACCGGAAACAAGCTCACTTCACCACCCCAGTTCAGAACAAGCCAAATGCAAATCAATCTTGACCCTGTTCCCCAAAGGAACAGTCCAGCCCAAACTGCCAAGCCAGGTCTTCCCTGGACAGGAAACAATCATCCTAGGACCGGTTTAGGGGTAATACCCCTCACCAGCCAGGCTAGCTTGAATCCAGTGGCACAATGAGCAAGGGACCCAAGTCTGGGCATACCCTTGCAACTGAGGGTGACAAGTGCAAATAAAAAGAAAAGAGTGTCGGAACCCACAGATCTGGGTTGAATCCATCATATTTCTTTAGCTCACTTCACCACTCTAGTTCAGACCCAATTATATGCAAATCAATCTTGACCCTGTGCCTCATGGGAACAGTCCAGCCTGAACTGCCAAGCCAGGTCTTCTCTGGGCTGGAAACAAGCATCCTGGGACCGCTTTTGGAGTAATACTCCTCATCAGCCAGGATATCTTGAATCCAGTGGCACAGTGAGCAAGGGACCGACTTCTGGGCCTACCCTGCCAATTTGGGGCAAACAAGGAAATGATGGACGGAGAGATTAAACTTTTCAGATACTCACTCCCAGTCTGGGTTGAATCAATCATCGTTCTTTAGCTGACTTCACAACTCCAGTTTAGACCCATCAATAATCAAATCAGTCTTGACCCTGTGCCTCATAGGAACAGTCCAGCCCGAACTGCCAAGCCAGGTCTTCCCTGGAACAGAAACAAGCATCCTGGGACCGGTTTTGGAGTAACACCCCAACTTAGGGCATCATTAGGATGACGGGCAGATTTTGTCCGCAAGCCATCCTGATGGAAAACGGGACCGCCTGCCATATCTGCGGCGGTCCCGTGGGGGAGATTAGGATGCGCCTGCCACAGTGGTCAGCGCATCACGCATTTTTAACATTGAGGCGGGCGGTGCTTTCAGCACCACTCGCCACAATGGTCAAAATGCATGTTGTGCATTTGCATGCACAAGCCTACCGCTTTGTGCATGCAAATGCTGGGAGGTATTATAGGTACCTCCCATGTGCACCCCCCCCAACTACCTGGGGGCCCACAACCGGTCCCCAATTGTGAACTCTGCATGCCTTTCCGTGGTGGCAACGCCGCTACGGAAAGGCTGTTCTCCGCCTGCATATCAATATGGATGGCGGTGTCTAGCAGACACCGCCACCATATTAAACCCCTTTCCGCCGGGTCGACTCGTCGACAGGACAGAAAGTTGTCTTCCTGTCCGCCGGGGTCCCCCCGCAATACTAATATGGTGGGGGTAAATGGGTGGTGGGTGGGGTAGGATGTAGGGCGGATCGCCACCGCCATGGAGGCGGTGGCGATCCGCCCTACATCCTAATGGATCTCTTAGTCTGCACCATGCAAATACAAGGGGCCGATTCAAGACAAATGTAATACAAAAACCTAACTTAAGTCTGTATTAAGCATGTTTTAAGTCTGTCTTAAGTCTGTCTTAAGTCTGTCTTAAGTCTGTCTTAAGTTTGTCTTAAGTCTGTCTTAAGTTTGTCTTAAGTCTGTCTTAAGTCTGTCTTAAGTCTGTCTTAAGTCTGTCTTAAGTCTGTCTTAAGTCAAACTTAAGACAAAATCCTAACTTTACTACTACTAAATGCCTTCTGTGAATACCAAAAGTAGTAAGTTTAGGATTTTGTCTTAAGTTAGTTCTGTAAATCGGCCCCATGTAGGTGATGGACAGAGCACTGAAACTTTTCTGACACTCACCCCCAGTCACAGATTTGGGTTGAATCTGTCATCATTCTTTACTTCACTTCGTCACCCCAGTTCAGACCCAGCTATATTTAAATCAGTCTTGACCCCCTTCTATATGGGAACAGTCTAGCCTAAACTACCAAGCTAGGTTTTCCCTGTGCCGCAAAAAATCATCCTGAGACACGTTACGGGGTAACAATCAGTTTGAGAGGGTAGAGTTGGATTATCTGGGGTCAAGAGGGGAGTGCCTGTGGTGAGTTCAGTCACGTAAAAACTGTAGTTTGTGTCTGAGCTGCCTAGTTTGAGAGCAGCCTTGCAGTGTTTGTTAACTGTGAGTTTGCTGGTCCTGGTGGGATCAGTTGATGACATTACAGTGGGTGTTTGACGACAGAGTGTGATGATCGGGGTAGTGCGATTGTAATGAGTGATGGTGGATGTCCATGAGTTGTAGAGTGCATCGCAAGGGGAGGGGGATTACATAGGTTCCGTGTTTTTCGTGTTTTTTGTCAGGGTGGAGGGGGCTAGTGTTAGGTTTTTCTGTTGAGTTAATGAGGAGATTAATGTTGGGAAGTGACAATCAAAAGCGGTGAGGTGCGGGTCGGTGGCCTGAATGAGAATGTTTCCTGTTCTGTAGATGGAAATTGTGAGCCCCCTTTAAAGGTAGGGGAGACGTTTCTGGAGATTTTTTCGTCATAATGAATATTTACTGACTTGGTGACTTGAACGTAAAGAAGGAAGGTGTTTTTCCACTTTGTCAGGCAATTAGTGTAAAAGATGAAGTTAGTTTTCGTGTTGCTGTTAGTCGCAGTGGGGTAGTTGTCTGCTATAAGTGTTTACAGGTGCTGTTTTAAAGTACAATGCTTGAAGTTCTTTTTAGCATTACTGGTCAGATTATCTGGGTAGTTAATGGACAATGATTTGGGTCAGTAACGCACAAGTTTAGTGTTTCGGGTGGGGTTTAGTGGGTGCATAGTTAACCTTCACTGGCTCCCCGTCAACAAAAGAATCACCTTCCGCCTCCTCACCCACGCACACAAAGCCCTACACGACCAAGGCCCGAGCTACCTCAACAGCCGAGTCAACTTCTACGCTCCCAAACGCCACCTCCGATCAGCCAACCACGCCCTCGCCGCCGTCCCCCGCATCCGAAGAGCGACTACAGGAGGAAGGTCCTTCTCCTACCTGGCCGCCAAGACCTGGAACTCCCTCCCTCCCGCCTGACCCAAGACCACCTCTCCTTCAGGAAGAAGCTGAAGACCTGGCTGTTCGAGCAGTAGCGGCTCCCCCCCCCCCCCCCCCCCCCAGCGCCTTGAGACCCTACGGGTATGTAGCGCGCTTTATAAGTGTCACTGATTGATTGATTGATTGATTGATTAACGACTGAGAGATCTGGATCTATATGAGTCGGCGGGAGGAGAATTTAATTTCTCAATCAGGGCCTCGATTACACCTTAAACTAGGGTAGGTACAGAGTAAAATGCATGCTTTGCAGGGCCGTGTGGCTCGTGGACTGTGTATGTGTCTCCTTGTGGTTCGTAATGTTGCGGCTGTGTCAGTTTATTGGTAATCAGACTCTAGTCTGGGCCTCTCCTGGCCATCATAGTTCCTCAGATGGGGAGGAACTCAAAACCCTAAAATTCCTTTCTTCTTATTCTATGGCATGGTAGAGCAAGGAAAGCCTCAGCGCTGTTGCAGGGGGAGATTTGGGCCCTAGATCTCCTGGGGTTGTTTGAAGCACAGCAAAGTTTGCAGCCGATTTTAAATTCAATGGGACATGGGTGAAGAGGTAGAGAACCAAGTGCCGTGGTCAATAGGGTTGAGGGCTCAGTGGCAGCAGGGCACAGTATTGGTCTTAGAACATCAGCTGCCGATCGAGAGGGGAAACAACAGAGACTGAAATGCGGATGGAGGGTCAGAAAGAGGACACAGCTACGGTCAGTAGTAACGCATGACTAGGGTCCAAAACATAGGCTCTGGTTTTCATCAACAATTACGGGTGTTCTGGGGGCCAACATGTTCAGCACCATCCGAAGCAGTGGCCCTTGAGGGTGCCTGCTTCATTCCCCTCAAAGCGTGGTGCTTGGAGGGAGGATCAGGCTTGTTTGGAAGTGAGGTCGAGGGGCAGGGGAGAACAATCACTCGGCCTGGCCTCACTGTAGAACAGCCCTTATAAGGAGCTGGTGGGTCAGCGCCATCTTAACGAGCATCAACCTGCTAGCATTGATGATCAGGAACCGATGGAGTGTACCGCATCGGTGTTGGGAGATCATCGGTGGTCGCGGATTGGCATAAACATAGAGGAAGGACCACTAGTGGGTCAGATTCATCCCCAGCTCCTTGTGGAAGATCAACCTGATCATCACTGGGAATAAACAGATGCACTAGGCCACGCCAGTCAGGACCAGCAGTGAACAGAAGCAAACCCCAAAAAGAGGTTTAAGCAGGGGCAGCGATTGACAGAAACACAAAGAAGCACCCGGCACATAGGAAAGATTGTGTACGCAGTGTCGATGGCGCGCGCGCCCGATCTCGGGTCGTGTAAGATCCATGGCTCGGCAGATCACTGGAATAGAGCCACAGCGCTGGACCCAGAGTACAGGACGGGGGCTCACCGCACTCCATGCCCTACAGTTAAAAGGGGTACAAAAAGGGGGTGGTGATGGACGGAGCATCCGAATCAATCAAACATTCACACCCAGTCAAAAGTTCTGGGTTTAATCCATCAAGATTCTTTAGCCCACTCTGCCACCCCAGTTCAAACATGGCTATATGCAAATCAGTCTGACCCTGGGTCTCATGGGAAGAGTCCAGCCCGAAATGCCAAGCCATGTCTTCCCTGGACCGGAAATAAGCTTCCAAGGACCGGTTTCTGGCATTCCAGTCATCTTCAGCCCGGCTTGCTTGAATCCAGTGGCAAAGTGAGCAAGGGACTCACGTCTGAGCATACCCTGCCACACTTATGGCAGCCAAAAGCGGTACAAAAGGGGGTGGTGATGGACAGAGCATCCAAATCAATCAAACCCAGTCAAAAGATCTGGGTTTAATCCATCACCATTCTTTAGCCCACTCTGCCACCCCAGTTCAGACATGGCTATATGCAAATCAGTCTGACCCTGTGCCTCATGGGAACAGTCCAGCCCGAACTGCCAAGCCATGTCTTCCCTGGGCCGGAAACAAGCTTCCGAGGACCGGTTTCTGCCTGGCATTCCAGCCGTCTTCAGCCCGGCTTGCTTGAATCCAGTGGCAAAGTGAGCAAGGGACTCACGTCTGAGCATACCCTGCCACACTTATGGCGGCCAAAAGCGGTACAAAAGGGAGTGGTGATGGACGGAGCATCTGAATCAATCAAACACTCACACCCAGTCAAAAGATCTGGGTTTAATCCATCACCATTCTTTAGCCCACTCTGCCACCCCAGTTCAGACATGGCTATATGCAAATCAGTCTGACCCTGTGCCTCATGGGAACAGTCCAGCCCGAACTGCCAAGCCATGTCTTCCCTGGACCGGAAACAAGCTTCCGAGGAACGGTTTCTGGCATTCCAGCCGTCTTCAGCACGGCTTGCTTGAATCCAGTGTCAAAGTGAGCAAGGGACTCACGTCTGAGAATACCCTGCCACACTTATGGCGGCCAAAAGCGGTTCAAAAGGGGGTGGTGATGGACGGAGCATCCGAATCAATTAAACACTCACACCCAGTCAAAAGATCTGAGTTTAATCCATCAACATTCTTTAGCCCACTCTGCCACCCCAGTTCAGACATGGCTATATGCAAATCAGTCTGACCATGTGCCTCATGGGAACAGTCCAGCCCGAACTGCCAAGCCATGTCTTCCCTGGACCTGAAACAAGCTTCCGAGGACTGGTTTCTGGCATTCCAGCCGTCTTCAGCCCGGCTTGCTTGAATCCAGTGGCAAAGTGAGCAAGGGAATAACGTCTGAGCATACCGTGCCACACTTATGGCGGCCAAAAGCGGTACAAAAGGGGGTGGTGATGGACAGAGCATCCGAATCAATCAAACACTCCCACCCAGTCAAAAGATCTGGGTTTAATCCATCATCATTCTTTAGCCTACTCTGCCATCCCAGTTCAGACATGGCTATATGCAAATCAGTCTGACCCTGTGCCTCATGGGAACAGTCCAGCCCGAACTGCCTAGCCATGTCTTCCCTGGACCGGAAACTAACTTCCAAGGACAGGTTTCTGGCATTCCAGCCGTCTTCAGCCCGGCTTGCTTGAATCCAGTGGCAAAGTGAGCAAGGAACTCACGTCTGAGCATACCCTGCCACACTTATGGCGGCCAAAAGCGGTACAAAAGGGGGTGGTGATGGACAGAGCATCCGAATCAATCAAACCCAGTCAAAATATCTGGGTTTAATCCATCACCATTCTTTAGCCCACTCTGCCACCCCAGTTCAGACATGGCTATATGCAAATCAGTCTGCCCTGTGCCTCATGGGAACAGTCCAGCCCGAACTGCCAAGCCATATCTTCCCTGGGCCGGAAACATGCTTCCGAGGACTGGTTTCTGCCTGGCATTCCAGCCGTCTTCAGCCCGGCTTGCTTGAATCCAGTGGCAAAGTGAGCAAGGGACTCATGTCTGAGCATACCCTGCCACACTTATGGCGGCCAAAAGCGGTACAAAAGGGGGTTGTGATGGACGGAGCATCTGAATCAATCAAACACTCACACCCAGTCAAAAGATCTGGGTTTAATCCATCACCATTCTTTAGCCCACTCTGCCACCCCAGTTCAGACATGGCTATATGCAAATCAGTCTGACCCTGTGCCTCATGGGAACAGTCCAGCCCGAACTGCCAAGCCATGTCTTCCCTGGACCGGAAACAAGCTTCCGAGGAACGGTTTCTGGCATTCCAGCCGTCTTCAGCCCGGCTTGCTTGAATCCAGTGTCAAAGTGAGCAAGGGACTCACGTCTGAGAATACCCTGCCACACTTATGGCGGCCAAAAGCGGTTCAAAAGGGGGTGGTGATGGACGGAGCATCCGAATCAATTAAACACTCACACCCAGTCAAAAGATCTGAGTTTAATCCATCACCATTCTTTAGCCCACTCTGCCACCCCAGTTCAGACATGGCTATATGCAAATCAGTCTGACCATGTGCCTCATGGGAACAGTCCAGCCCGAACTGCCAAGCCATGTCTTCCCTGGACCGGAAACAAGCTTCCGAGGACTGGTTTCTGGCATTCCAGCCGTCTTCAGCCCGGCTTGCTTGAATCCAGTGGCAAAGTGAGCAAGGGAATAACGTCTGAGCATACCGTGCCACACTTATGGCGGCCAAAAGCGGTACAAAAGGGGGGTGGTGATGGACGGAGCATCCGAATCAATCAAACACTCCCACCCAGTCAAAAGATCTGGGTTTAATCCATCATCATTCTTTAGCCCACTCTGCCATCCCAGTTCAGACATGGCTATATGCAAATCAGTCTGACCCTGTGCCTCATGGGAACAGTCCAGCCCGAACTGCCAAGCCATGTCTTCCCTGGGCCGGAAACAAGCTTCCGAGGACCGGTTTCTGCCTGGCATTCCAGCCGTCTTCAGCCCGGCTTGCTTGAATCCAGTGGCAAAGTGAGCAAGGGACTCACGTCTGAGCATACCCTGCCACACTTATGGCGGCCAAAAGCGGTACAAAAGGGGGTGGTGATGGACGGAGCATCTGAATCAATCAAACACTCACACCCAGTCAAAAGATCTGGGTTTAATCCATCACCATTCTTTAGCCCACTCTGCCACCCCAGTTCAGACATGGCTATATGCAAATCAGTCTGACCCTGTGCCTCATGGGAACAGTCCAGCCCGAACTGCCAAGCCATGTCTTCCCTGGAACGGAAACAAGCTTCCGAGGAACGGTTTCTGGCATTCCAGCCGTCTTTAGCACGGCTTGCTTGAATCCAGTGTCAAAGTGAGCAAGGGACTCACGTCTGAGAATACCCTGCCACACTTATGGCGGCCAAAAGCGGTTCAAAAGGGGGTGGTGATGGACGGAGCATCCGAATCAATTAAACACTCACACCCAGTCAAAAGATCTGAGTTTAATCCATCAACATTCTTTAGCCCACTCTGCCACCCCAGTTCAGACATGGCTATATGCAAATCAGTCTGACCATGTGCCTCATGGGAACAGTCCAGCCCGAACTGCCAAGCCATGTCTTCCCTGGACCTGAAACAAGCTTCCGAGGACTGGTTTCTGGCATTCCAGCCGTCTTCAGCCCGGCTTGCTTGAATCCAGTGGTAAAGTGAGCAAGGGAATAACGTCTGAGCATACCGTGCCACACTTATGGCGGCCAAAAGCGGTACAAAAGGGGGTGGTGATGGACGGAGCATCCGAATCAATCAAACACTCCCTCCCAGTCAAAAGATCTGGGTTTAATCCATCATCATTCTTTAGCCTACTCTGCCATCCCAGTTCAGACATGGCTATATGCAAATCAGTCTGACCCTGTGCCTCATGGGAACAGTCCAGCCCGAACTGCCAAGCCATGTCTTCCCTGGACCGGAAACTAACTTCCAAGGACAGGTTTCTGGCATTCCAGCCGTCTTCAGCCCGGCTTGCTTGAATCCAGTGGCAAAGTGAGCAAGGAACTCACGTCTGAGCATACCCTGCCACACTTATGGCGGCCAAAAGCGGTACAAAAGGGGGTGGTGATGGACAGAGCATCCGAATCAATCAAACCCAGTCAAAAGATCTGGGTTTAATCCATCACCATTCTTTAGCCCACTCTGCCACCCCAGTTCAGACATGGCTATATGCAAATCAGTCTGACCCTGTGCCTCATGGGAACAGTCCAGCCCGAACTGCCAAGCCATGTCTTCCCTGGGCCGGAAACAAGCTTCCGAGGACTGGTTTCTGCCTGGCATTCCAGCCGTCTTCAGCCCGGCTTGCTTGAATCCAGTGGCAAAGTGAGCAAGGGACTCATGTCTGAGCATACCCTGCCACACTTATGGCGGCCAAAAGCGGTACAAAAGGGGGTTGTGATGGACGGAGCATCTGAATCAATCAAACACTCACACCCAGTCAAAAGATCTGGGTTTAATCCATCACCATTCTTTAGCCCACTCTGCCACCCCAGTTCAGACATGGCTATATGCAAATCAGTCTGACCCTGTGCCTCATGGGAACAGTCCAGCCCGAACTGCCAAGCCATGTCTTCCCTGGACCGGAAACAAGCTTCCGAGGAACGGTTTCTGGCATTCCAGCCGTCTTCAGCCTGGCTTGCTTGAATCCAGTGTCAAAGTGAGCAAGGGACTCACGTCTGAGAATACCCTGCCACACTTATGGCGGCCAAAAGCGGTTCAAAAGGGGGTGGTGATGGACGGAGCATACGAATCAATTAAACACTCACACCCAGTCAAAAGATCTGAGTTTAATCCATCACCATTCTTTAGCCCACTCTGCCACCCCAGTTCAGACATGGCTATATGCAAATCAGTCTGACCATGTGCCTCATGGGAACAGTCCAGCCCGAACTGCCAAGCCATGTCTTCCCTGGACCGGAAACAAGCTTCCGAGGACTGGTTTCTGGCATTCCAGCCGTCTTCAGCCCGGCTTGCTTGAATCCAGTGGCAAAGTGAGCAAGGGAATAACGTCTGAGCATACCGTGCCACACTTATGGCGGCCAAAAGCGGTACAAAAGGGGGGTGGTGATGGACGGAGCATCCGAATCAATCAAACACTCCCACCCAGTCAAAAGATCTGGGTTTAATCCATCATCATTCTTTAGCCCACTCTGCCATCCCAGTTCAGACATGGCTATATGCAAATCAGTCTGACCCTGTGCCTCATGGGAACAGTCCAGCCCGAACTGCCAAGCCATGTCTTCCCTGGACCGGAAACTAACTTCCAAGGACAGGTTTCTGGCATTCCAGCCGTCTTCAGCCCGGCTTGCTTGAATCCAGTGGCAAAGTGAGCAAGGGACTCACGTCTGAGCATACCCTGCCACACTTATGGTGGCCAAAAGCGGTACAAAAGGGGGTGGTAATGGACGGAGCATCTGAACTAATCAAACACTCACACCCAGTCAAAAAATCTGGGTTTAATCCATCACCGTTCTTTAGCCCACTCTGCCACACCAGTTCAGACATGGCTATATGCAAATCAGTCTGACCCTGTGCCTCATGGGAACAGTCCAGCCCGAACTGCCAAGCCATGTCTTCCTTGGACCGGAAACAAGCTTCTGAGGACCGGTTTCTGGCATTCCAGCCGTCTTCAGCCCAGCTTGCTTGAATCCAGTGGCAAAGTGAGCAAGGTACTCACGTCTGAGCATACCCTGCCACACTTATGGCGGCCAAAAGCGGTACAAAAGGGGGTGGTGATTGACGGAGCATCCGAATCAATCAAACACTCACACCCAGTCAAAAGATCTGGGTTTAATCCATCACCATTCTGTAGCCCACTCTGCCACCCCTGTTCAGTCATGGCTATATGCAAATCAGTCTGACCCTGTGCCTCATGGGAACAGTCCAGCCCAAACTGCCAAGCCATGTCTTCCCTGGACCGTAAAAAAGCTTCTGAGGACCGGTTTCTGGCATGGCATGGAAGGGTGTTTTGCATTCTCCCTTTAGGCCATGTATCACCTTTGCAGTGTCTCCTGCATATAATTGCCAGAGAAATTGCACAGTGGCGGGTTCCACCTTTATATCTTCTAGAATTCCCCATAGCTTGTTGTGATCTACACAGGCAAAGGTGGCTGTGAGGTCAACAAATATAGCGTATAGACACCCTGTCTTTGCCTGCGTAAATTTCCCTTGGAGTAACACGAAATTTAAAACTTGCTCCACAGTGCCCATCCCCTCCCTAAAACCATACTCTACCGGACTCAGAATATTATTATCATTTGCCCAGGTTTGTAATTTGTTTAGCACCACCCTTCCTGCGATCTTCATTAATGAGTCCAGGAGTGATATTTGCCTATAGCTGGCTGTATTCTCCCGGTCCCCCTTTTTATAAATATGTATTATTACTGATTCGGACCATGTTTTTATGAATCCTTTTGAACAACGGGCCATTAAGAAATGAGTTAGAAGTGGGGCCCAAAGATCAATAGTTTCTCGGTAACCGGGGCTTTATTTCCTTTGCTCTTATTAATTGCTAGTAACACTTACTCATATGTAAACTCAATAGGTATCGCAAGGTGATCCTGTTCACATCCCTCCAGCTCGCTATTCTCTAAGAGCCTTACAGAATTGCCAACTTCTTTATTAAATACCTTCGAGAAGAAATCCACCCTGGTGTTTTCATCAATCGCGATTTCTATTCTCGAGGTATCCTTTTAAGAGAAGAAGGCAGCATTCACTGCCTGCCAGAATAAATAGGAATCTCTATGTTGGGCGGCCTCAAACAGATTTTGCAGAGCCTCTTCGTTTATTTATTTTTTACGTTGTTTCCTAGCTGTATTGTATGCCTTCCTGCATGCTCTGATTACATCGCCATCCCTTATTAGTGTGCCTAGTGCAGCTTTAAGGAAGCAGTATATTTTGGTGCACTGGGTATCAAGCCACCCATTGCTCCTAATTTGTCTCTTTTTATTTGTTGTAGAGAGGGAATTTTGGATAACAGTGGTAACCTGCATAAAAGCATCTAGAGTCTCAGTGTGGGGGTTCTCTTCATCTAGACATGCCAGAATAGGTGTTAGAGCCTTTGATATAATATCAGCGTTCATTAATATTGGGTCTTTTTTACCCCACCTAAGTGAAAGTCCATTTTGGCTGGCCAGTACAATTTCTTGAGACAATGCCAAACACTCTGTGGTAGACGGATCAGTAATGTCAGGTAATTTTAGGTGCAGGCTAAGAGGCAAATGGTCGCTAAGATCATTGGGGAAAATCATGAATTTTTCCACCCGGTTGGAATCTCGGTTGGGAAGGATATTAAAATAGATCACAGTTTAAAATCCTCGGCCTATATAAGTAGGACTAAAATTAACATTTGGGGAGCACATCAAGTTTGCAAAACCAAGATCAAACATGGCCATAATATCATTCATCTTTCCCCCCTTTCTGTGTGAACAAAATGTTTCATTTGGCCATTTTCTTCAAATTCATTTTTCCCAAAGCCACACGCATTCAAATTACAAACACTTAAGTTAAAATCCCCTGACAAATCAGGATTACATCTCTTCCTTTTGCAGTAGTTTGATCATTTAAATCACCAATAAAGGTTTTTATCTCATCCATAAAGTTAGCTTTATCAATATTATTATAAAAGTTTACGACCAGCAACTTTACAGGTGAGTATAGATAGATGGAAACCATTTGATAGTAAACCGTACTTTTTAGCACCTTAATACTCTGGACCCTCAGCATATTAGATATGTAGACACAGATTCCCCCTTTGTGTCTCCCATGAAAAGACAGCACCGCTGGAATATGGAAGGTTTTATAACCGTCCAAATGATTTTCATTTATAAGCCAAGTTTCTTGAATACACATAATTTCAAAGTTCTGGATAAAATCACCCCGAACATTATTAGAAACTTTAGTCTCAAGGCCACAAACATTCCAAAAAACTACCCTGACAAGCTGGTGGATTAATGGAGACTTAGCGGATAGGTCACAATCATCATCATTAATAATCTTTGATGCTCCCATCTTTGAGGGAGTCTCCACATGTTCTCCAGCCTTTATAGCCACGGAATTCCCTACTCCAGGTCCGGCTTGTTCACTGCATGTAGTTACTAAGCTCACACATTGGTCCTCATTTCTATCGGGGTCTAAATCATCGTTATAGATCTCATCTTTAATGTTCCCACAAACTACTGTTTGTGACAGATTAACCTCATTCTGGGGCTTTGGTGCAGCCCTATTTGGATGCTGCATTCGGGTATGTTCACTTCATGTCCTAGGCCATCCCTTTTATAGGTAATATTGTGAAGTCAATCCACATCCTCTAGCTGTCTCAAGGAATCAAATCTGTTCTTTACCGCTACATTATAGGTCAGATTGTTATCGCAATAGCGATGTCCCATCGAGAAATTTTCCCTCTCTGACAAACAAGGATGATAAAAGAAACCCAATGGGAGAGTTTTTATTCCATCCATTCTTAAATCAACTGTCCCCGCACATTTTAAGATTTCATGGACCAGGGCGGGAGAACTCAGGGTTAAGACCACACAGTCCCCCGTCCAGGTCTTTCTCTCCCAGCCCACCCATGAAACACGTCCCACCATTTTAAACGCCTCAAACATATCCTTTGCTAGGCCAGTCTTTAATCCAAAGTGATGAATGGACTTGTTCCGCAAAGTAGCCCAAGATTCTTTATTCGGATCATTTATCGGTGGAACGTTTGCCAGAACGATAGTGTAGGGGGCTGAGGCAGGTGGCAAGTTTAAGGTAATGGGTTCTGTTAGACCTGGCACCTTGGCGTGAGTCTCCCTTCCACTTTTTGCTGTTGTGCCTCCGGTGTTTTGCTGGTGTTAGCTGCTCAGAGCACTGTGCCACTGCCAATCATTGCCACAGTGCAAGTGCTCCCTATGAAAAATGTATACATTGATTGGTTTCCATGATTGGCTCATTTGGTTTACTGTCAGTCCCCAGTAAAGTGCACCAGGAGTGCCAGGACTTGTAAATACAAATGCTGCTGGTGGGCCTGCAGCACTGGTTGTGCCACCCACAGAAGCGGCCTAGTAAAATGTGTCTGGGGTCTGCCATTGCAGAACCCGCGTGCAGTGTGGTACTGTCATACTGGCTGCGCAAGTGCACCTACTTGCCAGTCCCTAAACCTTCCCTTAACTTCATATTAGTCACCCCTATGGTAGCCCAAGGGCAGGGTGCCTTGTAAGCATAAGGTAGGACAAGACCTGATGTGTGTGGCATGTCCTAATATTGAATTACAGCCATTTTCGTTTTTCACTATTGAAAGGCTACCTGTTCTCATAGGCCAGAATGGGCTGCTGGAATTATTACAGTCTATAATCACAGCAGGCTCAGGGTACATGGTAGAAAGTCAAGTTTAGTATGCCTGAACTCAGAATAATAAAGTACTTCTTTTAGTAAAGTTTATTTTAATATTCTGTGTTTGCAAATACTTCTTTTAGAAAGTTAGTATTTGCTTGCCTAAGCATTTCAGCCCGCCTCTGCTAGAATGTGTATCCGCTGTCTGGGTTCTGTGAGTGACAGGGCTGGGGATGACAGGTGGTGAATTGAGGGATTGCACCAGAATGGGTGGTGGGAGTGCCCCTTGACTCTGAATAGGGCTGTACTCTGCCACCTCAATGCCGGCTCCATCCCCTGGGGAGCCACTGATGTCTCTGCCCTCCACCTTGTGAAGAGAGAGGGGAAGTCTGTCAACAGAGTGCTCCTGGACTGTACTTGTCACCACAATGCTGACTCCACCCCCTGCTGATGTACCTACCCTGCTCACTGAAAGGAGAAGCCAGAGTTTGCAAAACAAAGTGCTCCAGGGCTGAAGCCGATTTGGCAAAGGCCCCATGGCCTGAAAGAACAAAGGATTTCATGTATAAAAGAAGGAGCCCTGCTCCTAAGAAACCAGATTCTGTTTTTGAACCAAGAAGACCCCTCTGCCTGAGGAGAAGGAACCAGGAAAGCTGAAGGAGGAAGACTGTCCCTATCCTGGGGGACAGGCCTGCAGTGGTTGCCTTTTTGCCAAAGGCGAGGAAGAAATCTATACGGACTTGCTGCTCTTTAAAGACTTTCTTTTTCTCTCTGCAAAGAACTTGAGCTCAAAACGATCTCCAAGGGCCTGGAATCAAGCTGGCCCCCTGACCAGAGTCCCAGGAACATTGGACTCTACTTGCCTGCATCTGAGCTGTGAAGAAATTGCTGAACTCTTCCCCGGCTGCTGGAGCCACCAACCAAGTGCGTCCCGTATCCCTGGACCGCCGTGAAGCCGTCCTGTGACCGCCCCCCCGTGTGAACCGCTCTGCCTGCGAGCAGTACTCACACCGTCCCGCTGGGCTGCCCACACCCGCTTCACCCCTCTCTGAAGGACGCACTGTACTGCCTGCCGCATCTCCACTGGGGGAGAAACCTTGAGGAGAAGCGCATCGCCACAGGAGACGACTCGTACGCTGAAGCGTACCCTCTCCCAGACGTTGCGCTGCAAAAGGAAAAAAGCATTCTCCGCTCAGACGGGCATCGCCCGAATCGTGCGTACGTCAGAAGCATACCGACCCGCACCGCCTTCTGCAACCCTTAGAGTCGTACCGCCTATTGCCATCAGCCCAGTACGCCACGCACAACGCCTGCCAAAGCGAATAGAGGTAGGCGTCGTACGCTAGAAGCGTACTGAATCGCACCGCACCTTGCCCCCGAGGCCGCGCCGCACAAAGGAGAGCCGCGCTGTACGCTGCGTACAGGCCACCTCATCCCGCATTGCCACCTCTGGGGGAGATTGGTTCGCTACATGGACACCTACGCTTCGGACCTGGCCAGAGACCCGGACCCTCCGCTGCGCCCCTGTAAGGTCCTGTTCCAGCCGTCCTGTCTTGACGCCTGCCACGAGCCGGAACTCGTTCTGAGTACGCCTCGTATCCCCGCATTGTCCGCAGCTAATCTTAAGGTACTGTGCATGCTTCGTACTAGAAAGTCCGGTTTTGGTTATTAAAGGCTGGATCTGTACGTTTATCATCACGGGTCGCCCTAGGAACTACGAACTGTGCAACTTGGAATTAAGCCTATGTTTACCAGAGACACTTTTAAAAGAAAAAGCATATTCCTGCATAACAGTATTGTGTGAATTTTAAAAACGTTATCCATGGTCTTGTATTGAAGTCTGCATAGAAACCTATATTTTACACAAAGCCTACGTATTTTTATAAAACCTAGACTGGTGTCCATTTTTGGTGGGTCATTTTTGATTACTGTGTGTGTTTTGCAAATGCTTAGCCTATGACGCCCAAAGATTAGCCTTGTCTGCTTGCGCCACACTACCTAGAGGGTGAGCAGGGGTTATTCTAGAGGGTGATCCCCTTATCCTGACTAGAGGAGAGGGTCCCTGCTTGTCACAAGTTGTTACCTGTGCCAACCAGAGACCCCCAAATCTAACAGGTTCTTGGTGCACTATTTGGGTAGATGGCTTTAATAACCTTTTTCTGTAAATGCGCGTTAGTTAATGATATCCTCGCTTTATTATCTTTATCTGCGCCTCCTACTCCCTCCCTTCCATCATGTTTATTATGCCTGACAGAATACCTTCTCTGGCACTTTTTGCTAGGTTACTAAGGCTGCAGGCTCCCTGCCTCTGAATACAAGAAGGCTGTCTAAATATTATTTCGCCAACCTTATTTGGTGGCCTAGGTACTAGTTCAGTTAGTTTATTTAATATGTTCATAATTGAAACTTGCCCAGCTTCTAGCTGAGCTAATCTTTCCTAATGTACGAAAAGGGACTTAAAATCAGAAGGGCGATTATTATTTTGGGCTTTAGTATTGTTTTACACCTGGGTTGCCCGTTTTCTTCCTCTGTTTGCCCCCATATTGGGTGTGGTTTGTGCCATTGTTACAACTGGTGCCTTATTTGTTAATTTCTCAGAAGTTACATGTATCACAGGGGGAAATCTCATCCCCTCCTCTAAGATTACAGCCGTTATATGGCTCATTTGAAGTATTACTAGTATTCTGTTTTCCCAGGGAATTTGGGGCAGATTTATGTTGGGAATGCGCCACGCTTGCGTCACGCAACTGCGGCGTAAACGTGGCGCATCCCTATGACCCATTTACAACGTGACGCATCTAGGCAGATGCATCACGTTGTAAAGCCCTGCGCCACTTGTGGGCGTTCCGGCGCCGGGTGGGCGTTCTGGTCCAGGTGCGCCTCGCAAAAGTGGCTGAGTGAAATCTATAAGATTTCACTCAGTCACTTTCAGGCCAATGCTGCGTAAAAACTCTGCGCCTGCTTGAAGCAGGCGTAAGTCTTGACGCAGCATTGTAAAGATGGGGCACCCCCGAGCCTTGCTGGAGCTGCGTCGATCTTGCGACGCAACTCCAGCAATGCGCCACCTTTATGGCACAGATGCGTCACGCATATGTGCCGTTTTTGCCCCATGGTGCGCCACATTGTAAATGCGGCGCACCATAGGTGGCGGAGCAGCGGCGCAAAATAACTGGCGCATCCCTGGGGATGCGCCAGTTATCATAAATCTGCCCCTCGGTCCCTTGATTGCTAGCATTCTTACTCAAGTCCCCAGTAATCAATGCTTCTTTGTATTTGATCAAGGCATCTTCAACACTAGATATTTGTTTATCAATTGCCCCCACTGCACCCGTCAGATAGTTCATTAGTGATATATTATTTAGTTTTATTTTGTCTGACAGTGGTACTATATTAGATTTGTTTAACTTTCTTTTGCCCATCAGTGATGAAGTGATCTTTCCTCGTGCGCTGGTAGGAGCGCTATGTCAACAGCCAAAGTCAATGCCAAGTATCAGAAATAGTCTTTTATCAATGATAATATCCTTACTTGAAGATGTCCCAGAGTCCTAGTAAAAAGGAGCCAAGAAACGGGGACCAGCCCAGCCTCGCCTCTTACGGGCTATGACGGGCGAGGATGGGCCCGCCCTTGGACCAGGCGAACCCGCGCGCATCCCGCGCCGCAGGGGCTCCGGGGTTCTCGCGTCTCTTCCCACGAGACCGCACTGCCTCCTGGGGGATATAGTGCCCCGGCAGTCTGCGGTCCCCGAAAGCAGCGAGTTCGATGGAGAAATGGTGCTGTGAGTCCCCTGTTGTGGCAACAGCAGAGTAACCAGGTGAGGAGTTGGGCAACAACAAAGGAAAGGCAGCAAGGGTGTCATCAGGTACTAATGTGCTACTCTCCAAAGTCTGTAGTCGGGCAGCTGCAATATAATTCTAATGGTCCTACTGAGAGGGAAGGGGCGGACGTTATTGGCACTAACATCACAGAAGATGAATGGGTACATCTTTGTGGATCGATTTTTAAGAGCACTACGTCTGAGTTATACCCCCAGTTGGGAGGAAGTTAAGAAACCCTGCCCATGTTCACGTTGTGTGAGGTTGAGAAAGGTATCTCAGGTGAGGAAATATGAATTTTTATGATCCATTGTGTACCCTATCTTAGACCCCAACGGCTCCATGTACGCGCTTCAAGTACATGTATGTTCCCTCCACAATCAGCTATGAAGACGCAAATACATTTGCGTCCAACGTTAACATGTCCTCTTTCAGATCCACCATGAATGGGTCGAATATTCCGTTCCTAAGTATGCCTTGCCACCGTCTTTATATGGTACACTTTCACGTTTTTCAGCTCTGGCAAGTTAGGCCCTGATTTCTGCCATCGAGCCTTTCCCTGCCTTCTGCCTCTGGATGCTACAGCCTGGACCTGCATCTGTAACCCTGAACTTTGTCTTACTTCCTGCGTGGCTAGCGGTGCTGCCTGGCTCGGCCTGACTGCCTGCCAAAACTGTATTCAGCCTTCAAGTTATCTGCTCCGCTCCTCGAAAATACATTCTTGTCCAGTAGTTTAGGTAAACATCCCCCAGCTGCAGAGTAAAGGGCCCGGCTTTTCTGTCTCCATGTAAGTAATTCATAGCTCCTGTTACCATGGTAGGCCCATGGCCCCTCGCATTACACGTAGACACATATGCACGCATTAGCAGTCAGTATAGAATAGCCTCTGCCCGAGAGACCTTTCCTTCTAGATAATACAGTTCTCCAAACACAAAATACCAGATATGATTTAGGAACAAGTCGATCTGACCCACCAGACTTCTGTCTCTAATCCTAGCGCTAAATGTCAAGTCCCCTTCACCCTCCAGTTCCACGTCAGTCACACGTCATGCTGCTGCGCGCGCATCTCTGCCATATATTTCTGCTGACACTGTAGGATTCTTCTAGGGATCCAACCACTTGCGTCACTTCTGTGATTGAAATGCTGAAATGTTTTTTCTTCTATGTGACGTTTCTGGCACCCACCTCCGTGTACACCCTTGTGCACGCCTTCTGATTACATATTGTTACGCACATGTTTCTTATCTTGTTTCTTTCAGCTGTTACGCCTTCTGAACCATCACCACTGTAATGATACTATATATACTGTGTACTGTTAATAAATCATTGTACATGTCCATGATTCCCTTCCTGAACCCTCGTGGTCATGCTACCTGGTTCGAACCAATTCCATTTTATGGAATAAAACCCCTTAAAACTCAGATGCCACGGACTCTGTGTCTCTTATTTTGATTGAGCTATTTTATTGAACTTTACCGCATAGAAATTAAGTACCAGGTAATTTTATTTACCACACAGGCCTGACTTCCAACAATGCCCCAAGTCCGGATGGTATGCCCCCAGACCTTTTTAAATCAAATCAGTCCCTCTGGACACCTGTCCTCACGGCTGTGCTTAACGCGGCGGTGGTGGCAGGTTGTCCAGAGTCATGGGGTACCTCCACAATCATCCCAGTCTTCAAGAAGGGAGATCGCAACAGCACTAGTTGTTACAGACCGATCTCCCTTATTGATTCTGTGGTCAAGGTCATGGGCGGAGTGGTGCTGAATAGATCGTCTTCCTGGGCAGAAGAAAATAGGGTAACCCCTGATATCCAATACAGGTTTCGTCCAGGGCAGTCTACTTTGGCACAATGCCTTAACCTGTATATGATTCTCGGGAAGTATACCGTCGCCCGTAAGGGAGCCATCTACATGGCATTCATGGATCTTTCCTCCGCATTCGACTGTGTCAATCGGGGGAAATTGTGGCAGTCCATGGGCGCCATGGGGGTGGATGCCACTCTGGTTAACTTCCTGAGGGATCTACACAGGGATACCAGGGCGAATATCAGATTCTCCCAGGACCTCGGAGTATCAAGGGACTTCATTGTTGACTGGGGAGTAAGGCAAGGATGTATCTTAGCCCGTTTTCTTTTTAACTTGTACATTAACGAGCTGGATAAGACTCTGACCAAAACTGGGGTGGATTTCCCATACGTGGTGCGTAGGGGCCTCCCCTTCCTACTTTACGTGGATGATGCGGTCCTCCTGGCCAAAACCGCAAGAGGTCTGCAGTCTTTCTTTAATGCCTTTTGTAGTTTTATGGCTGACCGTGATCTAGCCATAAACACACAAAATCCTACATACTTCAGGTTGGGGTTTGTCCAAAGCGCAACTATCCTTTCATGGTGAAAAATGAAAAAGTGCCCATAACCACAACTTGAGTGTCCTATTCGATGACCATCTAAATTGGGGCGCCCTATTTGAGAGGAAAAGAGGAGAGATTTTAAGGGCAAATGCCGCTATCTTCGGCTTTGCAACTAAAATGGGCAAGTGCCCAATTGCCGCAATGCTGGAGGTATACCAGGCGATAAGTGTTTCAGTTGGCAGTTATGGCATCGAGCTATAGGAATAGGTGGCATCCAAGGGCATCGAGGTGGCAGAGAACAACTTTCTAAAACAGCTATTGGGAGTACCCAAAGCGACTTCAAACCTAATAACTCATGAAGAAACCGGGCTCCCATTTATTGGTGATACTTTAGCTATGTGGCCTCTGCTCTTGTGGCTTAAGTGCTGGTTAAATAAAGATATTTCCCTTAATCACCAGTTGCTTAAATCTCAAATGACATCACTGATGACATCACTGATGACATCTCATTTGACATTACTGATCACATCACTGATGATATCATTCATGTGATAATACGATGAACCTCTTCAGACTCTAATATAACCTTAGATACAATCAGTGTAAACAGACACTCACAGACTGTCACTCATCCATGGAGTTACTCACACACCTAGTCAGTCATGCAAAGAATCAATCACACCTCCATTTCCTCAACTATACAGTTATACAACCTTTACTTATTCAAACATATACTAACACATATTTACTCTCTTATACAATCCCTGATACAAGTTCACAATGATCCATGCAGCCACTCACACATTCACTGGCTCTTATGCACAGTTATTTATATATGTCAACTCTCACATGTACTGTGTTTTACATATGTACTTACTTTGACATGTAGCACTGAGATATCCATTCACTCACCAATACACTCATGCACACAGTCAACCGCCCATACAGCTGTTTCCACATGCACTTTTGAAACCATACATCTAGTGAATCAACTGCTCACACATCTATGCACAGAGTCATACACCTCCCAGCCACCCACACACACACTCAGTCTCCCATACAAATACTTGGGCAACCAATCAATAACCCATATAGTTACTCATATAGCTACTTATCAACACATGCAACAGTTTACAGAACAACAGACATAATGATGCACAAATTAAGACAGTTTAGTCACTAACCCATGCACTCAGTGAGACACATTTAATCACTCACTCATACAGTCAGTCATGCACCTACTAAATCCTTCATCCAGACACTTATACATCCACTCATTCTTCAATATGTAAGACATATTTTAACTTTACAGAAACATACAGTCACTGGATGTTGTCATCAGTGATGTCATCAGTGATGTCATTTGAGATGTCATCAGTGATGTCATCAGTAATGTCACTGACCATGTCATGAATGATGTAATATGTGACATCATCAGCAGTGGATTGCGGGTGCGCGATATATAGTTAGTGCAACTAACTATATATGGAATTTCAATGGTTTTGTGTGAGTAAAATAAGGTTTTGTAAATGCGAATTCCTAACTATATATGGTCTATAACCTATGGTTTTTTCAGTGAATTTTCAAGGTTTTGTAAATGCTAATTCCTAACTATATATGGTCTATAACCTATGGTTTTTTCAGTGAATTTTCAAGGTTTTGTAAATGCTAATTCCTAACTATATATGGTCTATAGCCTATGGTTTTTTCAGTGAATATATATATATATACATACATATATAAACATATATCATCTGTATATCTATATAAATACAAACATAAATGCATGCATACATATACTTATATGCATACAGATGCATGTTATTTACATGAAAGTTGAAAAAACACTAATAAAAGCAAAGCTAAAAAGCCACCTCATTACAAACAGAATGGCTTTAACTTAAACGAGGGCGAGATCTATTGCATTTTCAATGCTTGTTTACTTTGGTTCCATCAAGAAGGCATTCAGATGTGTCACACATTTGCCATAAATTCTGAATGTTAGCACTCTAGTTGCACATTAGATCACTGTAGTAAAGCTACTGCTCACCAGTGACGTCTGCTGCTGGTATTCAAAGTGCATGTTTCAGTCTGCATGTCAGAATTTTTTTAATGAAATAGAAGAGGATTTGAGAAGTCACTCAAAATGATCCCTAATTTTTCTTTCTGAAGCACTAATCATACTTTCTATGGCAAAATTAACCCCCTCATGTTGTTCCTTTTTAAATTGAGTGTTTTCAGACTTACCACTTCATTCCAATCAAGATGGCTTCTGGTGTGCCATACTTTTGTCATAAGTAAGACTGTTAGCGCTCTAGTTGTTCTTTAGAACACTCTGGAACATTCTGTCATTGGGCTATACTTGGGGTACATCTGGGTGATATTTGGGCTACATTTAGGCTCTTTTGTCTCTGGTGGCCATCTTGGGAGACTGTATGTCAGAATTTTTTTATGAAATTGAAGAGGGTTTGAGAAGTCACTCAAAATGTGCCCTAATTTTTCTTTCTGCAGCACTAATCATAATTCATATGGCAAAATATACCCCCTCATTTTGTTCCTTTTTAAATTGAATGTTTTAAGAGTTACCACTTTATTCCAATCAAGATGGCTTCAGGTGTGCCATACCTTTGTAATAAGTAGGACTGTTAGCGCTCTAGTTGTTCTTTAGAACACTCTGGGACATTCTGTCATTGGGCTATACTTGGGCTACATCTGGGTGATATTTGGGCTACATTTGGGCTCTTTTGTCTCTGGTGGCCATTTTGGGAGACTGCATGTCAGAATTTTTTAATGAAATAGAAGAGGATTTGAAAAGTCACTCAAAATGTGCCCTAATTTTTCTTTCTGCAGCACTAATAATACCTTCTATTGCATAATATACCCCCTCATTTTGTTCCTTTTTAAATTAAATGTTTTAAGAGTTACCACTTTATTCCCATCCCGATGGCTCCAGGTGTGCTATACCTTTGTAATAAGTAGGACTGTTAGCGCTCTAGTTGTTCTTTAGAACACTCTGGGACATTCTGTCATTGGGCTATACTTGGGCTACATCTGGGTGATATTTGGGCTACATTTGGGCTCTTTTGTCTCTGGTGGCCATTTTGGGAGACTGCATGTCAGAATGTTTTAATGAAATAGAAAAGGATTTGAGAAGTCACTCAAAATGTGCCCTAATTTTTCATTCTGCAGCACTAATCATACTTTCTATGGCAAAATATACCCCCTCATGTTGTTTCTTTTTAAATTAAATGTTTTAAGAGTTACCACTTTATTCCCATCACGATGGCTCCAGGTGTGCCATACCTTTGTAATAAGTAGGACTGTTAGCGCTCTAGTTGTTCTTTAGAACACTCTGGGACATTCTGTCATTGGGCTATACTTGGGCTACATCTGGGTGATATTTGGGCTACATTTGGGCTCTTTTGTCTCTGGTGGCCATTTTGGGAGACTGCATGTCAGAATGTTTTAATGAAATAGAAAAGGATTTGAGAAGTCACTCAATATGTGCCCTAATTTTTCATTCTGCAGCACTAATCATACGTTCTATGGCAAAATATACCCCCTCATGTTGTTTCTTTTTAAATTAAATGTTTTAAGAGTTACCACTTTATTCCAATCAAGATGGCTTCAGGTGTGCCATACCTTTGTAATAAG
Organism: Lissotriton vulgaris; assembly: GCF_964263255.1. NCBI lineage: Eukaryota > Metazoa > Chordata > Amphibia > Caudata > Salamandridae > Lissotriton > Lissotriton vulgaris. Next base: position 272,313 of record NW_028248966.1, on the reverse strand, counting down.
TAGGACTGTTAGCGCTCTAGTTGTTCTTTAGAACACTCCAGGAGGCTGCAGTAGAACACAAAGGAATCAACTGACAGTCTCTGTCCTTGTTGGATGTACATGTTTTACTGAGAATGTCAGACTTCCTTTTCACATGACTGAGAAAGATAATGTGAATTTACAGAAAATATGCTTTCAGTTTAGCTTATAGATCCCCTTCCAAACCACTGTGGGAAAATCATGAGATATTAGTTTTCTTTCAAACAATATTCATGATATCACAGCAGAAGGTTTTTTCACATGGCAAAATCACCTTAGAATCCACCACAATTCCTAAAACGAGTATGGTACAATCAACAAATGATTTATAATGTAACTAAAGTCCTAAAACCCTCTATTAACTACAATGCTTTTTAATGAGGTGCTATCATGTATATTGGTCCCAAGATGGCTGCCAACACTTCTTGGATGAAGTGCTGACAGCCAATCAGATCAGATGTGTGGTTAGGCTCTGCCCAGATATATATCTTTTTTTGAACCTAAATTACTCAAAATCCACTGGAGCACATATATTGAGACCTAGCAAAGGCACATCGGGCTAACAGTCCCTACAATTTTGCCAAGTTTCGTGCAAATCCATTCAGCCGTTCGAGCTAAAAGTGAGGCCAACCGCCCTATGGAAATTAACATGGGAAAAACGCGTTTTGGGACCCCCCTTTTTTCTCGGGCCCCCCTTGATGAAACCCCCCCAAATTGTCAGGGGCTGCTCAGAAACAAAATGTTCCATTTTCCTGAAAATTTCAGCCAATTCCGTCCACAAACGCCAAAGTTATTAGACATAGAATTTTCAAAAATCCCATAGAGAAAAAATCCTAACTATATATACCTACGGGCGCCCTAGTTGAGAGGAAAAGAGGAGAGATTTTAAGGGTGAATGCCGCTATCTTCGGCTTTGCAACTAAAATGGGCAAGTGCCCAATTTCCGCAATGCTGAAGTTATACCAGGCGATAAGTGTTTCAGTTGGCAGTTATGGCAGCGAGCTATAGGGATAGGTGGCATCCAAGGGCATCGAGGTGGCAGAGAACAACTTTCTAAAACAGCTATTGGGAGTACCCAAAGCGACTTCAAACCTAATAACTCATGAAGAAACAGGGCTCCCATTTATTGGTGATACTTTAGCTATGTGGCCTCTGCTCTTTTGGCTGAAGTGCTGGTTAAATAAAGATATTTCCCTTAATCACCAGTTGCTTAAAGAAGCTTTGTCCTGGTATAATATGCTTAACATCCCCTGGTTAAAATACTTAAAAACCTGTTTTAATGATTTGGGGGCGACCTGACCTTTTTTTTTAAGTCCTGATACGATTACCGCTGGGGATGTGGTTTATGTAAAAAACTACTTTTTCTCTATTGCAAAAACTAAACAGAGATGGGGCAGACCTGGCAAAACCCAGTGTATCTAAATTTATGCTGCTTAAAACTGTTCCATCTTGGAACCATATCTTACGTGGCCCCTCTCTTCACATGAGTGGTTTCTATTAACCAGGTTTAGGTTTGACTACTATCATCTCCTACTTGCTGTTCCAAAGGGAAGCCATAGAGGTCAGGCGCTGTCTCCCTGTGGGTGCGATGACTCATCTCCACAGGATTTGACGCACTTTATGTTTTTTTGTCCCCACTATGATGTTCCCTGGAGGTTCTTTTTAAAGCCCCTTTTCAAAAGGATGCATTTTACTCAGGTTTGCCCAGCTCTCTGCTTCCTGCAAATGCTAAAACCAGAAAGCACTTTATTTGTGGTTGGTTTCTTAAAATCAGCACTGAGACTGAGAAAAAGCTTCCCGAATTAACGGTTCTCCATATTGTTGTGGCCATTGTCTTAACTAAAATGTTTATTATAGCGGATGTATATACTGTATGGGTGCCAGTTTTAACACTTGTTTATACCAATACCCGAATGAATTATTTATAATTGTTTATGGCTAATGTACATGTTTTACAAATTGCCCCATTTTATTGTTGTAATGTTGCTTTTATGGTTTTCTACTTGCAAAACCGAATAAAGGATTTTGAATCAATAATGGCCCTGCTCTTCCCCAAATACCCTGCAATTCTACCCTGACTTCAAAGAGGCACATGAATAATATATGTCGCACACGTCTTATATAACATGTGGATGACAGATATTCTGTCTGCCATAAGTAGATGGTGGAAAACCAACACACTGCAGTAGAGGGAAAGGAACGGGATATGTAGATTTTATTGGACACATTCATCACAGAGTATCCCATCCTCAAAACACGAAATCACAGGCACTTAATCCCAGTTTACTTCCTTGCCTCCCCCTCAAACACAAATTATATCACAAACACATTTGCTTGGAAGTAAGGAAAGGAAACTTGACTAACTCTACTACAGGATAATTTAGAAGGAACAGGCCGATTTGTGGATGTTTTGCTATAGAATAGTGGGGTGTCACTGATCATCATGTGCGTCAAGTGACAAAAGGGAAAAAGTTGAGCAGATGTAAATCCATTATGAAAGTTATTAAATAATTAAATAAACCACTAGGTCCATAACATGTGGCACATGCCAATAATGTACTTTTTAAAATTGGTAAGCTGGGACAGAACGTAGGAGCGAATAAAGAAGTGAAGTACTAGGAGGTGACTGAGTGGGCACTAGGAGGGAAGAGAAAGGCACCTTGTTTTTGCTTCAGTGTGCAATCCATTGAAAACGTTGCACATGTTACATTAACTGAAGCAGACATCTCATAGTAAACACTGCAGTGCCAAATTGAACCATGCTGCTGTTAGGTCATGGCCCATGGGTCACAAAATGCCATGGGTATGGAGGTCATGAATAATGATGGGTGGGATCTGCTTTGCTTAACAAATAGAGTGGTATACCAGTAATTATCCATAATCAAACAATGTGACTTACCAATGCCCGTCCCTGCTGCCGCAGGAACACCCCCTTAGCCACTTTGTCACCTGGCGCACTGGTGCTGACCCCAGCACTGGTGGTAGATGCGGCTGGAAAAAACATACACATTTTGGATGGCAGAAACCCCTCCCCTTTTCATTTTATTTTAACAAAGTACAACCACAATATATCACTACAGTTCAGTTCGCAGTATCTTCTCCTATATCTGAAATATTACTTTGGGCCATTTGTAGGTTGACAATGTTAGAAAAGCAAAGTAGTCAAATCAACCAAAACCTTTTCGTAAAGAAGGAGCAGAGATATGATAATTACTGTGAGTCATTTGAAGTGCAATGAAGGGGTAGAAAAAATGTGTCAATGAAGAACATAGGGCTTTGGTTGGCATATACGAGACTATCCTAACACTACTTTCCATCCATGATGTACTGTCATTGAAACTGCTGAGATACTGAATAATATATACAGCACACCATTGGGGGTATCACCATGACCATGACTACTCTCATTTGTTACTGTTTGAGCAAGAGCAAGAAAAAGAAATCCTTCTCAACAAACAAGCATAGGATTGCTTGCTTGGTTCTGCAAACTCTAGAATCTTCACAGCAGAGTAACTAATATATTGTCTCAGTCTTAAAGCACCAATCCATAGGGTATATAAGGTAGGGGGATGGGTAAAGCTTAATAACCGAGCAGTAGAAAGCTACTGAGGAGTACAAACAGGAGAAAGTCAGCTACAGAAATGAGAAATATGATTACGCAAGGAGGGATAACAAGAATTACAAACATTAAATAGAATGAAGAGGATTTTTTTTTAAAAAGGCACAATATAAGAGAAACAAAGACTAATGATTCTAATTGGGAAAGGTAAAAGTTTGGAGATAAATAATATTAAGAATTTAATGGGACCAGTAGAGTCATCAGCTGTGGTATTGGTGATGGCCTCTGTCTGACCCTCCGATGCCCTCTTCTCCTTGTCCTTGGGTACTGATGTAAGGAATAAAGAAGATAACACAAATAGATTAGTTGTTAATCTCCTGCAAAAACGTTTTACAGGCAAAGACAAACAAATTAATTTATTGACATTGCAATTTTCTAAATCAGATCACCTACGTTAACAGTATTGAGTTGACCTATTCCTAATTTCCTAAACCCTACTCCAAATTTCCTCAACTACATTTGGAGCTATAATGCATTGTAACAAATTATCTTTCCTTCGCAACCCACTTTGATGAGCCAACACAGTCAGTTTCCCTTAAACAACTGCCTACATACACTATTTGACAAAGAGTTACGTGAACTTAACTTACCTTCGAGTGTGAGCAGCATGGTTTTTGAAAACAGAAAATTAGCATTATAGGACACAGCACATACATAATTGCTCACCAAGTCCCACAAGCAGGATGCCCAACAGCCACAGCAGATGTTACTCCCGGTCAAGGATGTTGGCCCAATGGTATGCCAAAAGCTGCTGGGTGTGCCAAATTTCAGTTCACCTCCACACACATGGGTGCACCCTCCCCCACAGCAGCTAACACTCCTGCATGTTGTACTCACTCTCAGACCTTCTACCTGCTGTCAACATTGAGTGGAGCAGGGTACTGCACAAAAAAAACTAGTGCGTCCACGCCCAACACAGAATAAATGGCACAGGACTGCACCCCTTAGCAGCACCGACAACTGCATGGTGGCACAGGTAGCACCTGAACTGGCTCCCCCATGCCCACGTCTCACCATTTTAAACGCCTCAAACATATCCTTTGCTAGGCCAGTCTTTAATCCCAAGTGATGAATGGACTTGTTCCGCAAAGTAGTCCAAGATTCTTTATCAGAATCATTTATCGGTGGAACGTTTGCCAGAACGATAGTGTAGGGGGCTGAGGAAGGTGGCAAGTTTAAGGTAATGGGTTCTGTTAGACCTGGCACCTTGGCGTGAGTCTCCCTTCCACTTTTTGCTGATGTGCCTCACATGTTTTGCTGGTGTTAGCTGCTCAGAGCACTGTGCCACTGCCAATCAGTGCCACAGTGCAAGTGCTCCCTATGAAAAGTGTATACATTGATTGGTTTCCATGATTGGCTCATTTGGTTTACTGTCAGTCCCCAGTAAAGTGCCCCAGGAGTGCCAGGGCTTGTAAATACAAATGCTGCTGGTGGGCCTGCAGCACTGGTTGTGCCACCCACAGAAGCGGCCTAGTAAAATGTGTTTAAGGTCTGCCATTGCAGAACCTGCGTGCAGTCTGGTACTGTCATGCTGGCTGCGTAAGTGCACCTACTTGCCAGTCCCTAAACCTTCCCTTAACTTAAATGCGCATTAGTTAATGATATCCTCGCTTTATTATCTTTATCTGCGCCTCCTACTCCCTCCCTTCCATCATGTTTATTATGCCTGACAGAATACCTTCTCTGGCACTTTTTGCTAGGTTACTAAGGCTGCAGGCTCCCTGCCTCTGAATACAAGAAGGCTGTCTAAATATCATTTCGTCACCCTCATTTGGTGGCCTAGGTACTAGTTCAGTTAGTTTATTTAATATGTTCATAATTGAAACTTGCCCAGCTTCTAGCTGAGCTAATCTTTCCTAATGTACTAAAAGGGACTTAAAATCAGAAGGGCGATTATTATTTTGGGCTTTAGTATTGGTTTTTACCTGGGTTGCCCGTTTTCTTCCTCTGTTTGCCCCCATATTGGGTTTGCTTTGTGCTATTGTTACAACTGGTGCCTTATTTGTTAATATCTCAGAAGTTACATGTATCACATGGGGTAGGCTAATAAGTGGGGCTTTCTTTTCCTTTATGCAAGTTCTCTTTGGTGAGGGTAGTATGGCAACATCTTGATCGTCAGATGAAATCTCAGCCCCTCCTCTAAGAATGCAGCCGTTATAGGGCTCATTTGAAGTATTACTAGTATTCTGTTTTCCCGGGGACTTTGTCCCTTGATTGCTAGCATTCTTACTCAAGTCCCCTGTAATCAATGCTTCTTTGTATTTGATCAAGGAGTCATCAACACTAGATATTTGTTTATCAATTGCCCCCACTGCACCGTCAGATAGTTCATTAGTGACATGTTATTTAGTTTTATCTTGTCTGACAGTGGTACTATATTAGATTTGTTTAACTTTCTTTTGCCCATCAGTGATGAAGTGATCCTTTCTCGTGCGCAGGTAGGAGCGCCATGTCAAGAGCCAAAGTCAATGCCAAGTATCAGAAATAGTCTTTTATCAATGCTAATATCCTTACTTGAAGATGTCCCAGAGTCCTAGTAACAAGGAGCCAAGAAATGGGGCCCAGCCCAGCCTCTTACGGGCTATGACGGGCGGGGATGGGCCCGCCCTTGGCCCAGGCTTCGCCCAGGCGAGGCCGCACGCATCCCGTGCCACAGGGGCTCCGAGCTGCTTTTGAAGGCTGACGGCAATCCTCTCGCGTCGCTTCCCACGAGACCGCACTGCCTCCTGGGGGATATAGTGCCCCGGCAGTCTGCGGTCCCCGAAAGCAGCGAGTTCAATGGAGAAATGGTGCAGTGAGTCCCCTAGTGCGGCAACAGCAGAGTAACCAGGTGAGGATTTGGGCAACAACAAAGGAAAGGCAGCAAGGGCGTCATTGGGTACTAATGTGCTACTCTCCAAAGTCTGTAGTTGGGCAGCTGCAATGTAATTCTAATGGTCCTGCTGAGAGGGAAGGGGCGGACGTTATTGGCACTGACATCACAGAAGATGAATGGGTACATCTTTGTGGATCGATATTTAAGAGCACTACGTCTGAGTTATACCCCCAGTTGGGAGGAAGTTAAGAAACCCTGCCCCCGTTCACGTTGTGTGAGGTTGAGAAAGGTATCTCAGCCCTGACTTCCAACAATGCCCCAGGTCCGGATGGTATGCCCCCAGACCTTTTTAAATCAAATCAGTCCCTCTGGACACCTGTCCTCACGGCTGTGCTTAACGCGGCGGTGGTGGCAGGTTGTCCAGAGTCATGGGGTACCTCCACAATCATCCCAGTCTTCAAGAAGGGAGATCACAATAGCACTAGTTGTTACAGACCGATCTCCCTTATTGATTCTGTGGTCAAGGTCGTGGGCGGAGTGGTGCTGAATAGATTGTTTTCCTGGGCAGAAGAAAATAGGGTAATCCCTGATATCCAATACGGGTTTCGTCCCGGGCATTCTACTTTGGCACAATGCCTTAACCTGTATATGATTCTCGGGAAGTATACCGTCGCCCGTAAGGGAGCCATCTACATGGCATTCATGGATCTTTCCTCCGCATTCGACTGTGTCAATCGGGGGAAATTGTGGCAGTCCATGGGCGCCATGGGGGTGGATGCCACTCTGGTTAACTTCCTGAAGGATCTACACTGGGATACCAGGGCGAATATCAGATTCTCCCAGGACCTTGGAGTATCAAGGGACTTCATTGTTGATTGGGGAGTAAGGCAAGGATGTATCTTAGCCCCTTTTCTTTTTAACTTGTACATTAACGAGCTGGATAAGACTCTGACCAAAACTGGGGTGGATTTCCCATACGTAGGGCGTAGGGGCCTCCCGGTCCTACTTTACGTGGATGATGCGGTCCTCCTGGCCAGAACCGCAAGAGGTCTGCAGTCTTTCTTTAATGCCTTTTGTAGTTTTATGGCTGACCGTGATCTAGCCATAAACACACAAAATCCTACATACTTCAGGTTGGGGTTTGTCCAAAGCACAACTATCCTTTCATGGTGAATAATGAAAAAGTGCCCATAACCACAACTTGAGTGTCCTATTCGATGACCATCTAAATTGGGGCGCCCTAGTTGAGAGGAAAAGAGGAGAGATTTTAAGGGCGAATGCCGCTATCTTCGGCTTTGCAACTAAAATGGGCAAGTGCCCAATTGCCGCAATGCTGAAGTTATACCAGGCGAAAAGTGTTTCAGATGGCAGTTATGGCAGCGAGCTATAGGGATAGGTGGCACCCAAGGGCATCGAGGAACAGCTTTCTAAAACAGCTATTGGGAGTACCCAAAGCGACTTCAAACCTAATAACTCATGAAGAAACCGGGCTCCCATTTATTGGTGATACTTTAGCTATGTGGCCTCTGCTCTTGTGGCTTAAGTGCTGGTTTAATAAAGATATTTCCCTTAATCACCAGTTGCTTAAAGAAGCTTTGTCCTGGTATAATATGCTTAACATCCCCTGGTTAAAATACTTGAAAACCTGTTTTAAAGATTTGGGGGCGACCTGACCTTTTTTTTAAGTCCTGATACGATTACCGCTGGGGATGTGGTTTATGTAAAAAATACTTTTTCTCTATTGCAAAAACTAAACAGAGATGGGGCAGACCTGGCAAAACCCAGCGTACGTAAATTTATGCTGCTTAAAACTGTTCCATCGTTGGAACCATATCTTACGTGGGCCCTCTCTTCACATGAGCGGTTTCTATTAACCAGGTTTAGGTTTGACTACTATCATCTCCTACTTGCTGTTCCAAATGGAAGCCATAGAGGTCAGGTGCTGTCTCCCTGTGGCTGCGATGACTCATCTCCACAGGATTTGACGCACTTTATGTTTTTTTTGTCCCCACTATGATGTTCCCCGGAGGTTCTTTTTAAAGCCCCTTTTCAAAAGGATGAATTTTACTCAGGTTTGCCCAGCTCTCTGCTTCCTACAAATGCTAAAACCAGAAAGCACTTTATTTGTGGTTGGTTTCTTAAAATCAGCACTGAGACTGAGAAAAAGCTTCCCGAATTAACGGTTCTCCATATTGTTGTGGCCATTGTCTTAACTAAAATGTTTATAATAGCGGTTGTATATACTGTATGGGTGCCAGTTTTAACACTTGTTTGTACCAATACCCAAATGAATTATTTATAATTGTTTATGGCTAATGTACATGTTTTACAAATTGCCCATTTTATTGTTGTAATGTTGCTTTTATGGTTTTCTACTTGCAAAACCGAATAAAGGATTTTGAATCAATAATGGTCATGCTCTTCCCAAAATACCCTGCAATTCTACCCTGACTTAAAAGAGGCACATGAATAATATATGTCGCACACGTCTTGTATAACATGCAGATGACAGATATCCTGTCTGCCATAAGTAGACGGTGGGAAAACCAACACACTGCAGTAGAGGGAAAGGAACGGGATATGTAAATTTTATTGGACACGTTCATCACAGAGTACCGCATCCTCAAAACAGGAAATCACAGGTACTTAATCCCAGTTGACTTCCTTGCCTCCCCCTCAAACACAAATTATTTTACAAACACATTTTCTTGGAAGTAAGGAAAGGAAACTTGACTAAGTCTTCTGCAGGATAATTTAGAAGGAACAGGCCGATTTGTGGAGGTTTTGCAATAGAATAGTGGGGTGTCACTGATCATCATGTGCGTCAAGTGTCAAAAGGGAAAAAGTTGAGCAGATGTCAATCCATTATGGAAGTTATTAAATAATTAAATAAACCACTAGGCCCATAACATGTGGCACATGCCAATAATGTACTTTTTAAAATTGATAGGCTGGGACAGAACTTAGGAACAAATAAAGGAGTGAAGTACTAGGAGGTGACTGGGTGGCCACTAGGAGGGAAGAGAAAGGCACCTTGTTTTGCTTCAGTTTGCAATCCATTGAAAATGTTGCACATATTACATTAACTGAAGCAGACGTCTCATAGTAAACACTGCAGTGCCAAATTGAACCATGTTAGGTCATGGCCAATGGGTCACAAAATACCATGGGTATGGAGGTCATGAATAATGATGGGTGGGATCTGCTTTGATTAACAAATAGAGTGGTATACTAGTAATTATCCATAATCAAACAATTTGACTTACCAATGCCTGTCCCTGCTGCCGCAGGAACACCCCCTTAGCCACTTCATCACCTGGCGCACTGGTGCTGACCCCAGCACTGGTGGTAGATGCGGCTGGAAAAAAACATTCACATTTTGGATGGCATAAACCCCTCCCCTCTTCATTTTATTTAACAAAATGCAACCACAATATATGACTAGTTCTGTTTGCAGTATCTTCTCCTATAGCTAAAATATTACGTTGGGCCATTTGTAAGTTGACAATGTTATTCAATTCAATTCAAAACCACTTTATTCGATTTAGTTAAAAATCATAAAAGCATTCTACAATCACATCAAAAAGGGCAATACAAATTTATGAGGAATTACAGAAATCATCAATCAATAATATTTACATATTTATGGTAAAAAGATGATAGGAGGAAACATCGATAATAATGAATTAATATACAATATAAAAATACATCATAAAAAGAGTAAATACTCAATAAAATAAGAATTTTATGATATGAATAACATTTCCATTTCAGTCTTCTATACAAAACCCTAATGTTGCATTTTTAAGTCTTCTCCTCCTGATCCTAACCGCAGCAACAAGATAATTGGCCACGCTAAACATAGCCAAAGCAGAGTCCAATAATTGCAGATACAGGAGGGCAGGTTTTGCCTGATGGAAGGCTTTGTCCTTCAGTAATGGTACCAGGGATTTCTGTCTGGGCGCAGTGTAAAAATTACAAAACAACATAAAGTGCATATTATCTTGCGTAGAGAAATTATCGCAATTACAGACAGGGGCGTCCTCCTCCTTATACCAGCCTTGACTGTCACACAGGACTGTGTAAATCTGATTAAACCGGAGTTTAACCAGAAGCCACCTATGAAAGGGGATATTGACGATGGTAAGATACGATTGTATAGTAAGGCTGGTAATAGTCAGGTAATGGGCTCTGACCGTGGGCTTAAGTAATTGGCGTTCCTCCCTCTCCGCATTTTTCAATGTAATAAAATTGACCTTCACCCAATCTAAATCCGATTTCTTTAGACCCTGAGGGACCCAAAAAATATCAGGACGTCCCAGGTCCAAAGAACACTTTTGTATATATGAGAGCCAAGTAATGTTTTTGTAATTGTCCAGTTTTAAACAGTCCACCAGTATTTTGTGATTCAGACCTAGGTTATTATTGGTCCAGAGCCTTATCCATAGCAAGATGGGGGCCATTAGAAGGATGTCAGATATGTACCCAAGACCAACTTCCTGGTGAACTGAGAACGTGGCTGTAGATTGGGGGAGCCCTAAGGTGGAACGCAGGAACTTATTTTCTTCCCTTTGGACTGGTTCACTATTTACATAGCCCCACAAATCCGAGCCGTACCTGGCTATTGCTACTGATTTCGCCCTGTACAGGTTAAGTAAGGCACCAGTTGGCTTCCCGCCCAGTCTCCTGGAAAAACTTAAAATAGCGTTGGCCGAGCTCCTGACCGCTTTAGTTTTAGCTACAATTGGTGGAGCCCAGCTCCCCTTAGTGTCAAAAATTACACCCAGGTACGTAAAAATTTTGACATTAGTGATCACGTCACCATTGCATTAGAACTGTTTAGAATTATTTCTACCAGCCCCAAAAGCCATGACGTGAGATTTGGAGTTGTTTATCACTAAGTCTAGTGATGACATAAAATCATTAAAAGCATTTAAAAGTTTTTGCAAACCTATGGGAGTCCGGGCTATTAAAGCTGCATCATCCGCGTATAGGAGAACAGGAATACGGGTGTCCCCTGCACGCGGAGTATCCAAGGTAGCAGTTAAAAGAGTCTCCTCAAGTGAATTTATATACAAAGTGAACAGCATGGGAGCAAGGATGCAGCCCTGCCGCACGCCCCTACTGGATTTGAACCAGGCAGTACGATTCCCTTCCTGGTCCATTCTAATTGAGGCTTTTAGGTCCTTATGTAGTTCTGCCAAAAAATATACAAGGGGTGGATCAAGACCCAGCTTTAATAGCATAGTCCACAGCCGGGCTCTATTCACCAAATCAAAAGCCGTGGACAGGTCCATGAAAGCAACAAAAATTGACCCTTTTTTAACAGTTGTGTATTTCGAAATTAACATATGAAGATTTAGGCATTGGTCCTCAGTCCCTCTACCAGCTCGGAACCCATACTGAGCATCTACTAGAATATCATTATCTAGGGACCAGGTGTTAATTCTAGCTAGCAGGACTTTGCCCAAAATCTTCATAGAAGAATCCAATAACGAAATTGGTTGAAAACACTTAGGGTCGGTTCTTTGACCCTTTTTAAAAATGGGTACTATAATAGAACATGCCCACGTTTTTGGCAGACCCCCCTCATACACACAGTTAAAAACATTAGCTAAAATCTCAGCCCACATCTCAGAGTTAAGTTTGTATAGATCTAGGGGTACCCCATCTGGGGACGGGGCTTTATTTACAGCAGAGCCTAGAATTGCCAGCTCTACTTCCGATTTGCTAAAATTTAATTTAGTTGGAGACGATGGGGAATGGGGTATTTTAAACGCCTCGACTATTACATTTGAACCATATATATTGGAAAAATGGTTAATCCAGTCAGCTTCAGAGATATTAATTTCAAGATCCATGTTGTTAGTGTTGGAAAACAAAGGATTATTTATTATGGCCCAAAATTTGGAGCTATGTTTAAGGGTTATAGGATCCATTAAAGAGTCCCATGCTTCATCTTTGATGGCTTTTTTCCGAAGTGTAACTGCCAAAACATATTTTCTTCTTAACTGTGCCACCAAATACCTATCTCTAGGGGATTGTTTAAGAGCTTTCAGCAAAGCTGAATGTGCCTGTGAGCAAGAGCGATCAAACCATCTACACACTGGTGCAGAACCCCTCCCTGGTTTAGCTCTAAGCTCTTTTTCTACTCTAGCACAAATAGCTTCAAAGGCACTCACAACCCCCCCCCTCCTCTCTCCATCCCTACATTTCTCAATTTCGACTGACATATCTTGTACAATAAAACCATGGAAATCCTCTGGACAGACTTTACACCATTTAAGGCGTCTTCCCTGATCTTTGCTCCTTACGTCCCTTGTAGAGGTAGCCCTTGATTCTCCTTTACACAAACCAGAGAGAGCGTCCAGAACCAACAGCACAGGGTTGTGGTCACTAAACCCACTTACAATTGCATTATAAAACAATACATAACGAAGGAGCCCCGGGGACATAAAGAAGTCGATAATCGATTCACTGCCCCTTGCGTTATACGTGACCACACGGTTTATAGGATCTGAAAACCCTGGTTCATATAAGTCATTTGAAGATAACAGGTTTTCCATTGCCACACCCTTAGGGCTATGTTCAAAGTGTGGCTGCGAAGTATAATCAGGACCGGTATAATCAATGATCTGACAATGGGACTCACACAGATGAACATTAAAATCACCCATCATTATAAACTGAACAAAAGTGGTTTGTTTTGACATATATTTAGTTAAAAAGGCCGATAAACCATCTAAAACAAAATTTGGGGGTCCCCCCTGCATAGAATTGTAACAATTTATTAATACAATCTTATTCTTGTCTGCCAAGCGGATTTCCACCAGCTGAAAATAGTGCGACGAACTGGGGATTTCTCTGACATTCCCTGCAATTTTAACTGAAACAAGGAATAGCAGACCCCCTCTATCCCTTCCCGATGTGGAGCTCTGGGCATCAACAAAGAAGGAAGTGAATCCATCTACCCAAAAGCCTTTGTCTTTCGTCCAAGTTTCTTGTAAGGCAACTATATCATGGTTCTTCACTAATTGTAGCCAAATCTGATCATCCTGTTTTGCCCGTAGGCCCGCAATATTCCATGATAATAACCGAATGGGCCCTCCACCTAGTTGTAATGGGTCATTAATAACAGTTTCAACCCTGACATCAGATGGGGCAACCTCAGCATTGCCTAGGGATAGGCGAGTCAGGTTCTCGTGTTCAGGTTCTAGTCATTCAATGTCTATTCTGTCAGCTAGGGCCGTAAACATGTTAGACAATGGTAACTCGTTAGAGGATGTGTTCCTTACAGCATTTACTACCCCATTGCCCTTGGTTGGCTTAGTCATCCAGACATTAATTGGCATAGGTGAGATAAGTTTGTCTTCTGCCCAGGTATTATCAGTAAACTGTGACTTGTTGTTCTCCACAGCACCTGGTCTATAAAGTCGAGGATAAAAAAAGCCAAGGGGCATCGCCCGAACCCCTTTACTTACAGGATCCAGAGGGGAGTCATCCCAGAAAAGTCGACTAGCGACATTCCTGGATTTAAAATTAACAATGACACAATCTCCAGATACCTCTTTCTTGCTTCTGCCCACCCAATTCACCCGTCTACTTGTTACAATATTATCAGCAATATTACTTTCTCCCGTGCAGTTTGCATTACACCATTTCTTAACGTGCCTGAGAAGGGTTTCATGTTGTTCCACCACCCCGTCTTCAAGTTTGGGCACGTTAACCAAAATTGCAACAAAGGGTGTTGGGTCCGGAGGTAGATTTATTGGGGTACCCTTTTTTCCACAGCCCCCAGCTGGCCTCGAGGCCTTGTGGAGATACTTGCACTATGGGTGTTCTCTGTTATGGGAATATATATCCCATTATCCACCTTCCCTTTTTGTGGGACGGGGTTAACAATGGGCAAAAGAGGGGTAACAAGAGGGGTAACAAGCGGCCTAATTGTGAGTGGGTCCCCAACTTTAGGGGCAGACACCTGCACAACTGTAGGGCATGGTGCCAAAGGCATAAAAGAAGGAGGGGCCCGAATGTTAAGAGCATCATTGATGCGATCACATTTTGCCATAAGGTTCTTGACACAGTCCTTCAAGGTTTCAGTAATGTCCGAGGCAATCTGAATTAAAGCAGTCTCCAGTCTTTCTGAGAACAGTTTTTCCAGTAAGGTCATAATGCCCTCCTCCGTTGCAAAAGTTGGCTGGGGAGAGCCAGCCGTACTTAAAGCAGACCTTCCAGCATCCCCGGGGTTCAAAGGAAAGTTAGGTATCACGGTTTCAGGTATAGCCGGACAAGGGAGAACTGTGGCGGATTGTGACAAAGTAGGTCTACAGGCCTCAATGATAACCCGAGGCTCCAACGGAATACAGTTTATAGCAGAGGAATTGGATGTATCAACAATCCCAGGGCTAGGAGCAAGGCCTAGTTCACGCTCGGACTCAGCGATCTGCGATGATAATTCCCCCACCTTTGTTGTTAAATAAGTGATTATACTGGTAGTGTACTTAGGCACCTTCGCTTTAGCTTCATCTGCCGATGATGTAACCAATTTGCGCTTACCCATGATGAATGATGTTAGGGACGTGGCCCGTCCCGTCCCTGGTCGTCCTTGGACGGCCTTAGACGGCCCGCCCTCTGCCCGGGCTCCGCCCGGCGCCGCCCGCGCGCGTCCGCGAGGCGGAGGGAAGGGCGCTCTCAAGTACGCCTCCGGCGGAAGTCCCTGGTGGCAGGCGGCATCCCCGCAGCTCCGGGGACGCTGGGAAATGTAGTCCAATCCCCTCCCGGCCCCTCTCGGCGTCCGCGAGTGGTCAGCGGCGGCGGGGGCAGCAGGGAAGGCAAGGGAGGCTGTAGTCCCGGCTGGAGTCCTGGCAGCACAGCGGTAAGCCCCGTAGGCAACAGCAGAGGTCCCCGCTTAGCCGGGGGAAGGGCGCTCTCAAGTACGCCTCCGGCGGAAGTCCCTGGTGGCAGGCGGCGTCCCCGCAGCTCCGGGGACGCTGGGAAATGTAGTCCAATCCTCTCCCGGCCCCTCTCGGCGGCCGCGAGTGGTCAGCGGCGGCGGGGGCAGCAGGGAAGGCAAGGGAGGCTGTAGTCCCGGCTGGAGTCCTGGCAGCACAGCGGTAAGCCCCATAGGCAACAGCAGACAATGACAATGTTAGAAAAGCAAGGTAGTCAAGCCAACCAAAACCTTTTTGTAAAGAAGGAGCAGAGATATGATAATTACTGTGAGTCGTTTGAAGCGCAATGAAGGGGTAGAAAAAATGTGTCAATGAAGAACATAGGGCTTTGGTTGGCATATACAATGAGACCATCCTAACACTGTTGTAGACTAATCTAGGACACTATTTAGATATTCCCAATGTATGCCCTTATGGGGTTATATCGAATCATATCCTTATAAAGGAATGAGAATCATACCCATATTAAGCCATAGCCAATGCAGTCCAAATACGGCAAGGCTACTCCCATAGACTCCTAGAAAGCACAACGCGTTCTTAAACAAACCAAGCCTCCAGCATCCCGGGAATGCCCCCCTGCTTCTGTATTGATTTCTCCTAGAACTCCTGTAGTCCTGAAAGAACTGCGAGTATTTAGTGACGTCTTATGTCCAACCTTACGTCAAACTCGGCACCTTCCAGGTATAAATATACCAACATCTGCTCTAGCAAAACACACAGTGGTTTGGAGCAGATTGGCTATCTACTTGCCCAAAGCCCTGCTGTAGCGAGTGCCGAAGGAAGCCGACACTCCCATTGACGCACTGAGAGAGACACTGTCTTTTCTCCGGCCAAGAAATCCAGCTCCAGTGTTTCCCTGTCACCCTTGCGGGTTGCTGGGAGATCGAGTCTTGAGAGAGAGATACAAGACCTCCTTCATTCTATAACCAAGGTACGGAGCTGATTAGACCCTTAGAGAATTCTTGATTTAGATTCTTGGCAGAAACTATCCTAACTCAAACTACATCTCACTTACTCCTTCCCATGTACTAGGCTAAGGTTAGGTACACCGGGGTAGGCGTATCTTAGAAGCACCAGTTGAGTATGTTTAGTCATTATTTTATCATTGTATGTATTTTATCCATTTTAAATACCGTATGTGTAAGAACTGGGACCACCAGTTCTCCGTGGGGTAGCTTGGCTCGAGCAGGAAGGCAGCCAGGGGCTTACGTGTAAAGCAGCCACTTAACACACACATCCAGTGAGACACGAAGTGGGACGCAATAATGGGGACCACACCAGTAGTTGTGTTTGAAAATCAAGATCTTTTATATAGGCTTTAGATCAGAGCAGATAAAGCATAAGCAAATCATTAGCATTGCCTTAAAGTATCCCACCAAGACATCTCATGAATACCATTCAAAATGGATTTCCTGTAAAAGGGTAACCATTACATTAAGTACTCTCAGTATAGCAGAAAACTCCAATGAACACAGCCTGTCGCGTTAAACTATTCAGCAGGCTAGAAGGCAGTTTCATAAACCATGGGTTAACCTGTAGGAGCAATCATAAACATTTCCTCTTGTAAATACCACCAGTCTTGCGACCAAAATCAGATCATCAGAATAACATGAGAATGAATAAATAAGTATCACAATCCGGCCCCATCAGGAACTGTAGAAGCCCGCCCCTGCAAGAAATTCAGTACCGTGAAAAGGATCACCCTTATATTAGCAGGCTTGTAAATAGGGCGTCAACATAAACATTTTACACTGGAAACTGGCAGGTACAACGATATGTGGGGGGAAGTGGCTATCCCCAAACCTCCTGATTCTCGAGGCACATTAACAGGGGGGCCAACGGGGCCCAGTCTCAGTTCACCCCGGGGAAGGGGCGACCTCGGGCCTCACCCGGCCTACCGCCCTCCTCCCCGGGGGTTACCTGGTGCTCTTCGGCCTGATCAGGGCCCTTGCGTTGCGGGGGCTGCTTCGGGGCACCAGCGCCAGGGCCAAGGCAAGGCCGATATGCGGGGCAGTAAGGAGGGGGCACTCAAGCTCCATGGCATGGTTGATTGGCCGTCTCGGGGCCTGCCGGCAAAGTTCTGAGGCCGGTGGTCGCTGAGGATCGTAGCCGGGGCGGCTCCAGCCAACCGAGTAGCCCGCCTCGAGGGCGTGCCTGCCTGGACCAATGGCAGCGCGTTGCCCGGGGGCAGGGCGGAGGAGCTCCTTGGTCACGTGACTGGGGAACAGCTTGGCTTCGGGCCTACCGCGGCCCAGCGTGTGAAGATTGGCGGCCCTCTCCTCATATACGGGGCCGCCGAGGTGAATAAATGATGCTGGCGCAGGTCTCCACTCGCTGACAGGGCAGCCTTGTCTCAGGAGCGTCGCGGGGGTGACGCGAGTGCCGTGATGGTTGTCAGGCCTCTTCGGGTGCCTCAGACGGCACAGCAGCCCCGGCTGCGGCGGTGAGTGGGGGTATTTACAGCGCCTCGTGGCGACGATGTCAGGCACCGCAGCGCTACTCGTAGGGGTAAACCAGACGGCTCAGGAGAGCGCTTGGTGCTGGGCAACCCAGCGCTTGGGGGCAATTGCAGGCAGGATGAGTTCTGAGGTGAAAAGCGCCTCAAGGTCACAGCGCTTCACTTGGGTCTATATCGCTTGGACCACGGGAGTCCAGTTAGCTCAGGGCAAGCATTGCAGGCAGGATGGGTAGCAAAGCAGTTCATCAAGGGGGGGACCAGTGGGGCAAGGTGGGCCCACTGCAGGCAGGGGGTGCGCCGGGCAGCACGGTCCAGTACCTAATCGATCCCCCAGCAGTCTCTGGTCACAGAAAAGTAGACTTCTTGGCACTTAAATGGTTCTGTGCCCTTGAAAGTTGGTTTCTTGAAGTTGCAGAGGGGGGGGGGGGGGGGGTTGAGTTGAAGGCTTGATGAGATTTCCTCAGTCACTACAGATGGACCCTGGGGTTCCCTACCACTGGGCCAGATCAGGGGGCTAGTTTAGGACACCTCACCCAGCTTAAGAGGCAGCACCTAAATCCTGTCACTCCCAGTAACATAGGTTCCTAACTAGGCCCTCCCGCCTAAAACTCCTGCGTGGGTTCCCAAGGTCAGTGATGCCCCAACTGACTAGAAAAAGTTCCCTCCCTTGCTTAAGTATGCCCAGGTCAGGTGACCACTCTCTAAGGCGGCAAAAATCAGGTCCGCCTTTCTTCTGGAAGGTTCCAGGAGCTTCCCCACTCTACCTATGGACAGGGGAGGGGTGGCTGGCATTGCAACATTGTATGGGGATCCAGCCTGCTCCTGGCAGCTAGGGTGCTACACTAAAAAGACCATGCTGCAGTAGCAGGGGCCAGTGGCAGCCATGTTTGAAGTAGAGAGCACCTGCACCCTAACATGGATTAGCCATGAAAAGGTGCCCGAAGACCTAATGGCCAACAAAAAGAAGGTGGGAAAAATGAGGCAAGGGCAAAAAAACACAGGGAAAGACCACCCTAGGGCTGACAGGTCTAACAGTATGGCTTAGAAACCATACCATGCTTTTACAGTACTATATTACAGTACTCCTTTTACTATACACACTTTACTTTATCACAAGTATTGTGATTGTAGCAATTCACTTCTCTTGCATGAGAAAGAAGACTGTTCAATAAATAACCTCTTTTATTGAAAACGCCTGTCTCTCTGTTTATCTGCACTTCTGGTGAAACTAAGCATGCACGATTGACTGAGTAAAATAGCTATCAATTGTTTCCGCTACTCTGGAGATATACTCCTTGTTCTAGGGGAGCAAAGTTGTCATGTTTATGCGGTTGTCAGGAACTAATCCCTTCTTGGTACTCGAGAAAGTTTCTAGTGACCTCTGAGCTTGCTGGCATTTATAATTAAGTCTATCATATTCAATAGAGACCTAGTCGACCTAAGTCCTACGTCTAAACTATTGTTTATGTTATTCCAATGCGCGGAGCCTATTGGGAATATAGGAGCTACTCTACATGGCGCCCAACGTTTGGTAAGGCGATAAGTTAATGCTAGATACTAGAGTAACTCAGTTGTGCTTTTCACACAGACCCCTTTTCCTGTAAAAACTCCAATAAACGTCTGGAGTGGGTGAAAGGGTAATATCCACAAAAATTTAGTATAGAAAAATGCTATGTATTAGTTTTTGGTTTAGTCAACGTTGAAGGATTCAGTGTTCCAAAATATTGTGCACCTAATCTTTGTTTCCTTGAAACTTGTTCTGCAAACACTCAGTCATGAATATGACGGAAAGTGACGATGAAAGGGAGAAAGCTAGAATAGCAGCTCAAGCAGTCTTGGATGACACAAGTCTCCAGCAAAATGACCCGGATGCAATACTCATCCCGGTAAATGTAAGGAAAATTATAACTTACAAAATGATCAATAATGGAGTATCATCAAGAGGTGGTACAGTCATATTTGTGGTAGAGGCACATGAATATCGGCAGACAGAGGTATTCTATTCATGGATAAACTTTCCAGCAGCAAATGCTGTGAGACACGAGTTCCACTACTATAAAACAGAGGAACCTCCAGCGGAATATGTTCCTTTCGTGGACGTTGAAATTCAACTAACTTACCAAGAGCATCAGCTCTGGTTTAATGGCGCCCTAAAAACATCGAAATCACATTATCAGGCTCCGTCCACTAGGTAGACCAGGAGCCACATACTGACATTGAAGAAATGTCAGACGGAGAACTTTTAGTTCAGCTAAAACAATTAATTAAAATACATAGACAATTGGTCCAATATGTCATGCGGACTTTAACAGTCCAACCAGCAATAAAAATTCCACAGCACACCCCTCACCAGGGGAACACAAATAAAATTACACCACAGACTATATACAATCAGTCATTGGCAAATTACCCGCAAAACAGGAACAAATTCCGTTCTGGTTAGCTCAGAAAATTACTCAAATAGAGGCTGTATTTCCTGGTAGTACACCTAATGAAGAACACAGAATTCTGACAATCTGTCTACCAATGGGGATCGCACCACATGTGGAGGACTGTGACACTTGGGGAACAGTCTTTGCTTCAATATACACAAAAACACATGGTGTTCTGTCTATGGAGGTTATACCAGACGTACTAAGACGGATTCAAAATGAATACGGGCCAGAACCTGCTTTAAATCTAGGTATGAAATTACTGAAAGATTTTAAGCAAGTCTCGGCTATACTACTAGCCAACATAAAAGGAGAAGCCGCATTAATGGCGATCCGCCAAAAATTAAAAGAAACAAATATAGCAGAACAACCTTTTGAACTTGCCAGAATAATTGAAAAATCCTATGAAGAATTAGGTAGAGATAGTTTGGGGGGGAAACCACTAAAACCACAACTAACTGAAAATCCTCAAAAAATCTTTATTAAGAATAATCTCATTACTCCAAAAAAGAAGTGGGGGGGGGGGGGCGGAGCTAGCCGGCGTTCATGGTGGACGCATAAGCGCGAAGCTCCGCGCTAGCGCCGCTGAAAACTTGCTCATTATCCTGACATAGCGGCTACATTGGTGAAATTCCGGTGGGTGCTGTCGCCCCTACCCCCCCGCGGACCTCCGACGCGACTTTGGGAGGATTCCGACCGAGGGCTCCCCTGGCGACGCCACCGTCCGGAGAGTGGCGGACCAGGCCAAGATCCCCGAGCTCTCCTGGGACGCGAGGCCGGGCTGCGTCACCCGACGTGCGGCCCCTGGCTGAAGACGCCTCGCGCACTGCGCGTACTGGGACCGGCTGCAGCCACAACCCCCACTGTGCTCCGGGCCCGCACGGCGGCACTTGCCACAGTGACTTCGCGCCCTGGAGGACTTGGGGTACTAGAGAGAACCCCGTCGGCGCTGCGATCCTGCCGAGTGGACCCACGTGGCGCCGGTGGAGACCTGCTCTGCCGAGGGCGCCATTGCCGCCTGCCGGACCGACTGAACTTGCGGCCTGACCACCCGGAGAGAGCCCTGATGAGAAACGGGCAAGGTTGGAGATAGAGCACCCCCTGCACGGACCTTGCATCCCTAAGCTGGTTGGGGGCATACAGACACCGAGGCGCCCAGCGGGGCCGTGACACCGACGGACCTAGCCCTGTGGCGGTGCTGGCCAGGCAGACCCACACGCTACAGAAAACGGGCCTACCCCACTGGGGGAACACCAGCACTATAAGGACTGAGGGCGCAGGCCTCCCCATCAGCTGCGGTGATGGTCAAGGGCGACAGGACCCAACCTAAACTATCGTTTGACCAGAGGAGGCAGAAGGTGCCGGACCCCCCGGCGGACCAGCCCCCGGGAGCAGCTGCTGATCCGAGCTCCGCGCTGTGTGCGGAAATTAAAGGCATGCTCAACACGATGGAGAAGGGCCTGCAGGAGGGCATGGCCGCCATTGGCACCAAGATAGACGCCCTGGCATACCGGATGGATCGAATGACGGAGAGGGTGGATAAACACGCAGAGAGGCTGGACATGGCGGAGCGCAGGCTGACGGAGGCGGAGGAGGCGCAAACGACATGGGACGCTGACCGCAAGCAGTTTGGAAGGCTGCTCCAGGTGATACAGGAAAAGTCCGAAGACTTGGAGGCCCGCTCCAGGCGCTCCAACATCCGCGTCACGGGTGTGGCGGAGTCGACCCAAACGGGGAAAATGGAACTGTTCGTTGAGAAGCTACTTAAGACATTGCTGGGGGACGATACCTTCTCCCCCATGTTCATTGTGGAACGAGCTCACCGCACCCTGGGGCCGAGGCCTCCGCCGGGTGCGAACCCTAGGCCGATAATAGCAAAACTCCTCAACTACAGGGACAGGGATGCCGCCCTCCGCGCAGCCAGGGAAAAGGGAGAGTTGCAATACGAGGGGATGAACATTTCGTTATACCCTGATTTCACGTCCAAGGTACAGGAGGAGCGTCGGCGATTTGTCCCCTACAAGCAGCAACTCAGGGACCTGGGCTTGGACTACGCCATGTTGTACCCGGCGCGGCTGCGCATCAACAGGCAGGGCCACTCGCATTTTTTCACAGACCCCAAGGAGCTGCAGAAATCCCTGAAGCAATGGGTCAGGGAGCAACGGGAGGACAGGTCGGCGACTGCGGAGGAGCGCGCTGGCAACGACGACATGGAGGAGCAGGACTAGTGTGAAAAGGGGGAGTAGCGGTTTCCTCTAAGGGCCCGGCTGCACCAGCCTCTGCGGCAATCCTTGAAGACTGGACCGAGGTGGGCCCACTCGGGGCGCACCACTGCTGTGCTTCTGGACATGAGGCTGCGGGTGAGATCTGCTCAAGCGACGTGGGTCCGGGTGGAGGGCGGCAATTGCCTTGACACTGCTTGGTCCGTCCTGGGGTGGTGTTGCTGGGGCCCTGACACATGGGGACACTGCTGCGAGCCAAGGGGGGGGGGGGGACGCCCGATAAGGCGGGTGCGATACTGCTATCATGACTCACAGCCGCGCTTGCAATTGGGGGCGCTAGCGTGGGGGCAGCCTATTGAAACTGTGAAGGAGAGGCGACCGGACTGAGGTCGAATCGGACATTGAGAGTGCTACCTCTGCCCTTGCGCTTACAGCATTTGCGGCTCTTCTAGAGACTGCTCGGGGAAGTTTGATGACGGGTGGGGGGGTGGATGTAGGGGTTTCGGTCACACCAGGTTGGGGTTGGTTGACTGTGGGCGGTGGGGGGTCACGGGGGTTTTGGATTCAGGGTTGTTTGGGAGGTTTGGGGGAAGGTCCGTTATGTGCTCTAACAAGTTAAGTGCTCCGAGATGGGTGAGCGGCTGCCACTACTGGAGGGAGGGGGCCCTTGCCATCACGCTACAAACAATGTCCCCTTACGATGCTCATGGCTGACACGACCCGAGCAGCCCCACTACGGGGTTCAGAGTCCCTCCGGGCTCTCACCTGGAATGTGAGGGGGTTGAATGATCACCGGAAACTCCGCAAGGTGCTACACTACCTACAGAGGCACCACATAGACCTAGCACTGCTGCAGGAAACACATCTCCCCAACACCAGCAAGATGCTAACTCACAGGGGGCTCCAGGGCCATTCTACGTATGCAGGATTCACCACACACGCTAGAGGGGTCCTCACCTGGGTTAACCCGAAGTCTACGCTAACACTCGCCTTGGTGAAGGCGGACCCGGAGGGGAGGTTTGTATTGAGCAAGTGCACAGGCAAGGGACACGACTTCTTGATCATGAATGTTTATGGCCCCAACTATGACTCCCCTGACTTCTATGCGGCGGTAGCGGCACATTGTAATGAATGGTCCGCTGGGAATATGGTCTGGGGCGGGGACTTCAATTTCACCTTTTGCCCAGAACTAGATAGGTCTGCGGGCCCTGCCAGGCGCCCTGCGGCGGCGGCGCAGCACATGCAGGTAGAAATGCTGAGGCTGGGTCTGGTGGATGTATGGAGAGAGAGACATAGCGCCAAGGGGGGGTACACACACTACTCGGCGTACCACAACATTCATACCAGGATTGACTACTGGCTGGCATCACACTCCCTGTTTTCCATGATCAAGGGCTGCAGTGTCCTCCCCCGCACTCTGTCGGACCACTCCCCGGTGCTGTTAGAGTGGCACACTCCCCAGCAGAGGATCCCGCCGTTCACGTGGCGTTTTCCACCTTACTCACTGCTGGACGAGGCCTTCAGGGCTGACCTGGGAGAGGATATAGACAATTTCTTTACCACCAATCTGGGCTCAGTGGACAGCTTCGGGACAATCTGGGAGACTTTCAAGGTGTATGTGCGGGGGATGGTCATAGCGAAACACTCGGGGGTCCTCAAGGCGATCAGAAACAGGCTGAAATTATTGGAGGGGCGCATAGCAGACTATGAACGCCGACAACTCCTTGACCCGGGGTTGCTCGGGGACGACACCCTGCAGGAACTTTTGAAAGAGTTTCACGAGGAAGCGGACAGGGAGGTACGACATTTAGGAAAGTATGCGACGGCGCGCACATATGGGGAGGGTGACCGCCCGGGTGCACTGCTTGCCAGGATTATGAAAGGCACTAGGCGCAAGCAGACAGTTGCGGAACTGCGCACCAAAGGTGGGGAGGTACTCACGGAGGAGGCACACATATTGGCGGAATTCAGGAGCTTCTATGAGGAGCTCTACACCACTAAAATTTCGGGGGTGGAGGATCAAATTGACAATTACCTTGACTACATCAAGATGCCGTTCCTGGAGAATTGGCAGAGGGAATTCCTGATGTCCCCCATCCACTGCGATGAGATATCCGATGCGTTAGCCACCATGAGAGCGGACAGTGCCCCTGGGATAGACGGCCTGACGGTAGCCTTTTATAAGGCGTACAAAGATAAGCTGCTCCCCCACCTCTCCACCCTCTTTGACGAGATTTGCGAAAACGGTGCTATGCCCCCATCCATGCGGGAGGCGCTCATTGTCACTATACTTAAACCTGGCAAGCCCGGCGACCTGCCAGGCTCGTACCGCCCCTTGTCCCTACTCAATGTGGACGCCAAACTCTACGCAAAAGTGCTGGCGACCAGGCTGGCCCTGGTGGCGCCCGAGTTGGTGGCCCCAGAGCAGGCTGGGTTCATACCGGCTAGGAACCTCACTTACAATATCCGCACAGTAGTGGGAGCCATGCAACACACCAGGCATGATACCAAAGCCATCGCGGTCTTCCTAGACATGGAGAAGGCCTTCGACTCTGTGGAGTGGCCCTTTATGCGCAAAGTACTGCAGAAGCTGGGACTGGGAGGGGTCTTCCTCCAACTGCTGGGCGCCCTCTATTATCAGCCCACGGCCAGAGTCAGATTGGGGAGCGCAGTCTCGGAATTGATCTCCATCAGCAGAGGTACGAGACAGGGGTGTCCCCTTTCCCCGCTACTCTACGCCCTAGTGGCGGAGCCACTGGCGTGTGCAATTCGGGAGTACCACTCGTATGAAGCCATTAACTACCCCACCTACAAGATAGGCATTTCCACCTATGCGGACGACACCCTCCTTTATGTCAGGGACCCGGTCAATAATATAGCCCCAGTGTTGAGGGAGGTTGTGAGGTTTGGCGCGCTGTCCGGGTTGAAGGTTAACTGGGCGAAGTCAGTCGCCTTCCCACTGACCCCAATCACTGTCCCCTTCGAGATGGACTACCCGCTCCAATGGTCCACTGAGCCGATAAGATATCTGGGCATTATGCTCCACACGGACCCGGACGTCATGCTGAAGGAGAACTACGGAGTTGCCTACAGCAAACTCGAGGATGACGTCGAGCGCTGGTCTAAGCTCCCGCTGTCACTGATGGGACGCATTGCATTGATGAAAATGGTCATTCTCCCGAGGTTCCTATTCCTCTTCAATAATCTCCCGATTGTTCTCTCGAAAGCCTTCTTCGCAACTCTAAACAAACTCCTGGTGAGACTGGCGTGGGCGGGGAAACAACCTAGGGTGCAATGGAAGGTACTACAACTACCGTACGAGCAGGGGGGACTAGCGGCCCCGGACCTGGAGCGCTACTACAGGATCGCGCAGGCCTCCCACCTCCACACTTGGATTCATGGCAAACAAGACATTCCGCACGTGATCCTGGAACGGCTGTTCGCGGACCCTACCCCACTTCCTGCTACCATTTGCGGCCCCAAGGACCGTAGGGTTGGCGTTCTGGACTCTCTGTCGTCCACCAACCACGCATGGCACTCCATAGTGCAACGGCAAAACAAGGAGCTGATGTACGCTCCCAACATGCCTATACAATGGGCGCTCTGGCTGCCGACCCTGGCGGAACCGGGTGTCCATAGGGCCCTTCGCGAACTAGGTGCGCACACACTGGGAGACCTATTTATCAATGGCAAGGCGAAGACGTGGGCGCAGATGTCGCATCGGGTGGAGGGCATAACACTGCTCCAACGCTTTCAGTTCCATCGAGTTCGGAGTGCACTCTTGCAACTGCTGGGCCCGGACATGGAGGAACCCCCTGCGGTCCCGGAACTGGTGTGTATTATAGACAGCGAATCCCCGAAGAAGCTGATCACTAGGCTGTACAAGATAGGCCACGAACACACGGCCCTGCTCTACACTAGGGCGCGTTTGGCCTGGCAGACAGACCTAAACACCCACGTTGATGACGACATGTGGGCATACTGCTCTGCAGCTACTAGGCGCATTTCCCTAAACGGGAGGCACCGATTGGTCCACTTTAAATTCTTGCAAAGGGTCTATCACACGCCGGAACGGCTCCACAGGTACGGTCTCCGCGACTCCCCACACTGCGAGAGGTGCCGGGCACAAGTTGCGGACTTCCTGCACCTAGCCTGGAACTGCCCGGGGATCCAGAGATTCTGGGCAGGCGTATTTGCTGAAATGAGCGCCATTGTGGAGATGGACCTGGCAATGGACCCTGCCCTTGCTCTAATGGGTTACACGAAACCGGTCCCCGTCTCGGTTAGGAAACTGGTGGGCATGGGAATGCTACTTGCGAAGCGGGTAGTCGCATTGTGTTGGATGAGAGGACCACTACCTACACTTAAGCGATGGGCTAGCGATATGCTGTATTGTAACACGCAGGCGGACACCTACAGCGAGCTCCTTCCGCCCAGAAGCCGCCCCAAGAACTTTTGGGGACTGCACCAGACCTACTTGTCCTCCAGGACGGACGCGGTGGGTTCAGAGGACGAGGATGGGGAGACTCAGGGGGATGTCTTGCATGAGCCACTTGATTAGCCTGCCCGGGGGGTTCCCCTGCACGAATAGCGCTGAATAGGCGTAGGGAACACACTGGCCCTAAAAGCGCGCGGCGGGGGGTGGCACCCTGGTTGACGGGAGAGTGGTAGGCTGCATCTGACACTACATCTGATAGAGACACCAGAGGACTCACTTGGGGAGCGCAAATGAGGGACCAGTTACGGGGGGGGGGGGCGTTTACGGGGTTAGGAATAGGTTGGGAGAAAAACTAGAAATTTCCTGCTTGGTTCATGTATTCAAAATGCACGCTACTTGGCAGATAGTGCAAGCCTACTGAGGAGGGTCTCCCTCCACGGACATCCGGCGAGTTCTACTATTGGCCTCCATGTTGTTCATGTACCATGGTATATGTCATTGCTGTTACACGATGACCTATTGCCGGCCCGAGATGGGTTGTAGGCGAACGATTTTTGTACTCTGTGTAGGTGCTTTTTCCTAATAAAATAAATAAAAAAAAAAAAAAAGAAGTGGGGGGGTAATAAACTAATTACTCCCAGAGAAAAACAGTTTCAGAACAGAGGAAGGTCTTCCCAACGGAGAGATAGATCTCCAGAACGGGGGGGCACGTCTCCACAATGGGAGCCCTCTGAAAAAAGATACAACCTTAGAAATAGGGACAATTTAAGAAAACCTGACAGATTTCAAGATAATGATACACGTCCCTCTCGATCTTTTCAGACTTCCTCACAGAAATCAGAAAGAAGAGGACGGTCAGAACATAAAGAAGAGCGCGTCAAGTCCAAAGACAAAGAACCTGCTCATCAAAGTAAAAAATTACAATTTCCCAAAAAGAAGGTAGCTAGTATTAAAATAAAACATGCCGAGGATTCTGAGGACACACCTCAAGAATGGAGAGTGGGCCCAGACAATGCTAGACAGCGCAGCAGAAGTGACCATAGCTCGCAAGATCCTGATGAATCTTCTGGAGACAGTGGACATGAATGAATACATTCAGGTGGAAACTCCAGAGATAGTGTACCTCGTAAATTATATGAAGTAACATTACGTATAGAGGGGGACAAAACTAGGAAAATAAGAGGTCTCTTTTGGGAGAATCTATCTAAAGGCTATGATATCCTGCTAGCAGAGAAAGACTGGCCACCAGAGTTTGTCAGGGAGTGCCCACATGGCGAAGAAATGATTATGCCTGCCTTCTCAAATCACATTCCAATACATAAAAAATACACATATGCTAGAAAATGGACAGTGGCCCAAGCCCCTGCATTATATAAAAATCATGTAGGATGGGATGAGGATTCTCCTCACCATAAAATTCAGTTAAAAAATCAACCTACTGCACAGAGGCAGTATCCTGTTAAACAAGAAGCTAAAAAACAAGTCAGGAAGATCTTAGATCAACTTGAATACCAGGGGGTGATTGAAACATGCACCTCACAATGAACAATCCTTTGTTTCCTCTATCCAAACCAGACGATTCATATCGTCTAGTTTTGGACTACAGACACCTAAACTCTTGTTGCAAAACATTTGCTGTACAAAACTCACACAGTGCAGCACTAATGAATAACATTGTGCGCAAAAAATATAACACAACATTAGATATTTCAAATGGTTTCTTCTGTCAAAACATTGCACCAGAAAGCAGGTATTCGACTGCTTTCTCCAGTATGGGGACCCAGAGGCAATTTTGTCATCTCCCCAGGGATTCAAGAACAGCCCAGGATTATTTTCAGCCAGGGTAACAGAATTACTACAAATGTATGATGATGAGGCATTGTCGTATGTTGATGACATCTATCTTACAGACGATGACCTGCAGACACACTTGAAAAGAGTGAACACCATTATACTTGGGTTCGCCTCTGAAGGGTACAAATTCAACTTTAAAAAATCACGAATTGCCCACCTCATTGTCCTATTTTTAGGATATGAATTATCAAGTGAAGGCAAAAGCTTAGCAGACAACTTCTTAGAGAAGTGTGCAGTACTCCAAGCTCCAAAAACGCTGAAAAACTTACAATCAATTCTAGGTTTCCTGAATTTCGGAAGAACATACATTCTAAACTACGCAGAGAGGGTTAAACCTCTCTACGAATTACTAAAACCTGATTTCAAACAAATTAATTGGACACAGAAACACACAATAATTTTACGATCAATACAAACAGATATGTTAATTAAAACAAAACTGCAAAGACGAGCAAACGAACGCAACCTTGTAATCCGAGTCATCCCAGGAAGATGCGGATTTACGTACCTGACCTCTAATGAGGGAGAAACGGTACCAGTAGATTGTAAATCACACTTGTACACACAAGCTGAAATGAAATTCAGTTCTGCTGAAAAAATTCTGACTGCGGTTCAAACTGCTGTAGCAAAAGAAAGAGCCCTTGCCAAAGGGAAGACCATATCTGTTTTAACAGCAGTATCAGCCCTTGAGGCAGTAACAAGACCGAGCATTCCAAATGCTATGGCATTAGATCCAAAATGGATCCAATGGGTTAATTCTCTTGCTGGAACAGACGTGATACACGCATTTGATCCCAAAATGAAAAAACTAGAACACCTAGAATCCGAACATGAATATCCTCTGTCGATCGAAATTCTGCCTCTCGAACAGTACGCTTGTATAATCTACACAGACGGATCTGCACAACACTACATTGTGGATAAACAAGTT
Source organism: Lissotriton vulgaris (assembly GCF_964263255.1). Classification (NCBI taxonomy): domain Eukaryota; kingdom Metazoa; phylum Chordata; class Amphibia; order Caudata; family Salamandridae; genus Lissotriton; species Lissotriton vulgaris. The sequence goes on along the minus strand of NW_028248966.1, from coordinate 242,575 downwards.
TACAATGCGGCATGCGCGATTGTTAAAGGTCGCTGGCGCATAGGTACATTTAGACCAATGGTCACTAAAACTGAATCACTCAAAAACTGTACAGCTCAGTGAGCTGAACTAAAAGCTTTAAAGATGGCGCTCGAAAATGCTGGTCGCAAATTCCCCACTCTAATAGTGTGCGATTCGTATTACTGCGTCCAGTCTTACAATAATTTCATGCAGACCTGGATTAAAAACAGTTATAAAGATGAGATAGGTGTCACAATAAAGCATAAAAAATTATGGGAAGAAGTAGTTCTTTCACAGAAAGAACTACGAAACACACACGTGATACATACGCAGAGTCTTCGACGTGATGACGTTCACGTTGCAGGGAATTCATTGGCTAACACAGCCACAACGGCAGCTCTTCAACCGGCTTCCGTAGCTACATAAAAGCGTTCTAAAAAACAAATAGATGGAGAAACCATGCTGGCAGTAAAAGCCTCATTAAAAGGCGACTATGCGGCATTACCTCTAAATTATCCACTCAATAATACATACATAATTGATGCGTACTCCGTTCCTTTTGCTCGAATCCCTGGAGTGGGGGACAGAGTAATTACAAACACGAACCGGAGGGCTTACTTGATTCAAGAAGCACACATGGGTCTGAGGCACCAAGAGATCTTGACATCTCTAATAGAATTTCAATCAAAATACTGGTGTCCGGGGATGAGCGTGCATGTTTATAACTTTGCATTAGATTGTCAGGACTGCAACAGAGATCGCAGTTGTGAACCGGACCAGATACCAGCCCAGACACCTCTATTAGACAGCATTAGACTATCTACACGCAGACATCCACACGGAAAGAAGCAATCCCATAAATATTAAGACGAGATTCATTTGGATGTGGCCCCAGCGCTCGGCTGACGCCAGAACTGTTATAAAAGATTTGCGAGTCTTTATCGGCACATACGCAATTGGCATGCTACATTCTGACCAGGGTCCTGCGTTTAGCTCTCGAGCTTACAAGGAGGCCATGGCCAGCTTGGGCATTGCATTGCGGTACTCTAGTCCATTCCATCCTGAGGGAAATGTGGTAGTGGAGAGAAAAAAACGGGACATAAAGCTATCTATAACAGCGAGGGTATTAGGTTCGGGTGATGGGTGGGTCAAACATCTAATAAGTGTCCAACGTAGTCTGAATAATCTGCCAAGACATTCTCTGGGTGGAATCACTCCATATGAACTTTTGTTTGGTACAAGAATGATAATCGAAAACGTCGATAGTCAGACTTCAGTGGTGGAACAGAAAACCTTTGATATCAAAGTTCGTTTGGCTGTTTTACAGGACTTAAATGAAACAAGAAGAAGTCTAAGTAACACAAAGCTAAAGCCAACGGCCACTAAAAGAAAAAAACACCTGTCCCAACAAGACCTGTCTGGATTCCAAAGATTGGGGATCTGGTCAGAGAAAAGATCGCGGTGAAGAAGGAATTTGGGCCTTCTTACAGAAAAGCAGTACCTGTCTTAAAAATCAGTGGAACAAGATCAGTAGTACTACCGCCCCTTGCTGGTAAAAAGGAGAACAGAGTTGTATCAATTGACCTGGTAAAACCACAATCATGTGGCCAATAATAAGTAGTAGGCCCAGTGGACTCCCAAGATGTAGCAGAAGACCAAATCTTGCTACAATTCAAGAGGTTCAAACTGAGAGAATAATCACATTTTATAAACCTGCAGTGAATAAAGAAGGACTATGCAACAAAGCCATGGAACTTGTGCCTTTTGAAACCCAAATTGCAACAGTTCGTCAAGAAATACCTGTCTACAATGATGTAGCCTCTGACGATGCAAATACGAAGATTAATGAAAATCCGAAAGCAATACCAACAATTGACAGAACTGCATCTGGCTATTTTATCAATTTCGATGACTTTTCTGAAGATCAAAGTGAACATGAAGAAAAGTCAGCAAATACAACTTTTCAAAGAAAAAATAACTGAACTCTTTCATCAACTTGGAGAAACATATCTGATTTCACCATGGATTGAATTGTGGATTGTGTTAGGTGTACCTCCTGCTCTGGCTCATTTTGGTTTTAAGCTTGGGAAGAATGATTGATGGAAAATACAGTACAATGGACACAGCAAGTCAGAACATCAACTTGGTTCTAAAGCCTCACAGATCTTCTCACATTGAAAAAAGGGAACTATCATCAGTAAACATCATAGCCATTCCTATACCTGGTGGTGTAGCATGGGACGCTACTGATTACGACATCTATGGCCCGGTTGAACTATTGAAATATCCACATCAGTTCAAGGTTTCTTTAAGTGACTTTGTATCACCTAGTACTTTCTCTGATGATTGGGACTTTGAAAATATTAACAATATGATGTCAGATTTAGAAATGTCAGCAAAATTTACAGAATATGATTATTTAGCAGGTCCATCAAACTATGAAGAAATGTATTGCTTTAATCATTTGCATACATCCGCTAATCCTAGAACTATTTTTACTTATAATCAATGGGAACATTGTCCAACACCGCCAAAAGGCAGCTCGAAAATATTTTATGAGAAATTCTCATATTTCTCAGGGTTTAATAACACTGATCCAGAAAAGTTTTATTTTAAGATTGTAAATAAGACAGGAATGAAAAACATGTTGACGAATACTATTCTGCAAAATTTTATAAAAAAATTGTCTACATTTGGTTTTGAATTTTGGAAGACCAACATTGAGACAAAAACTGTCTGGGGTACAAAAGACTGTTAGGTACAAGGTTTAGAATCATTATTCAGAGCCTGCATGCTCCCAGAACAAATAATGTTCCTGAATGACACCATTCAACAAACAACCTGTCTTGGCTTAGCCATGATAAAGGACTTAAACAAACCGTCTATACCAAAGCCCATACCTGATAGTAATAGCACTACAGATGTGGAGATAGACGTATCCCATATTTTACACCAAAACAGAACTAATCCTGATTGGAGAAAATGGTTGATCTGGCCCACAGACACTAATAACTGTCAAGATAGATTCCTGCACAAAACACAGGGGTTCAAACAGAACATGCCAGACCCAAGATATTCCCAGAGACAACATCCAGGGATAATAACAACATACAGTGTAGGAAGACTATGCCTCGAATAGCTACAGCAATCCACACTACCTGAAATTAAGCAACACTTGACTTTTCTTAAAAAAGGTGCTGACTTGCGAGATTTCTTATTGGCACCTCGAAAACAGCGTCAAAAACGTTTCATATGGAGGGAGGAGGTTCGCGGGCATCCAAGGTGGTCGCGTGAGCACAGAGCTCCCCGGACCTGCGCTGCCCTTTATGGATATCCTGACTACATCCTGATTTTAAAGACAGGCTTTTGTTCGTATATCCTTGCTGATCATTTTGTCCTTCGAAAAATTGAATTCGGACGCTGGGGTCCACTTCTACATCGTTGCTACTTTTTGCGGCCCGCCCCGAGGCAGACCGGGGGCTCAGTTTCTTGGCAGGCCGTGGAGTAGTTGAACAACAACGACCGAAGGGGTCCCCTTGGGCCGACCCCCCTCCTGACTTTCGGTTTCGTTTCCTACTCCCGGCTCGGATTGACGGCAGCGCAGCCCTGATCTAACTTCGGCTGGCCTGGTGTCTCTTTGCTGTTTTTGCTGCCCCTACTGAGTGCCCACACTCCAGCTTTTTGGTACCGATGCACTGATCGGGTTTTGTCGTCTGTTTGGACACTACACGACCGGCCATTTTCACCAGGTCGCGAGGACCCCTCCGGGGTCCCTTCTCCAATATGGCCACCGGACCTGCTCCCGTGAGGCGCAAGATCAAAACACCTCTCCGTGTGGGCCAGACCCAGACGAACATTATGGACCACTATTCGCAGTTAAAGGGGTCCCCTGGCGGTTCTACTCGCACTTTAGATGATCCTAAGACTGTCTCTTCAGCGCCTTCGGACGTATCCTTGCAAGACGTCATGGGCGCCATTACCAACATGCAGGCCTCCATGGGACAGCAATACGAGGCCCTTGCTGCTAAGATCGACAAGGTGGCCAATGACATTACGCTGATTAGAGCGGATCTGGCGAAGACTAATGAGAGGGTCCAGTCATTGGATTTGAAGACTTCTAGTCTCATTACAGATGTCACGGAGGCCCAGACGGAGATTGGTAATCTGCGTTCATCCCACGACCTGATGGCTCGTCGTCTCGAGGATACCGAAAACAGAGCTCGCCGCAATAATGTTTGCCTTATTGGTGTTCCGGAGAATCCCGAGATACTAGCGGTTGATCTTTTGGTGGAGGATCTGGTCACGAACTATCTTGCTCCCGCCGGACTTAGCAAGTTCTTTGCTATTGAACGCGGTCATCGAGTCCCAGGCGGAAAGGCGAAGTTGGGCGATCCCCCGAGGCGCATTATTGCCAGATTGTTCCACTTTAGGGAATGGGATGCTATTCTTCAAGCCTAACGGGATAAGGGCCCAGTGATATTTGAGAATGCCTCTGTTTCTTTTTATGCTGACTTTTCACCGCTTGTTCAGAGACAAAGACTGAGTTTTTCAGGGAGTGAAGAGACGATTGCGAAACTTGGGCCTCAAGTACGCCATGTTGTTCCCAACCAGGCTTCGGATTGAATATGGGGACCGTACATTTTTCTTTGATCGCCCTGAAAATGTTAGTGACTGGCTTGATTCCCTGCCTAAGAAGAGATGAATGTACTGGGCACCCCGGAGGTGCCGTCGGAGGCGAGCCAGAGTGAAAGCTGTATCGTGGATCCTGGCGTCTAAACTTTCCTGCTCTTCAGCTGAGTCTGGACTTTGATCTTTCTGTTTTTTTGGCTTAGATTGGCCTGGGGGTGGCGGGGGGTAACTGGGGACTCTTCCTCCTCCTGGGTTCTTTGCGTAGATTAGTTTAATAATGGGGCGACAGGCACACAGCAAGTTGGGGTGGCTTATGAGTCGTACTCAGGGGTACAGGGTGGGGGTGTTGTAACGGGCTCAAGTTGGGGGGTGGTGGGGGGATGTGTATTTGTATTCTTTTATTCACGAGGCATCGTATTGTTTTCTTCCTTAGCTCTGATCGTGGGGTTTTGTGTGGGTTCTGCTTTGCCTATCTCTTGGGGATGGGGGGTGGCGAGTTGAGACTGTTATCCTGGAATGTCAATGGCCTGGGTGACAGGATAAAGCGAGGGATCGTGTCGTGATTCCTCAGGCGACATACACCCGATATAGTCCTTCTGCAGGAGACGCATTTAATAGGTAATGCATGTCAGGCCTTGAATAGGCGCGGATACCGTCTGGTGGCCCACTCTGGGTTTACTTCTGGTTCCAGGGGGGCTGGTATTCTTATCCGGTCCTCTCTCCCTCTCGAAGTTGATGAAGTGAGGACTGATGACAGGGGGCGCTACGTGATTTGGAGGGGAAGACATTGTCCATACTCTGACATTACCCTCTGTGTATGTCCCCCCGGGCCTACAGACCTCGACCCACGCTGATCTCAGCAGGGTCATTTTGGAGCTTCCTGAGGGCCTTCTGATCCTGGGCGGGCATTTTAACTCGGTTGTCTCTGGCACTTCTGATCGTTATCCTCCTAGGGATTTGCCCAGGGCCCAAATGTGGCTGAGTGATCTGCTAGTAACCTTTGGGCTGGTAGACGGCTAGAGATTACTGCACCCCACACAACTAGAGTACACTTTCCACTCTGGGGCACATGGTAGTCTCTCGAGACTGGATTACTTCTAAATTCCATCGCTCCAGTCCTCCTCCATTAGAGAGATTCGTCAGCTCCCTAGGGGTATTTTCGATCATTTCCCCTTGTGGCTTCGTTATGATGTTGGGCGGGCAGTGAGGGTAGGGTCGCCCCTATCAACCCCTGGTATTTCCGGAATCCTAAAACCCGCTCCGAACTTGTGAAAGATATTGACAATTATTTTGATGAAAATGTGGGGTCTGTTTCTTCTGCTGTTTCGTTGTGGGAGGCTTTCAAGAGGGTTGTACGTGGGCAGTCCCTTTCCCTGATTGCCGCCGCTAAGAGGGCTTCCAACATGGAGGTTGTGCGATTGGAGTCTGAGATAACTGTACTTGAAGACGATCTCGAGACAGGCGTCTCCAGTGCAAAGTTGCATTCCCTTGCCTTGAAACAAGCTGATTACAGGGCTCGTGTGATTGATGCTGCGAGAATGATGTACAGGGAGCAGCAGGGCAGGTTGTATAATGTGGAAGACAAGGCGGGTAAATTACTTGCGTGGTTAGACAAGAAAGAGAGAGTGAATCGTGTTGTTCCCGTGATTGAATGGCCTGATGGAGAATGTGTTGTTGATCCAGTTGGGATCGTTCAGTGTTTCGTGGATCACTTTAGGACTGTGTACACCTCGGTTTGTGGTAGGGATGAGGAGTACTCTCGTTTGTTGCTGCAAGATATCGCTTTGCCTTGCCTTTCTGACACTGACAGGCAACTCATGGAGGCTCCTCCCACAGTTGATGAGGTTGCTGTTGCTATACGTTCCCTCCGATCCGGTAAGGTGATGGGCCCCAATGGCTTGCCCATTGAATTGTACAAGCTGCGACAAAATCCATCCAGATCAGTCCGGTTTTATCCCGCATCGCAATACCGCTCTGAATCTTCGCAGACTCCATGGTGTTCTCGCAAGAGCTGGGACACTCACTGAACCAGCCATTTTGGCTTCCCTTGATGCTACCATGGCATTCAACACCATCGAGTGGCCTTACCTCTGGGCGGCCCTCTTGAAGTTCGGGTTTGGGCCGGTGTTCATTGCCTGGGTGAAACTCCTCTACGAGGTTCCCCTGGCTCAGGTGGTAGTTAATGGGAAAGTGTCTTGCGTTTTTACGCTTGGGCATGGTACCCGGCAGGGCTGTCCGCTGTCTCCGTTGCTCTTCACTCTTGCCCTGGAGCCTCTGGTGGAGTGGCTCCGTTGGGAGCCTTCCATGCGGGGCATCCGGTGGACTCCCGACTTTGAGGATCGAGTCTCGCTATATGCGGATGACATCCTCCTTTATCTCACCTCTCCTCAGAAGTCCCTGAATGTACTTTTCGATGTTCTGACCTCCTTCGCAAAGAACTCGGGTCTCGTTATTAATTGGGCTAAATCCTGCGTCTACGTTTTGGCTGGAGAACTCCCTCCACTGCCTCGTGGATTTCCGATTCAAGTGACTGAGACCGGGTTTAAGTACCTGGAGATCTACGTTTCCCTGGACCCTTCCATTTGGTATGAGCGTAATCTGCTACCCCCCCTTCAAAGGCTCAAGCTGGATGTTGCGCGCTGGCGTAGGTTTCCCTTATTGCCCCTCGGTAGAGCAGCGCTTTTTAAGAAGATGTCGCTGCCTCGATTTTTATACGCACTTCAGAACTCCTTTGACCCGATTGCCTCGGGCTATTTTCGTGAAGTGGAGAGCCTACAGAGACAACTGGTCTGGGATGGGCGTGCCCGTATTGCTCTTTCCAAACTCACGCTTCCGTGGTACGATGGCGGTATCGCCCTCCCAGACATCAGGCGTTATTACTGGGCATCTCAGCTGAGTGTGATTAACCACGCTACCTACGCCCCGGGCACTGGACCGGCTTTTACCATGGATAAATTTCTTCTGGCAGGGGGGACCTTTCACAGAGCGTTGTACTCTGGGGGACTCCATGGAACGCTGACTGGTCCCACTAAAACTGCTGTGAGGGTGTGGCGTGATGCGAATGCGGCATTGGGTTGGTGTGGAAGATTTACTCGGGCTACCCCTTTGTACGATTCTGAATGCTTGGGACATCTGTGGAGAGCGAAAGGCTTTGATAAATGGGACATGATTGGTATAAGCAAGGTGGGTGATCTGTGGTCGAAGGGTACCGTCAAGTCTTTTGACGTTTTGAAAATGGAGTACGACCTTAGTGATACGGAATTATTCAGGTATGCCCAGGTCCGTCACGCTCTATTGTCCGTGTTTGCTGCGGGCGATGATATTCCTGAATCCTCCCCTCTGGAGGACCGCATTCTGGATTGTCATGTACCCGACAGCACGATCTCATTGATCTACAAGAAACTTATTGACAATAGAGCTGACTTGTTGATGCGCCCAGGGCCTCGTGGAGTGCTGACGGACTAGAACTGGATGATGAGGACTGGCAATCTGCTTTGTCCTCGCCCAAGGAAGTTGCTGTTCCCGCTCGCCTGAGGTTCGTTCAGATTAAGGTACTCCATCGAGTGTATGTTACTGGGCCGTGTCTGGTACAAATGGGTTATTCCTTGGATGGGTTGTGTAAGCGTGGCTGTGGAATGTCTGGCACCTTCCTCCATATATTGTGGGAATGCCCGGAGGTGGTTGAATTTTGGTCCCGAATACATGTTGTGATGGAGAATGTCACGGGTGTGTCGCTATTGCCCGAGGCCAGGCGTTGTCTGTTGAATGTCTGGGAGCCTAACGACTACAGCACAGCACAGATTACATGGGCGACCCTTGGAAATATGGTTGCAATAAGGGACGTCGTTCAGCTTTGGGGATCTCACAGGCCTCCCACTGTATCTAAATGGAAGGAGAACATGGACTGGTGCATGTTTCGGGAAAAGACAGTGTACCTTTCCCGGGGCCGGCACAGAAAATGGGGTAGGATCTGGTCCCAATGGAACGCTTATCGTGGGAATATATGTACCCCCCCACATGATGTAAACCCTGACGTTTCTACGTCCCCCTAATTGACATTCAGCTTTTACATATTGCCAATAACTCTTTGCTTGTCTCCTTGTCCGCCCCTCTCACCCCATGCTCATCATTTGCAATATATGTGATTAACACTGGAGCTTTGCCTGCATGAACTCATGATCATGTATCAATGTACTTATGCCTTGTGAGTTTTGTTTTTTCTTTTGTATGTTTGTTTGTTTCAATAAAAAATTAAAAAAAAAAAAAAACGTTTCATATACGCCGGTATATATGCTGCTTACAACGAAGCTTAGAAAATAACGCAAATTGAAACTGCTGAAAAAATACGAAAAATTGACCGTATTAATTTGGAAAAAACACTGTCTGTAGTGGACAATGGGTTAACGACTCTGTCCTCCAGAATTTATTCACTGGACAGCATTGTATCATCTGCTATTGGTATAATAGAGCAGGATATGCTAATGTTACAACATGGCCAGTCCCAAATACGTTCTATTGTACAGTTAGGCTGGACGTTACAAAATCTCCGTTCAGGCTACGTGCCATGGCGTCTAATCAAGACAACGTCATTATTTTCTGTCTTTAACATTACAGATAAACAAATCTCTTTGGCACAAAGAGGGGCAGACTATACGGTGCTGAGCATTGAAAAAAGAGAAAGATTACCATTGACAATCTCCGAAAATTCTGTCTTTGAATGGATAATACATGGCACCATTACAATTCCCATAACGACTTTTCAGTTTCAATTTTGCCACAAGCACATGCCAGCGGGCCTGTATGAAAGGTTGTGTAAAGGGTACATCAAGTCAACCTGGAATTTACCTTACACACTTAGATGTTGGAGTGGGGGGAAAAAAGAGGTATTTCTTGGTGGTAACAACTGTAAAAATTCACTGAGCGGTACACTTCTGTGACAAGTAATTAACTTGCATGGAGCCTGCGAAGGTTCATCAAATAACCTTTCATGCCACCTGCACGGCACCCCTGCTACACAAATAGAGCCTTTTTTCAGACAACTTTCCAACAGCAGTTGCGTTATTATAAGTGACTGCAGCTGTTGTGGCATGGTGCCAGGAACGGCCTATCTCGTCAGTGTTACATCCAGGGTCACTTGCTGTATGCAAGTATTGTGTCCAAACAGCAAACCGGACAAGAAGGCAGCAATATGGCCTTCATTGAATATCTCTTCTATTCAAATTGATACTTTAAGCAGAATGAAGTCCATTCATTTACAAACAACTGTGCCTTTAACCTCGTCTAGAGTAACGTATGATCTGCACGTCGCAAGGACAGCAGCAGAGATACATGCATTATTATCAACAATTTGCCCCGTGCATTTCGTAGAAATTGTAAGTCAAATCTTAAACATATCAGATACCAGTGGCATCGCACATGTATTTAAGACAATTCTTTCAGGACTGTTAGCACCCTCTGAAGCAGTCCTGAGCATCTTCCAGAATTTCGTGCACTCTCTGTTCGGCGGCCTGCCTCTCATCTTGGGACTCGTAGCAGGAATCTTATTTTTGTTCCTTCTGCTCCGATATGGCAAGTCAAGTCACAGACAAAACTCAGGCTACAATGGAAGAAACGATCCTAGCAATGCGATACCGCGATCGGATTGCTAAAGTCCTCGGCTTGGCTCGGCTAAGAGATCTGAATACTACCTGGTTTCTTTCATTCAGACCAATCTGGCAAGATTGCATCCTACCTGTTCTACGATGCCTGCTCTCTGGAGAAGAAGGCGTGTTAGACGTCTGTCTCACACTCCCATCAGCAGTACCTATGGATATCGATACATTGCTTGGTTCGGGAACGGCTCATGCAACGTGTTGTCCCCAGCAGCTATTTATTTATTTATTTATTAGATTTATATAGCGTGTAATCACCCCGGGGTCTCTAAGCGCTTTTCCAGGTATGTACCAACCAAATTCTACAGCCGATCGTCAAAAATTACAGCACCCCCCATGCTTGCTGAAAAAGCACTGTTTTCAATGTTTTCCGAAAAAGCAGCAAGTTGGACTCTTTGCGCAGATCGGTAGGTAAATTATTCCAAACAGCTGGAAAGATGTTAGAGAAAGCACGACCACCCAGGGTGGATCGTTTGAAGCGCGGTTGAGTTAGCAAAGTAGCATCTGAAGAGCGCAGCCGTCTACCAGGCTTGTATGGGGCCAGACAGGCTTTGATGTAATTTGGCGCCTTTCCATACAAAGCTTTATGCGTGATGCAGAGCCCTTTGAACAAAACCCTTTGTTTGACCAGTAGCCAGTGGAGTTCACGCAATAAGGGGGAAGCATGCGTTCTCCGGGGTTTCTTAAAAATCAATCTGGCGGCATTATTCATAACATTTTGCAGCTGGTTCAGATGTTTTTGAGGGAGCCCTGCATAAAGTGAGTTACCATAATCCATTCTGGCTAGGATCATGGCAGAAACCGCGCGTCTTAGGGTAGCAAAGGACAAGAGTGAGGAAATTTTCCTAAGCTGTCGAAGTAGGCCCACACATGTGCCCACCACTCCAGAGACTTGCCTTTGCATCGTCAGACTCCCGTCCAAGGAGATGCCCAGGCTTTTCACTACAGCTGCCGGTTTTGGAGGCGCTCCTAGTTCTGATGACCAGAACAGATCATTCCCGGGGTTGCCCATGATGGTAATTGGCAACACCTCTGTCTTATCTGGATTGATTTTCAACGAATTTAGAGACATTCAATTGGCAGTGTACCTCAGGATGTTCTGCATTCTTGCGTGTGCATCCGAACAATTCTCCATTTGGATGACAATTTGGGTGTCGTCGGCATAGTTGTAAATTTGGCAGTCCATCTGGTTAAGGGCCGAAATCAGGGGTTGTAAATAAACATTAAATAAAAGAGGGGAAAAGGCAGAGCCTTGTGGTACACCACAGGTGATAGGTACTGTGGTTGAGAATAGGTCCACCAGTTGAACTCTCTGAGTTCTCCCTTGGAGAAAAGAAGCGAGCCAGACAAGTGCTGTGCCCTGTATGCCAAAGTCCCTCAATCGCAGCAACAATTGACTATGACAAACTGTGTCAAAAGCCGCGGAGAGGTCTAATAGCACCAGGGCCCCAGGAAGTTTCTTGTCAGCTCTATTCCTTAACTTATCCAGGAAGGATAGCATCACAAGCTCCGTGCTATGATGCGCACGGAACCCAGCTTGGTTTTTCTCAAGTAGGACATTTTTCTCCTGGTGGTCAGAGAGATACGTAAGGACGTGCTGCTCCAGAACTTTGGCCAAAAATGGGAGCTGAGAAATCGGCCTAAAGTTCTTTAAGTTCTTTACGTCTGCCCCCATTTTTGTCAGCAGGGGGATCAACCGTGCCTCCTTAAAGGAGGATGGGACCAGTCCTATTTGTAGGGAATTATTGAGGAGAGACAGCACATCGTCCTCGATGCATGGCATGGCTAGTTTAAAGATCTCCGGGGGACACGGGTCAGCCCGAGAGCCTGATTTAACCCGCCCTACAAGATTTGCCAATCTGTCCTTTGTAATCAAGGGCAGGGTGACTAAGGGATCATCTACTGGGCGGATGATCGGGACAATCTGTAAAGGACAGTCCAAAATTGGAGTAGTAGCTATTTCCAATAAGAGATCTTTGATCTTAGAGGAGAAGTAGTCCTGAAATTATTGGCCGTCTTCTTGCCTAAACTCAGGACTCTGCTCCTTATTCATTCTGAGTTCCGAAAGGACCTTGAAGACTTCTTTCTGTGGGTCCGGAGCTCTAGAAATCCTGTCCTCATAGAACTCAGCTTTCCTTGACAAGATAGCATGTTTATAGGAAGCGAGCTCTTGTGTGTAGAGACCCCGTGCGTTAAGGCTGTATCCCTTCCGCCATGCTCTCTCAGATTTACGTAGCATCCTCTTTTTTTCCCTAAGGAATTCATTATACCATGGTGCCCCCGCTCCTCTATCTACCAGCTTCATCCTTCGAGCTGGTGCCACGAGATCCACTACCCTATTTAATTTATCTGTTAAGGCTTTGCAGATGATTTCTGGGTTCTGTTCCATATTGTTAATATGAGGATGGGCTAGGCTACCTATTCTGATGACGGCATTCGTTGAGACCTCACCATTACGATTAGGTGGCGGTGAGGTACGAGATGAAAGCGGCGCACAGGTACAACCTTATGTGACCATTGCTGATCTAGACACCAATGACGGCAATGCTTCTCACATATGCACTATTTCTACTTTTTCGGACATGGTCCAACTTTCACCTACTGTTGTAGACAAATTCTTTGCCAGCCTATCTAAGTTAATGTTCTCCCCTAACAACGAGAATAACTTTTGAAAACACGAGCACACAGCGTTCCCTGAACTATAAATTCAGCATTCAGTTTTGATAAACAGAACTTCTAAAAAACACTGTAACTATTTTTTTCCCTGAAAGCGAAATTATATTTTTACACGTTCCCAAAATATTTACCTTTTTGGCACATGATACTCTGCTTAAAGTAGAACTATTCTTAGAGAACAAGATTTCTATTTTTAGAAACTCTAGAGACAATATTTTGACTTAGCCTCTAGCACATGTACAGTCTTGTATAAATATGTGATGAAATGGTATCAACCTTCTCTACTGTATTAAGAGCCATTTCATAAATATAAAAATTTCGTGATTCATTCAGTCAAGATTCCAATGTACAAAATATATTTTCTGAATGATAACACCGCTTGAAAACGTACAGTATAATACTCATTTTTTCGTGTATATACCATTTCAAAAGCATTTTATGTATTTTGGGGTGGGCTGGAAAACACATGCATAGATATGTTAAAAAATTGCTTAGTATTTAGTAATGATGGACATTATATGTGGAGTGGATGTTGTAGACGAATCTAGGACTCTATCTAGATATTCCCGATTTATGCCCTGTTGTGGTTATATTGAATCATATCGTTATAAAGGCATAAGAATCATACCCATATTAAGTCATAGCCAATGCAGTCCAAATACGGCAAGGCTGCTCCTATAGACTCCTAGAAAGCACAACGCGCTCTTAAACAAACCAAGCCTCGAGCAGCCCAGGAATCCCCCTGCTTCTGTATTGATTTGTCCTAGAACTCCTTGAGTCCTGAAAGAACTGCGAGTTCTTAGTGACATCTTATGTCCAACCTTACGTCAAACTCGGCACCTTCCAGGTATAAATATACCAGCAACGGCCCTAGCAAAACACATGGTGGTTTGGAGCAGATCGGCTATCTACTTGCCCGACGCCCTGCTGTAGCGAGTGCCGAAGGAACCCAACCCTCCCATTGACGCACTGAGAGAGACGCTGTCTATTCTCCTGCCGAGAAATAGAGCTCCAGTGTTTCCCTGTCACCCTTGCGGGTTGCTGGGAGATCGAGTCCTGAGAGAGAGATACGAGACCTCCTTCATTCTATAACCAAGGTATGGAGCTGATTAGACCCTTAGAGAATTCTTGGTTTAGATTCTTGTCAGAAACTATCTTAACTCAAACTACATCTCACTTACTCCTTCCCATGTACTAGGCTTAGGTTAGGTACACCGGGGTAGGCGTGTCTTAGAAGCACCAGTTGAGTACGTTTAGTCATTATTTTATCATTGTATGTATTTTATCCATTTTAAATACCGTATGGCTTAGAAAGCATACCATGCTTTTACAGTACTATTTTACAGTACTCCTTTTACTCTACGCACTTTACTTTATGACAAGTATTGCGATTGTAGCAATTCACTTCTCTTACATGAGAAAGAAGACTGTTCAATAAATAACCTCTTTTATTGAAAACGCCCATCTCTCTGTTTCTCTGCACTTCTTGTGAAACTAAGAATGCACGATTGACTGAGTAAAATATCTATCTATTGTTTCTGGGACTCTGGAGATATACTCCTTGTTGTAGGGGAGCAAAGTTGTCATGTTTATGCGGTTGTCAGAAACTAATCCCTTCTTGTGTACTCGAGCAAGTTTCCCGTGACCTCTGAGCCAGCTGGCATTCCTAATTAAGTCTAACATATATTCAATAGAGACCTAGTCTACCTAAGTCCTACGTCTAAACTATCGATTATGTTATTCCATTGCGCAGAGCCTATTGGGAATACAGGAACTACACTACAACAATACTTTCCATCCATGCTGTACTGTCATTGAAACTGCTGGGATACTGAATAATATATACATCACACCATTGGGGGTATCACCATGACCATGACTACTCTCATTTGTTACTGTTTGAGCAAGAGCAAGAAAAAGAAATCCTTCTCAACAAACAAGCATAGGATTGCTTGCTTGGTTCTGCAAACTCTAGAATCTTCACAGTAGAGTAACTAATATATTGTCACAGTCTTAAAGCACCAATCCATAGGGTATATAAGGTAGGGGGAGGAGTAAAGCTTAATAACCAAGCAGTAGAAAGCTACTGAGGAGTACAAACAGGAGGAAGTCAGCAACAGAAATTAGAAATATGGAAAAAAGATTACGCAAGAAGGGATAACAAGAATTACAAACATTAAATAGAATGAAGAGGATTTTTTTTTTTAAAAAGTCACAATATAAGAGAAACAAAGACAAATGATTCTATTGGGGAAAGGTAAAAGTTTGGAGATAAATAATATTAAGAATTTAATGGGACCAGCAGAGTCATCAGCTGTGGTATTGGTGATGGCCTCTGTCTGACCCTCCGATACCCTCTTCTCCTTGTCCTTGGGCACTGATGTAAGGAATAAAGAAGATAACAAAAATAGATTCGTTGTTAATCTCCTGCAAAAACGTTTTACAGGCAAAGACAAACAAAGTAATTTTTTGACATTGAACTTTCCTAAACCAGATCACCTACGTTAACAGTATTGAGCTGACCTATTCCTAATTTCCTAAACCTTGCCTAAACCCTACTCCAAATTTCCTCAACTACATTTGGACCTATAATGCATTGTAACAAATTATCTTTCCTTCGCAACCCACTTTGATGAGCCAACACAGTCAGTTTCCCTTAAAAAACGCACAGATGCATACTACACATAATTGGTAGATTACTTGGCATTGTACGAGCTACATAAAAAGAAAGACACAGAACACGCTAACTTACTGATAATACTACTACCACAGTACCACTATCTTATTGACAAGACAGAGGAGTCTGCATGACTTCTTAAACAATCATCCCAAGCGAGTGCCTACAACTGCAAGTACAACTAGGCAGCACCAAGCACCTGGCTCGCTCAAAGTGGATCACATAAAAGGTGTAATGTTACGTGAACTTAACTTACCTTCGAGTGTGAGCAGCATGGTTTTTGAAAACAGAAAATTAGCATTATAGGACACAGCACATACATAATTGCTCACCAAGTCCCACAAGCAGGATGCCTAACAGCCACAGCAGATGTTACTCCCGGTCAAGGATGTCGCCCCAGTGGTACGCCAAAAGCAGCTGGATGTGCCAATTTTCAGTTCACCTCCACACACATGGGTGCACCCTCCCCCACAGCAGCTAACACTCCTGCATGTTGCACATACTCTCAGACCTTCTA
Source organism: Lissotriton vulgaris (assembly GCF_964263255.1). Classification (NCBI taxonomy): domain Eukaryota; kingdom Metazoa; phylum Chordata; class Amphibia; order Caudata; family Salamandridae; genus Lissotriton; species Lissotriton vulgaris. Next base: position 226,425 of record NW_028248966.1, on the reverse strand, counting down.
CCTGCTGTCAACATTGAGTGGAGCAGGGTGCTGCACAAAAAAAACTAGTGCGTCCACGCCCAACACAGAATAAATGGCACAGGACTGCACCCCTTAGCAGCACCGACAACTGCATGGTGGCACAGGTAGCACATGAACTGGCTCCCCCATGCCCATGCTCTGTCATTGCACTGGGTGGGAGAAAAAAAGAAATAGGAAATAGAACGACTAGAAAGGAAGAAATGAGAAAATAAAGGGACGAAAAGGGACAAGTTTAAAATACACACACTAATATAATAAAAGTAAAACAGGGTTGGATAAGTGTGATGGGGTGAGGATTCAAGAGATTAAGGGTATAATAAAAATTAGGCCCAATACCATGCACAGAACAGATAAAACAAAATGGATGTGTATGCATGTGAACGTGTGGTGCCGTTTACGCTTGCTTAGTAACAGAGCATGCTACTTGCACCAATTAGCACGAATGAGCAGCCAAGCACAACTCTGCACATTTGCGGACTGAGCCGGAGTTCTTGTGGAGTTTTTTAGTCACTCCATGGGATTCTGCATGGTCCCAGCAATTTATATATTGCCAAAAATTCATAAAAACCTATCCAGTCCTCCGGGGCGACCCATTGTGTCAGCGTGCAATTCCATTCTAAAGCCCCTAGCACAATATGCTGACATTTTTATTCGCCCTTTTGCCACAGAAAACAAAAACTAAATCAGAGACACAATGGCAGTTATCAACAATGTTGAAAACATTCCTTTTGATAGTGATGAAGAACTTTTGGTGTCTATGGACATTGAAAGTTTATACACCAATATCCCTCAAGAAGATGCTTTGAGCATTCTATTATCATTACTTGAAAACAGACCCAGACCTTATCAAGTTCCATCTGATTTCATTATTGACTGTCTGCGAATTCCTTTGTGTGAAAATTTCTTAATTCACAAAAAAACTTTTTACCAACAACTGAAAGGGGTAGCCATGGGCGCAGTTTTTGCGCCTGACATAGCCAACATCTATGTGTCCAATTTCGAAGATAAGTTCATCTATGACACCAACAATCCTTTCGCAGCACACCTTAGATGTTGGCTGCGTTAAATAGATGACATCTTTTTTATCTGGCATGGCACCTCTCTAGAACTCACAAATTTTCACGAATGGATTAATTAAAAAAATCCCAACTTACAATTTACGTTGGTCTCTAATAACCTCACTATTGACTTTCTAGACATTTCTATAAAGGTCAATGAAGAAAAAACTTTATTCACAACTCTATTCACTAAACCCACCGCAAAAAACACTCTTCTAAAATACAATAGCTGTCACCCTCAAGCCTTACGCGATGGGCTACCATTTGGCCAATTTCTACGCTTGCGTAGAAATTGTACCAGACGAGTTGATTATTTTAGAGAAGCCCAGATTCTCAGACTAAAACTGCTCTCACGTGGCTATCCTAATAGGTTGCTAAAACAGTCCCTCAAGCGGGCATGGTACAACAATCGTGACTTACTTTTACAAGTTAAAGCCAAAACCACTGAACCTAAACAAGTATGTGTTACGACCTTTGGCACATCCAGTAATTCAATTAAAAAAGTGATCTCTAAGAACTGGTGTCTGCTTTCTGATTTACCAGAATTGGTTGACAAACCATTGTTTGCCTTTAAAAGAGGCAGAAATTTAAGAGACAGGCTAGTCCACACCTATAAGAGCAAAAATTCTGATCTAGTGGACAACATGCGACAACTGAGTCCTCTACAGGGACACTACAAGTGCAATCACTGTGCAGCATGTACCACCACGACTAACATCAAACAGTTTGATTTAAACAACAAAAGCTTTCGACTTAAAAATTTCTCTAACTGTAACACAACAAATGTTGTGTACTGCATAGAATGCCCCTGTGGACTCAAATATTTTGGAAAGACCACACAGCCAATCAAAAAAAGAATTCTGCAACATCAATCCAGAATTCGCTGCCATATTGAAAACGCCCCACTAGTTGAGCATTATTCTGCCAATAAACACAGTGAAAATGATCTTCACTGGTGGGTAGTGGAGGTCGTTAAGCCCACAATCAGACAACCTAATGTAGACCGTCTATTGACCCTAAAGGAAGGACAGCAGATAAGATAACTTAAAGGAAAGAATGGTGCGAACCAACAAATAGTCCGGATTGGGATTAATCAGCTCAGACAGGAATTAGTGTACTCGGCCAGACCCTGACACTCGTTAGTAAACATAAGCAAAGAAGCCACCTGACAATTGAATGCAGAAACGACAAAAACATTGCGTTTGCCGCGCTACCTGAGTGAGGGCAACATAAAATGGCGGCGACTACAAAATGGAGGCTGAGCACGAACAAATTCGTAATTTAAAGAACCTCAGACCTACCTTTTGCCATTACTCAGGCAAAAACAAACCAACTCATGCTAATCGGAGTCAGAATCAGCATCGATATTCATGAAATCCTCAAGTTGTTGCTGCACCATCATCCTAATATTCTCTGTCTTCTGAGTTGCAGGTTGTGGAACCCATAAATTAGCCAACAGGCCACACACTGCGGGACCACATTGATCACACAGACAACAAGAGAATATGATGTCCAAAATTGCTCCCAGGAACGTTAAGATCTTCCATCCCCAAGTTGACAATATTCTCCAAAACCATTCCATAAAAGACCAATCCCCTTCGTCCTGATGAATCGACTCGGAGATGGTATGCAATTTGGAAATGGCTTGGTATACTGCCGGAGCATCGTCTGGAATATAAATGCAGCAGCTAGATCCGATCAATTTACAGACACCTCCTCGGTCTGCTAGGATCATATCTAGCGCAATTCGATTTTGCAACGTCATAAGACGATCAGCCTGAAGCTCTGCTGTAATGTTACCTATCGCACCTGCAGTAACATTAATAGTGGTCTCAACCACACAAACCAATTGCCTGATGTTTCTGCTGTTAACCATTGGGCCCCAAAAGGGAAGGAATCCTTTAAGGAACTCCCCTCCCTCTTGTGCTGCCGTGTCCTTGGCATCGAATATACCTCGGCTATATCTAATTCTGTGGTGGTCTGACGGAGCCGTATATGTAGGGGGAAGAAGGAAAGCTATATCACAGGTCCCAGAAAAGTTGGAAGGGAGCCATGTGTAAGCTCTATCTTTACAAACAAAAAAGGTTCCTTGAGACGGAACCAATGAAGGGAAATCAGGGGACGAGAAAATGTAGGTGTACAAACAACTCTGCTTGTTGTCAGTTTTCTTGCTGTTGACTTGGAGACAAAATTACCTTGATGGGGTACAGTCCATACAGGAGAAGACTCACCCTTTCAAGTTTTGTCACCAAGACTTGAAACATAGTGGGTAACATTCCATCCTTCATAAGCTTTCTTCTCATCTAACGGAATCTTGCCCTTCTCTACAATCTTAGCCATCACCACTATACCTTTTATCAAACAGCTGTGGCTAAAATCCAATCCATTCCCAGAAGTCTTTACAGGGCTTCGAAGTCTGTTGTGGTATGCGGCCGAAAACATAGTCAGGGAAGCCCAAGCTGAACCTTCATATGAGAAGGGGGAACCAAATACGACATCCCCTTTTGTGTATTGTGTGGCATAAGACCGCACACCCAACAGTCAGTCATATTATTGGCCAACTGGTGTTGGTGTAACAACTGGATAAACGTATTATTCATATATTCAGCTCTCCTTATCTGTTCATGAGGAGGTAGAGCATGCATTTTATGTGAAAAGACAGAAAGATGGGAGGGCAAAGAAGTTGTAGAGTTAGCAACATTTCTCGGGTGTAGAACATGTACAATCCAACCTATGCAGGCTAATAAAATACACAAAAACATAAAAATACACAAAGTTATGCCAAATCGACTGCGCAATGATTTACAATATTTCAGTCTCATTTCCTGCTTCCTATTTTCCCTACCTATGGTTGTTGTACCATCCATCTTTATCTAAAAAAAATGTCGCTCACGGCAATCTTCCTCAATCACTCAGCTATATACTTCTGTATATCCTGAGGCACTAGCCACTTACTAAAAGAACAGAAAATCAGGTTACAGTCTGAGTCTCCTACCGTGACCCTGCGACGGAGACAGATGGCACATCTAATACTAAATATCACACAAAAACAAAGAGGCAAAAAAAAGGACAAAACAACAAAAAAAGTCTTTGAGTAATAAGAAAAAAGTGTTCAAAGTGTTCCGTTCTTCTGGTCAGCTCTCGACCTCAAGTTGTAGCGTGTTTTGCTTGCATGGTCTGGTCCTTAAATAGGGTTTTTGGATTCGTAGTGTCTATTCGAAGGTGTGCAGGCACAGTGGTTTGAAGAATGTCGTCATCTGCTTTCTCAGACTGAGTTCCATAAATTTGGGCATCACTGAAAGGCACAAAACAAGGAACTGCTGTAGTGTCTGACTCCCTTACACCACTGCGAATCCACTGGTCGAAGGGTAATGGCAATGGCACTTTCTTGCAGTGCACGCCATGCACCCAACTTTGCTTGCCAATCACTTTCACAGCTGTGTGGGTGACGAGCAAAACTTGCGTAGGCGCGGACCAACGAGGCTCCAGTTTCTTAGTCCGTTGAAAATTCTTGATGCAGACCCAGTCACTGGGCAAAATGGTGTGACCTGGGTCCGTGGAGGCCTCTGGCAAAGCACTTTGTACCTGTTGACGAATAACACGTAATTTAGTAGTCAAATCATGCAAATAATCAATTAACAGAGGATATGGTATGTCAGAGTATTTCTTGGGGCGAGGGACACCCCAAATATTAGCTGGGCGTCCGAATACCACTTCATATGGGCTAAGTCCCATATGAGAGTGTACAGTAGTTCTGGTTGACAAAAGAGCTAGGGGCAAGGCATCTGGCCAAGCAAGACCCGTACTGGCTTGAATCTTAGCTAGTTTAAGTTTGAGTGTACCATTATAACACTCAACCAAACCTTTTGACTGTGGATGGTTTGCCGCATGGAATCTTTGTCTGATACCAAGACCAGAACACACTTTCTGCATAATTTGACCCACAAATTCACTTCCATTGTCACTCCAGACAATTCGCGGCAAACCAAACCTAGGGAAGAACTCTTTAAGCAACACTTTAGCAGTTGACAGAGCAGTGTTATCTTTCAAAGGGTAGGCCTCTATCCAGCGGGAAAAGGCACATACCACCACCAGAACATACTTAAGGTTGTTGCATCGATCCATATGAATGTAATCGATCTGCAACACTTCTTAGGGGTATGACGGGGGGGAAAAATTACCTGCCGGAGTTGGGGTACACTTTCCTGGGTTATGCATTAGACAAACAATACAATGCTTAACCACGTTCTCTGCACATTTTGGAATTCCTTCATTCTGCCACACAGGAGCCAAGAGTTTACAAATGCCTTTTGCACTAATGTGAGCTGGACCATGAGCCATAGTCACACCGGCAACACATAAGCGTCCGGTAATAACCATCGCTGATATTCCGACAACTCCATCCAACAACCCGTCGAGTCTAACATTCCTGTACTTTCTTTCCACGTTCTTAATTCCTTCTCAGTAGCCTCTCCCTGAATCGTTTTTACACTCTCAATCGTGTCATCACACATTCCAATTTCCCTAACCCAGTTTACAGGACCTGCCACATACATTCGACTAGCTGTGTCTCTAGCTGTAGTTTTTGCTACTTCATCTGCAAACGCATTTCCACGACCACATCATCTGTGACTTTCCTATGCGCGCTACACTTTATGATCGCTATCTGTGCAGGTAAGGTAAGTGACTCAAGAAGATCAGTCACTAATTGGCCATGCTGGATCTTTGTCCCGTGGGAGGTAAAGAATCCTCTCTCCCTCCATAATTTACCAAAACTATGTGCAACGCCAAAAGCATACTGACTATCTGTGTAGACATTCACTCTCTTTCCCTTCGACAACACACACGCTCTAGTCAAGGCTATCAATTCAGCTGCTTGGGCTGAATTATGTCCGATACATGCTGTCTCAACAATTGTGCATAAGGTGGTAACAGCATAAGCAGAAGTAGTCTCCCCATTTGGAAGCTTGAAACAAGAACCTTCCACCCATAGGATCCCATCCGGGTCCTTGAGCGGAGTGTCCTTCAAATCAATCCTACCCTTCGTTTCTTCTTCCGTTCGAAGAAAACAATCATGTTTTTCCTGAACATCTTTCTCATCTGGGAGTGGCAACAGTGTACCTGGATTTAACGTGTTACATCTTTTGATGTGTACATGACTCGCCAGAAGTGTCAGCTCGTATCCAGACAAACAAGCACTCGTAAGATGCTGTGTTCTTGTTCTGTTCAACAAGGTATCCACTGCATGTGGAACCATAACAATGAGTGTATTATCCAACACTAATCCGGCATATTGTCTAATAGAAATCGCCGCAGCTGCCGTAGCTCTGAGACAACTGGGCAAAGCTTTAGCTACTCGGTCTAGTGTAGCGGAGAAATAGGCACATGGCCTTTGCTTATCTCCAAATTGCTGTGTCAAAACTGACAATGCGCAACCCTCTCTCTCGTGAACGTACAGTGTAAAGGACTTACTATAATCTGGGGTACCCAACACTGGAGCAGAACACAGAGCAGCACGTAGGTCAACAAAGCTTTTCTGACATTCATCTGTCCAAGGGAGCGGATGTGGCGTATCTTTCAACGTTAGTACCAACAGTGGTTTAACCAAAAGTGAAAAATTGGGAATCCATTGTCTACAGTAGGAAGTGTTACCCAAAAAGGCACGCACTTCTCTCTGCGTGGTGGGTACAGACATTTGTGAAATAGCGTGAATACGTTCTGGGCTCAATCGCCTTCCCTCCTTCGACAAGAGATGACCTAGATAGGTAACCTCTTGGCGGGCATATTGCAACTTGGAGGGTGACACCTTATGTCACTGCTCCATCAGGATTCAAGCAAGCCGGGCCGAAGACGGCTGAAATGCCAGAAACCGGTCCCCGGTAGCTTGTCTCCTTTCTGGTAAAGAATTGGCTTGGTAGTTTAGTCTGCCCTGTTCCCATGATGCACTGGGCCAGGGACAGACTGATTTGCATATAGCCAGGTTCTGAGCTGGGATGGGGCAGTGAGATAAATAACGGTGATGGATCAAGCCCTGATCTTTGGACTGGGTAAGAGTGGTCTGCTTAATTCAGACACTCTGTTCATCACCACCCCCTTTTGTAAATCACCTTATGATGTAGAGCAGACAAATGATGCAACAACGCAACAGTCACTGTCTTACACACATCTTCCGTATCAGCAGCCACCAGCAAATCATCCACATACTGAATAAGCGTAGCACCTGGAGGCAAAGAAAAAGCATCAAGTTGTGATTTAAGAGCCTTGCTATAGATAGAGGGACTTTCGCAATAGCCTTGGGGTACTCTCTTAAATCTAAAACTTCGGCCACCTAGAGAGAAACCAAAGATATCCCTACTTTCTTCAGCAATAGGAATACTAAAGAAAGCATTCTTAAGATCTATAATCGAAAACCAAGCTGCCGAAGCAGGAATCATCGTCAACAAAGCTGTATTGTCGGGAACAACAGGAAACTGTGGCACAACAATTTTATTGACCTCTCTAAGGTCAATAACAAATCGATAAACAGGAGGCTGTGAAGCATCAGTTCTTTTAAGAATCGGAAGAACAGGGCTGTTACAAACATTGCCTCTCGTTTCTTCAACCACGCCCTTCGGAATGAAATCATCGACAATAGCCAAAAGTGCTCTCTCTCCATCACTAGAGATAAGGTACTGGGGAATGCGTGGCATTCTCACATTCTCTTTAACTGTGACAACATACGGTGGGATCGCAAGACAACCCACATCATTCGGGCCTGTAGCCCAAAGACTTTCAGGAAGAGAAAGCAACTCAGGTGGGAACTTCTCCCGAGACAAATACATGGAAGATGTTATGTTCCTCCCCAACGTAAGATGCACACCAGAAGGGGAACAATACAATGTTGCATATAGTCTTTTCAACAAATCCAAACCCAGCAAGTTCTCACCGCAACAAGTGGAGCATTCAAATCATAGGGACCAATTGAAACGGGCAAGGGACAAGAAACCGGATTACAAACTGGGTTGCCAGAAAATCCTACAGAAGTATTTATTAAGCCAGACAAAGGTGCCCCAGGGAGTTTAGTATGCGTAAAAGAACTTCTCATCGCACCAGTATCCAAAAGAAACGGTTCTGAAACATCCATAGTATTGATAGTGACATATGGCCCATTTTGATCTACTGGAATCGACACAACTCCCTCACTTCGTCCATGGCTGTCCTATTCGATCTGAAAATCATCAGCCCTTTCTTCACAATAATCGTCATTATAATACTGCGAAGACTGAACTCTCTCTTGATCAAAATAATTCGTAGTAGATTGAGAAAAAGAACGCTGCTCCTGAGAGGACACACCCCGTCCTCTAGGTCCCGACTGGGAATTACCACGACCTCGTGGAGCAGACATCCCATTATTACGCTGTAATAAAACCAGACAATTATTCTTAAAATGTCCCTCTTCTCTACACTAGGCACATTTATTAGGACCCAACGGAAGACGTGGTGTGAAGTACTGAGGTTTCTGAAACACTTTCTGAAACTGTGGGCGTTGAGAAAACTGAGGCTGTGCAGAACGCGGAGGATAAGCTTGCTGTAAAAGAACCTTCGTTTTCAAATCTTTATTTTTCTTCTCTTGTTTCTCCTTCTCCTCCTTATCTCTATTCTCATAATACTGTGCAGTAGCCAATATTTTAGCAGGGGAAGAGACAGCCCATGCACTTTCAGAACTTTTTAATTTATTTGACAATTCAGGAAGCAAGTTATATACAAACTTATCCACAAACAACCGCTGACCACCCTCTACACTCAAATCCTGACCACTATGATCAATAAACATCTCTTCAAAACGAGTGAAGAAATCCGAAACGCTTTAGTCTTTCTTTTGCTTGCATGCGGCCTGCTTATCCCAATTAACTCGCACCGCGGGCATCATAGTTTTCATCAATTCAATTATTCTGCCTGGTAGGGCCGTAATCAGATCATCGGGTTTCGCACCACCCACTTGACCTGCATCAGCGGCTCTAATAGCAGCCCAATTATAACCTAATTCCGCATTATGATATTCCCTACGAATCCGTGCCCACAATGCTTGCGGAACAACATTTCCAAACAACATATCAATATCGGCCAAATTCATAATACAGGCTTCAACTGTTTGAGACAATTCCTTATAATATCCAGCCGGATTTTTACGGGGGTCCAGAAGAGTTTGTTTAAGTGCCAATACTTCAGACCTTTTCCAGGGTTCGTGGACCCATATATGCTGGAAATGAGCAGGGACAGGAGGCGGACCAACTACTGCGTCCCTCCATACGGGAGGAACTTCACGCATCGGATAATTCTTAATGCCTTTGTTTTTGGTAAGATCAGTCTCGGAAAAGGACAAGGACAAAATCATGGTTCGGAACGCAATGAGTTTATTCACCGGGTCTTCAACTTGTGGTCCTACAATAAAACCTTTATCAAAATCAGCTTGTAACTTCAGTAGCTCCGAAGGAACTGTATCTAACTCCATATCTTCCCAACCTTTAATAAGAGTCTGACACATGACATTAAAAACATATCTCTGCGTGGGCTCTACCCATTGATGAAAGGAACTCATAATGTCTTCTGTACTATAGTCTTGTCCATTCTCAATCCATTTACGAGCGAGGGAACCCAAAACTACTTTCTCGTCCGTAAGAGGAAGTTGACAAGGACCCGAGAAGAGGAGAAAAGAAATTTGAGACAGCATCAGCTAGTCTCCTGTGTGAGGTAGGGGAATCCCTTGAGAGACGAGGAGGCATTGCAGATGCAGAAGGTAACGGAGACTGAAATGTAGTCGACTGAGGAACAAGAATGGGGAATTGTAGAGGAGGTGGGGGCTGAATTACAGGCTGTAAAGACGGAACAGGATCAGGCAAGGAAGCATTAATATGCTGAGCCGGTTGCTGAACAATTGGCAATTGAGCAAGCACTGGTTGAGCAATAGGGGGGGTAACAAAGGTGCATTAGGATTTTGGACATAGGGCGGAGATAAATTCAATAAACAAGACATTAGGGAATCTTCTTCTAATTCCTTACTTTTATCTGGAGGGGAAGTAGGCAGCATCGGATAGCATCTATCTATCGCCATGCGATGTTGTCTCTCCAGTATCTCATTCGCACCATGTACTTCATTATTTTTAAACTGCTGAGCAGCCTCTATAATTGACATGTTTTGTGCTTTCTTATCCTTTTTTGCTTGCTTAATTTCTTTCCGTTTGGCTTCCTTAAGCCAAAGGCGAAAAGAGTCAAACATTGCTGGCCGGGCTTTTCTTCTAAACAGGATCGTTTCCAAATTACCTAGTATGGCGGAGTCAAAACTACCATTCTGGGGCCATCTCAAAACTCCACTATTCTTTGTGTATCGGACCCATGTCTCGTTAAAGGTAATGGGACCAATACAATGTTTAGAATAGAGCTCATAAGTGGAAGTTCCAACTGGAGGGATCGGACATAAATCCTCCAACTGGGAATCCCTTGTACAACCTAAGCAACAAATTCTTTTGAACTTACTCAATCCAGGCATCGTTACTACTCTAGACTGCTCACAAACAACAAGGGGTATAAATCAATGAAACAGTACAAACTTACTTACCCCTTGGCTTTGGTTATTGCAATACCCGAATAAAAACCCAAATACAAAACAAAGGATTGTGGGAGCGACCCACCAAATACTTAACTAAGGATCGTCCTACACCAGCGAAGGTCCGTCTATCGTCTCGCTTTACCAAACATCGTCAAAAAGGTTCCAAGGCAGGGCGACAGTCTGGGCAGCAGTCTTCAGCAGCCGTCGGAAAGGAGTAGCCGCGCTGTCAAAGGGTCCACTTTCGACATACAGGGGTCGATCACGTGTTGCGCTTCCTCCGGAATTTTCTTGCGAGGCTCCTCACGACCCTCGGGCTTAACCGCTACCACTGAAGTCGCCCCACGTTGGGCGCCAGTTGGAGAACCGCAGCCTTAAGGCCCGGCGGCGCAGGGTACGCTTAAGATCCCCGGGATTCACCTGCCTTGTCAGAAACAGAGACACTGAATCTTTGTTTGGCGTAGAAGATGGTATTTATTAGCTGCAGCTGGTACAGTGATCTTAGATGTCGTCAGTAAAACGAGGTTCAAAAGAGACTGCCTCTTAACTCCGTGGCGGACAGGTTTATATACGGTACAATACAATGCAAAATGCAATCATACAAGAGCATGAGAAATAGACAAATGTTATAAACAATGCTTTAAGCCCAAAGTAACTCAAGTTCCCGGTTGTGTTTGTCACTCGACCCCTTAAACAAATTACAAACGAATCCACACAATTCCATTTACGAGTAGAGAAAACACAGATGTATGTGTTAGAAGGACAGTCGTGAAACAGGAGAATGCATGAGACGTGTAGCGAAGGACAGCAGATAAGATAACTTAAAGGAAAGAATGGTGCGAACCAACAAATAGTCCGGACGGGGATTAATCAGCTCAGACAGGCAGGAATTGGTGTACTCGGCCAGACCCTGACACTCGTTAGTAAGCATAAGCAAAGAAGCCACCTGGCACGTGAATGCAGAAACGACAAAAACATTGCATTCGCCGTGCTGCCTGAGTGAGGGCAACATAAAATGGCAGCAACTACAAAATGGAGGCTGAGCACGAACGAATTCGTAATTTACAGGACCTCAACCTTCCATGAAAATAGTGCTTCTCAGTATCTGTTGTAGTACCCTCCTGGCAAACACTCACGGCTCATTCGAAAGTCTCAATGTCTCAATGCAGTACACCAGTGTCTCTCCTCTGCGGCAGGCACTACAGATATTGGGCTCTTCGTTGGTCATGGGCACAGATCATCTAGTGGAGACCCGGGTACTACTTAAACAGAAAAATCAATAAAATTTCATGTTCAGCTACACTCGGGCTGCTCTTTCATTTTATTTCTCCTTTCAACATGGGTACCATAATGTAGTACCTTTTGCCAATTTTGGATCCTCCGGTGCACTGCCCTTCCATTGGAGCAAAGAAAAGGGTGGGTGGCCAAATCTCAGGCCAAGGGGCTCAAGGGACCGCGCGCTGTCAGAGGTTACCAGCACATGACAGGTAGAAAACTGAAGCCTCAAACCAACCCTACCATCAACAACAGGGATCCTTCTCTTTTGTTCTTTTGCACTGAAACTCTGGTTCTGTGGCAAACAGGGAACCAGGTCCTTCTTCTTGTCTGATGTCCAATGCCGTCTGATGGAGCAAGCACGATGCTTTGGAGATGCCATTGATGGCTTGCTGGCGATCGCTGTCCAGCCTTGTTACTTTCTGCGTGCTGGGACTGTAGGTCCAAGACGTCTGCCCTTCATCTGTAGCTGTCACTGATGGGAGTTAGGACTCATCTTCATCATCGTTCTGCAGGTTATTATGACTCTTCCTTTTATTCTAGAAGAGCTGGTGATATAAGAACCTGACACAACTGTTAGTTTCCTTCAATATAGTACCACGACAATTCATTGCATTTAAAAATGGGATTGCAGGCAGATGGCCTGCAATCTTCAAAGGAGTGGCCAGGAGCCATGGGACAACTCTGGTCTACAATGCACTGTCACTTTCAAAGGCAAAGGCAGTACTTCTAGTCTCTTGAATTGGGTACTCTTCATTATCCTCACTAACTTCAAAGTGAGAGCATTATACTCTGCCATATAAGGGTAGATAGCTACATGGGAATCTATCTGCTGAAAACTCTGTAAAAAAAGGAAATGTTCTACACTTTTGCTCATAAATTTTACATTATTTGTACAGGACTGCCAACGCTTCTAAAACGATTCTTCCTAATAAAAAGCACCTAGATTGGACGCTTAGGACCATGCTCTCATGTTATAGGAGCAACAGGAAAATCTAAAACTGCTAATTTAACAGGTTTTCTTATCTATAATACAATATTTCCTTCAAAACATTTTATACCTAAGGATCACATGGGCATCTTCCCTGTGTTCTACTTTTCATGATCCAGACTACGCAACATCAGCTCTAATAAGGACTGTCAGTTTATTTACACAGACTAGCTAATAATAAAAATGCCCTTGCAAAACTCCAATAATGGTGTTATTACCTAAGACTTGTAGAACAAAACTACTTACATCTAATTCCCCTTAAAGGTCAAAATAATGGAACAGCTGTCTAAACTACTGATCCTGTCATAATTTCATCAAACAGGATGGGCAGTAATAAAACCTATATATTTATTCACTTTATTAATGCTAACAATGTTTAAAACAGTATTACTGAATAGCCAATTTAATGTCTCATTGCTATTTCACAGACAGTTCAGACAGGCTAAAAAAATGTGAGAAAAGGAGAGAGCAACATACATATTACCTAGCCTTAATTTGTAGAGGAACTAGCCTCCTTCCTCCATTTTGACATTAGGAAAACCTGAAACAGATTTCACTTCTGTCAACACTATCAACCCCTATGTAGCAACCGGCCATAAACAAAGTTATAGGAGGTACATAGCACTTTTGAGAGAGCTAAAAATCCTTTTAGCAAATGTACAAATTTCATTGCCTCAGCTTTTAAGAATTAGTGCTGTATAAATATGGCAAAGCGTATCTGTTAATCAAAGTTCACATATACCATTATATCATTTACTATTACATGAGTGCATAAAACTTGCTTCGCCAACAAAAAATAAGCTACCATCTTGACTTTCAAAACATTTCAGATTCTAGAATGTCACAGCAGAACTTTACTGTGGGAGCTCTACCAGGCTTCTAAATATAGAGCTGACATTTAACTCTTCCCAGCTGTCCTATAATGTGTGCGAATGCAGTTTTCCCTATTCAAAGTCACTCTAGAAACTGAAGCTGAAAGCTAGAAAGCACGTATACCCCTGTTTGTAGTTAAAAGAGTACCTTCTGCTTGTTTTTATTTTAAAATTGTAAGCAGTGTGCAATATACTTGTCTAATAATATAGAAGTCAGCTATTTGTATTATACCTAAATGTATGCATTTACTGAAGCCTAAGGCTCTTTAAAAGCTACTCTAAATGAAAAAATGCTGTTTAAATAGTACAATTTACCCAATTTTGACTTTGACTTTGATATTTGGGGCACCTAAAAATCCTAAAATTTTATGCATAATATTCATTATCAGAATGTTCATTGCAAAGCCCAGGAGTTAGAAATTGAAAATAATCATTTATACCGCTATAAAAATGATTTTTTTCCGCTTGTGAGAGTGAAATGCCATATACAAATGTCCTCATTATGCGGTACAACACAACTTAAATTAAAGTTTAATGCTAGGAGGTCACAGTATGAGTATTAAGCTTTATAAATATCAACAAACAAATTTTAAAAGCACTTTAAAAAAAAATCATAATTAATAATTTTTTCTTTTAATAAAATCAATAATTTATGATAATTCCACATATAAAAGCAAACTGCATCCCTTGCCTATCATATTAAGATGCATTCATTCACAAGCCTAAGCACAGAAGCCTAACTTGAAACATGAAAAGTTTTGTGCCACTTTTTTTTAAAAAGGACAGTCGTTATTTAGCATCAGAAGCAAGAATGTGCTATGTAAAAGACTTTAAAAAAGGAAATCCTGTTAAATGATTTCCTGGTATCCAAAATAATTAACCTGATTTTTGTAACGTTTTGAAAACAGCAGTCTGAAATGCAGGGTTTCAGCCCGTGTTGTAACTGACCAGATTCCTGTCTCTCCGTGGCCTACAATCAAAATAACAGGTGCTGCTAGGCTTTTTTTAGTGTTTGAAATGGAAGCACGGTGACTGTCTATTTAAAACTGAGGCCTTTCAATGCGTGTTCTATAATATGTGTTTGAGTGCAGCAAAAATTTACTTCAGCTGAAGTGTTCGCCTGTTAATATCTAATACAATGTATCTAAGAAAAATGCTTTATAATTGTTTATTTATTACAAAACACACAATTTCGTTTTTGAGGCCTTTTTTATTTCTATTGAATGTGAATTCTAATTTGATCTTTTAAGCATTTAGCAGTTTGTACATGTGCATAATTGCTTACTCTATAAATTAAATAGTAACACATAGCTATTTTAGCATATCATATGGTTCATTTCTGAATGTTTATTTAATTTTGATTTAATATTAATGAAATAACATTTTGCATAACGGACTGAAGACAACAAGAAAAACCACAAACACACACTGAGCTCATTTTAGACATATACAGAAGGGGTAAAACACTCAGGTCACATAATACAGTGCGCTTAATAGCCATTCTTTCATAAATAGCGCAATCTCTATTTACTTACAGAAGTATCACTAATGTGAAAACCAGAAACCACCTAGACATTTTAACCCACTTTTAACCCACAGATCAACACTTAAGACAGAAACAAAGGACATTCCTCAGACTGTACTCAAACCAAACCATTTGTAAATACTAGTTGTAAGTCATATTTACAAGAAGCGCTTTTCAATAGTATTCCAAAAGTCTGCAAAAACAGCCCAACAAACTATTTTATTTCCAAGAAGCCAAAATATACTCAATTCACTAGCTTTGTCTGGCAGAACACCAATAAAATAGCTCTGCATTTCTCCATTCATAAAATTGCGCAGAAAAAGGATCTTTGTTTGTATTATGTTCATATTTTAATTCCCAGGGGAGACATAATCACCAAGGAAGAAATATGTTTTTATACCTAACCTATTTAGCTATTCCCTCAAGGGAGACAGCTAATTTAATTCACATCTCACTATGGTACCTCCAAAAAGCAACACATTCATTGATGTGTGCTTGAAACAGGCATGCCAAAAATAGTGCAAAATATGCAGTATTATAATAAAAGTAGCTCTTAAAGTACTCTTTGTACGTTGACCCGTTCAAATATTCTTAGAAGCAGAGAAAAATCTCCTCATCACCTGCCTGCATAAATTTCAATCTACGTATTCCATACACACTAATCAAAAGTTGGCCAACGCAAATTCCAAAATTCCAAAGCCACAGTAAGCGTTACTAAACTACCTTACCAATCCAAGGCATACAGCAAGAGCCGCAGAACGACTCTTACCAAACAAATGGTTGTCCAAATTCTAACTGCCAAGTTCTGAATGACCTAACCGTCTTTTTTTTTAATACACACGCCAGAAATGTTCTCAGTCAGGGCTGACATCATGTGGAGGATCAGAATTAGGAAAATCAGAAATATACTTGGCCGCAGAGACAGAGAATCCCCAGAATCTCTGTGCACAGAGTACCTCCTTAGTAGAATCATGTCCTGTCCTCCTCAGTAGATTTCTGTCTCCTGACAAGATCACTCCCTCAGATAGCCACTTCTGATGAGGTCCACGTTGGAGCGCCAACTGAAGAAATCAATTTTCCTTCCTAGGGGTCCCACTGATACTTGGTCCTTTTAAACCTACAAAGAAGAAATTGAAACAGAAGCTGAAATAAAAAAATAACATTTTTATTAAACTCAAATGAGTGAGACTATGTCACACAGAAGCCTTAGCAACTGAATGAGGCAGTCTGAGGAGTACAGAAAGCTGGGGCTTTATATATGCTTAGGGTTACATAGTAAGCATTAATGCAAGGGGCAGTTATGGCTCATGTAAGCATGCAAAATGACTAAGTTGGGCATACAAGATCTACTTGTTCAACAAAGTGGGAGGAGAGTTACTTCTCCATTTAGCAGCAAAAGTAGCCTGACAGTTATACTAGCGAAGCAGGTGCATTCTACCTGCTAGGCCCTTCTGGGCATGTGCAAAGTGGAAGATGCTAAGTATAGTTTGTCTACAGACAAACTTCAAGAGCAGTTAACACTGAGGGAGGACAGAGCACATGGCGAGCACATGGCAACAAAATGGCTGCTAGAAATACAAAATGGCTTTCACAAAGTGGGTAAGATAACTTCTAAATATAGGATGGCTTCAACTAAATGCTCACCCATTGCTGTCAATTTAAGACATGGCTAAGCGCTCCTGATATAAATCGGACATCCAAATTGAGGGTGCAATACCACATATGATTAAATTCATAATATTTAGCTAACGAATATGACATTCTCTTTGCTGAGGTAGATTGACTGCCTGAGCTTGTTACAAAAGTCCCATGAGGGAAGATGTGATACTACCTTCCTTTTCTGTTCTCGTTCCAGAGGAAGTTAAAGAAGCATATGCTGCCGAATGGGCTCTTGAGCAGACCCTAGCATTGCATCGCAATCAGGCAGATTGGGATAAAGACTCACTTTATAATGTTATACTTTTAAGGTCCAGCTAGCAGGTGACACCATAAAATTGTATTAAACGTGAAGCTAAATACCCTGCAAGGGAGATTCTTTCACTATTAGAATATTGGTGTGAGGTTGAGTCTTGTGTCGTACCTATGAATAATCCATTATTTCCTGTGATTAAACCTGATCATTCCTATCATATTGTCTTAAACTATAAACATATAAACAGTCACACACTGACCTTTATTGTATAAATTTTGCCCATTACAGCCGTAATAAATAACATTGTTTATAAAAAATACAAAACTTTATTGGACGATTCCAATGACTTTTCCTGTCAAAATATAGCGTTGACAGTTGCAATTTGATGGTGTTCACAGAACTTGGAACTCACCAAAGATTATTTAGGCTTCCACAAGTGTAAAAGAACAGTCCACGTCTGTTTGCATCCCAAGGGACGTCCATTTTCCAAGAAATTGACTCAGAAATATTGTCTTGTGTTGATGACATTTACCTCACAGACAATGATTTAAACTCACATTTGGCCAGAGCGGATCCCATAACTCTGCCATTGGTTGATCAGGACTATAAAACACATTTTTGAAAATCTAAAATTGCCTTCTTCAGTGTTTTTTTTTTAGATATGAAATATCAAATAAAGGCAAAAGCCTAGCACCACATTTCTTAGAGAAATCTCTTTTGCTAACACCAAATACCTTGAAGAAGCTTAAATCACTTTTGGGCTTTCTAAATTTTAATAGAAGATGCATTCTAGATTAAGCATCAATGGGTAAAACAGTTCTACAATTTAAAGCATCCTGACTTTTCTAAATTGGACTACTGGACATTCTACTGTTCTCCGAAAATCACAAACAGACATGTTTGAGTCTAAAGACTTACAAACTTGTATTAACACTAGTAATTTAGTGATCTGCATAATTGTGATTCCAGTAGTTACACAGAGGTTTCAGTCAATGAAGTTGAAACAGTGCTGATTGCTTATGAATTGCATTTATATTCCAATGCGTAAATGCGTTTTGCAACACTGACAGATTTATGGACTGTAGTTCAAACAAATTTTCTGAAGGAACATCCATTGGCTCAGAAGAAACACAACATTCTGGTCTTAGAGTCTGTAACCAAGGACAGTGGTCCTAACATGAAAGCCTATATCCAAGATGGAGCCAATGGGCCACTTCCTTAACAGCTACTGATGTGTATTAGGTTTTTGACCCTACTTTGATAACATTTAAAACACCTTTAGTATGAACAATAATACTCCATGCCTAGTTAAATTTTACCTCTTGGTCAGTATGCTTACATGGTATATACTGGTCATTCAGCCCAGACCACAGTTGGTACTAAGTATAAGTAATCGGCTGCATGCGAAGCAGTAAAAGATGTCATGAAAGAATGGTGAATTTCAGGCACAGAAATTATTTACAGAAAGTTTTGGGATACTGTACCACTCAGCAGGCTGAATTGTGATTTGAATAGTCTGTATTTGGCAGTAGCATCACCCATACAAGATGAAAGACAGTAATATAGTAAAAAAACAATTCATTCAAAAGCAGCATGTCAACATTTGTGCAAAATCACAAAAGTCCTAGCAACCATCAGTCACATTTGGTGTTTCTAGATCTTAATGCTGCTCTTAGAAAGTTTATTACTATAAAAAAGTGTGTAAACATTAAGAAGAAACTGCAGATAAAGTAAAGCAACCCGAGCATTCCTAAATCTCAAGTCTTTTAAAAGCAGAAGAAACAGTCCCCAGGATGAGTAAAATATTTGCATTAAAAAAAATGTAAGGTATCCTGTGGAGATCTATCGCCACAGCCACAAGGACCATTATCCTCTGCATGTAAAACGAAACCAGCCAGAGATGCCAACAGATGGTGGAGCAAATGTAATCTAAATTGAGTTATTAAAGATCTATCCGAGGTACTAGTTAAAATAGAGAGGCATTTCTCCATACCCTGAACTGATTTAACTAAAACATGCCCTATTACCATGGGTTTGCTAAACTCGTTCCCCTCATGGCGTTTTTATAAAACAACTCGTTTACTATTTTCATGTCCCGGGGCTTCACTGTATAGATTTCAAGAAAATGTCTTCCTACGGCTGTGAGGGTCTCCTTGACATATTGTAAGCATGGGATTTTAAATGCATGGTTTGGTGAGAGAGAGTCCAGAATAACTGAGCGATTGAAAGCTGTCTCATCACTAAACCAGATCTTCACCCAACAAGTCTTAACTGCTACCAGGACAGTTATATACAGAATACCTAATTCTTAATGCATGGAAAATGAGGGGGTACACTGGGGGACTTTCAACATTTTCTCAAATATTTGTTTTGTGCAGTCTGTAGTTTGCTGTCCGCTGTATACCCCCAGACCCCACTACCATACAAGACCTTAGTGATGCAGAAAGGCTGATCTCATTTTAAAATCACCCCAAGTGCCTAATCTGTGGGTGTAGTTTGCAATAGCTCACATTAAAATGTTCATGTCCATTAGCTTCCCCTCCTGCATGTGTTTCCAGTTTAGTTTTGCATCAAATAGGATTTCCAGGTATGAACATGCCGGGACCTCGGCTAAACTGTGAGTTCCTGCCTCAAAGAACTCTGATCTAATTGCTTGAGTTCCTATTTCCATCACATACGGTTTTGTGAAATTAGGCGACATGTCCAACCCATTCATAAAAGACACAAATCCATCTATTTGGGCCTGTAGGCCCATAGGTGTGCGTCCCATCGATACCATGTCATCCACGTACAGCAGGACCGAAACCGCTCGCCTGCCTATCCTAGGGGTGTCAGTCTGTAATGATATCAAGGAGGATTCTAAACCTTTAATAATTAACATAAATACAAAAGGGACTAATTGGCACCCTTGATGAACCCCTCTTGTACAATTAAAATGATCAGTGAGACCCCCTTCTTGAGAGTGTCTGACTGCAGCAGTGGAATGGGCATGAAGAGTCATTCATACATTTATAATTGATGCCTTAACCCCTAAGGCACCAACTAAAATCCACTATTTCCTACGGTTCACCAGGTCGAAAGCGGAGATCCATGAAGCCCAAAAAGAGGGCTCCAGGCTGGGTGATCGTAAATTTAGACATTAAAAGATGAATACTTCAGCACTGTTCTATAGTTGATTTTCCAGTGCAAAATTCATATTGCACCTCCAAATTAATTTGATATGAGTCAACCCAGGCGGAGAGCCTATTTAATAAAACCCAGCCCAGAAACTTGACTGTGGAGTCAATACGGTATTTTGGGCAGATATACCACCTGACAAATGGCGCTTCACAAATTGCGTCACATTTGCAATTCGCATTTACGATGCACTATTTGCCATGTGCAACAGTGTGTTTATTTCTGTTTGTGATTCCCAATGGGGTTGCAAATTGCGAGGCTCATGAATATTAATAAACCTGTCAAAGTTTGCAAACCCATTGGGAATGGCTGGCCCTCCCAGGGGTGGTGGCCTGCTGGGCTCAGAAGACCTGCAGGTCTGGGATTGCCTTTCAATAAAGTATTTTTTTTTAATGCAGCCTGTTTTCCATAAAGGAAAACGGAATGCAATTAAAAAATAAAAATGAAAAAAGTTTGTTTCATTTTTTAAAGGCAGGTAGTGGTCCCTGGGAACACTCCCTGCCTTTAAAAAAATATTTTAAAGAGAGTCACAAAGTGGATAGGGTCCCCTGGGAACCGCTTCCAATTTGCGACTGCACTACCACCCTCTTAAAGAGGGTGGTAATATGCAATTGTTTTGCGACAGCGATTGCGGTCGCAAAACATTCATGCATGGGGTTACGGTCGCTATTAAGAAGGGAACGCTCCTTCCTAATAGCAACTCGCAATTCGTAAATAGCGAGTCGTAAATAATTTGTGACTTGCTGTTTTGGAATTGTACATATCCCTTTCACCTTTTGCATGCGCAAACGGGTCGAAAACCCGTTTGCGCATGCAAAATAGGGTCGTGTATCTGGCCCATAAGGCGATAACGCTGAGGGTTGTCCCTGTCAGCCTCTGAAACTGTCGATGCAGCCCTTAAGATGGGTTTCTGTGAGCTTGGGTCAACTATGTGTAAATGCAGTAACAGAGAGAGGCCACCAGATCCCACAGATAGCCTCCTCTCTGCCCTGTCCATGTACTTTGAGATGTCCCCACCGATTTTGCTAGAAAGGAGTCAATAGTTGCACGCTTAGGACCAATAGGGGTAACAACGGGTGCTGCCTTCCTCTTCCCCATTATGCCCAGGTGCAGGAAGCCCATAATGAACAAAAAGTGCAGGGCAGAGATCAAACCACACAATGAGCAAATTACTCACTGTGGAAGCTTCTATTAATTTCAAGTGGCTGGAAAGACAACCAATGTCGATATTAAGCCTCCTCAACAGGTTTTGACTAGCAAGAGGCTGCCCGGCTACCAGCCTGTGCAACCCAAGAGAGTGGGCACAGCCCAGCCTCCTCCAGCCACTCACAGGCACAGTCGGGCCTGTTCTTGGTCTGGTCTTCGCCCAGGCATGCATCTGGGAGAATCCCACACAGCAGGAGCACTCAGACCAATTTATGGATTGTGGTCCTGCACGCAGCAATGGTGGTATGCAGCTCCTGCTGCACTGCTACCTGGGGTATGTAGTCTGCCCCCAAATGCCTCTCAACACGAGTCTTGCGCAGCAGGAACCCACAGCCCAATTTGTGGAGCGCTTCCAGGTGTGGCTATGATTTAAATGGTGGTGGTGACATTGTGCGGCTCCGACCGCTCTGCTACCTGGGGTATGTAGTCTGCCCCCAAACGCCACTCAACAGGTCTCCCCTGGCTGAATTGAAGGCCTTGGCTCTGGTATTGCCGAATACAGATCTAGAATAGCCCACACTTATGGTGTATACTTTCTATTACTGTGTTCAGTCATTTAACAACAATTTACCTTGCTGACGCTTGAATGAATTCAGAGATTCTAAAGGAAATTTAGTATCATCAGCTTCTCTGGTGGGAAGATGGCAGCACTAAAATATTCTTCGCCACGGGCTCAAGTCATTCACATATTTAGACTTCAGCATGCTGGTGTGCATGTTACAGGGAATTCGTTGACTCATGAAGTTGCCAAGGCAGCTGTTCAGACTGTGTTAGTACCTGTGTTTACTCTTTCACATACAAGGATAGATGTTGACATAATGGCTGAGGTCACTGCTTCGGCTAGAGGCAAACCTCTACCTAAAGGCTATTCAGCAAATCACATCTATTTATTGAGTGCTCAAAATATTCTCTTTGCACTGCATTACTAGGGACGGGGATCAAACCCTACTAAAACTGTAGGTTAGACTCAATAATAGCTTCTCATGAGGGACTGGTGTCTGTCCATACTGGTGTGGCAGCTACAGTTTCTTTATTACAGAAACAATACTGGTGTCAGGGCCTTTATTTAGAGACTAAGAAATGTTCCCTTCGCTGTGATGTTTGTCAGCAAATTAAAAGTTCCACCATTGCACACACACCGCTGACACTTCTATTAGTTTCAAATAAGCTATTACAGTGTATCTATTCAGGAAATTGCAGACCACTTCAAATGAATGGTGACTTCAAATTTGTCTGTTGATTCTTGTTCCCAAATTCTATGGTGTTATTAAAGATGTTCAACTCTTTATCAGTATATATGCAGTGGCAGCATTCCAATCAGACTAGGGGAAGGCTTTCACCTCTAAGGCTTACTGGCATACTATGGAAACCTTGGGTGTTTGCGTGCATTAGTCCACCCACTATCATCCTGAGGGAAATCTGATAGTGAAACGGAAGTACCATGACTTTAAGGAGTCCTTAACAGCTAGAGTTTTAGGGTCAAGTTGTAGTTGGATCCATCATCTGTATGGAATCCACAAAGCATTAAACAGTCTGTCCAGACAGTCACTGGGTGGTCAGACTCCCTTGGAGCTGTTATTTGGGGTCCAAATGTCTTTAACATATCTTGATAACTTCGGCACAGTGGCCACAGATACGCCCTTTGAGATCAATGAATGTTTTGCTCTCCTGTAGGAGTTCAAACACATTAAAGAAAGAGACAAAAATGTGGCCCATTCTATCATGCGTCGGTGCCTGTCCTTGCAGTCCAAGATACTCGAACTTTGATTTTGCCACCGCTTGCTGGTAGTAAACAGAAACAACAACTTTCCATTGATTCAATCACATTGAATCATGTGTCTAGTTCTCCACAGTAGGCCATAAGGGTATTTGGGTTGTTCCTTGTCTCCTCTTCCTAACCTGATTGTAATCCATATACATGCACTAAGTAGTCCTGATCTTTCGTCTCCCTGGCTGGGGACATCCGATACTTATATAGTATATATCAACTGCCTTTAGAGGTGCCTACCTACTCTACTTTGCCTGAGGAGGTCCCTGTTTTTACTCAGACTGCTCTGGTTACTTTGTCATTTACTTTGAATGCATTACTGTTTTCTTCCTGCTATAGAATGGACATAATCCCTCAGTTCGATCTTCTCCAGAACAGGTAGCTGACGTGCTTTCACCCCATTCTTCTTCAAATAGAACCAAAGAGACTTGACCCTTATGAACATTACTTCATGTCCTTTTTCTGATGGTATCATTTCAAATAAAGTCCTTTATGACATTTTTGGTCCTACTGAGACCTTGCAAATTTCCTATGTGGAAAAATATCTATGTATTACCCACGCTGCATTTGTTTCTAATTTGCTATCCTAATTTAAAATCTACTCAGTATTTGAAAATGGGGATTTATATTCGAATTCTGCAAAATATGGTGTAATGTTGTCCTACCATCATTATGCACATCTCTCTTTACAGAGAGCTTGTTTTCAATTACATACAGTGGTAAAAATGTCGAACACGACATGTAGGTAGTTCTAAAACATATTTAAAAACATTCACTTCTTTCTGAAAATGTTTCTACAGACCCAGTTTCATATCAATATAAGCTAACAACTTCCCCACCAAAGAAAAATATTCTCATACAAATTAAATGTACTTATTCTGGCTCATTTATTTCACAGCTACCCCTGAAGGGGTACGAGTATTGGAAGGACAATATTGAACCGAAATCTATTTGGGGTACATACCACTGGAAGGTTCAGGAAACTCATTCTTTATTTAGAGGTTCTCTGATACCTCACAAAATAATCTTTCGTAGTTTGGCTAACTCTTAAAACCTGAATTACACCTACAATTTCCACTAAAGCATGGTTTGCTAATTGGAAACAGGACATTAATTTCATGGAAGAATAGCTTAATGAAATTCTACAGAATGGCAAATACAAGTCTTCAGTTTCTGGCCAGTTGATGCCAATGGCTGTTATTTCTTTTTTTTTAAATCTTTCAAGGTATTTAAAGCAAGAAGACCAGGGCCCTGATATATTCAGTGAGGATGCTCACAGGTTACTGGCTAGCCGTCCCTGATATGCAGAGGCCAACTGCAATAGGTAAGCCTTGTTGCGCCTGCAATTGGTACTGTCCCGCCCACCCTTCTTAATTGGCCACTGTCCTTCATTTAGGCCACTCTGATTTTGAGCAGCTCCGTGGCTCAAACATTTGAAACACCTCTTTAAGCTTTTACAGCCTTTATTAGGTAAGCTCCTTTCCTCGTTCGGTGCCCCCCCAATCGCTACGATCTTCTCCTACATCCACATCGCTTGTCATTTTCCATGTAGGTCGACTCTGACCCAGCCTCCAACTGCACACACCTCTGCTGTCTGCGTCCTTTCCTCTCCTTGTACTTGGCCTGGACTTCGACTCGGTCTTCGCCTGAAACAAACCTCCTCCAAGTCACTCTGACCTGGATCTAGGTATTGCTTTAACTATCTTTTACTCACTGCCCTCAAGCACTCCACCCACTGGCACTTTTTTCACACGCGCTTCACTAGTGCATGCGTTTGACACTTTTTTAATTATTCCTTGTTTCTCTTACACAATCCCACGCCCATTTTGCTTTCAACACCGGTGCTTTACTGGCACTTTGCTAGTTTTGCGGGGTTTTCACCACTCACTAAGCTCTCTACCGTATTGCGCGCTTTATCATAACACTTGTATGACTATGAGTTTTAGCAAATATTGCTCGTTATTGCGTAATTCTTTTACTCTTGCTTTGTCATTTTATACGTTCTGCTCATTTCTCCGGTATCATTGTACTCACGTGCATTCCTCTTACGTTGGTCTGACATACACGGCCCTCACCAGCACCCAGGTTGTTTTCAAATTGTATTCCGCCCGAGCTAACTTTCATATGTCTCTTTTTCTTTTTTCATCCTTTATTCCCTCCTACAGTTTTATTTTTTAGAGGCAAGATGTATACAGGCATACCATTGTTAATGTCCTGATGATGATCCTATATCTTTTGTAAGGATCAAAACACTGTTGACTTGTTGTATGCCATATACACCTCTTTATTTAATACTTATTATATGTGGTGGTGTCTGCACTATAATTTGTTTGTCCTACCAAAATGTACCTCATACAAACAATTTACTCTACCTGAGTCTTTTTGTTTCATGTTGTACGTTCTTCCCACTAAGTTGGATACAGGCTTGTGTCCCACTTTATTTGTTTCTTGCTGAATTTTGTGTATATTTAAGCAACTATGTATTAAAAACACCTGTCCGGCTGGACAGCTGTAAAATATAGTACTGATTGGGTCTATGTTTATTTTTTGCTTTCATTAATCCTTGTCTAGGGACCACTGTCTTTAGAAATAATTGATAACCCAAGGTCCCGGACCAACCTTATTTGGGTTCCCTTGTTCTTCATAACATACTACTTTTACTGTAGGTAAATTATGTCCAGCAATGGTTACAGCATGCCTACTTGTCAGCAGTAAAAGACCATGTAGTGGAGAAGTGTGGCTCACTGGTTAGAGCGGCAGACCCTGAAGCAGAAATCAGGGCCAGGACCAGGGTTCAAGTCCTGACGTGGCAGGGTCTTGGGCTCAATGTCCGTGGACTCGATAATTCTCGCATCAGTGCGTACTCTAATCATGGGTCCCACGCTGCAACTTTGGGCAATAGCTTGCTTAATCTCCACAACGGCCCCTATAACACTGGGATGCCTGGCTTCACCTTGGGGGTGCCCAGGAGGGGCATCTCACAGGGAGAGCCAGGTCGGGTTCCACAGCGTTATACAGCGCCGGGATGCCCTGTTGGGGCAGCTGTGCGCTTTACAAAAATACACTACAAAAAAATACACTGCATGTGCCTCTTTTTTTTTTAAATAATATGGATTTACAAGAAATTTTGTTTGGTTCAAGATCTCTTCATTCTAAACATTTTATATATGCCATTTATAATAACATTTGGAACGTTTCCCAACAAGAAGCTGCTAACCAATTAAGAAAAATTCATAAGGAAAATTTGGAAAGAACTATTGCCAACTCCTAGTTATTCATTGAATAATATTTTTTCATCTGTGTTAAATGTCACACAAAATGACATGTCTATGTTTAACGTTTCCAGAGTCAGTTGAGGTTGATTTTACAATTGAGTTGGATGTTGCACATTTTAAAATCAAATTGAGTGTCATGGAAATATTTGAATGAAGCTGAATTGCTTTGCCTTATAGTTTGACAAGTGTGCAGAAAACCATCAGAGGTGGGCGGAAATGGTGCAGTTTCTCTCCACGGAATTTTGTGGACTTTAAAAGAAAACTCCATGGAAGCCATGAATGGGTGGAAATTGGCAAGTCGTGTGGCTTGCGCTGATTTTGAGTGCTGAACGGCAGCTCTTTGCATGCCGGAGAGCGCTGCGCCTTGAGTTTATTTTGCTGCTGCTTGAGTGGATTTTCTACTCGGTGCCATCTTTTTCACTGCTAACGGTCGCAAATGTCTGCAACCGTTCGCGGTGAGAAAATCTCACCGGGTGCCCTCCCAGTACCCAAAATTGCAATAGGGGACGCCAATTCTTGGTCTTCAAGTTGTCGTTGGAGAGCTTCATTCGAGAAAAAACTCTGACCAGGCAGCGGTTGGTGAAATTTTGGCTGGAACTCCAGGTCTCAAGCATAAAGCTAAGTGATTGATTGATTGATTGAATTCAGGTCTGACATAATAAAGTCCACATGCTGTCTCTTGGACACGATAGGAGTTCAGGTCTGACATCTTAAAATCCACATGCTGTCTCCTGGACTCAATAGGAGTTCCGGTCTGACATCTTAAAGTCCACATGTTGTCTCCTGGACTCTATAGGAGTTCCGGTCTGACATCTTAAAGTCTGCATGCTGTCTCCTGGACACAATAGGAGTTCAGGTCAAAAAGCAAAAACTTACATAAAAGCTCGAACACTTGTAAATTCGAGACCTATTGCACTGCAGATGCTTGTTTTTCAAATGTGTTATGGGTGCCCCATGTATCATATATTACCTATACTTTGCCAGGATCAGCATTTTGTCATTGGTGTCCAAGCAAATGCCTTTGGTGTCTTCTGTGCTAAAAATGGCAAATAAATACCAGTAACTGACATTTTGCCCTGAATTGTCCTCGATTATTTCAAGGCCAGAATATTGTCATGGCTGACCCCCTCCCAGGGGCCACGAGTGTCCTCTCTTATGCCGTACATTGCTCCATTGTGCAAACAGCAGCATTTTCCCACAAACAATCTATGCAAGTGTTTCCTCAAGTCCGCCAGCACCAGAAGTGCTACCTTTAATGTCAGTGCATGGCTAAATATCATCTCCAAATCATCAAAGGCCTCTAACCTTTACACTTACTCACTGTCTCCACTTTTACAAAGGTCCAAAGCTAAGATTGAACTTTCCTGGGAAACTGATTTAGATATGCAATGGCCCATGTCTATGTGGGATAAGGTTTGGACGAAAGTTAGGAAATCTTCTAGAGCCGCGAGTACTACACAAACTCTCTTTTTTATTTATAACACCAGTTTCTCTACACAAAGTACATTCTGATACTTGCTCTTGTGCATCACCACAAGCAGATCTTCAACATTTGCTCTTTTCATGCCCACAAGTTCTGCAGTTCTGGAAAGCAGAAACTGGTCCCAAATTAACGCTATATTTAAGATTAACGCTTCTATGTCATTTGCTAATATTTTTCTGGGTAGTCTTTTTAATAGTTGGAATAAACAGAAATCACAAACGCCAATTATCGATTTGTTAAATGCTGTTGCTTTTCCGAAAATAACAAAACATTGGAAGGACACCTCTAAACGTTCGTACGTGGCTCGGTGGTACCCTGTCATAACCATAGACTCGGCACTACTTTTGTTTTCCCCATGTCCTTGAAGCAAAAACGATTACTTTTGTGGTCCCCTTCACGTTGTTTTTAGATAACAGTGCTAAAGGTTTCTTTGCTCCAGAACCATCTATTAAGGAAGTTTCTCAACCCCCTTAATTTGTTTCAAGGTAACCCCAGTCTACTCAATGTAACCTTGTTTTATTTACATGCTGATTTATTTTTAATTACTGATCCGTGTTTTGTATTCACTTGCCCAGATGTCACTGATAATATATGTTAAATATTACTTCTTTTTTGATGCTACATTTCTTGTTACCTGATGCTATTTTCTTATTGCATTTCCAATAAACTTTCTTTAGAAACGTAATATGTCAGTGCCGCTATCGTCAAAGGTGCCTCTCATGCCAAGAGGTACTTTCAGGAGCTAGTGTCAGATTTGTGCCATGAGTGCTTTCGAAAGATAAGAATTACCAATGGTACGTCAGGGCAAATGGCAGCCTCACAGGTACAACACTGCATTGTCACTTACACTCTCTTACATTCACTCATTCACTCACATGCAGTGTCACTCACTCTCAATCATCCATTCTCACTCGCACTCATTCATTCTCATTCAGTCACTTGCTCTGACTCTTTCTAATTTTCACACATTCTCACTCATCCTTAATCTGACTCACACATACTCTTTCATTCATGCAGACTCATTTGCAGTCACTCACATATCCGCACTCCCTCTCATTCATGTAGACTCATTTGCAGTCACTCACGTATCCGCACTCCCTCTCATTCATGTAGACTCACTTGCAGTCACTCACGTTTCCTCACTCTCTCTCATTCATGCAGACTCATTTGCAGTCACTCACGTATCCGCACTCCCTCTCATTCATGTAGACTCATTTGCAGTCACTCATGTATCCTCACTCTCTCTCATTCATGCACTCATTTGCAGTCACTCACGTATCCGCACTCCCTCTCATTCATGTAGACTCATTTGCAGTCACTCACGTATCCGCACTCCCTCTCATTCATGTAGACTCACTTGCAGTCACTCACGTTTCCTCACTCTCTCTCATTCATGCAGACTCATTTGCAGTCACTCACGTATCCGCACTCCCTCTCATTCATGTAGACTCACTTGCAGTCACTCACGTTTCCTCACTCTCTCTCATTCATGCAGACTCATTTGCAGTCACTCACGTATCCGCACTCCCTCTCATTCATGTAGACTCACCTGCAGTCACTCACGTTTCCTCACTCTCTCTCATTCATGCAGACTCATTTGCAGTCACTCACGTATCCGCACTCCCTCTCATTCATGTAGACTCACTTGCAGTCACTCACGTTTCCTCACTCTCTCTCATTCATGCACTCACTTGCAGTCACTCACGTTTTCTCACTCTCTCTCATTCATGCAGACTCATTTGCAGTCACTCACGTATCCGCACTCCCTCTCATTCATGTAGACTCACTTGCAGTCACTCACGTTTCCTCACTCTCTCTCATTCATGCAGACTCATTTGCAGTCACTCACGTATCCGCACTCCCTCTCATTCATGCAGACTCACTTGCAGTCACTCACGTATCTGCAATCCCTCTCATTCATGCAGACTCATTTGCATTCACTCTCACTCTCACTCTCTCATCCTCACTCTATTGCATTCATTTTCACTCACTCACTAACTTCTACTTATACCCACTCTTATCCTTACACATTTTTACTTATTTTCCTCACTCACAGTCACTCATGCTCACTCCGTTATAATGAGTGAATTTCACTCTCAGATTCATTCTATTCACTCAAGTCATTTCCCACACTCCTTCTTATTCACTCACTCACCCATTGCACCTCACTTGCAGTCACTCTTACACAAACTCACTCATTCTCACTCTCTCGGACTCACTAACACGTACTGACACTCACTCTGTCTTATTCCCATTCACTAATAGGCCTGGGCAAAATTTAAATATGCCTGCGTAATTTGTGTAATTACTGAACATTTTTATTACCCTTCCTGACACCACTTTGCATAATTAGATGCACCATCTGCTGTAAACTTTACTGCAAAGGATTGGAACTACAGAACACAACCAGCTTTTGTTTGCAATGCTAATATGTTTATGCCCTTCTTTTTAGCGTCTAATGTGACGCATTCCATTCTAAAATGCAGCACTAAACGACTCTTGTATTACATGTAATTCAAAGTAAGTTTGCTGAAATGTCATGTAATTACACAAAAACAAAAAAAGCGAATGTGCACACCCCTGTCTGTCACTGACGTTTGCTCACACACATCTGCTTACACATTGACACACACAACCACACACATGCATGCCCTCTCTCACACGAACACACGTCAACGACGTGCATGGCACGCACAGAAGTTATATGCAAAAGCATTCTTTTTACTCACCTCAGCAGCCAACAAAGGTCCTGTTCCAGTTAATTGTTTTCCATTTTTTATTACATTAATAGTGAACATCAAAGTATTATTAATTACTGGTGTAATACAAATGGGCAGATTGCAAGGAGGGCGCCCCCTGAAGCCATAACGACCACACTGATTACAGGTCTTACCCTGAGTTCCCCGACTGGCAGCCGGGGCTTCACTGTTTGGTATTAAGGCACTGAAGGATGAAGTTTAGACGTGTAACAGGCAATTGGAGTGGGGGGCTAACGGTTTGAGGGGGCACCTTTCCTTCTGTCACGCACTTGAGGCCCTGCAGCAAGCACTAAGGGATCCATGTGGTCTTTGCACATCGGAAGGCTTGTAGCAAGAAGTTCTGGAATGCAATATTCTATATCTTGAATAAAGTACAAAACACTGTGAGGAAAATAACACCCGCTTAAAAAAACACCTGCTAAAAATAACACACACAAAAAATAACTCCTTCTTAAAAAAACACCTGCTAAAAATAACACCCACCAAAAAAAAACACCTGCTAAAAATAACACCCACCCAAAAAAGCACCTGCTAAAAATAAAACTGCTAAAAAAATAACACCTGCTTAAAAAAAAATACAGCTAAAAAGAACACCTCCTGAACGTCCCACAAATGATGTAACTTTCGCTAGTTCGGAAAATCATTGGTGTACTCCAGATTGTGACCTCAGTGGGTGCACTTGAATGGTAAAGTTATTCACTTCCGGTAAAGGTCACACCCTCTTGTGCTGAATGTTCTTCCAAAGGGCACTAAATCACCTATCGTGTTTCAAAGCGCCACATGGAAAGCAGTCAGAGAACAGGGGGGCATATTAGCAAGCTATAGCGATAATTATCGCTAAGCTTGGTTAGTGGGCAAATTTATAACGCCGCGCTCCGACGATTTTTATCGTCTAGGAGCTTTGATATTATCAAGGTTTATCTCCTAAGCGATAAAATTCGGCCGAAATGCATGAATATCGCTGAAAAGTCAGCGATATTCATGCATTAGCGAGCAAATGCTCTTAGCCATCTTATCCACCTACCATTGGATAACATGCTAAGAACTGCTCTGGGCAGGCATTAGCTTTTGGAGATAATCGCGCTTAGCGCGATTATTTCCAAAAGTTGGTAATAGGAGATAGCGATGTTAGCGACTGTTTTCAGCCCCAAACATCTTGGCACGCCTACTTTGCATGTCATTAGCGATAATTATCGCTGACATGCAAAGTGGGCCCCTAAATGCCCGCTGTCGCTAACTGGTGTTAGCGACAGCTAGGTAATAGGGTGATTAAATTATCGCCGCTTTAGCGGGAAAAATTCCCGCTAAAGCGGCAATAAGGCCCTTGGTAATATGCCCCAGAATTCTCTGAAGAGACACTAAGGGCCTCATTTACAAGAGAATGATACAGCGCGGCACCGCAAGCCAGCTGTACCGCACCGAGCTACGTCATTTACAAAGTACATTGATGCATCATATTAACAGCAATATGACACATCCGTGTGCGTTCCTTTGCGCTGGAGCACAATGGGCTGCCATGCGCCAGCGCAGGCACCTTTGTGTCATTGTGCAGGGGTGCCTGCAATGAGAGGATGATTGTTTAGTGCAGGAAGGGACATCTTCCTTCACAAAAAAAAATCATTGATGTCACTTTCCTCTTTCTGCACGCTTAGAAAGAGGAAAGAAACAAAGAGAAATCAATATATATTTCCTCGTTGCACCCTTTCTACACTTCCCTTAGGGAGGCGTGGGATTCTGACGCATTCCCAGCTTTACGGAAAATTGTAACTCTAGGAATGTGTCGGGCTCCATGGATGTTGCATTGGAACACCCACAGCAACACCCATGGAATCCCTATGGAAGGCCCCTTAAACAAAGAGTAATGCTTGAAAGGGGACAATATTTACAAGGCCATGAATAATCACGCGGGGTGACTTCACTTGGCCTGATGAATATGGGCAAGCCTGTTACGCCACCGGTGCATCAAAAACATTGAAGTGGGGGCAAGTGGCAGTAGCACCTTCTGGAACTGCCACAAAGCAAGGGGGGGTCTAGCCCACATGATATACGAATGTCCCAAAGTTAAAACATTCTGGAACAAAGTATATAACCTCACGAACACAATCACGGGATGCCAGATACAACGAGGTCTAGCAGGGATAGCCACCAGCTTCCTAGAGACACAGCTTCAATCCAAAGAAGTACGCGACCTAGTCGACGTTCTGCTAACGGCTGCAGTTAAAACCATCCCGGGGAACTGGAAAAACACCAACAAAGCCACTTTCAAACGCTGGTTCAACTGGGTAACATTCCTTCGATCGGCAGACAACATTACCGCCAAACACAAGGCGGAAAACCACACAGGCAAGGAGGACATGGGGGAAGCCCTCGATGCCTATCTAAAGCAGTGACCCGCGGCAACACCCGCCACCCCTTTTTTCTCCCTCTTCTTCCTTTCTCTCTCTCTGGCTCCACTTGGCCAAAAGTACACACTATAAGAGCAGCCCAAGCAAGACAACTGTATGTTTTTGTATATGTAAATTTTATTTTCAATAAAAATATTCGAAATAATAAAAAAAAAAAAACATTTATTCACCGGTGGCGCAATGGGCTTGTAAATGAGGCCATAAATATGTAACACTGCACTCACAACACACCTGAGCACATTACACACATTTGTATCAATTGTTTCACTTAGAGTAACTGGCCACAGTGTGCTTCAGATTTCTCAGTGCAATACTGCCCTCTAGTGGAGACTGACCATTACAGCAGGTGGAAGAACCCGGTCTGGACAAAATAGTATGAAAGAAACAAACCCTTATAATACCTGGCACTCTGTAATCCTTGTATAACGCCAGTCTCTCATTGATTTACAATACATGGCACTGTGTAATACCTGTTTAAACGCCAGTCTGTCATTTCTTTATATTCAGCAACTTGTGACACCCTCAGTCGTCAATTATAAAGAAAAGATGTCACAACTAACATTAAATTATTACATTCGAGTTCTGATGCAACACTGCCTGATGCCACAGCAGAGGTGAAAGGCAAGTCAAGCCACGGAGCAGCTGTTTAAAGCATTTAAAAGTGGAAGGTTGCTTTTCCTACGCCTTGTTTATCTAGTTCACAATGAGCATGTTCATTTTTTGTACGGCTTGGATAGTTAGAGAAAAGGTAGAATCTATCTGCATGCACACATTTGTGCTACAGCAGCAATTTTGTTTAATGTTTTTAACTGACTTGCATTGAAGTGTTTTTAATATCTGTAAGCAAAAAACATCCAACAGATTTTGATGTGTTTAGTTTTGCACCAGAAGTTTTATTTTTATTCTTCATGCTTGCCAACATGCTCAGTCTTTCATAAGAAATAGCTGTGCACCAAGATTTGAAGTGGTTTGTGGGAAAGGCAATGGTGTGATCAAGTATTATATGGGATAAATTACCCCCTGGTGTATACGATAAGGATATTGCAAGTCACCTCAGAGTTCCAAAACTTTCTGAAGGAACTGGGCTTTCAGCTCTGTTCCTTTGTATGATTATGGAACTCCTAGGTGACTTGAAATGTCCTTATAGCGTACAGCAGGAGGTACTTTATCCTTGATATTCCTTATGGTACATGTAATAAGGTGGGTGAATATCTATCTTTTTGTGTCCGAGTAACCTGCCCGCTAAACTCAAAATCAGGCCCTTAGTCCGTGCATGTGAAGGTGAAAAGCTGATGAATTAACATGTGGCAAATGGCATTGCCCGTCACAAATAGCATTGACATATGGTGAGTTGTGGTGAAATCCTTCTTGGGGGGCTAGGAGTATTGGGGTATCGGGTACAAAAACATTGTAACCGTCCAGCAAGATCTAATTCAGGCCCTTAATTCCAAAATTACCTTTGAACATGGGGATCTCTGTCCCCCTTGGAAGTTCAGGCAGGTGCTACTCCCACTGTAACAGGTGACAAGCTGCTTTTATTACCCGGTCCATCTTTCACAAATCCCTGCCCCCAGGCAAGAGGTAGATTGCACCTGCCCTGGGAGCAGTGAGATATCAGTAATAGAGTGCACTGTTCCTGTTTGCACCCTGCGCAACAAGTTGAAGGTGCACCTGGGTGCAAACAGGCTCAGTGTGGCCTATGAGTGTCACGGCTCATGGTGACTGAAAGCAGATTATCTATAATTTGTGGATACAAGTCATTTTAAGTGGGAGGCAACAAAAGCATGTCAGTATAAGTAGTCCCGCACATTTCATTTTATCCCAAGTGGGTTTGCTGAAGCCAAACATGAAATTAAAACACAGTTCATCACCCTCCAGAGGGCAAATTCAAAGCAACATTACTGGGTTTGCTGGAAATCTGCTGCACCTGTTGTTCCTTATGTTACAAAATATATAAAGTCACACAGGACTACTTATACTGTCCTCCACTTGTTGTGATACTCAAGAGGCCCACTTCAGGGTGGAACTTGGTGAGCAGGTGCCCACAATCAATCACCTAAACTGTCACGCAGTTGGCCTGTGAGCAAGGACTGCGGAAGTCTGGAACGAGTTAGGCCTCCGAAAATAAGAATTATCTGCATGTTGCTGGCTTTGCTGCATTCCAGAATAAATAATTGGAAACTGTTTGGGTGTGCACCTTCGTCTGAGGGCAAACCTCCTTGTGAATATATAGGTAGATAAGTATAGTTAGGACCTAGTTTCCACAAGAAAAGAGTATATTGGTTTGCCCAAAACTTTGGTGCTATTTGAATAACTTTCACAAACTTTTCAAAACAAATACAACGCTCACTTGCGCTGCTATTTTGAAAGTTTCGGGATGATCTGTCAAGGAGGGGGCCAAACATAAGGGGGTGCTTAAAAGATTATTTTTCCCATGTTAATTACCATAGGACCTTTAGACACAGCTACAGCCCAAACTGCTGAACGGAATAAGGGAATGGGGGTCCATGGGCTGAAAATGGCCTGGGAGTGGGGTAGCTTTGCCCTCCTCCCTTTAACCAAAACATTTTTTTTTTAAAGGAAATGGCAGGCCTCAGGCAATGGGGTCCGCATGGCCCCCCTTCCTTTATTTAAACAAAAAAAGGTCCCGGGAGATGGGGTCTCAGGGGCCAAAGTAGGCCAGGGAGGGGCAACCTGTGGACCCCTACCGTTTTTATAAAAATAGGTGTAGGCACTGTGGAACGGGTTCCTCAGGGACCAAAAGGGCCTAGTAAAAGAGAGCCACATGGCCCGCCCTTCCTAAAAAAATGACATGGGAAAAACAAAAGTTGGCAACTCGCTGGAGACCACACACCCTTTTTTCCAAAACTCTGCAAATGAGTCTTCTGGCACACTGCTGGTTGGGGGCTGAAGTCTCCTTAGCTGCAGAGTGTATGTAGAGGCCAACAAGGCCTCCTGTTACCTCCATTAGGCCCCATACAGTGGGATTGGTCAGAGGCCATGGCCCCCTTTCTCCACCTCTTTGTAAATGTTATGTTATGTTATGTTATTTATTTTCTTCTATAGCGCACAGCTACTCCCAAGAGCATCCCGGCGCTTTGGCGAAGAGAACTGAGTGCAGAGTGACAACACAGCAGCTAAAAACTGAGGAGAACCAAAGCTACTATTGAGCAAAGAGCCAAGTTTTCAGTTCTTTCCTGAAAGCGAGAAGGCTGTTAGCCTTTCTTAGAGACAGAGGTAGCTCGTTCCAGCCCCGCGGAGCCAGATAACGGAATGAGCGGCCTCCTATTCTGGAACGCTTGATGGCAGGCACAGCCACTTTGGCCAGAGAAGCTGACCGCAAAGCCCTGCTAGGCAGGTAGAAAGATAGGCCTTTGCCAATGTACTTGGGACCTACAATGTGAAGGGCTTTAAAGGCCAAGGTCAGGCTTTTAAATAAGATTCTCTTGGGGATGGGCAGCCAATGTAATGCTTTGAGCAACTCAACTGTGCTGGCCCGTCTCGGGAGCCCAAAGATGCCTCGAGCCGCCAAATTCTGCACCACTTGCAGGCGGGTCAAAAGATATTTAGGTAGACCCAAGTAGAGGGCGTTCGCATAATCCAAACGCGACCCTATCAGGGCCTGCACGATGTTTTTTTTGTGGAGGAGTGACAACAAAGGAAGAAACTTCCTAAGCATCCTTAGAATGCCAAAGCATTTCTCTGAAAGCCCAATGATATGGGGTCTGAAAGATAGGTCACAGTCAATCAGAATTCCAAGGTTTTTCGCCTTGAGGGAGACATTGTCCGGGGGAAACCAGGCCTTCCAGCTGGGATCAGGGGTACAGCCAAAAAAGAGCAGCTCCGATTTGTCGTAGTTGCATTTTAGGCCATGCCGCCGGAACCACTCAAAGACAGCACCTAGACAGTCCCTAATCCGTGTGCCGTCGAAAACTCCGCCCCTGTTACACGTGAACAGTAGATGGGTATCGTCAGCATAGGATATGATCTGGGCGCCAAAGGATTCCGCCACCACCGCCAGAGGGGCCATAAAGAAGTTAAAAAGCATGGGGCTAAGAATGGAACACTGAGGAACCCCCACCTCTAGCGGCAACATATCGGCGGAATAAGGAGGCGCCCAAATCGTTTGCCGGAGGCCGGTAAGAAAAGATTTAAACCAGTTCAACACGGTCCCACGAAAGCCAATTTCCCAGAGTCTTAAAAGGAGGCCTTCGTGGGGAACGGTGTCGAACGCCGCCGACAAATCAAGCATAACCAACATGGCCTTGCCTCCTGAATCTAAAACCTCCCTGATGGCGTCGGTGACCTCGAGAAGGGCAGTCTCCGCGCTAAAATTAGCACGGAAGCCAGATTGAGACATGTGTAAGAGGTCGTTCTCCTCGATGAAATTGGAGATCGACCGATGCACATGCTTCTCGGTCACTTTCGCCAGCGCAGGGAGAAGAGAGATCGGCCTGTAGTTCACATGAATGAGGGGATCTAGGTTAGGCTTTTTAATCAGCGGTAAGATCAAGGCACATTTCCAGGCCTGAGGGACCACACCGGTGGACAAAGAGGAATTAAGGAGTGGATTCAGTAAGGTGTTAAGGACTGGCGCCACTCTCCCCAGACACTTCGCCGAGCAGGGATCCAGCGGCGAGCCAGACTTCAACCGTGACAAAAGGTCCAGAGAGATGGTAGGGGACATAGGGGGAAATTCACAAAGAAAGGGACCATTCCCATCCAGAGGAGGCAGGGAAGACAGACAGCTAACATCCGGCAAGAGGCAGGTAGGAAGAAAGGAGTCCTGAATGGATTTGATTTTATTAACAAAAAACTCAGCTAATTGATTTATCCAGAGCACTGAATGCATGTAAGAAGGAGTGTTTAGGGAGGGAGAGGTAAAATCCTTTACAATTCTAAAGATCTCTTTACTGGCGTTTTTGGCCTCATCTATTCTGCGCTCCAGATAAGCTTTTTTTCCATCCCAGATCTGCTTGTGGTAAGATCTCGTCGCCACTCTATATTTCAATCTCTCAGCTGGATCATAGACACGCCGCCAGGCCCTTTCTGCCTTCTTGCAATCCTGACGTAAGGCCCTCAGATGAGGAGTAAACCATGGGGCGGATATACGCCTCTCAGTGGATTTAGCCTTCTTCTCAGGAACTAACACCTCCAGTCTGGCCGTAAGCCATTTCTGGAAGAGAGTAAGATTCTCCTCTAGATTACCAGAAAGTTGACAAGGGAAACTAAGGAGGGCATCGGACAACATATCGGCAGAGATCAGGTGAAAAGGCCGAGAGGCCCTCGTGGTGTCTCTTAGAGGCCTCGTCCGTGTTGTAGCAGTGGAAAGCAGCGCAAAAGTAATTAAAAAATGGTCGGACCACAGGACAGGCTGCGGTGGAGACACACTAAGCGGTCTCGTAGAGAAGACCTGGTCCAAGGTATAACCTTTGTTATGAGTCGGCCCCTGAATGAAAGGGAACAGCCCTAACGGAGCCGTAATATCGACAAGTTTTATAGCATCTGGGTCCAAATTGTTGTCCATGTGCAAATTATGATCACCTAGTAAAATACAATGTTCTGACCTAGGGCACGGCACTGAAAGTGCCACTTGAAGTTCGTCGAAGAAAGACCCAAGAGGTCCCGGCGCTCTGTAGAGAAGAATCCCAGTACAAGCTTGTGAGGGAGAACGGTGAAGAGTAAAACCTAGGGACTCGCAACCCTGAATGTTATCTACAGGAAAGGTCGTACAGGAAATGTGATTGTCCACGATCAGCGTCACTCCTCCACCTCTACCAGTCACTCTGTCCCTCCTGAAGATATTATAATCAGGAGGTAAGGCATTAGCCAAATCAGGGGCAGAGCCTTCCCCCAACCAAGTCTCAGTGAGGAATAAACAAGATATGTTAGACTCCCGCAACAGGTTCCAAATGTTAAGGGAGTGACAGCTCAATGACCTACTATTGAGAAGATGACAGTGGTAGTGGACCGATGTGGCTCTCTGTGCATTGCTTGTGGGGAGAAGAGCTCCCCGTGCCCCTGAGGGCCTCGGGACTAATGTGGGCTTCTTCCCCAAACCAGGAGTGTACCAGGAGGAAAGTTTGCAGAGGGGTGGAGGAAGGAGGCCTGGCCTCTGACAACCTCTCTGCAATCCAGCTGTGTGGGTCTTACTGGAGGTAGCAGGAGGGCTAGTTGGCCCCCAAGGACCATCAAGAGCCAAGAGGAATTAATCCCTCAGCTAGGAGTGTGACAGGAGGTGCGTTTGCAGAGTGGTGGAGAAAGGCAGCGTGGCCTTCTACTGGATCTCAGCAGTTCTGCTGTGTGGGACCCCCAGGAAGCAACAGGAGGAGGAGTTGGCTCCTAAGGAAATCCTTGGCGTCCAAACAACCCCTCCTGTTTTCTCCAGTAAGTCCCACACAGCAGAATTGCTCAGCGGTCTTCGGAGGCCTTTCCGCTTTCTCCACCACTCTGCAAATTTAGCTTATTGTGCACTACTTGTTGGGGCTTGAAGTCCATTTTACCCCTGAGGAACCTTGGGGGCCAAAAAGCCCCCTTGGTACCTCTTGTAAGTCCTACACAATGGTATTCCTGAGAGCTGGTCGGAGGCCCAGACCCCTTTCTCCATCACTCTGCAAACGTGACTATTAAACATAGAAACTCACAGGGACATTATGGTTATGAATTAGCATTTAAAAACTTTATAAATTCAATGAAAAAAACAAAGGTTACAGGGATGTTATAGTTAGAAAACAAATTAAACAATTCTTTCACTGAAAAAATCAAATAGTTAGGGTCAGATTTCACTCGTACAAAACCAGTGAAATGCGGCAGTTATAGTTACCTGAGCTAACTATAACTTACGCCCCTGCAAGGCACTGCTTATGACCTCACATATTACTTCACTCATGACATGGTCAGTGACATCACTCGTCGTGTGCTCTGCAAGGCTCCTGAGAGACTCCTGTT
Organism: Lissotriton vulgaris; assembly: GCF_964263255.1. Lineage (NCBI taxonomy): Eukaryota > Metazoa > Chordata > Amphibia > Caudata > Salamandridae > Lissotriton > Lissotriton vulgaris. Next base: position 186,167 of record NW_028248966.1, on the reverse strand, counting down.
CTGGATTGTGGCGCCTGTGTATACTGCAGCAGCGCTCTGTGTAGGCATCTGCCGAGCAGGGATTAAGGAGATGAGATAAGGGCAGTTTGAAAACCACCAGCGCAATATATTTGTCATTTGGAGCCATCCATGTTGATTGCAGATTGAGTAATATTTAAAAACACATTTAAATATTTGCAGTGGAACCATAGATATTTTATGATTAATTACGTGTATTATGATGGACATGGTTTGTGTCTACGAACTATGAGTATTTTTTCTTGTTTATAAGAGGAGGGGGTGAGTTTAAAAAGTGCATTCAACGTGGCGATTTTAAGAACTGAGCAAGATTGATGAAGGCACCAAGTGCTGAAACACGTCTCTTGATTATGCCAAGTAAAGCCTGAATTTCCTACCTGCTGAGAGCACGGTCTCGGTTTTGGAGGAAAGGAGCAAGGTTTTATATTAGACCTCTTTGCAGAGGTGCTCCTCTGCGCACCACCTGTGGTTAGGCGCTAGCCAGCGCCAATCACCATCACCCCCACAAACAGCACCCTTCAAACAGAGACAGAATTATGGGATTTTATGTATTGCGGTGGAATGAGTCTGCTCTAACACATGATCATATCGCACTTCAATGGGCCAACGTGTTTATTATTCTAGGGTTCATCTCCCCTGAGATGTACTAAAGATCTGAGAATCATTGGGGACAGGATATATTTGTGCTGTTGATGCATGGAGCAAAGGTCAGCTTCTGCTTCTGGATCTGGTCTCCAACTGAAGGACCAAGGAAGGTTCCCAATCAGATGTGATGCAAAAATATCCACTTAGACCACTAATTACACAGATCAAATTTAAAAACCCTTGCAGAATGCCCTATTGAATCTGTCTTAAAGAAACCTTGAACCCAACTTGCTATCTCTTTAGCCAAACCTAGAATGTATTCTACCTGAACAAAAATATGTTTGATAATGAAATGCCAAAAGCTCCGGCTAAACTTGGCGTTTCACAGTTTGGTAATCCACAGTCCTCACCTAACAGCACACAGCACTGACTCTGTTGAGAATTAGACATTTTACAGCAAAGGACACTGCTTGAGGTTTTAATCAATGTATGAGCCTCTGACTTTCTTTGAGTGACCTCTTTCCTTCTGTTATTACTTCATTACATGTCACCTCACAGAGTTCTGGTGTCTAAGTCTAATACAAGGTCTGAAATGTGGTCAGTAATGGATGTTCCATTCCACAGTGCTCTCTGGAACACCTTTCCAACTCCGCCCTTGCATCTTGAGAAAGGGAAGCTGTTGCTGAGTTAGGAAGGTCTTTACACAGGTGGGCAGCTGTCAATGGCTGAAGTTCCCTGCATTAAAGAGGAGAGGGGATGATTGCTTAATTTGATGCATATAGTGGTGTAGAGCCTCACTACTGCATTGGAGAGCCGATCTCCCCTGAGCTCCTCCACCACTGGGGATACGTCACCGCTTCTGTTACCTTATCTGTTGTCTCGGCCCTTTCAGACCGATGAGCCCCATCCTCATTCCCTGGAGCACACCTTGTCCTGGTCTGGGGCAGTCCTCTCGTACCCTTGCTGTACCATAGAGTCTCAAGGCTGCCTTGCCATGCTCTATGCCGTTGGTGGGCCTTTCTCCTGGGTATTCAGTGGCTCTTTGCAGCAGCCTCACCATCCGATTGGACATTGCAGAACTATGGGGCCCTCTTGCTGGCATTCCCTCCTTCCGGCCCAAGAGGTCAAGTCCAGCCCTATACCTGGGAGCTGCCTCCTACAGGTGGGGCTGTATTCTCCTCCCTGGCCACTGATATATCGTTCCAGTGGCCTGCACTGTTCATGCCGGATCCAACAGTCACTGGTTGTGAGAAGCTGGGTTTCTATTGCAGTAACCCCCCCCATGTTTTGCCAGACTACAGATGCACTTTGATTTGAGATGCCCTGGGTCCCTGCCAATCAGATTCACGGGGACCTATGTTCTTTCCCCAAAACTGTACCTTGTACACCCAATTGGCACTCTCTGGCCACAGGTCAGATCCTGGTAAATGGTACCAGAGGTACCCAGGGTACTGTGACCAGGGAAGGCCACTATTGTGCCACCCTTAGAGGTCCTGTACCTTTACACTCACACACTGCCTTTGTAGGCGGCGTGTCTTATTGCAGAACAAAGTGAAGAGTCGGCATGGCACACATCCCTGTGTGCCATGCTTGAGGATGCCCGGCTGACAACAGGCTGAAGCCCGTGTGGCCCACACGCCCCACAGGCATCCTCTGAGTGCCTACAGGTTATCATGGACTCGAAACCCTAAGGTACTTGGGCCTCTGCTAGACATTCTTGGAAGCTTTAAGCCGCACAGCCTATATACTAACCACTGCCCAGGCTTGCCTGACACTGCTTGACAGAGGTAGGGTCCAAGGCTAACCCTGCTGACTAGTGCCTCTATGGTCTTCTAATAATTCTCTTTTTTGTTATTACCTCACTGTAGTCGACGGCCCACTCTCCACTCTGGTACCTTTGCTTTGTCGTCCTCTTAACCCCCTTCTAACAAAAGAATGGCATCCAGAAAGGCTTTTTACAGAGGTTAATGGTAGAGGGAAAGCAGCCTCAAGGGCAGTTCAGCTCCCCCATCCTCACAATTTGAGGTTGCCTGGGACTCCATCTTAAAAGAACTCACCTCCATAGGTACCTTTCTCACAGTAATGGACATGAAAATCGCCAATCTCGTCCGAGATGTGCGGACCACTAAAATGGATCTGGGGTCTTCCACTCGATAAAAGATGCTGTAGATCACCGGCCTCTCAACAACAGAGGAGACAGCAGCAGATGTGGAGGCCTCTCAACCAGATATATGGCGATCCAACAGGAACTGATTGAAAGCAAAGACTGCTCCTGCTGTGATAATGTCTGATTCTGTGGCATTTCGGAGGAGATGGAGGGGTCCAATACTTGTGTGTTCTTGCTCAAATTTATCTCCAAAGTGACAGGGCTTGCCTTCACGTGAAATCCAACAAGTGGACAGGATTTGTCTTGTCGCAGCCGGCAGCTGGTGAGCCCAGACCCCATCCCATAATCACTTCTTTTCTATGCCATGCCCCTACCAGACAGACCCTTTTAGGAGCACGCAAACACAGCCCATATGACAGAGATGGTGGAAGGCTTTGTATCACAGTGGATTTCTCAGCCGAGACTAGTGACAAGAGTTAGACTTTCCTAGTCTTCTGTCCTCAAGTGAAAAGAGTTGTGCGCGCTGGAACCAGCAGTAACATAGATTTCCAAGGATGGCGCTCCAGGGACTATCATGACCCCACGGATGGAGCCTGTAGACGGCTCACTTACATCATAGCAAAGTACACCCTCCTCGGGTCGGGCTTGCCCCGAGGTAATAAATAAAGGATGGGAGATCGCACAGGGTCTCTCCATCTCTATGATAGCAACAAGTAATATGTCATTATTTCGGTGCTGGACTAGGCCCAGATACCCCTCAGGCCACGCCGCGTCACATTGGCGACAAGGCCTGAACGAACCACCGCGCCTTTCTGAAGTACCTCGAAAGACAACCAAAACTTTTCCATCACGATTCTCCAGCATCTGAGGAAGCTACGATGCCTTCCAGGAAGCGGCTGTCAGAGCCCAGCTGGTCCCGCCCTCTATGCACCCCTCCACATCATCCCCTAGGCCTGCGGCAGCAGTCAGCACTTTAGAAAATTCACAGGAGACAGTGAAGCTGTGCCGCTCTCAGGTCCACACCTTCCCAGACTTCAGCTCTTACACATGCCCACGCCCTACACCATGTACACTGCCGCCTGGAAGAAGCGTGCCGCCGAGAGGACGGGCGGAAAGGTGCAGATGCTCAACTACCCCCAGGTGAGTGCGTTATATCTGTCTGCACACTGCATCCAGCGAGCAGGGGCTGCCTCATTCACTGCGGTGCAGCCTCATCACGAGGCATAGTGAACAGCATAAAAGAGGGCCCAAGTGCATACACTTTGCCTCCAAAAGTAAATAAAGAAACAACACTTGTCAGTATATCGGATACTACCACTGGCACACAACAAGCATGTGACTACATTGTTTTGCACACAGGCAGGACCAGACATCCCCATACCAAAAGGTCAGAGAGCGAATAGACTGACTGCCTACCACACAAAAGGGGCAAACGCTGTGGGACCCATGCATATATAGGCCACAGTCCATCTTGAAGCCATGAGCGACACCACAGGAATGTGCAGCAAGCCAGCACGCAGACGGTGGGGAGTCACGAGTGGACGCTGCAGCTCCATCACAGGTTCAAAGTCAGGCAGCAGTCTCTCCCCTAACCCTCTTCAGTGAGACGGCGGACCCAGCGACAGCGGACCCGCGCGGAAGGCGTGGATAGGGCGTCTTAACCACTACTTTATAGGTATGCAGGAAACAGACGCAACGGAGAAGAAATAGCTGTTTATATACTATGGCGGCGGGGAGATTTATAACCTCTTTCAAACACTCTCAAACACTGGGGACGATGAGGACTATGAGGCTGCAATGACGTCGCTTGATCGGCACTTTAACCTCCAGCTCATCCTTGATTTTGAGCGGTTCAAACTACGGAAGGCGAAGCAGTCTGACACTGAGCTGGTGGATATGTTTAATGCATGGCTGTGGCGGCTGGCAAGTGCATATACTTTCGCTGACCAAAGGGAAGAGATATACGCTCAAGTGATCCAAGGGTGCGGTTCAGTACTGCTACGAAAGCTGATCCTCCGACAACCTGGAATATCACTAGACGAAATACTAGTCCTAACCAGATCTCATGAGCTTTGAGACACTCGTGCAGAGGAAATGGATGCTGCCATAAACTGAAGGGCCAACGCGTCCCTTGCTCCCAGATCCATGCAAGTCAAAGAAGAGAGGTTCACAACCATCCAACGGCACCCATACACCATCCTTGCTACCGCGAAGCCACCGACAAGTGGAACATGTGGAAACTGCGGAACGGAACATCCCCCTGCACGTAGGAGCAGCAGGTTTCCACAAACCCACGCCAGTCCCCTTGGGGCAACGCAACAACTACGGCAGCTGTCACTCAATGACTCAAAGGTCCACAAGGAAGGTCCAGCACAGGGACAAAGCTTCATGATGGAAGACGACAATGACGACGTATTAGTTATTTCTTGCCCCTGCCGGTCAGACAAACAGAAGAGGCCCCGCCATGTGCTCCATCACAGTGGACGGATCCACCGTTCAGGCCTTGATTGACACAGGGGCATCCGTAAATGTCATGAGCTCAGACCAACATGACCATTTGTCTCCATGGCCCCCGCTCACCCCCCACGAAGGCCAGAATATACACCTATGGATGGAATCATCCACTCCCCCTCAGAAGGGTGATCGAAGCAACAGTCACCAGCGACAAACACACCACAACAGCCAGGCTTCACTTCACTAAAGGAAAGAAGGGACCTTTCAGATGCCACACAGCGGAAGTCCTGGGCCTGGTCTTCTTTGCAAACCAAGTGCACGACTCTCACGCCAAAGCCATCTCCCCAGGAGAGGAAACAAGCATCCTAGTATCAGTTTGGGGATAACACCCACCATAAGCCAGGCTAGCTTGTATTCAGTGGCAAAGAGATCAGTGACCCATATCTGGACATACCCTGCAAACTTAGGGCAAATAAAGCAAACACAAGATGATGATGGACAGAGCGCTGAAACTTTTCTGACACTCATCCCCAGTCACAGATCTGGGTTGAATCCATCTACATTCTTTAGCTCACTTCGCCACCCCAGTTTAGACCCAGCTATATGCAGACCAGCCTTGACCATGTGCCTCATGGGAACAGTCCAGTCTGAACTGCCAAGTCATGTCTTCCCTGGACAGAAACAAGCATCCTGGGACTGGTTTCAAGCTAACAACCCTCATCAGCCAGGCTAGCTTGATTCCAGTAGCAAAGTGAACAAGGGACCCACGTCTGAGCATACACTGCAACTTAGGGCGAACAAAGCAAACACAAAGAGATGATGGACGGAGCGCTGAAACTTTTCAGACACTCACCCCCAGTCACAGATCTTGGTTGATGCATTATTGTTCTTTCGCTCATTTTCCCACAGCAGTTCAGACCCAGATATATGCAAATCAGTTTTTATCCTGTGCCTCATGGGAACAGTCCAGCCCACACTGCCAAGCCACGTCTTCCCTGGACTGCAAACAAGCATCTGGAGACCTGTTTTGGAGTACCACCCCTCATCAGCCAGGATAGCTTGAATCCAGTGGCACAGTGAGCAAGGGACCCACATCTGGGCATATCCTGCCAACTCAGCGTGGACAAAGCAAACACAAGGAGATGATAAACGGAGCGCTGAAACTTTTCAGACATTAGCACCCTGTCACAGATCTGGGTTGAATCCATCATCATGCTTTAGCTCAATTTGCCACCCCAGTTCAGACCCATTTATATGTAAATCAGTCTTGACCCTCTTCGTGATGGGAACAGTCTAGCCCAAATTGCCAAGCCAGGTCATCCATGGACCGGAAACATTCATCCTGGGACAGGTTTCAGGGTATCACACCTCATCAGCCATGCTAGATTGAATCCAGTGACAAAGTGAGCAAGAGACCCACCTCTGGGCATACCGTACCAACTTAGGGCAAACAAAGCAAACACAAGGAGATAATGGACGGAGCACTGAAGATTTTCAGACACTCACCCCCAGCCACAGATCTGAGTTGAATCCATCATCGTTAGCTCACTTCGCCAAAAATGAAGCCAAGATGGCTGCCTGGTGAGGCAGCTTTTAACCACACATTACAAACAATTTATTTCCATAAAAAATGAATGAGTGGTGCAGGTATTCAAATGTTTATGTAGGTAAATAGTATACTTTCAAGTGTGTTTTTATTACAGTTGAAAATGGCTCCAAATCGTCTCCTAAAACGAGGTACTATAAAAACGTAATTTCATGTACATTGAGAGGGAACATTATTATTATATAGGTAGCTTGTTTGGTCATTTTTTTTAAAGTTGGAAAAATAATCTTTTAGAGGCATTTTTCATTTTAGAAGGTCTGCAAAGTGTATCTTAGATACATGTGTGCTTAAACGAATTCACTGTGGTGTACACTTAGTACACAGCTAGATTTTACAGGACAATACATGGAAGTGACTTTAATTCTGGGACCAATAAAGTCTTTGACAAAATCAATCTTTGAAAATAGTGTAGGTTACACTTATTTTGACTTATAATAATCTACTAAATCCATGAAATTTGCAACCTTTAAAAGTTTAGAAACGGAAATCTCACATGAAGGCTAAAAACTGAAATAATTAGCAATTACAAAAATGTAATTAATATTAATGTTTGCAGCATCCTTAAAATAAATGTTAGGAGTTTGACATTCTATGGGGTATATTCACAAGAACGTGTGCTAAACATCACCAAAAAAAGCCAAAGCACCTTAACACATCGCAGCAGATCATGGGAAAATAACCCTGTGCCAACGTGGAATTCACAACAAGGCGGTAGCATGCGATAGTCTGCCAAAACTGCAGCCAAAGTATGCGATACAACAACCTCGACGGAGATTAAAACACAAACCACAACACAAAAAATGTACGAAGAGACCATGCGCGATGTGCAAAAGCCTGAAAAAAGTGACAATCCAAACAGAAAAAAACAGCCAAGCATACAACCCACAAGCCCCATTGGCAACAAAACATTATACATGGCAGGCCATTTCTGACAAGGTGAATGCAGCCTGAGGTGGACAATGGAAGAAAACCAGAACATCCAGAATGATGCGAGCCGCACAAACAATCAGAAACATGCCGACAACAAGAAGGTAGCAATGTACATCGGAGGTGGGAGGCCAGTGCCACACCAGGAGCTGGATGACATGGTGTCGACCATATCAGTCTGGAGAGGATAGCAGGAATGGGGACCGGAAACTGACCAAAACAGACACAACACAAACAGGGAGAGGAACAATAAGGGACCTGGAGATGAGCACAATGGCACACATGCACAATTAAGCTCAGCACCACTACAGACAGACCATGACAAAGAGGGACAACACCAATCAAGAGCACAAGTCACACAACCCAGCAATATCACACGCCAGCCCGCGTCGGTTGTCCGCACATGGATCATGAGTCCAGGCAAAAGCAGCCATGTCCACTGTTGTTTTGGGACCTGTTACATGTTTGAAACAGATTCCCAACATGCAACCAGGTATCAGGACACGTGCAATGGGTCACATCCAGTTGTGGCTGCGGGTACCTTGTCACTTGTCCATGAACGGTGCTGCGTAAGCCAACATCTCCAATGAGCGCTCGTCGCCCACAATATCTGACATGACATAACCCATCAGCTTACCCGGATAGATGTGCTGACTCTAACCACTGGATCCAATGTGCACCAAAGACCAATTGGGTAGTGGCTCAATGTGCTCACTGCATACGAGGACTTGTGCAATCTCCCAGGTCCAGTGTTAAGCCTGCATGCCAAACATCCATGCATGCCACAATCGGGTATCACAGTGACACTCCTCGTCATGGACCAACAGGGGGCTGGGATCGTATTCCAGGTCATCTACTATTACATTGGAGAGGCAGACATCCATGGACCACTCGAATATGCACGAGCGAAAATGCAACAAAGGCTGAACGCAGGTAACATCCGCTAGGCAGAAGCTCAGCCAGTAAGTGATCCGCATGACGGCAAACGGGAGTGCCCCCAGTACATGCAGCAGACGTGCACTGCACAGGTCCACGTGACTGGATCTGGACATGTGACCAGGATGGTCTGCCATGGCATCAGTGGCTCTGCTAGAAGTGGCACTGGCTTGCCCTTCGCCAATTCCGTGGATGAAATTGCACAGCCCGGTGCAATAAGCAGTGTCTGTGTGCAATGGGTGCAAGCCTGGGGTGGGGTGGGAGAACATGTGAAGGCCATATCTCGAACATCAACTACGACAAAGGACTACTTAGTGTGGGATGTGTACACGTTGGTATCACTTCGATCAGTGCCTTGCGTGGGAGTCGCAAGCAAATGTCATTGTATCTGTCAGGTGGTGCTGGCCACATGCCAGTTCTTGCTTGGAGCTGCAGATGTGATACCGCCTGATAGTTTACACAAAGGACCTTTCATCCGTACAGTTACTCCACCATTTGTATGTATACAAGAGATGCACAGGGACTGGTGTGAGTGTGGTGGGATAAAGCGATACAAAAGGGGATGATGGACGGAGCGTTTGAGCAAATCAAACACTCACCCCCAGTCAACTGATCTGGGTTTAATCCATCACCATTCTTTAGTTCACTCGGCCACCCCAGTTCAGACATGGCTATATGCAAATCAGTCCGACCCTGTGCCTCATGGGAACAGTCCAGCCCGAACTGCCAAGCCATGTCTTCCCAGGACCGGAAACAAGCATCCTGGGACCGGTTTCGGATTCATAATCCTCATCAGCCAGGCTATCTTGAATCCAGTGGCCAAGTGAGCAAGGGACTCACGTCTGAGCATACCCTGCCACACTTAGGGCGAACAAAGCGATACAAAAGGGGATGATGGACAGAGTGTTTGAGCAAGTCAAACACTAACCCCCAATCAACTGATCTGGGTTTAATCCATCACCATTATTTAGCTCACTCGGCCACCCCAGTTCAGACATGGCTATATGCAAATCAGTCTGACCCTGTGCCTCATGGGAACAGTCAAGCCCGAACTGCCAAGCCATGTCTTCCCTGGACCGGAAACAAGCATCCTGGGACCAGTTTCGGATTCATAATCCTCATCAGCCAGGCTAGCTTTTATCTAGTGGTCAAGTGAGCAAGGGAGTCACGTCTGAGCATACCCTGCCACACTTTGGGCGAACAAAGCAATACAAAAGGGGATGATGGACGAAGCATTTGAGCAAATCAAACACTCACCCCAGTCAACTGATCTGGGTTTAATCCATCACCATTATTTAGCTCACTCGGCCACCCCAGTTTAGACATGGCTATATGCAAATCAGTCTGACCCTGTGCCTCATGGGAACAGTCCAGCCCGAACTGCCAAGCCATGTCTTCCCTGGACCGGAAACGAGCGTCCTGGGACCGGTTTCGGATTCATAATCCTCATCAGCCAGGTTATCTTGAATCCAGTGGCCAAGTGAGTAAGGGACTCACGTCTGAGCATACCCTGCCACACTTAGGGCGAACAAAGCAATACAAAAGGGGATGATGGACGGAGCGTTTGAGCAAATCAAACACTCACCCCCAGTCAACTGATCTGGGTTTAATCCATCACCATTCTTTAGCTCACTCGGCCACCCCAGTTCAGACATGGCTATATGCAAATCAGTCTGACCCTGTGCCTCATGGGAACAGTCCAGCCTGAACTGCCAAGCCATGTCTTCCTTGGACCGGAAACAAGCATCCTGGGACCGGTTTCGGATTCATAATCCTCATCAGCCAGGCTATCTTGAATCCAGTGGCCAAGTGAGCAAGGGACTCACGTCTGAGCATACGCTGCCACACTTAGGGTGAACAAAGCGATACAAAAGGGGATAATGGACGGAGCGTTTGAGTAAATCAAACACTCACCTCCAGTCAACTGATCTGGGTTTAATCCATCACCATTCTTTAGCTCACTCGGCCACCCCAGTTCAGACATGGCTATATGCCAGTCTGACCCTGTGCATCATGGGAACAGTCCAGCCCGAACTGCCAAGCCATGTCTTCCCTGGACCGGAAACAAGCGTCCTGGGACCGTTTTCGGATTCATAATCCTCATCAGTCAGGTTATCTTGAATCCAGTGGCCAAGTGAGCAAGGGACTCACGTCTGAGCATACCCTGCCACACTTAGGGCAAACAAAGCGATACCAAAGGGGATGATGGACGGAGTGTTTAAGCAAATCAAACACTCACCCCCAGTCAACTGATCTGGGTTTAATCCATCACCATTCTTTAGCTCACTCGGCCACCCCAGTTCAGACATGGTTATATGCAAATCAGTCTGATCCTGTGCCTCATGGGAACAGTCCAGCCCAAACTGCCAAGCCATGTCTTCCATGGACCGGAAACAAGCGTCCTGGGACCGGTTTCGGATGCATAATCCTCATCAGCCAGGCTATCTTGAATCCAGTGGCCAAGTGAGCAAGGGACTCACGTCCGAGCATACCTTGCCACACTTAGGGCGAACAAAGCGATACAAAAGGGGATGATGGACGGAGCGTTTGAGCAAATCAAACACTCACCCCCAGTCAACTGATCTGGGTTTAATCCATCACCATTCTTTAGCTCACTCGGCCACCCCAGTTTAGACATGGCTATATGCAAATCAGTCTGGCCCTGTGCCTCATGGGAACAGTCCAGCCCGAACTGCCAAGCCATGTCTTCCCTGGACTGGAAACAAGCATCATGGGACCGGTTTCGGATTCATAATCCTCATCAGCCAGGCTATCTTGAATCCAGTGGCCAAGTGAGCAAGGGACTCACGTCTGAGCATTCCCTGCCACACTTAGGGCGAACAAAGCGATACAAAAGGGGATGATGGACAGAGCGTTTGAGCAAATCAAACACTCACCCCCAGTCAACTGATCTGGGTTTAATCCATCACCATTCTTTAGCTCACTCGGCCACCCCAGTTCAGACACGCCTATATGCAAATCAGTCTGACCCTGTGCCTCATGGGAACAGTCCAGCGCGAACTGCCAAGCCATGTCTTCCCTGGACCAGAAACAAGCATCCTGGGACCGGTTTCGGATTCATAATCCTCATCAGCCAGGCTATCTTGAATCCAGTGGCCAAGTGAGCAAGGGAGTCACGTCTGAGCATACCCTGCCACACTTAGGGCGAACAAAGCGATACAAAAGGGGATGATTGACGGAGCATTTGAGCAAATCAAATACTCACCCCAGTCAACTGATCTGGGTTTAATCCATCACCATTATTTAGCTCACTCGGCCACCCCAGTTTAGACATGGCTATATGCAAATCAGTCTGGCCCTGTGCCTCATGGGAACAGTCCAGCCCGAACTGCCAAGCCATGTCTTCCCTGGACTGGAAACAAGCATCATGGGACCGGTTTCGGATTCATAATCCTCATCAGCCAGGCTATCTTGAATCCAGTGGCGAAGTGAGCAAGGGACTCACGTCTGAGCATACCCTGCCACACTTAGGGCGAACAAAGCGATACAAAAGGGGATGATGGACGGAGCGTTTGAGTAAATCAAACACTCACCCCCAGTCAACTGATCTGGGTTTAATCCATCACCATTCTTTAGCTCACTCGGCCACCCCAGTTCAGACATGGCTATATGCAAATCAGTCTGACCCTGTGCCTCATGGGAACAGTCCAGCCCGAACTGCCAAGCCATGTCTTCCCTGGACCGGAAACGAGCGTCCTGGGACCGGTTTCGGATTCATAATCCTCATCAGCCAGGTTATCTTGAATCCAGTGGCCAAGTGAGTAAGGGACTCACGTCTGAGCATACCCTGCCACACTTAGGGCGAACAAAGCAATACAAAAGGGGATGATGGACGGAGCGTTTGAGCAAATCAAACACTCACCCCCAGTCAACTGATCTGGGTTTAATCCATCACCATTCTTTAGCTCACTCGGCCACCCCAGTTCAGACATGGCTATATGCAAATCAGTCTGACCCTGTGCCTCATGGGAACAGTCCAGCCTGAACTGCCAAGCCATGTCTTCCTTGGACCGGAAACAAGCATCCTGGGACCGGTTTCGGATTCATAATCCTCATCAGCCAGGCTATCTTGAATCCAGTGGCCAAGTGAGCAAGGGACTCACGTCTGAGCATACGCTGCCACACTTAGGGTGAACAAAGCGATACAAAAGGGGATAATGGACGGAGCGTTTGAGTAAATCAAACACTCACCTCCAGTCAACTGATCTGGGTTTAATCCATCACCATTCTTTAGCTCACTCGGCCACCCCAGTTCAGACATGGCTATATGCCAGTCTGACCCTGTGCATCATGGGAACAGTCCAGCCCGAACTGCCAAGCCATGTCTTCCCTGGACCGGAAACAAGCGTCCTGGGACCGTTTTCGGATTCATAATCCTCATCAGTCAGGTTATCTTGAATCCAGTGGCCAAGTGAGCAAGGGACTCACGTCTGAGCATACCCTGCCACACTTAGGGCAAACAAAGCGATACCAAAGGGGATGATGGACGGAGTGTTTAAGCAAATCAAACACTCACCCCCAGTCAACTGATCTGGGTTTAATCCATCACCATTCTTTAGCTCACTCGGCCACCCCAGTTCAGACATGGTTATATGCAAATCAGTCTGATCCTGTGCCTCATGGGAACAGTCCAGCCCAAACTGCCAAGCCATGTCTTCCATGGACCGGAAACAAGCGTCCTGGGACCGGTTTCGGATGCATAATCCTCATCAGCCAGGCTATCTTGAATCCAGTGGCCAAGTGAGCAAGGGACTCACGTCTGAGCATACCTTGCCACACTTAGGGCGAACAAAGCGATACAAAAGGGGATGATGGACGGAGCGTTTGAGCAAATCAAACACTCACCCCCAGTCAACTGATCTGGGTTTAATCCATCACCATTCTTTAGCTCACTCGGCCACCCCAGTTCAGACATGGCTATATGCAAATCAGTCTGACCCTGTGCCTCATGGGAACAGTCCAGCCCGAACTGCCAAGCCATGCCTTCCCTGGACCGTAAACAAGCATCCTGGGACCGGTTTCGGATTCATAATCCTAATCAGCCAGGCTATCTTGAATCCAGTGCCCAAGTGAGCAAGGGACTAGGGTGCAACGGTGTGTTGGGATGTCTATGACCCTGAGAACACCGTGACGCTGGCCTTTAAAGGTGTGGGGCCACGTGAGCATAGGCCAATGGACTGGACAGGGCAGATACAGGTGTACATCCCATGGCTGGCTGGAATCGCACTGCAACTGAGCCCAGGCAAGTAACTCATGCATCCGCAGGGCTGATACACAAGACACTTGGCATGCATGTGCAAAGACCCCGTGTAATTTAGCACTCCTACATGTCCCTGTATGTGTGGACCCGCCCTCCTGGTGCATGCTAGATTGCAGCATCCACTACTGTGGCTCTGGTGGCGACTACACTCCAACACAGAGACACATTCACTCTACTTCCTGCCCAAGGCCAGGTCCGAGCCACACCTTGCTCTCCCTGCCGATTCTGCACACCTCTGCAATGACCAGACGTATGCCGTACCGGCACACGCCGCTTGTGCGTACAGGCCGGTGTGTGCAAAGTTACAAGTCCAGGTTCACTGCCAATGCTGAGGTGACATGGTAACTTCCACTGAAGACAACACTCTGCGATTTTGCAGGGCCCCTGCCCATCATGCTGACACAATGACTGCACAGACACACTTGCTCAGATAGTGTGAATGGCTATAAGCACGTGCGCACGGCCACATTTATTAGCAGGCACACATACTGAGGGACACCTGTATTGGATGTGTGTGGAGTGTGTGCACACCAGCAGGCAAGGGCTGCCTGGTGAAGTCACAAATCTACAAACGTGTACATTGCAAAGGACACAACCATTCAACCATAAAGGCACCATGACTTCTGCTGTACAGAGTTAGTGGCCCAGGATGCACAGTGGCCCGGTGGACCTACCTCCACGGGATGCTGACTTGCAGGGCACTGGGGCAGGGTCATGAGTGTAGAGCAGGTTCTCGTAGATGTGAATGGAGCTTGCCATGGAGTGTCTCGGTGGACAGTGGAAGGAGTACCCCCAGGTTATGATGCAAAGTCCAGGACCACGCTGCAACAGTCACAATGGTAGAGACGTATGGAACAGGCACATGTCGGACACCAAGTCCGGACCAGCAGGTGGAAGATGCAGGAAACCACCAGGCCGTGGACTCAGACGCCACCAAGGTACAACCGGAACATGTCAACATCAATGTGGACTAGCTAGTTTGGGGGGGGGTATAGATGACTCAGGTACGTCAGACAATAAAAAATAAGGAAAAAAGCACTGTTTTCCTTATAAAGCCCTCACCCACCGACCTAGTCTGTGGCATGCTTCATCATCGGGCCCACCACAGTGGCACCGAATGTGCCCCGGGTGTGCTGCAACGCCAGGTGACTGCGGAGCTGGTATATTGCTGAGTGTGCAGTGAAGGGGTGAGACAAGTGCAATTTAAAAAGCTATACAAGGGGTCCCAGCACCTGAGGGTTAACCATTTTTAATAAACTGGGCCTCTGTTAGCAGGTTAAAAAGGCAAAGGGACATAAGGAGTGTTATGATGACCTCCAGTGTCCAGTGTGGTCTACATGTTTCAGCCAGTGCCTTTTGTATTCTAAGCTGGCTTTCCTCAGGACCAAAGAGATAAGTGATAAGGTGCAAATTAAATTATAATAAACCTAAATTAAGTGTTTGTGTCATATTTGGCTATGTGTGGCGCACGCTAAGGCGCTGTAACTGTTAGAGGGGGATTCCCTCAAGCTTTTCTACACAGAACACATAGGACAGAGACAAGACGTACAGGAAAGAGACATATTAGGGTGGCATGTCTTTAAACCACTGGTTGCCGGCTTATAAGGTGGTGTGCGACCTATATGCGGCTAGGGTGAGCTCATGGCAACTGCATGAGGCTGGTGAGGGTTTATTTCTTTGTAAAAAGCCTCATGGGTCGCCTGGCAGAGAAAGAGACCCTGTGGAAATAAACGCGCCCAGTGCATAACACTACTGCGCAGTACCGCGCATGCGCAAAAACGCGCACTACTTTCCCGCACATGCGCTAACAGAGCTGCCATGAGACGGCGTTTAGCGCGCATCCCTCCCTCTCTTTCTAACCTAAACAGGTGAACCGCATTTAGAAAATAGCATAAATACGAAGCCAGGCGGCCCACTCACCTCATATCGGGCGCCGCAGAAGGACGAATAGGTCCAAGGAGGAACCAGACCGAACTACTCGTAAGTAAACAAGACCACTTGTCCTGCAAAATGGGGTAAGCAAGAACTCTTTCTCCTTACAGGTTAGACAGCCTTGTGAACCTCGTTTATTTCCACAGGGTCTCTTTCTCTGCCAGGCGACCCATGAGGCTTTTTACAAAGAAATAACAGAGTGAGGACCTAGTATCAGTACTTTCCTGTACCTCACCTTGTGATTTCGTTTTTTAGCCCACCACCACTCACTAACGGTTTCATTAAACCCTCACCAGCCTCATGCAGTTGCCATGAGCTCACCCTAGCCGCATATAGGTCGCACACCACCTTATAAGCCGGCAACCAGTGGTTTAAAGACATGCCACCCTAATATGACTCTTTCCTGTACGTCTTGTCTCTGTCCTATGTGTTCTGTGTAGAAAAGATTGAGGGAATCCCACTCTAACAGTTACAGCGCCTTAGCGTGCGCCACACATAGCCAAATATGACACAAACACTTAATTTAAGTTTATTATAATTTAATTTGCACCTTATCACTTATCTCTTTGGTCCTGAGGAAAGCCAGCTTAGAATACAAAAGGCACTAGCTGAAACATGTAGACCACACTGGACACTGGAGGTCATCATAACACTCCCTATGTCCCTTTGCCTTTTTAACCTGCTAACAGAGGCCCAGTTTATTAAAAATTGTTAACCCTCGGGTGCTGGGACCCTTTGTATAGCTTTTTAAATTGCACTTGTCTCACCCCTTCACTGCACACTCAGCAATATACCAGCTCCTCAGTCACCTGGCGTCGCAGCACACCCGGGGCACATTCGGTGCCACTGTGGTGGGCCCGATGATGAAGCATGCCACCGACTAGGTCGGTGGGTGAGGGCTTTATAAGGAAAACAGTGCTTTTTTCCTTATTTTTTATTGTCTGACGTACCTGAGTCATCTATACCCCCCTAAACTAGCTAGTCCACATTGATCTTGACATATAACCCAGGGGATACGGGCTAGCCTACCTAGTCCTCTCTCTCCCTTTGATCTGCATAACAACCAGAACATGCCCATGACTCATTGTGCACAGAGTTTGTAGCACCGGTGCTGTTGGGGATGCCGGCTGCGATGAGGTGTGTCCAATGGCGTGGACTCCTCCACATCTTACCCATGACACAGTCCCACACGTGTGACCTGCTAGACCACAGTATAGGCCTGAAGCAGTTGTCAGCACAGGGCCACAGACACATGGCATTGATGAGCCCAAGACCACCGTCACAGAGGTAATCCAATATATCAGAAGAAGGGGTCCTCGACGTGCCAGCACAGAGTCAGTAGTCACGGATGCACTGCGGCCAGAACAGGCACACTGCCACAAAACAGTGACTTGTGGTGCAGTCAGATGGGCCATGCGACCTGAGCATGTCCTCATCAATGTCCTAGGTGTATGTGGCAGAGAGTTGCAGAGGACAGTGGGAGGTGTCCTCCAGGGTATGATACAGAGGGTGTAGGCTGTCCGGAAGGAGCAAATGGAGGAGTGGAATGCCACAGCATCATTTTCGCTACGAAGTCAGTATCACTGACATGATGACAATGACAAACCCAAGTCCATGGACTCAGTCGCCACCAGAGTCCAACCAGAATGTGTCGTAGGTCTAGGGAAACAGATTTAGTGGCACCAGGGCTGAAAGGGGATGCAGTCTGCAATGAGGCCAGCACAATGACGTCAAGTGAGCCATAAATAAATCAAGCCTGAATTCATCCTGTTTGTGGGGTTTATATCTGGGTCAGAGTTAGGGAGCCCTGGGTACATCCAGTTTGTGGGGTTTATGGCTGGGTCAGAGTTAGGGACCCCTGGGCACCTCGTGTGGCCGGCTGGCATTTAACAGGGTTAGTGGCACCTTGTGTGGCCGGCTAGCGGTGAACAGGGTTAGTGGCACTTTGTGTCGCAAACCTGCCCTATGGAATTATGCCTCACTGATTAAAGGGAGTCTGGTACTGTGGCCACTGCCACGGACTTGGGGTCACTGCCATTCAGGACTCAGGATACAGTTCCACATATGGGACCTACTGGGCCGCAGCAGAGTTCGCGGGACTGGTGCTTGGAGCTTGCTCTGGCACGTGGTGGGCCCTGTTTGCAACACGCCGGTGTAGGCTGGTGAGCAGAGCCTCCTTGGTGCACTAGGTCAAGCATGGCGGGTCTGGGGCCTGGTGGCCTGGGGTGCAGCAGTCAATTAGGGTCGCAGGCACTGCCGCGCTTGGCACAGGACTCGTAGCCGGCTGAGAAGTGCCGCCGTGGCTGCGAGTGGTCCATTCTGAATGAGAACCAAGTCCAGAGCTACGGGCTTTTTGTTCACACCCCTACGCAGGCCTGGCATATGCAGGTCCAACCCACTAAACACACGCGCATGCAGGGGGGACACAACATGCGACAGTTCTGCGTTCTGCCCCACAGCCTGTGGGGACAAGGTAGCGTCCACTGGCCACTACACTCCATGCACCAGCAGTTGATCTCCACATGCCATTTCCGTGGTTTGCACTCTGTGGTCTGTCCATCACCTCCATGCCACACCTTGCATTAGCTAGGTTCACATTCCTTTGTCACACGCCGCTCTTGCACATGCCTGCTCCATGCCCCTCCTCACATCCTGCTATTGTGTGTCTGTGGTGCCATGCCGTGGCTGGGTTGTGGGCATGGCAAGGCTGGATTCATTTTGGAGTCGTGTTGTCATGTCCGGTCAGTTGGCATGTTGGATGTAGTTCTGCTGTATGGGGTAATACTTTTTTTGAGTGATTAAGAAAAATCAATACAAAAAAGGGCAATCAATATAAAAAAGAGCAATCAGTATAAAACGATTTTTTAAATTAAATAAAACAGTGTGTATGTAGGAATCATGTGCGACATGGGACCTTCCACCAGTTAAAAGTCAAGTTATACCATGGTTGGCCTGTCCGTTAGGGCTAGTCGCGCATGGTAGATGAATTTGGCGAAGTTGGCCATGTGCTTCAACGTGTCCAGCAAATATATTTGAAGAACTGCCTATTTTACCGTCTGTGTACCCAGTTGGAGAAGAATGGGCCTTAGATGGATTCTACGGACTGACAGCAGAGCAGGGCAGCATAATAAAATGTGAGACAGTGTTTCTCGTTTATAGTGACAGAGGCGGCACTCTGTAATCGCTGGTCTAACTTTAAGTGAAGGATACAGGTGTTTTAAGGGGAGTGCATGCAATCTTGCCGCCAGAATTCTTTGTAGGGCTTGCCTGCCCAGCGACTGTACAAGGTGTGGTTTATGGCCATTTGAAATGTGAGGAGAGCTTTGGGACTCATGGAATCCTCTGACCGTCAAAGCTTCAATATCCAGTTTTCGTGAGCAAGATCTTACTTGCTTTTTCAATACTGTTTTGATGGTTGCATATTTTATTGTATTGGGGTCCCAATTCTCTGTAGCTAGATTCAAACGCTCTTTGGCTCATGTTAGACCGGCTGACCATGGGTTACCTGACTTTATGAATATTTTGTTTATAACATGCTTCATCGAGTTCTCAGGTGCTATGGTGGTTAAGTAATAATATTTTGCCAGGCTTGCTAGTTCTTCCAAAGATTGCCGGGTGAGATTGAATTCTAAGTGAATTAGAGTGTTCCTTGTACATGACGGAAGGCGGAATAGCTTTTTATAGGCTGCACAGTTGATTTTTTCGAGATCTTGACCCAATTTTCCTGGGAACCCCTGTATTGCGTAATTGAGGGAGGGTAATAATTTTGCTCTCAGAACTCGTTGGATGGCCATGGTGGTTGGGCTTTCCAAAGTGGCATTGAGTTTTTCAAATGGCGTACGTGACCATTTTGGCTTTCTGCTGGAGCTTAAGTCGATGAACCAGTGGCCGACCAGTTTCACTGAGCCAAACTCCGAGGTAGTTATATGATTGTGTGCTGGATAGCGTGAGTGGTCCCAGTCTCCATTTTGTTAGCTTCTTTTTTGGATAGCAGCCAAAGATCAGTATTTTCGATTTTGTTGGATTTGCAACCAATTTATTTTTGGCGTTGTAATCTGCTAATGCTGTTAAACCTTTTTGAAGGCCAACTTTGGTGTGGTCCAAGAGGACCAAATCATCTGCATACTGAATCTATTGGAGTCTGATTCCCCCGATCCTAGGAGTCGCCAGGTTTGCTCCCTGCAGAGCCTTGCCCAGATCAGCTGTATATAAGTTGAAAAGAAGCGGGGCAAGGACACAGCCCTGCTTTAGCCCGTGATCTGTGCTAATATTTTCCATGGCTGAGTCACACGAGAGTTTGACTCTTATCCATGTTTGAGTGTATCTGATGGCTTGTAGAAGTTTTGGGCAGATGTTCCAGCCCGCCAATTTGCTCTATAGGATGTTACGAGATACGCCATCAAAAACTGCTGTATAATCAATGAAACAGGCAAAAAGAGGCTGGTTGCCCTGAACCATTGATTGTTGTATTATCTATGGTAGGGCTATGATGTTGTCTATAGTTGAGCCTCCCGGACCGACCCCTGTTTGGTAGAAGGGAAGCAAGCTCTCCTTGGTGACCCAATCTGCAAGTTCCATAAGGAGAGAACTTGCGTATGCCTTGCCCTCCACGTCCAATAAGGCGATCATTCAGTAATTCTTGGGATCTGTGTTTGCCCATTTTTTGTAGATTGGGAGTAGCAAGGAACCCCTCGAGGAGTCTGGGACATCCATCAGGAGTCTGCACTCTGCATACAGCTAACCCAGGTTCTCAGCCCAAAAGTCGATGTCCTCCCTGAAAAGAGAGCCCCGCAGGCCATTCGGTCCAGGGGCCGCATTGTGGCGTATTTTTTTCAAGTTTGCTCTTAAAACCTTTCTTTCAGCAGATGTGACGTTGGCTAGGGGGGCCGTATAATCAGTTGTTTCTTCCTTTAGTTGTTCGTCAAGGGGTGTTCTTTTACTTGCATTTTTCTCTGAGACTTTGGTATAGAGAGTTTTTACGTGGGCTATCCAAGTACTTGCATCAAGTGGGTTCTCTCTATTACAGGTCCCATGGGTGAGCTTGTTTATTTATTGCCAGAATTATTGGGTCTTGCTAGGGGCAAACTGCTCAAAGATCTTCAACCATTTTCGCTCCGTTGCTTCACGTTTCACCTGCCAAACAACTTTTGCATGGACCTTGGCCGCCTCCTGTAAGTCATTTTTTGCAGTTATCGATCTTGTTTCCCGGTAGGCTCTGCGTTTGGAGTTAAGCACTTTTGAGGATTTCTTAATTGCTGGTTGGAATCCCAGTTTGTAAGTATGGTTATCATAGGCTCTTCGATTGTTATTCCCTCGGAGTTGATAGGCTAAATCATATGCGAGAGTGCCCCACTTTCTGATTCTACCCAGGTCAGTACGGCTGGTCTGCCAACCTTTCCGGGTTGATTTCCATACGGAAAACTTATGGGCCGGAAGCGTTCCCCATTTGATTCTTTTAAGGAGTCTATGTTGCTCATCTCCATTTGTGGTTCCCATATGGTGAAGAGTGTGTCTACTTTTTGCACTCATAAACAACTCTATTGTAAGGGCAGCATGGTCGCTTTGAATCCGAGATAGAACGTTATAGCTTGACATGTGGTTTTGTAAGCGTTCACTGAGTAAAATGCAGTCGATGGTTGTCCGGTTATTAAAGGTAGGAGGTATCAATACTGTGGATTATTTTTGGTGGTTATGTAATGTGATGTTGCCAATTTATAGACTCGCATTAGGGTATTGAATCTTCTGGTACTTCCGTTGTGATGGTTTTCGTCAATTGTATGCCCTATATCGTGCATATTGAAGTCGCCCAAAATAATTGAGTCCATACCTGCATACCGTACCAATAGGGTTTCAATCTCCTTTAATAAGCGGGTCAGTTTGTCCTTTGAGTCCGGTCCATGCCGATTATAATAGATGTTGATGAGGAGGATTGAAGACGGGCCATCAGTCATTGTGAGGCCTTTCAAAATGCCGGCCAGGAACATATCTGAAGTGTTCTGTATTATTAAGAAATATACTTTCAGTGCGTGCTTAATATAAGCTGCAATGCCCCCTGAAGGTCTTCCAAAAATGTTAACCTTTTTTTGCAGCTTTAAGATATTCGGCGTAGTTCCATAATGGTGTGGAGGAGGTGGCCCATGTTTCCTGTACACAAATTATGTCTGCTCCAACCATGAATGCTACTGCACCTGGGCTTTGCAAGGCTTTATGTATCCCTGCGACATTCCAAGACACTATGTTTATGACTGGATTGTTCGTGGGATTGTTATGATTAGTATGGCCAATGTTGAAATTTGCTGGTGCTAAATGTTTGCCCAACTCTTGACTGGTGCTAATATTGCGTGAAACAGGCTTGTTATGCCTGTTACTGCCCGGAATATTCTTTGTTGTTAACAGATGATTATTCGGCGAATCGCCAGTGTTAATATTAGGAAGTAGAATTTAAGGCCTGGGCAAGCCAAGACCAATCTTTGCAACCCTGCCCAATAATTGAGCAGGAGAGATTACCTCCTTCGGTGTGTTTAGAGATTTGAATTAGATTGCTGCTCAGCTGTATTGCTTGTGTGCCACCTAATGAGTAACCCTGGGCGTAGTAGGCGTAGTGGGGCTAAGCGAAGCTACGCGAAGTGGACCAGAAACTACATCCACCTACGCACTTCGCCTAGCCCCCCTACGCACCACCCGCCTCCCTCCCGCCCTCACTAAATACTACCCGCCTCCCTCCCGCCCTCCCTAAATACTTAAATAATGGTTTAAAAAAGAATAAACACCACTTACCTTGTCGGCTGCGTCTCCGGGGCTCCCTCTGGTAACCGTGCCGCCGTGTTGGATACTAATGCGCATGCGCGGCCGCCCGCGCATGCGCATTTCTCGAGAAATGGTGTTTATTCTTTTTTAAACCATTATTTAAGTATTTAGGGAGGGTGGGAGGGAGGCGGGTGCCTGCTACGCCTACTTCGCAAATGGCGAAGTAGGCAACACTACACCCACTCCGTGGGTGTAGCGAAGTACTACGCCCAGGGTTACTAATGAGCCATGTAAAATGGATCGGGTGGCAGGAGGAATTGGATAGATGTTTTTCCGTCTCATCAAGTCTTCGTCTACCTGTTGATAATTTTTTTCTTTCAAAATCTCAGGATATTTCGTCGGTAGTGGGAGCTTGATTTTTATTCCCCAATTATACAGTTGAGATTTATATCCCTTCAGTGCGTTCACCAAATTGAAATTTGCAAAGGTTATCTCAGTTGTTTCGTTTTGCTTGCTGGGCCCTGGACCAGAGAAAGCCACCCTCTCAATGTCTGTTGTTTTTTAAAAAAAATTCTCCAGACCAGAAATGTTTTTGCAGAGTTTCAGGAGGTTCCCTCTGTTGAGGATGTCCCAGCTCCCTTGCGAGATGTATTCGGGATATAGCAATACTTTTGGATTTTCGAGATCTGAGTCTGGCGACTGAGTGGGATTAAGTGTGTTAGAAGGAGCCGTGGAAGTTTCAAGAGGCACACTTAGGTTCCGGGTGGAATTGTCACCTAAGACCAGTCCCTCCTTGATCCTATTTGTTTTTGCGGTGTGGATGTTCGAATCGAACCTAAAGGTGATGGTAGTATGGTCCTTACGAAATTGGCCATCTTTGCTACTTACTTGAGTAGTAATTTTCTGCCATTGAGAGTTAGATGTAGATTCCGTTTGAAGGTCCTTGTAGGCATTTATATCTACCGTGTCAGATTTGTGCGTGTTATCATAGTCGGGCTCGTAGACCTGTGGGCCCTGTGCGTAATTCAAAATGCCACTTGGCATGGGAGATCTTTCAGCCGGAGCTTTGGACAAGATTTCACTTGAGGCGCGTGCTAGGCTCTTGAGTGCTGTTGTCATAGTGGATGTTCCATGTCTTTGTGTGTCTCTATTTTGGTCTGCTAGGGTCGGACCCCGACCCTTCTGATCCTCACTGCTGGTAACTTTATTTTCCTTGTTCACTGGCGCAAACCATTGCTCGATTTTCCCTTTAGCATAGCTTTTGTCTTTTTTTATTTTATTTAGCTTTTTCAGTTTTTTCTTTTTTTTCCTTGATAAGGATTGTCGCACTGAAGGAGATGGATTTAAATCATCCAGTTTTCCAGGGCTATTGTTAATTATTTGATAGGATTGTGATGTTGCGTGTGACTTTAGATTTGAAACGAGAAGGTTAGTGGTCAATGGGCATTTTGGATCATGGATGTTGTTGCCGGGAGTTTCCTGGATTCGCGCTGGGCTATACTGAGTGGCTTCTGAACATTGGTTTGAGTGCAATGTAAACTGTATTTCACTTATTGTTGGTTTGTTTATTGAATCTCCAACTGGCCTTAAGGGTGGGTGTGTGACTTTTATCCCTATGTGATCTTTGCACTTGATCTCTGCGTTGGTTTTTGAGGGGAGGAGCATATTTTGTTGTTTTTGCTTCTATTTAAAATGTGCTTAAGATCCGTGACTAATGTACTCATTATTTCTGGGAGTTTTCCCAAAGACTGAAGTATCGGGGAGCACCCGCAGTCGTTAGGTTTCATCGTTACCTCTGTGTCTGCCTGCACTCTGCGTATTAGGGAGATAAATGTTCCAGTTTTAAATCCACACCAGAAATCAAACTTGCTACGGACTGCAGAATATTTACTTGAATGTCTAATTTGTCAGCGTGCATTAATGCAGCGTTTCCCATTGATATCAAGGCCTCGTTGATTAATGCAAGATGGTTTTCTATTCTTTGTGGGACCAAACTAGATTCCCAGAACGGCAACAGTGCGTTTGAGTTTGTTATACTTTGCTCCAAATCTGAAACAAAATGTTCGTTGCGTAAGGGTGCCACATCATCATCTTCGTCCCCCAATTTAGTGGGTGAACTCGGAAATGACGAGCAGCCTGACTGAGGTTTCGGAGGTGTGCAAGTGACCTTGAGGTTAATGGTGTTTTCTATTAGGATGTAGGATTCCTTATTTATTTCACTTCCTCCTGGAGCAATAGTAGATTGTGGGTCTGAGGGGTCGTTAGACAAGTTTATGGGCACCAGTGTATTAGTTCCTAAGTCGTTTGCTCTGGTCGGGTTGTAATCATTTAGAGATTCTTCGGTTTGTTTTTTCTTGCCCTTCACGATTAAAACTTTTGGTGAAAGAGGGCCAACTGTTAGGGGGTTTTGGCTTGAAATACCATTTTTGGCAGTGCACGCTGTGGTGTTATGGGGCAGCGGGACAGTTCCTGGGGGTGGTGGCGGGCCAGGGGTGGTTGTGGTGGGTGCTGAGGCCCTCATGGGTATCCATGTTGCATGATCCTTGTCTCCATGGCATCTGTGGGTCTTCCGGTGTGGCTCTTGGCTGGGCTCCCTTTCTTGCTGCTGGTATTCGTCCTGCTTTACACCAGCAGTAGGCAGGTGTTAATTCCTTGCTGCTACCGCAGTTTATCACCTGTTTTTGTTTAGCATCGCGGATCTTGCATTTTGTTGTGAAAGTGGTGTTGTTGATTTTTTGTATGTTTTTGCATAGGAACACCTACTCTGCATCTCATTAGGGTTAGTTGGTGGTGTCCACGTAGAGATACCTTTTGGGGCAGTTATCTCGGGAATACAGGCGATGTTGGCAGTTTGCACCAGCTTGTGAATTGGGTGTTAAATCTAGCTCCCCATTTGTTGCGTTAGGGTGGGGGTATATCAGAGATGAGTCCTCGTGAATATCCCCCTATGTGTTTAGGAACGACAAACCATGAGTTAAAAAATCTAATTAAGATGGTACAGCTTGACTCACTGTAATGGTATCCGTTTACAGTTGAAAGCAATTCAAATGTGGATGTTGATACCAAGAAGGCCTTTAGATCGTTAAATATATAAAATGCGTAAAATCCCAAAACATTTGAGATTTGCTGTCTAGCAAACACAAAATTGCCTTCAAGATTCAAATGCAACGGAAAGTTGACATGAGGACAGTAAGGGGTAGGTACAAAACTGACACCTGATAAACATCAGCTTCACTTTCATTTTTATATCAATAGCATTCCTGGCAGGTCACCAGTAAAGCATTTAGCACTAATTATAGGATCTGGGCCCTCATGCCAGTATTATAAGCTGAGAAGGTCATCCGCACTTGCCCAAATAAAGCTGAAGTTTCAAATAACATTGTTTAGCTTACGTTTCCTACACTCAAGCCGCAATTTTAAAAGTGGGCTCTGAGAAGTGAGTTGAGGCTAAAAGACCAGAGCCTGGGGTTCTATGGGAATTCACAACGGCCTATTATCAAGCCCATTATCGCTGCTTTAGCTGTAGTTTCCTGCCGATAAAAGCGGTGATAATGTATCGCCATTTCTTGATAATATGGACCTATGTCTTCAGATTGCAAAACATTTTAACTAGCTAAAATGCGATAGATCATTGAAAACAGTGGAAAAGTCAGTCACGCAATTTGAAAATAAATACCAGTGCTCTTGTATGTCACAATATGGGCACCCAATTATCCCAGATGTTCGGAAATGGCACGTTCAACCTTCTTCAGAGGAACCATCGGATCACCAGGCTTGCTGATGAGCTCTGCGCCCTCTACCCTATGGTCTTCTATTACTCCATAGTTGGGTCTCCAGGGCGGATCCGGGAGCACACACATGAGTCTGTTCTTGAATCGACAGTGGCTGGCTCAGTACGATGCCTGCTGACATCAGAATTGAATCTTCACTGGTGCAAGAAGCTGTTTTGTTGCCCTAGTTTCACTCAGCGGTCCCATACTTTCAGGAATTAAATAAAAGGTAGTTAACCGGATAGCTGTTAAGCAAGAATTTATCATCACCTGAACCCAAGAGCCCATCATCGTCCTCCTTGAGGAAACTACTTAGGGGCATATTATCAATGGGCAGCGATAACTATCACTGCCCGTGCTTACCGATAATTTAATTATCGCAGGCTATCTCTGGAATTTATCGCCCTGGCAGTGCGTTACTAACAACGCGTTTCTCCAGGACGATAAAAATTCCAGAGATAGCGAGGTTATCTCCATTTTGCAGTGAGCATCACTGGTTTTCCAGCGATGTTCCCTGCAAAACGGCGATAAACTTGCTGATACGACCCACAGGGTTGTATCAGCATAATCCACCCCTATGCTGGGGAATAGGTAAGTCTGCATTTTAGCAGACTCTGTTTTCTCCCAAAATTAACGTCTGCTAAAATTCTGGGGCAGCCTTGAAAATATTGCGATGTGAACATCACCGATATTTGCAAGGTTGTCCATCTGGGGTACGCCCAGTGATGCTCACTTTGCATCTCATTAGAGATGCAAAGGGAGGCGTTGGGAAAAAGGGTGCTAACACCATTCCTTCAGCTTGCACATTTGCCCGGAGGCGCTGACTTCTGTGCGAAGCTCACCTTGACCTGCCTTGCAACTGGACCTAGCCGCACCCGCTCCGCGGGTGCCGCATCGCCGTCACCAGAGTGGGGCTGGACTTTTTAACTTTACAAGGAGTAGAACAGAGCAGGACCAGGGCCGAGGGCTGCAGCAGGGCTACGAGCGTTGCAGGGACTCCATTACCCAGGAGACCCTGCCTGACTGTGTGACAGCTTCAGGTCCGCTCTCCCTGTTGGCCCGCCCACCGCCCACTGGAGGGCTTTTTAAACTCCTGCCTCCACTGCATCTTTGGGACACCATTCCTTCAGCAAGCGCATTTGCCCGGAGGCGCTGACTTCTGTGCGAAGCTCACCTTGACCTGCCTTGCGACTGGACCTTGCCGCACCCGCTCCGCGGGTGCTGAATCGCCGTCACCAGAGTGGGGCTGGACTTTTTAACTTTACAAGGAGTAGAACAGAGCAGGACCAGGGCCAAGGGCTGCAGCAGGGCTGCGAGCGTTGCAGGGACTCCATTACCCAGGAGTCCCTGCGTGACCGTGTGACAGCTTCCGGTCCGCTCTCCCTGTTGGCCCGCCCACCGCCCACTGGAGGGCTTTTTAAACTCCTGCCTCCACTGCATCTTTGGGACACCATTCCTTCAGCAAGCGCATTTGCCCGGAGGCGCTGACTTCTGTGCGAAGCTCACCTTGACCTGCCTTGCGACTGGACCTCGCCGCACCCGCTCCGTGGGTGCCGCATCGCCGTCACCAGAGTGGGGCTGGACTTTTTAACTTTACAAGGAGTAGAACAGAGCAGGACCAGGGCCGAGGGCTGCAGCAGGGCTGCTAGCGTTGCAGGGACTCCATTACCCAGGAGTCCCTGCGTGACCATGTGACAGCTTCCGGTCCCCTCTCCCTGTTGGCCCGCACACCGCCCATAACACTCACTCCCTATATATAGGAACAGCCCTCCCGCAGCGCGGGACGCAGCGCGGGACGCAGCGCGGGGCAAAGACCGGGCTAAGAGCGGGCTGTTTGAGGCCGTTCGAGGTCTGAGAGGTCTGGACTGGGCCACCCCCCATGGCTTGTTGTTGATATATTCCATTCCTGCCACTTTGTTCACCCTTATTCCCACAATGTGCACACGGGGTAGTCGCAGCAAAACTGCTAAGGGAGCGAATAAGCCCAATGGAACCCTAGATGATTTCCTCACCAAGACCAATTTGGCCATTGATGTGAAAATCAGTAAAATGCAACATGCATTGGAATTAGAAGCTGCACGAAGGCTTTCCCTGAACCTAGCTTCCTCCAAAAAATCATCCTTAGGGAATATTGCCTCAGTTTTAACTCCAGAGAGTACATCAGGCCCTCGCCCATTGTTAACGTCGGCAGACATCCATCATGTTCCAACCACATCTCTTCCTGATCCCCCTCTCATTCCATCACCACCTCCTCTAAAGTCCACCGAGGTGTCTGCGCCATATGTCTTTGAGGCAGGTATAGGCTTCCCCACTAAACCCGATTTTTCTAAGCCAGCAGTAAGTGCTAAGAAAGTTGCCACCCACAAAAGGAAATGTCTTGCTAGATCCACCTATGCACGCAAAAAGGCTAAAATTGCGAGGTTCCAGTTCTTTAATAGTAGACGACCGCTGGTCACTCATGGGGTCGATGAAGAAGCCTCTAAAACTAACACTTGCACCCTGGGAGAGGAAAATGACCCTGGCTCACACAGTGTTGTGTTAGACCTTACAATGGGGGCCTCTCCAGTTAAGATCGAATAGAGGCCAACTGAGGGTAGGCTGAGTGAGACAGGGAAGGATAGGGGGGTGATGAAGAATTTCTCAAAATCGTTTGGGACACATTAAAACAGCTACTTACTCCCCTGGAACTTAGACTTTCCCGCATAGAAAACAACTTACTAGAAAGGGATAAAACTATAGTCACTTTGGCTAGCCTTAGTCTAAAACAAATGGAAGCTAAGTTTTCCCAGGGTGAGGATTGTACTCCTCAGGCTCAGGTGCCAGAACCTCTGGCCTTGCCCCCCCCAAAACCCAAACCCATACCCAAACCCCGTACAAAAGTCAGTAACCCCACTGCTACTATTCCAAGATCTATAGTCCCAAGCACCCGTCCCCCCAAAGTATAGCACCTTCCAAACCAAGGCCACAAGTTGCTCCACACCAGCCTAATCAGCCAGCAACCACGAATACACTACCTCAGCAACCCAGTCGTCCGAATTTTCGTGGGGGATTTATTGATTTGCCACCAGAAGCTGGGCCCTATGTCATTGTATTAGCTGGCGTGCCTGCCCTGGGTCTGCAAACCCAAGAGAACCATTGGTCCCTAAAAAATAAGGTCATTTACTGGCTCAATGTAAATAGACAGCTCCCTAACCATCAAAGAAGTCGGGTACTAATGGTACGTAGAGTACCTTGGGTAGGCCCTACACGTAAGTCCATTCCTGGTGATTGTATAGTAGTATCCTTTGCAGATCCCCATACAGCTCAGCATCTCTGTTCATGGGCCTCACGAGATAACGACCCTTCCATTGTCGTCAGACCTCTTACTTTTTTCTACCCACCACGACAGCAGTTTGAGATGGAGGGGTCCTGGTCAACAGTCCAAAATACTAGACGGAAAGGACGAAGGGATGGCTGGCAAAGTCAAAACAACTGGTGGCAAGGGGCGCCCACTTCTAATATGTTCGGTTGTTTGGATGAGGTTGATTGACTTGGGGGGATTGATGCCTTAATGCATTCTACGGAACTCATTCCCCCTCAGGTGTCTGCTCCCCCGACCCCCCCAGTAATCTGTATGGATTGTTCAACCTCTCCCAAAGGTTCCAGCCCAAACCTGGATCATGTTAATACTCCTACCAAGATCAGGACAGGGGACTTGGGTTTACCGCAGACTATCTCACTTAGTAGCCCAGTAGATACAATCAGGGTGGCCTCATGGAATATTGCAGGACTAAGGGGTCGCCTGGATAACGACGACTGGGTCGATTATATCGACACACATGACATCGTCGTTTTCCAGGAAACTTGGACAACCGTCCCTCTATTTAGAGTAGGCTACCTGAACTATCACAAACCGGCCATACAGGGCCCTAGGGGTAGGGCTTCAGGAGGACTCACGGTGTGGATTAGAAATACCCTGGGATTCCGTGCTAAGGAAATCCTGGTAGAGAATGCCGACCTCCTATGTATTAGCCTGAGTAAGGATAACAGCAAGGACATTCTCCTAATTAATATCTACGCCCGAGGTTGTCAGGGTGGGAGGAAGCAACCAGTCCTGAATGATCTTGAATATCTTCTGAAGAAGCACAAAGGCGATCATTTTGTCATAGTAGCAGGTGACCTGAACTGCTCATTTGAACCCATCCTTAGCCTGGCAGAAGATGTGGGAATTGATGAAGATACAGCCTGGAATATTCCCCCGTTAACTATAAGCAAGGGTATCAGGGGCACGGAGGCGGCCCTCCACTGGCTGGGACTCTGCCTGGAGTGGGGGCTTCGGGCAGTGAATGGCCGCACTCCGTCGGACAACTTAGGGAAGCCAACTTTTGATAATGGGTCCAGTGCAAGTCGTATTGACTACATATTGATCAATATAGAATCCTGGTCACATGTAATAGATATGGTGGTAGAGACTAGGCCAGAGAGTGACCACAACCCCCTCTCTTTGGGGCTCAGGGTTCCCGGACTGGGTGATCTCCAAATGGAAACAACCTGCCTAACGTCCGACTTAGTCTTGTGTGACAACAGAAGACGAGTTAAATGGTCTAGGGTCATAGCCGATCCAGAGCTTATCTGTAAAATTGAGGAGTTGGTCTTAGACACAAGGGGCAGGATTACTGCTTTATCCCCCTCTGGTGGAGCCGATTCCTTAATTATTATTCTTCATGAGAAGTGTTTTACGGATCTCAAAAATCTCCTCACCAAGCCATCAAATAATAAGATTGCTAAATCACACAAAAGATGGTATAACAGGAGCTGCAGAGAAGCTCACAGTAAATTAATAGCAGCTGTTAAATCTAGGATTACTTATGATATTAGGAAAGCTAGGCAGTTTTATAAACAAGTCGTTTGGGCAGCTAAGAGGGACTGGGACGATTCCTACTGGTTAGATCTCCTTAAAGCTTGTGAGTCATCTAATCAAGTGAAATTTTGGGAGACAGTTAGATGGGGTAGGGACCCTGACTCCCAAATATCGGTCAACCATGTTTCTGCTCTGGACTGGGTGGAATTTTTTTCTGCCCAATTTAAAGACACGAGTGCCGAGCAAGAACTGGCAACCGAGCCTGCGGTGGGGGCAATACCCATAAACCCCGGGGATAGGCTCACATTTTCCGCTTCAGATACGGTACATGCCTTAGGTTCTGTCCAGTCTGGTAAAGCTCCAGGTTTAGATGCTATACCAGCGGACCTTTTTAAACTAAACCTTGGCTTATGGGTCCCATACATTACCCTATTGGCAAACAATATCGCAGCAGGGGCAAGGATTCCGCAATCCTGGAAAGGGGCTGAGATATTGCCAGTATATAAAAAAGGGGATCGATCATTGCCAAATAACTATCGCCCCATAAGCCTGATCGATTCGATCCAAAAAATAGTATCAAGAATGGCCCTAGCAAGAATTCAGGGGTGGATTGAGCAGAACAATATACTTTCCCCTATGCAGGCAGGGTTTAGATTAGGCACCAGCACTATAGACCAGGTGTTTCGACTCACCATGCTCTATTGGAAGGTGGTCTTCTTGGGTGGAGGGGTTATCTATGCTGCATTCGTTGATCTTAAGTCGGCTTTCGACATAGTTCCAAGGGTAAAACTATGGGAAGCTCTTAGACTTATGGGCCTTCCTATAGAACTCCTGGAATTAGTCAGGCGTTTAAATGAGGATAATTTCGCTCAGGTAAGGTGGGGGAGGCAGGGTCAGGTGACCAATAGCTTTCCAGTTCAACGAGGGGTGCGCCAGGGCTGCGTGTTGGCTCCTACCCTGTTTCTCCTCTTCATCAACCAGGTAGTCCAATTTTTTAACAATACACAGACTGATGCACCTACCCTGGGCGGATCAAAATATCCTATGTTAATCTTCGCTGACGACACCCTGCTCCTTTCTAAAACCCGGAGCGGGTTACAGGCAGCCCAGAATAGGTTTGCAGAGTTCTGCAAGAACAACGACTTGCAGATCAACGTTGACAAAACTAAATTTATGGTTTTTAGCAAGAAAACTCCAATTAAAAGTTCGGTTACTTTGAACGGTGTCCTAATTGAACAGGTCAAGGTCATGACGTATCTGGGAGTAACCCTTGATCATCAACTTAGTTGGAACCCCCAGTTGGAGGCATTAAAACTCAAATTCGTCCGCCTCACGGGCTGCTTACTGCAGGAACAAAAAAAATCCTTGACTAAAAGCATTACTCCAGCACTAAAAATTTATGAGGCCAAGGTCAATGCAGCAACCCTGTACGGAGCTGACATATGGGGTTACAAGGACTTGTCAGTTTTGGCCACAGCTCAGAATAGGTTCCTACGGAACCTGGTAGGGCTTCCACAATCCTCACCCATTAAACCACTGCTATTAGACCTCGGTTGCAGACCTCTAGACGAGATGGCACAGTTTCGTCTAGTGGCACTCTGGCGTCGGCTTTGGACGACTCCAGAAGTCAGCCTCTTCGCTCATGAACTGGATGAGGTTAAATCACTGTGGGGTGCTTATATAATCCATGGCTCAGAGAAGTCAAACAAATACTGTATACAATGGGCCTCCCTGAGCTGTGGATAAACCCTGGGTCCTCCAGTTTTCCATCAAAACAAGATTTTAAGGATCTTTTTTGGGCCTCGAAAAAATCTATACTGGTCACCCATTCTTCGGACAATAACTTGACGGGACTCATTTTAACACATAAGGTAACTCCGTCCCTCGCGCCCTACTGAGATTTGATTTGCAAAACCCTAGACCGTAAACTGTATCACCAGTTTCGTGTAGGTACATTACCCATCAACTCCTTTACTACAAAGTGGGCGAAAAATGCAAGCAATAAGTGCCTATGGTGTCCCGACCAGGTAGAAAGCATTGGCCATTTGTTTTTTGCATGTCCAGCATATCGATCCCCTCGAATCAAATGGCTGAAACCCATATGCGTAACTTTGGATTGTGGGGGACATCGTGAAGCCCTGCAGAAATTACGTGATATTAGAACTGAAATGTCTGTGATTTGTGTAGCTAAATTTCTGGGTTGGCCATGGCTGATCCGTACAAAGAAATTGAACACTTTTTAAATTAATTGCTATGATCACATGTTGTTTGCTTGCCACACTCTTTTTAGTCAATTGGGGACATGTCTGCAGTAGTTTTTATATATATATGTATTGTATGTCGTCTTTTATGAATTTTATTCGAAATAAAGACATAATGATTTGGGTGCTAACATGTGATTAGGCATGTTAGCACCCTCTTGTAAATAGGGTGATAGTTTTATGTCCACTTTTTTGGCTTTTAAAGCCAAAAAAGCGGAGATAAAGCCCTTGTAAAAATGTCCCTTGGTCTCCTATTCTGTGAGCAGAATTGCAGGAGCTATGGGTGGGCTGGAAGTGAGAGATTCAACCTTAGCATATGTCTTTGGCCTTCCTCAATACTATGCAGCAACTCTGTCCAACCCCTAAGGATCGTTTAAGACTAAAAGAATTTGAGCTGGATCTGGAACTTGCAGGATGTGGATGTCTCAGTTAGTAGATGTGCTCTGTTGTCAACGTATACTGTGGACAAACTATAGGTAGATGCACAGTATTGCAGCTGCACATCAGCCCATGTGGTTGACATCTTTTTCTAGGCACTTCTTAGCAATTTTTGAGTTAGAAATGTATCAAAAAGACCTGGGAGCTGATAATCAGTGCTTAATTTGTGCATGCGGTTGCCAGTGGCAGGCACTGGCATTCATTAGCTCGAGCCTTGGCACCGCGCATGGTGCTCTGCGAGGCATGCTGTATTCAGGTAGGGACTTGAAGCTCCGCCCACTCTCCGCCCATATTTTTTATTGGTTTGTGTCATTGTCCACTGGAAACTGTGGCTGTTCATTAGTCAAAAGATTTAGTAGTCCCTCCTTAGTAACGCCTTGTCTCATTTTGTAACCTCCCATGGCGACACCCCCTCTTAAGTGTTTCTTCACTCAGTAGGCTTTAATTACAGCCTCCGAGCAGTATTTTCTCAAATAGCTTTGTCCTGCCTGCTGTTGCAGTCAGGGCATGCTCTCTCCGAATGCTTTAAAAAAAATGTGATCGCACGGGCGCTGGCATTTGCAAGGTGAAGATATTGGTGTTGTAAATGACAATGCCTTTTATTTATCTGTTTAAAAAATGAATCTTAAATAAAAGGCATTATCATTTACAATGCCAATTGCTCAAAGTCTCGTAAATGCGAGACCTATTGCATTGCAAATGCTTGTTGAGGTTTCTGGCTTGCTCAGAGTAAGGGGCCCTGGATAAATCCTGTTTGTTAGGTTTCTGTCCAGTATGAATTCGGGGCCCTAGGCACATCCTGTGTGTGAGATTCTTGCCCAGGTCAAGGTTAGGGAGCCCTGGGTACATCCCGTTTGTGGGGTTTATATCTCGGTCAGAGTTAGGGAGCCCTGGGTACATCCTATTTGTGGGGTGTATATCTCGGTCAGAGTTAGGGAGCCCTGGGTACATCCTGTTTGTGGGGTTTATATCCGGGTCAGAGTTAGGGAGCCCTGGGTACATCCAGTTTCTGGGGTTTATATCTCGGTCAGAGTTAGGGAGCCCTGGGTACATCCTGTTTGTGGGGTTTATATCCGGGTCAGAGTTAGGGAGCCCTGGGTACATCCTGTTTGTGGGGTTTATATCTCGGTCAGAGTTAGGGAGCCCTGGGTCCATCCTGTTTGTGGGGTTTATATCCGGGTCAGAGTTAGGGAGCCCTGGGTACATCCAGTTTCTGGGGTTTATATCTCGGTCAGAGTTAGGGAGCCCTGGGTACATCCTGTTTGTGGGGTTTATATCTGGGCCAGAGTTAGGGAGCCCTGGGTACATCCTGTTTGTGGGGTTTATATCTCGGTCAGAGTTAGGGAGCCCTGGGTACATCCTGTTTGTGGGGTTTATATCTGGGCCAGAGTTAGGGAGCCCTGGGTACATCCAGTTTCTGGGGTTTATATCTCGGTCAGAGTTAGGGAGCCCTGGGTACATCCAGTTTCTGGGGTTTATATCTCGGTCAGAGTTAGGGAGCCCTGGGTACATCCTGTTTGTGGGGTTTATATCTGGGCCAGAGTTAGGGAGCCCTGGGTACATCCTGTTTGTGGGGTTTATATCCGGGTCAGAGTTAGGGAGCCCTGGGTACATCCTGTTTGTGGGTTTATATCTGGGTCAGAGTTAGAGAGCCCTGGTTACATCCTGTTTGTGGGGTTTATATATGCGTCACAGTTAGGGAGCCCTGGGTACATCCTGTTTTTGGGGTTTATATCCGGGTCAGAGTTAGGGAGCCCTGGGTACATCCTGTTTGTGGGTTTATATCTGGGTCAGAGTTAGAGAGCCCTGGTTACATCCTGTTTGTGGGGTTTATATATGCGTCACAGTTAGGGAGCCCTGGGTACATACTGTTTGTGAGGTTTCTGTCCGGGCCAGGGTTAGGTGCAATGGGTACATCCTGTTTGTGAGGCTTCGATCTGG
Organism: Lissotriton vulgaris; assembly: GCF_964263255.1. Classification (NCBI taxonomy): domain Eukaryota; kingdom Metazoa; phylum Chordata; class Amphibia; order Caudata; family Salamandridae; genus Lissotriton; species Lissotriton vulgaris. The sequence continues at coordinate 150,324 of NW_028248966.1, read as the reverse complement.
TAAGGTTTAGGGGCCCTCTGTACCACTTAATTGTAAGGCTTCTGTCCGGTAAGAGTTAGGGGCCCTGGCTATATCCTGTTTGAGAGTTTTATGTGTGGGTCAGAGTAGACAGCGCCCAGTGCAAACATGTATCGTGTTTAGTTCAGGAGAGCTGCAGATATTAGTGAGCGACATTCCTCTCCTCCGTTATGGTGGAACATGCAGACTCATGTCAAAGTAAATGATAATAAAGCAAATAATCCAACTGCTGCATTGTTTTATTTTACCCCAAAACCGCAGCCGAGCCTTGAGGGTGGGGCATCAGCAGCAGGAGGAGTGGTTGGCACAGGGCACTTCAAGTGCGCATGTTGGTTAAGCCGGGCGTCTTAGGACGGCCAAACCGACATGCACATATGGATGTCTCCAGGCTGTTGCTTGAAGATATCACCAGGCCTCAGAAGCACAGACTCCCAGTCCCTGCTGGAGCATGAAAACAGCCCACTCCGCCCAATTCCGATGCTTTTACCATGCTGGGTAATACCAGCGTGAGAGCAGCATCTGCATGGGTGCAGCGGAGTTTAGGAGCGTGTGTACATCACCGGAAGTTGAAGAGGTTTCCTTCATTTTGTTCCCCACGCTGCCCTACCACTTTTATCAACTAGCGGCTGGCACTGAACATTCCTTGTTAGAAACGAGGCGTTGTGCTTTAGGGGTTTATCGAAGGCATTAAGTCAAGGGGCAATTGTGTCCAAGAAGGCCCATGTACTGCATTCCAAGACACTTGTATTACAAGGCAAAACTAGTTTTCAAATACCATAAAACTCAAGAAGAGATAAGATGGATATTTTGTAAAAAAAGTGGGGGGACATTTTCTTCCCCATTTACTTCTTTTGAAGAGAAAACATTTTTAAGTAGGATAAACACAAAATAAAGCCATTTGTATATTGTAAAATCCTCAGGATCCTTTCTGAAGTGGGGGTGTTGGCATGTTTGCTTACAGCTGAAGAATCATCAACCTCAACAGACTCTGCTTCATCAACAGGAGATTAATGCATTTTATTTGTAAAGTACAACCTTCTCTCAAAAGAGATCATCCAGGCGCTATGCTAGCATACTATGGATTCCTGAGGCTGCCCAGACAGAGTTAAATTAGTGGCCTGCAGAAGGAGTCAGTTGCACGAAATATCCAAGTACTCCAGATCCAGTGGTGAGCGCCTGCTCGGCAGAAGGTTTCAGGCTTTAGAACCTAAAACGACAAAATACTTTTTCTCTTAAATTTTAATCGAAACGAGGGAGGTTTCAGAAAGTTCTCAAAGGAAGATCTTAAAGTTTGTTGGGAAAAGTAAGGACAAAATCAGTCATTAAGATATTTTGGGCCAGAAAGATCAAGAAAGAAGCAGAAATCATTTAAAAAGGTCCCTTTGATGGATTGGAAGGCGGGGCAATTTGTTAAGAGTGGCTGGTGCAGAACTTCTCCTAGGCAGTTGTAGAACCAGTCCAGCGGCTGAGTTTGCACCATCTAAAGTTTGTGAATGATGGGTTTTGCACAGCCAGCATGAAGACTGTTGCAGTAGTCCAATCTTAATGAGATGAATGCAAAGTCAACGGTTTTCCTGGCACCCGGAGGCAAAAGATTGAAGAAAGTTTTCGAAGATTTTAAGAGGTTAAAGCACATGCCAGCAATGGCCCATGCGGGAGAGAAGATAAACCAGCATCAAATTTTACCCCAGGATTCTTTACGACCATCGTCATGGATGGGGAATTGGGGCAGAATCTGGCCTCTATTTCATGGGGACAAAACGGTTGGATTTTCCGAAGAGGAGTAGATCCGTCTTATCGGAATTGCATTTGAGGTGGTCCTCTTGCGTCCACTAAATAGTGTCCCTCAAGCAGTTCCCAAAGTTGGTTTCTGACTTGAATGAATTTTTGTCCAAAGACAAGATTCATTGGATATTGTTGGCAGAAGATGTAGTGGCGATTCCATATGAGAGAATTAAGGAGACCAGGGAGTCATATAGACATTAAAAAGAGCTGGGCTCAGTGAAGAGCCCAGTGGCACTCCTATTGTGACTTTTCTGTCTTGTGACACAGATTGTCTTAGAGAAACCATTTGCCTTCTGTTGGTCAGGAAAGAGTTCAGCCAAGCTCGGGCAATGAGCGAGATATTGATATTCAGAATCCGCTGCAATAGAATGGAATAGAGATGGTATCAAATGCAGTGGATAGGTCCAATAGAATCTGCTCTGCATTGTTCCCCGAGTCTAAGGTCATTTTAAGCATTTCAGACACTTGACCGAGAGCTGATTCTGTGCAATGTTTGGGCCTAAAACCTGATTGACGGGTGTAGAGTAGATCCATATTCTCAAGGTGGGCCATCATTTGTTGGTTTATAATTTCTTCTAAGAGCTTGCTTAGCATGGAGAGGAGGGAAATGAGGCTTCAGATGGACACGGTGGTTGGATCTGCCAAGTGTTTGCTATAGTGGCTTGACAAGGCCAGTTTCCACTTGGCTGCATGTAGTATAGATGAAGGACTGGGATCAAATGGAGATCATGATTTGCATGTCAAGATAGCTTGATGAGTGAGTGCCGAGGAGACCTTCTGAAATTGGATTAGTCCCACCGTCTGGGTAATATTTCCAACGGGTGCAGACACGTCATTTTCTAAAGTGCTGATTAGAATTGGACTGAAATCTTCAAAGAAAAAGTTGAGATTTGATTTTAAAGAGCCTGAGAGGGAAAAACTTCCTGAGTGAGAGCTTTTGGTTGTAGAAATGAATTAACCACAATAAAGATCACTTTTGCGTCAAACTGGGCTTCTTCAATTTTAGAAGTATACCAGCATTTTTGTGCTTCCTTAATGGATTTGTGGTAGGTCTTTTGGGCAGTCCTGTATTGATCAAGATCGTGTTGTTTAAAGGCATGACGCCATCTTCGCTTTTTTTTACAGTGAAGTTTTAACTGAGCTAATGCTGGAGACAACCAGGGAGCTACAAATTTCAATTGACGTTTCTTGGAGTGGACAAATGCGGCTAGTTCTGGGATGGATTTGAGGACTTAGTTGTTAAAGAGGTTAAGGTCCTCACTGAGATTACCAGTAAGAGCGGGTTATGGTGCTGGTAAGTCCGTAAACAAGATCAGGGTGAGACTTAATTGCTCCCCACTTACAAATCTTGAGGTTCATGTCATGTTTAAGCTTAGTAGAATTGTGGCTAGCGTCAGCCATATTAAGTAAAATTAGGCTATAGTCTGACCAGGATTGAGGGACGGGTAGTCATTGTCAGAGAGACAAAGACCACCCAGGGTATGGCCTAAAGTATGGGTGGGAGTGGTTATCCTTTGTGAAAGGCCCTAATATCTTGAGGATGTCTGACAGGTTGATGGCATTGGGATTGGATGAGTCATCAAAATGGAAATTGAAATCTCCCAGGACAAGAAAGGTAGCACATTGAATTAGGGAAGAAGTGAAGGCTTCTCCTACGATAGAAAGAAATGGCGACATAGAGTTCCGGAAGAGGATAGAAAAAGTAGCCGACAAATGATTGGGAGGGCTGATTTTAAAGCAGAAACCAAGATTCTCAGCTCCCTTGAGGGAAAGAGTCAAAGGAACTGCATTTCCAGGTGTCCTGAAAGATATTATGAAAACATTAGAAGATGAGAAATGAGTACATTAATCATTGACCATAGCAGACTCTGCCCCATCTACTGGGATACACATCATCAACCACTGCAACCTCTGTTTCATCTACTTGGAGATACATCATCAACCACAGTAGGCTCACCTTCGTCAACAGGTGATGAATAATCGATCACAGCAGTTTCGGCCCCATCTACCTGGCCTCATTTACCTGGAGATGAATCATCAGCCCCAGCAGACTCTGTTTTATCAGCAGGAGATGACTCATTGACCACAGCAGATTCCACTTCATCGACCTGGAAATGAATCATCAATGAAGGCAGACTCCACTTCATGTATGACTCAGTTTCATCTATCTGGAATGAATACTCAGCCACAGCAGACTCTTCATCTATTGGGAGGCACATCGTCAACTGCGCAGGCTCAGCTTCATCAATGGGTGATGTGAATAATCAACCACAGCAGTCTGACATCCTTCACCTGTAGATGAATTATCCATCACAGCCGACTCTGCATCATCGGCGGAAGATGAACGATCAATGACAGTAGACTCTTCATCATCGATGGAAGATGAATGATCAATGACAGTAGACTCTGCATCATCGATGGAACATGAATCATCAATGACAGCAGACTCTGCATCATCGATGGAAGATAAATCTTCAACCACAACAGTTTACACTTCATATATCTGGATATGAATCATCAGCCACAACAGACTTCATCGGTGGAAGATAAATCATCAATGACAGCAGACTCTGCTTCATCAACAGGAGATGAATCATCGACCACAAGAGACTCGCTTCATATTTGACTCTGTTTCATCTACCTGGAAATACATCGTCAGTCACAACAGACTCCGCTTCAACTACAGGGAGGTGAATCATCAGTCACAGCGGACTCTGCTGCATCTACAGGAAGATGAATCCTCTACCATAGCAGACTCTGCTTCATCTACGGGAGATGAATCATCAGTCACAGCAGACTCTGCTTCATCGACAGGAGATGAATCCTCTACCATAGCAGACTCTGCTTCATCTACGGGAGATGAATCATCAGTCACAGCAGACTCTGCTTCATCAACGGGAGATAAATCATCAGTCACAGCAGACTCTGCTTCATCCACAGGAGATGAATCATCAGTCACAGCAGACTCTGCTTCATCTACAGGAGATGAATCATCAGTCACAGCAGACTCTGCTTCATCAACGGGAGATAAATCATCAGTCACAGCAAACTCTGCTTCATCAACGGGAGATGAATCATCAGTCACAGCAGACTCTGCTTCATCTGCGGGAGATGAATCATCAGTCACAGCAGACTCTGCTTCATCTACGGGAGATGAATCATCAGTCACAGCAGACTCTGCTTCATCAACAGAGATAATTCATCAGTCACAACAGACTCTGCTTCATCTACAGGAGATGACTCATCAGTCACAGCAGACTCTGCTTCATCGACAGGAGATGAATCATCTGCCACAGCAGACTCTGCGTCATCTACGGGAGATGAATCATCAGTCACAGCAGGCTCTGCTTCATCTACGGGAGATGAATCATCAGTCATAGCAGACTCTGCTTCATCTACAGGGAGATGAATCATCAGTCACAGCAGACTCTGCTTCATCAATGGAAGATGAATCATCAGTCACAGCAGACTCCACTTCATCTACCAGGAGATGAATCATCAGTCACAGCAGACTCTGTTTCATCTACAGGAGATGAATCATCAGTCACAGCAGACCCTGCTTCATCTACAGGAAATGAATCATCAGTCACAGCAGACTCTGCTTCATCAACAGGGAGGTGAATCTTCAGTCATAGCAGACTCTGCTTCATCTACCGAGAGATGAATCATCAGTCACAGCAGACTCTGCTTCATCTACAGGAGATGAATCATCAGTCACAGCAGACTCTGCTTCATCTAAAGGAGATGAAACATCAGTCACAGCCGACTCTGATTCATCGACAGGAGATGAATCATCAATCACAGCAGACTCTGCTTCATCTACAGGAGATGAATCATCAGTCACAGCAGACTCTGCTTCATCTACAGGAGATGAATCATCAGTCACAGCAGACTCTGCTTAATCTACAGGAGATGAATCATCAGTCACAGCAGACTCTGCTTCATCAACAGGGAGGTGAATCTTCAGTCATAGCAGACTCTGCTTCATCTACCGAGAGATGACTCATCAGTCACAGCAGACTCTGCTTCATCTACAGGAGATGAATCATCAGTCACAGCAGACTCTGCTTCGTCTAAAGGAGATGAAACATCAGTCACAGCCGACTCTGATTCATCGACAGGAGATGAATCATTAATCACAGCAGACTCTGCTTCATCTACAGGAGATGAATCATCAGTCACAGCAGACTCTGCTTCATCTACAGGAGATGAAACGTCAGTCACAGCCGACTCTGATTCATCGACAGGAGATGAATCATCAGTCACAGTAGAATCTGCTTCATCCACAGGAGATGAATCATCAGTCACAGCAGACTCTGCTACATCTACAGGGAGATGAATCATCAGTCACAGCAGACTCTGCTACATCTACAGGGAGATGAACCATCAGTCACAGCAGACTCTACTTCATCTACAGGAGATGCATCATCAGTCACAGCAGATTCTTCTTCATCTGCAGGAGATGAATCATCAGTCACAGCAGACTCTGCTTCATCTTCAGGAGATGAATCATCAGTCACAGCAGACTCCACCTCATCGACCAGGAGATGAATCATCAGTCACAGCAGAGTTTAGAAACCTGTACATAGGGAGAGGGGACATTTAGTCCCAGAAACTCTATGTATTCTAAGGTTCTTAGAAATGAATCCTGAGAAATAGGACACCTCTTGATGCTGTTGATGGATGGGTATTTCAGTATAGGGTAATTCATGAGATCTACTGAGTAGTTCTTTCAAACATTTTGAGTATGAAATGGTAAATATTGGCAAATTGTTAGAAGGTGGTTCTGACACTATGGGCCGCCTGGATTTTTTGCTTTTTGAGCACCTAATTGTTGAGCTTTTACTGTGGGTGAGCCTCATAAACTGGGACTCACCCACGGTGAACTCAGGATGTAAGAGACTGCATGGGGATTTTACTGGTGTCCCCCTAGCTTGACCAGGCCACTGCGCAGCAGCTGGAGTAAGGGACACCGGGCTGGTTACATGCAGACACATGTGTACATCCACGTGCACACGTGTAGGGGCTGCGCAGGGGAGATTCCTAGCGTGTGCAGTCCAGGAGCAGCTACAAGATGTAGGGTGAGGCAGGACTTGTGCAGGATTGGGTGGTGACATGGAATAGGCTTTATACACTGGGAAGGATCATGCCAGGGAAAGTCAGTGTGTTTTACTGTTTTTCACTTCATTATTCCCCTAGGGGGATGCGGAGCCCATGGGCTAGAGTAACTTTCATAAGGCCTACAAATTCCAGACATGACCTAAAGTCCACTGTAGCGGATGTGAAAATGAGTATTCTTCAGAGTCCAAAGTCATACTGCTTTTGGGTCATCCAGAAATGTCACATTTCTCTGAGTCATTCATAACCAGGGCCAGGCTGAGGGCTGACCTCAGCAGGATGGATTAATAACCTTTCTTCCACAAGCTAAGGCCTCCTCTCCACGAAGAGAAGATGGGTGGGGCTGCAGGCTCATCCATTAGCAGCTACCACTGGGTGCCAGCACCAGGCTGCACCAAGAGGGAAGGCAGCAAGGTTTTTTTTTCAGAGACCATGTGGCAAGAGACCCTGGACGATGCCATCTTGAACAAGCCCAGAGGCTGGACAAGAAGGAGGGAGCAGGGGCAGGGAAGTGATGTGTCACTATTTGATAGGACCAACAGAAACTTCCTGCTTGCACAGGAAGAGTACCTCACACTGGGGTGCGGTCTGCTGAGGCAGAAGGTGCTGGAGCCTGGCAATGGGTAGTTGGAATGAGGAACACCCTGACTTCCCCCCAAGGCCCTAATACCACCAGATGAAGAGCCCAGGACTGGTGCGCAGAAGCAGGGGCCTCTGCACAGGGAGAAGTGAGGTCAAGGCGGAGATCCAGGTGAAAGGCTGGTGCAGGGAGCCAGTGAAGAACACTCCCTGCTGAATCCCCCCTCTCAGAGACCCAGAGGGCCAAGGAGAGTGTTCCCTGTGGCTGGGTCTGGCCAAGAGGAGCGAGAGGACATGAAAATGGGGGAGATCTTACCCCAAGGGCTGAGATATGGACCCCACAAGGTAGACGACCCCTAGGAAGACCAACGACGAAGCGTGTGGGGCTCTGCCACCTATCTCAGAGATGCCCCCGGGGTGGGTAAGGTCCCGGGTGCTGCCCCCAGAAGAAGGGAAGCCAGGGAGCACCGTCACGCTCCCCATGAAAATGCCCTGCAAGGGGTCCAGGAGCCCTCCCTGGCCCCCACCGAAGAGGGAGGCGGGGAGCACTGTTGCACCCCCCCCCCCTGGAAGATGTAAGCCAGGGAGCACTGCCGCGCTCTCCGTGAAGGGTTCCCACCCTGGCCCCACTGAAAAATTAAGCAAAGATGCGGGAGGAGGTTGTGCCAGGAGCCCTCTCTGGCCCCCGGCGACCAAGTGAGGATGGGGAGCGCAGGCGCGCTCCTCACCAAGAGGAGGCGGGGGCACGGACCCCATCCCCGGTCCCAAAGCAACGGTGGGGGCCCTGGATCCCATCCCCGGGCCCCAAAGGCACAGAGGGGGCCCGGGACCATATCCCTGGGCCCCAAAGCTGGAAGGAGATGGGGGAGAACCATTCCACTCCCCCGAAGTCATACGGAACTGGCAGGAACCTTCCTGTCTGCCCGCCGGAGCAGGCAGACCAGAATGGATGTGCCGGCTCCCGCGGCTGCACACGGAGGTGCGGGCCACGCGGGAAGCCGGCCGGAGCTGCCGGGGATGGGCTCCCCGGGCTGCTCACCTGTGCTGTGGTCAGACGCCAAGGCAGGTCCAAGCCGCTCTGACACACACCCAGGTCAGCCTTTTTAAGGCAGAGGAGGGAGGCCCAAAAGGAGAATACGGCACCAATACCCTAGAGAACACCAAACCAGGAACAAACATTACCCATGGGGGCCACAACCATACTAGATCCAACCATTGATAAGATGGAGATAATCCCAAACTTCAACCTATCCAAGCACGTATTATCCTCCTCAGAAATTTCTCTATTAAGGAAAGGTCTCTCCTTCCTCATTACGGAGAGAACCAATTTCTTCAATCTTAAAGATGAACTATTCCAGTTCTTCAGAAAAATCCGCCTTAAATTGTTCTTTAAGGACCTTGAGTTCACGACACATGAGTCAGTCACAGGACTCGGACCACCCTCGACTTCCTATCCCACTAATGGTATGATGCCTCCCGAATTACTTACATTTAAAAAGCTTATCCTACAAAGTGTAGATAGTCTCAGGAACACAAAGCAATTCACACCCTATAACATTACACTATTAGAACGACAAGCTCTTAACACTCTCAAACAAGACACCTCCATAATACTCAAACCGGCAGACAAGGGAGGCGGCATAGTCATTCAGGAAAGAACAGACTACGACGCAGAGATAACCAAGTTCAAGTTTCAAGTTTGCTCTTAAAACCTTTCTTTCAGCAGATGTGACGTTGGCTAGGGGGGCCGTATAATCAGTTGTTTCTTCCTTTAGTTGTTCGTCAAGGGGTGTTCTTTTACTTGCATTTTTCTCTGAGACTTTGGTATAGAGAGTTTTTACGTGGGCTATCCAAGTACTTGCATCAAGTGGGTTCTCTCTATTACAGGTCCCATGGGTGAGCTTGTTTATTTATTGCCAGAATTATTGGGTCTTGCTAGGGGCAAACTGCTCAAAGATCTTCAACCATTTTCGCTCCGTTGCTTCACGTTTCACCTGCCAAACAACTTTTGCATGGACCTTGGCCGCCTCCTGTAAGTCATTTTTTGCAGTTATCGATCTTGTTTCCCGGTAGGCTCTGCGTTTGGAGTTAAGCACTTTTGAGGATTTCTTAATTGCTGGTTGGAATCCCAGTTTGTAAGTATGGTTATCATAGGCTCTTCGATTGTTATTCCCTCGGAGTTGATAGGCTAAATCATATGCGAGAGTGCCCCACTTTCTGATTCTACCCAGGTCAGTACGGCTGGTCTGCCAACCTTTCCGGGTTGATTTCCATACGGAAAACTTATGGGCCGGAAGCGTTCCCCATTTGATTCTTTTAAGGAGTCTATGTTGCTCATCTCCATTTGTGGTTCCCATATGGTGAAGAGTGTGTCTACTTTTTGCACTCATAAACAACTCTATTGTAAGGGCAGCATGGTCGCTTTGAATCCGAGATAGAACGTTATAGCTTGACATGTGGTTTTGTAAGCGTTCACTGAGTAAAATGCAGTCGATGGTTGTCCGGTTATTAAAGGTAGGAGGTATCAATACTGTGGATTATTTTTGGTGGTTATGTAATGTGATGTTGCCAATTTATAGACTCGCATTAGGGTATTGAATCTTCTGGTACTTCCGTTGTGATGGTTTTCGTCAATTGTATGCCCTATATCGTGCATATTGAAGTCGCCCAAAATAATTGAGTCCATACCTGCATACCGTACCAATAGGGTTTCAATCTCCTTTAATAAGCGGGTCAGTTTGTCCTTTGAGTCCGGTCCATGCCGATTATAATAGATGTTGATGAGGAGGATTGAAGACGGGCCATCAGTCATTGTGAGGCCTTTCAAAATGCCGGCCAGGAACATATCTGAAGTGTTCTGTATTATTAAGAAATATACTTTCAGTGCGTGCTTAATATAAGCTGCAATGCCCCCTGAAGGTCTTCCAAAAATGTTAACCTTTTTTTGCAGCTTTAAGATATTCGGCGTAGTTCCATAATGGTGTGGAGGAGGTGGCCCATGTTTCCTGTACACAAATTATGTCTGCTCCAACCATGAATGCTACTGCACCTGGGCTTTGCAAGGCTTTATGTATCCCTGCGACATTCCAAGACACTATGTTTATGACTGGATTGTTCGTGGGATTGTTATGATTAGTATGGCCAATGTTGAAATTTGCTGGTGCTAAATGTTTGCCCAACTCTTGACTGGTGCTAATATTGCGTGAAACAGGCTTGTTATGCCTGTTACTGCCCGGAATATTCTTTGTTGTTAACAGATGATTATTCGGCGAATCGCCAGTGTTAATATTAGGAAGTAGAATTTAAGGCCTGGGCAAGCCAAGACCAATCTTTGCAACCCTGCCCAATAATTGAGCAGGAGAGATTACCTCCTTCGGTGTGTTTAGAGATTTGAATTAGATTGCTGCTCAGCTGTATTGCTTGTGTGCCACCTAATGAGTAACCCTGGGCGTAGTAGGCGTAGTGGGGCTAAGCGAAGCTACGCGAAGTGGACCAGAAACTACATCCACCTACGCACTTCGCCTAGCCCCCCTACGCACCACCCGCCTCCCTCCCGCCCTCACTAAATACTACCCGCCTCCCTCCCGCCCTCCCTAAATACTTAAATAATGGTTTAAAAAAGAATAAACACCACTTACCTTGTCGGCTGCGTCTCCGGGGCTCCCTCTGGTAACCGTGCCGCCGTGTTGGATACTAATGCGCATGCGCGGCCGCCCGCGCATGCGCATTTCTCGAGAAATGGTGTTTATTCTTTTTTAAACCATTATTTAAGTATTTAGGGAGGGTGGGAGGGAGGCGGGTGCCTGCTACGCCTACTTCGCAAATGGCGAAGTAGGCAACACTACACCCACTCCGTGGGTGTAGCGAAGTACTACGCCCAGGGTTACTAATGAGCCATGTAAAATGGATCGGGTGGCAGGAGGAATTGGATAGATGTTTTTCCGTCTCATCAAGTCTTCGTCTACCTGTTGATAATTTTTTTCTTTCAAAATCTCAGGATATTTCGTCGGTAGTGGGAGCTTGATTTTTATTCCCCAATTATACAGTTGAGATTTATATCCCGTCAGTGCGTTCACCAAATTGAAATTTGCAAAGGTTATCTCAGTTGTTTCGTTTTGCTTGCTGGGCCCTGGACCAGAGAAAGCCACCCTCTCAATGTCTGTTGTTTTTTAAAAAAAATTCTCCAGACCAGAAATGTTTTTGCAGAGTTTCAGGAGGTTCCCTCTGTTGAGGATGTCCCAGCTCCCTTGCGAGATGTATTCGGGATATAGCAATACTTTTGGATTTTCGAGATCTGAGTCTGGCGACTGAGTGGGATTAAGTGTGTTAGAAGGAGCCGTGGAAGTTTCAAGAGGCACACTTAGGTTCCGGGTGGAATTGTCACCTAAGACCAGTCCCTCCTTGATCCTATTTGTTTTTGCGGTGTGGATGTTCGAATCGAACCTAAAGGTGATGGTAGTATGGTCCTTACGAAATTGGCCATCTTTGCTACTTACTTGAGTAGTAATTTTCTGCCATTGAGAGTTAGATGTAGATTCCGTTTGAAGGTCCTTGTAGGCATTTATATCTACCGTGTCAGATTTGTGCGTGTTATCATAGTCGGGCTCGTAGACCTGTGGGCCCTGTGCGTAATTCAAAATGCCACTTGGCATGGGAGATCTTTCAGCCGGAGCTTTGGACAAGATTTCACTTGAGGCGCGTGCTAGGCTCTTGAGTGCTGTTGTCATAGTGGATGTTCCATGTCTTTGTGTGTCTCTATTTTGGTCTGCTAGGGTCGGACCCCGACCCTTCTGATCCTCACTGCTGGTAACTTTATTTTCCTTGTTCACTGGCGCAAACCATTGCTCGATTTTCCCTTTAGCATAGCTTTTGTCTTTTTTTATTTTATTTAGCTTTTTCAGTTTTTTCTTTTTTTTCCTTGATAAGGATTGTCGCACTGAAGGAGATGGATTTAAATCATCCAGTTTTCCAGGGCTATTGTTAATTATTTGATAGGATTGTGATGTTGCGTGTGACTTTAGATTTGAAACGAGAAGGTTAGTGGTCAATGGGCATTTTGGATCATGGATGTTGTTGCCGGGAGTTTCCTGGATTCGCGCTGGGCTATACTGAGTGGCTTCTGAACATTGGTTTGAGTGCAATGTAAACTGTATTTCACTTATTGTTGGTTTGTTTATTGAATCTCCAACTGGCCTTAAGGGTGGGTGTGTGACTTTTATCCCTATGTGATCTTTGCACTTGATCTCTGCGTTGGTTTTTGAGGGGAGGAGCATATTTTGTTGTTTTTGCTTCTATTTAAAATGTGCTTAAGATCCGTGACTAATGTACTCATTATTTCTGGGAGTTTTCCCAAAGACTGAAGTATCGGGGAGCACCCGCAGTCGTTAGGTTTCATCGTTACCTCTGTGTCTGCCTGCACTCTGCGTATTAGGGAGATAAATGTTCCAGTTTTAAATCCACACCAGAAATCAAACTTGCTACGGACTGCAGAATATTTACTTGAATGTCTAATTTGTCAGCGTGCATTAATGCAGCGTTTCCCATTGATATCAAGGCCTCGTTGATTAATGCAAGATGGTTTTCTATTCTTTGTGGGACCAAACTAGATTCCCAGAACGGCAACAGTGCGTTTGAGTTTGTTATACTTTGCTCCAAATCTGAAACAAAATGTTCGTTGCGTAAGGGTGCCACATCATCATCTTCGTCCCCCAATTTAGTGGGTGAACTCGGAAATGACGAGCAGCCTGACTGAGGTTTCGGAGGTGTGCAAGTGACCTTGAGGTTAATGGTGTTTTCTATTAGGATGTAGGATTCCTTATTTATTTCACTTCCTCCTGGAGCAATAGTAGATTGTGGGTCTGAGGGGTCGTTAGACAAGTTTATGGGCACCAGTGTATTAGTTCCTAAGTCGTTTGCTCTGGTCGGGTTGTAATCATTTAGAGATTCTTCGGTTTGTTTTTTCTTGCCCTTCACGATTAAAACTTTTGGTGAAAGAGGGCCAACTGTTAGGGGGTTTTGGCTTGAAATACCATTTTTGGCAGTGCACGCTGTGGTGTTATGGGGCAGCGGGACAGTTCCTGGGGGTGGTGGCGGGCCAGGGGTGGTTGTGGTGGGTGCTGAGGCCCTCATGGGTATCCATGTTGCATGATCCTTGTCTCCATGGCATCTGTGGGTCTTCCGGTGTGGCTCTTGGCTGGGCTCCCTTTCTTGCTGCTGGTATTCGTCCTGCTTTACACCAGCAGTAGGCAGGTGTTAATTCCTTGCTGCTACCGCAGTTTATCACCTGTTTTTGTTTAGCATCGCGGATCTTGCATTTTGTTGTGAAAGTGGTGTTGTTGATTTTTTGTATGTTTTTGCATAGGAACACCTACTCTGCATCTCATTAGGGTTAGTTGGTGGTGTCCACGTAGAGATACCTTTTGGGGCAGTTATCTCGGGAATACAGGCGATGTTGGCAGTTTGCACCAGCTTGTGAATTGGGTGTTAAATCTAGCTCCCCATTTGTTGCGTTAGGGTGGGGGTATATCAGAGATGAGTCCTCGTGAATATCCCCCTATGTGTTTAGGAACGACAAACCATGAGTTAAAAAATCTAATTAAGATGGTACAGCTTGACTCACTGTAATGGTATCCGTTTACAGTTGAAAGCAATTCAAATGTGGATGTTGATACCAAGAAGGCCTTTAGATCGTTAAATATATAAAATGCGTAAAATCCCAAAACATTTGAGATTTGCTGTCTAGCAAACACAAAATTGCCTTCAAGATTCAAATGCAACGGAAAGTTGACATGAGGACAGTAAGGGGTAGGTACAAAACTGACACCTGATAAACATCAGCTTCACTTTCATTTTTATATCAATAGCATTCCTGGCAGGTCACCAGTAAAGCATTTAGCACTAATTATAGGATCTGGGCCCTCATGCCAGTATTATAAGCTGAGAAGGTCATCCGCACTTGCCCAAATAAAGCTGAAGTTTCAAATAACATTGTTTAGCTTACGTTTCCTACACTCAAGCCGCAATTTTAAAAGTGGGCTCTGAGAAGTGAGTTGAGGCTAAAAGACCAGAGCCTGGGGTTCTATGGGAATTCACAACGGCCTATTATCAAGCCCATTATCGCTGCTTTAGCTGTAGTTTCCTGCCGATAAAAGCGGTGATAATGTATCGCCATTTCTTGATAATATGGACCTATGTCTTCAGATTGCAAAACATTTTAACTAGCTAAAATGCGATAGATCATTGAAAACAGTGGAAAAGTCAGTCACGCAATTTGAAAATAAATACCAGTGCTCTTGTATGTCACAATATGGGCACCCAATTATCCCAGATGTTCGGAAATGGCACGTTCAACCTTCTTCAGAGGAACCATCGGATCACCAGGCTTGCTGATGAGCTCTGCGCCCTCTACCCTATGGTCTTCTATTACTCCATAGTTGGGTCTCCAGGGCGGATCCGGGAGCACACACATGAGTCTGTTCTTGAATCGACAGTGGCTGGCTCAGTACGATGCCTGCTGACATCAGAATTGAATCTTCACTGGTGCAAGAAGCTGTTTTGTTGCCCTAGTTTCACTCAGCGGTCCCATACTTTCAGGAATTAAATAAAAGGTAGTTAACCGGATAGCTGTTAAGCAAGAATTTATCATCACCTGAACCCAAGAGCCCATCATCGTCCTCCTTGAGGAAACTACTTAGGGGCATATTATCAATGGGCAGCGATAACTATCACTGCCCGTGCTTACCGATAATTTAATTATCGCAGGCTATCTCTGGAATTTATCGCCCTGGCAGTGCGTTACTAACAACGCGTTTCTCCAGGACGATAAAAATTCCAGAGATAGCGAGGTTATCTCCATTTTGCAGTGAGCATCACTGGTTTTCCAGCGATGTTCCCTGCAAAACGGCGATAAACTTGCTGATACGACCCACAGGGTTGTATCAGCATAATCCACCCCTATGCTGGGGAATAGGTAAGTCTGCATTTTAGCAGACTCTGTTTTCTCCCAAAATTAACGTCTGCTAAAATTCTGGGGCAGCCTTGAAAATATTGCGATGTGAACATCACCGATATTTGCAAGGTTGTCCATCTGGGGTACGCCCAGTGATGCTCACTTTGCATCTCATTAGAGATGCAAAGGGAGGCGTTGGGAAAAAGGGTGCTAACACCATTCCTTCAGCTTGCACATTTGCCCGGAGGCGCTGACTTCTGTGCGAAGCTCACCTTGACCTGCCTTGCAACTGGACCTAGCCGCACCCGCTCCGCGGGTGCCGCATCGCCGTCACCAGAGTGGGGCTGGACTTTTTAACTTTACAAGGAGTAGAACAGAGCAGGACCAGGGCCGAGGGCTGCAGCAGGGCTACGAGCGTTGCAGGGACTCCATTACCCAGGAGACCCTGCCTGACTGTGTGACAGCTTCAGGTCCGCTCTCCCTGTTGGCCCGCCCACCGCCCACTGGAGGGCTTTTTAAACTCCTGCCTCCACTGCATCTTTGGGACACCATTCCTTCAGCAAGCGCATTTGCCCGGAGGCGCTGACTTCTGTGCGAAGCTCACCTTGACCTGCCTTGCGACTGGACCTTGCCGCACCCGCTCCGCGGGTGCTGAATCGCCGTCACCAGAGTGGGGCTGGACTTTTTAACTTTACAAGGAGTAGAACAGAGCAGGACCAGGGCCAAGGGCTGCAGCAGGGCTGCGAGCGTTGCAGGGACTCCATTACCCAGGAGTCCCTGCGTGACCGTGTGACAGCTTCCGGTCCGCTCTCCCTGTTGGCCCGCCCACCGCCCACTGGAGGGCTTTTTAAACTCCTGCCTCCACTGCATCTTTGGGACACCATTCCTTCAGCAAGCGCATTTGCCCGGAGGCGCTGACTTCTGTGCGAAGCTCACCTTGACCTGCCTTGCGACTGGACCTCGCCGCACCCGCTCCGTGGGTGCCGCATCGCCGTCACCAGAGTGGGGCTGGACTTTTTAACTTTACAAGGAGTAGAACAGAGCAGGACCAGGGCCGAGGGCTGCAGCAGGGCTGCTAGCGTTGCAGGGACTCCATTACCCAGGAGTCCCTGCGTGACCATGTGACAGCTTCCGGTCCCCTCTCCCTGTTGGCCCGCACACCGCCCATAACACTCACTCCCTATATATAGGAACAGCCCTCCCGCAGCGCGGGACGCAGCGCGGGGCAAAGACCGGGCTAAGAGCGGGCTGTTTGAGGCCGTTCGAGGTCTGAGAGGTCTGGACTGGGCCACCCCCCATGGCTTGTTGTTGATATATTCCATTCCTGCCACTTTGTTCACCCTTATTCCCACAATGTGCACACGGGGTAGTCGCAGCAAAACTGCTAAGGGAGCGAATAAGCCCAATGGAACCCTAGATGATTTCCTCACCAAGACCAATTTGGCCATTGATGTGAAAATCAGTAAAATGCAACATGCATTGGAATTAGAAGCTGCACGAAGGCTTTCCCTGAACCTAGCTTCCTCCAAAAAATCATCCTTAGGGAATATTGCCTCAGTTTTAACTCCAGAGAGTACATCAGGCCCTCGCCCATTGTTAACGTCGGCAGACATCCATCATGTTCCAACCACATCTCTTCCTGATCCCCCTCTCATTCCATCACCACCTCCTCTAAAGTCCACCGAGGTGTCTGCGCCATATGTCTTTGAGGCAGGTATAGGCTTCCCCACTAAACCCGATTTTTCTAAGCCAGCAGTAAGTGCTAAGAAAGTTGCCACCCACAAAAGGAAATGTCTTGCTAGATCCACCTATGCACGCAAAAAGGCTAAAATTGCGAGGTTCCAGTTCTTTAATAGTAGACGACCGCTGGTCACTCATGGGGTCGATGAAGAAGCCTCTAAAACTAACACTTGCACCCTGGGAGAGGAAAATGACCCTGGCTCACACAGTGTTGTGTTAGACCTTACAATGGGGGCCTCTCCAGTTAAGATCGAATAGAGGCCAACTGAGGGTAGGCTGAGTGAGACAGGGAAGGATAGGGGGGTGATGAAGAATTTCTCAAAATCGTTTGGGACACATTAAAACAGCTACTTACTCCCCTGGAACTTAGACTTTCCCGCATAGAAAACAACTTACTAGAAAGGGATAAAACTATAGTCACTTTGGCTAGCCTTAGTCTAAAACAAATGGAAGCTAAGTTTTCCCAGGGTGAGGATTGTACTCCTCAGGCTCAGGTGCCAGAACCTCTGGCCTTGCCCCCCCCAAAACCCAAACCCATACCCAAACCCCGTACAAAAGTCAGTAACCCCACTGCTACTATTCCAAGATCTATAGTCCCAAGCACCCGTCCCCCCAAAGTATAGCACCTTCCAAACCAAGGCCACAAGTTGCTCCACACCAGCCTAATCAGCCAGCAACCACGAATACACTACCTCAGCAACCCAGTCGTCCGAATTTTCGTGGGGGATTTATTGATTTGCCACCAGAAGCTGGGCCCTATGTCATTGTATTAGCTGGCGTGCCTGCCCTGGGTCTGCAAACCCAAGAGAACCATTGGTCCCTAAAAAATAAGGTCATTTACTGGCTCAATGTAAATAGACAGCTCCCTAACCATCAAAGAAGTCGGGTACTAATGGTACGTAGAGTACCTTGGGTAGGCCCTACACGTAAGTCCATTCCTGGTGATTGTATAGTAGTATCCTTTGCAGATCCCCATACAGCTCAGCATCTCTGTTCATGGGCCTCACGAGATAACGACCCTTCCATTGTCGTCAGACCTCTTACTTTTTTCTACCCACCACGACAGCAGTTTGAGATGGAGGGGTCCTGGTCAACAGTCCAAAATACTAGACGGAAAGGACGAAGGGATGGCTGGCAAAGTCAAAACAACTGGTGGCAAGGGGCGCCCACTTCTAATATGTTCGGTTGTTTGGATGAGGTTGATTGACTTGGGGGGATTGACGCCTTAATGCACTCTACGGAACTCATTCCCCCTCAGGTGTCTGCTCCCCCGACCCCCCCAGTAATCTGTATGGATTGTTCAACCTCTCCCAAAGGTTCCAGCCCAAACCTGGATCATGTTAATACTCCTACCAAGATCAGGACAGGGGACTTGGGTTTACCGCAGACTATCTCACTTAGTAGCCCAGTAGATACAATCAGGGTGGCCTCATGGAATATTGCAGGACTAAGGGGTCGCCTGGATAACGACGACTGGGTCGATTATATCGACACACATGACATCGTCGTTTTCCAGGAAACTTGGACAACCGTCCCTCTATTTAGAGTAGGCTACCTGAACTATCACAAACCGGCCATACAGGGCCCTAGGGGTAGGGCTTCAGGAGGACTCACGGTGTGGATTAGAAATACCCTGGGATTCCGTGCTAAGGAAATCCTGGTAGAGAATGCCGACCTCCTATGTATTAGCCTGAGTAAGGATAACAGCAAGGACATTCTCCTAATTAATATCTACGCCCGAGGTTGTCAGGGTGGGAGGAAGCAACCAGTCCTGAATGATCTTGAATATCTTCTGAAGAAGCACAAAGGCGATCATTTTGTCATAGTAGCAGGTGACCTGAACTGCTCATTTGAACCCATCCTTAGCCTGGCAGAAGATGTGGGAATTGATGAAGATACAGCCTGGAATATTCCCCCGTTAACTATAAGCAAGGGTATCAGGGGCACGGAGGCGGCCCTCCACTGGCTGGGACTCTGCCTGGAGTGGGGGCTTCGGGCAGTGAATGGCCGCACTCCGTCGGACAACTTAGGGAAGCCAACTTTTGATAATGGGTCCAGTGCAAGTCGTATTGACTACATATTGATCAATATAGAATCCTGGTCACATGTAATAGATATGGTGGTAGAGACTAGGCCAGAGAGTGACCACAACCCCCTCTCTTTGGGGCTCAGGGTTCCCGGACTGGGTGATCTCCAAATGGAAACAACCTGCCTAACGTCCGACTTAGTCTTGTGTGACAACAGAAGACGAGTTAAATGGTCTAGGGTCATAGCCGATCCAGAGCTTATCTGTAAAATTGAGGAGTTGGTCTTAGACACAAGGGGCAGGATTACTGCTTTATCCCCCTCTGGTGGAGCCGATTCCTTAATTATTATTCTTCATGAGAAGTGTTTTACGGATCTCAAAAATCTCCTCACCAAGCCATCAAATAATAAGATTGCTAAATCACACAAAAGATGGTATAACAGGAGCTGCAGAGAAGCTCACAGTAAATTAATAGCAGCTGTTAAATCTAGGATTACTTATGATATTAGGAAAGCTAGGCAGTTTTATAAACAAGTCGTTTGGGCAGCTAAGAGGGACTGGGACGATTCCTACTGGTTAGATCTCCTTAAAGCTTGTGAGTCATCTAATCAAGTGAAATTTTGGGAGACAGTTAGATGGGGTAGGGACCCTGACTCCCAAATATCGGTCAACCATGTTTCTGCTCTGGACTGGGTGGAATTTTTTTCTGCCCAATTTAAAGACACGAGTGCCGAGCAAGAACTGGCAACCGAGCCTGCGGTGGGGGCAATACCCATAAACCCCGGGGATAGGCTCACATTTTCCGCTTCAGATACGGTACATGCCTTAGGTTCTGTCCAGTCTGGTAAAGCTCCAGGTTTAGATGCTATACCAGCGGACCTTTTTAAACTAAACCTTGGCTTATGGGTCCCATACATTACCCTATTGGCAAACAATATCGCAGCAGGGGCAAGGATTCCGCAATCCTGGAAAGGGGCTGAGATATTGCCAGTATATAAAAAAGGGGATCGATCATTGCCAAATAACTATCGCCCCATAAGCCTGATCGATTCGATCCAAAAAATAGTATCAAGAATGGCCCTAGCAAGAATTCAGGGGTGGATTGAGCAGAACAATATACTTTCCCCTATGCAGGCAGGGTTTAGATTAGGCACCAGCACTATAGACCAGGTGTTTCGACTCACCATGCTCTATTGGAAGGTGGTCTTCTTGGGTGGAGGGGTTATCTATGCTGCATTCGTTGATCTTAAGTCGGCTTTCGACATAGTTCCAAGGGTAAAACTATGGGAAGCTCTTAGACTTATGGGCCTTCCTGTAGAACTCCTGGAATTAGTCAGGCGTTTAAATGAGGATAATTTCGCTCAGGTAAGGTGGGGGAGGCAGGGTCAGGTGACCAATAGCTTTCCAGTTCAACGAGGGGTGCGCCAGGGCTGCGTGTTGGCTCCTACCCTGTTTCTCCTCTTCATCAACCAGGTAGTCCAATTTTTTAACAATACACAGACTGATGCACCTACCCTGGGCGGATCAAAATATCCTATGTTAATCTTCGCTGACGACACCCTGCTCCTTTCTAAAACCCGGAGCGGGTTACAGGCAGCCCAGAATAGGTTTGCAGAGTTCTGCAAGAACAACGACTTGCAGATCAACGTTGACAAAACTAAATTTATGGTTTTTAGCAAGAAAACTCCAATTAAAAGTTCGGTTACTTTGAACGGTGTCCTAATTGAACAGGTCAAGGTCATGACGTATCTGGGAGTAACCCTTGATCATCAACTTAGTTGGAACCCCCAGTTGGAGGCATTAAAACTCAAATTCGTCCGCCTCACGGGCTGCTTACTGCAGGAACAAAAAAAATCCTTGACTAAAAGCATTACTCCAG
Organism: Lissotriton vulgaris; assembly: GCF_964263255.1. Taxonomy (NCBI): domain Eukaryota; kingdom Metazoa; phylum Chordata; class Amphibia; order Caudata; family Salamandridae; genus Lissotriton; species Lissotriton vulgaris. Next base: position 129,231 of record NW_028248966.1, on the reverse strand, counting down.
CACTAAAAATGTATGAGGCCAAGGTCAATGCAGCAACCCTGTACGGAGCTGACATATGGGGTTACAAGGACTTGTCAGTTTTGGCCACAGCTCAGAATAGGTTCCTACGGAACCTGGTAGGGCTTCCACAATCCTCACCCATTAAACCACTGCTATTAGACCTCGGTTGCAGACCTCTAGACGAGATGGCACAGTTTCGTCTAGTGGCACTCTGGCGTCGGCTTTGGACGACTCCAGAAGTCAGCCTCTTCGCTCATGAACTGGATGAGGTTAAATCACTGTGGGGTGCTTATATAATCCATGGCTCAGAGAAGTCAAACAAATACTGTATACAATGGGCCTCCCTGAGCTGTGGATAAACCCTGGGTCCTCCAGTTTTCCATCAAAACAAGATTTTAAGGATCTTTTTTGGGCCTCGAAAAAATCTATACTGGTCACCCATTCTTCGGACAATAACTTGACGGGACTCATTTTAACACATAAGGTAACTCCGTCCCTCGCGCCCTACTGAGATTTGATTTGCAAAACCCTAGACCGTAAACTGTATCACCAGTTTCGTGTAGGTACATTACCCATCAACTCCTTTACTACAAAGTGGGCGAAAAATGCAAGCAATAAGTGCCTATGGTGTCCCGACCAGGTAGAAAGCATTGGCCATTTGTTTTTTGCATGTCCAGCATATCGATCCCCTCGAATCAAATGGCTGAAACCCATATGCGTAACTTTGGATTGTGGGGGACATCGTGAAGCCCTGCAGAAATTACGTGATATTAGAACTGAAATGTCTGTGATTTGTGTAGCTAAATTTCTGGGTTGGCCATGGCTGATCCGTACAAAGAAATTGAACACTTTTTAAATTAATTGCTATGATCACATGTTGTTTGCTTGCCACACTCTTTTTAGTCAATTGGGGACATGTCTGCAGTAGTTTTTATATATATATGTATTGTATGTCGTCTTTTATGAATTTTATTCGAAATAAAGACATAATGATTTGGGTGCTAACATGTGATTAGGCATGTTAGCACCCTCTTGTAAATAGGGTGATAGTTTTATGTCCACTTTTTTGGCTTTTAAAGCCAAAAAAGCGGAGATAAAGCCCTTGTAAAAATGTCCCTTGGTCTCCTATTCTGTGAGCAGAATTGCAGGAGCTATGGGTGGGCTGGAAGTGAGAGATTCAACCTTAGCATATGTCTTTGGCCTTCCTCAATACTATGCAGCAACTCTGTCCAACCCCTAAGGATCGTTTAAGACTAAAAGAATTTGAGCTGGATCTGGAACTTGCAGGATGTGGATGTCTCAGTTAGTAGATGTGCTCTGTTGTCAACGTATACTGTGGACAAACTATAGGTAGATGCACAGTATTGCAGCTGCACATCAGCCCATGTGGTTGACATCTTTTTCTAGGCACTTCTTAGCAATTTTTGAGTTAGAAATGTATCAAAAAGACCTGGGAGCTGATAATCAGTGCTTAATTTGTGCATGCGGTTGCCAGTGGCAGGCACTGGCATTCATTAGCTCGAGCCTTGGCACCGCGCATGGTGCTCTGCGAGGCATGCTGTATTCAGGTAGGGACTTGAAGCTCCGCCCACTCTCCGCCCATATTTTTTATTGGTTTGTGTCATTGTCCACTGGAAACTGTGGCTGTTCATTAGTCAAAAGATTTAGTAGTCCCTCCTTAGTAACGCCTTGTCTCATTTTGTAACCTCCCATGGCGACACCCCCTCTTAAGTGTTTCTTCACTCAGTAGGCTTTAATTACAGCCTCCGAGCAGTATTTTCTCAAATAGCTTTGTCCTGCCTGCTGTTGCAGTCAGGGCATGCTCTCTCCGAATGCTTTAAAAAAAATGTGATCGCACGGGCGCTGGCATTTGCAAGGTGAAGATATTGGTGTTGTAAATGACAATGCCTTTTATTTATCTGTTTAAAAAATGAATCTTAAATAAAAGGCATTATCATTTACAATGCCAATTGCTCAAAGTCTCGTAAATGCGAGACCTATTGCATTGCAAATGCTTGTTGAGGTTTCTGGCTTGCTCAGAGTAAGGGGCCCTGGATAAATCCTGTTTGTTAGGTTTCTGTCCAGTATGAATTCGGGGCCCTAGGCACATCCTGTGTGTGAGATTCTTGCCCAGGTCAAGGTTAGGGAGCCCTGGGTACATCCCGTTTGTGGGGTTTATATCTCGGTCAGAGTTAGGGAGCCCTGGGTACATCCTATTTGTGGGGTGTATATCTCGGTCAGAGTTAGGGAGCCCTGGGTACATCCTGTTTGTGGGGTTTATATCCGGGTCAGAGTTAGGGAGCCCTGGGTACATCCAGTTTCTGGGGTTTATATCTCGGTCAGAGTTAGGGAGCCCTGGGTACATCCTGTTTGTGGGGTTTATATCCGGGTCAGAGTTAGGGAGCCCTGGGTACATCCTGTTTGTGGGGTTTATATCTCGGTCAGAGTTAGGGAGCCCTGGGTCCATCCTGTTTGTGGGGTTTATATCCGGGTCAGAGTTAGGGAGCCCTGGGTACATCCAGTTTCTGGGGTTTATATCTCGGTCAGAGTTAGGGAGCCCTGGGTACATCCTGTTTGTGGGGTTTATATCTGGGCCAGAGTTAGGGAGCCCTGGGTACATCCTGTTTGTGGGGTTTATATCTCGGTCAGAGTTAGGGAGCCCTGGGTACATCCTGTTTGTGGGGTTTATATCTGGGCCAGAGTTAGGGAGCCCTGGGTACATCCAGTTTCTGGGGTTTATATCTCGGTCAGAGTTAGGGAGCCCTGGGTACATCCAGTTTCTGGGGTTTATATCTCGGTCAGAGTTAGGGAGCCCTGGGTACATCCTGTTTGTGGGGTTTATATCTGGGCCAGAGTTAGGGAGCCCTGGGTACATCCTGTTTGTGGGGTTTATATCCGGGTCAGAGTTAGGGAGCCCTGGGTACATCCTGTTTGTGGGTTTATATCTGGGTCAGAGTTAGAGAGCCCTGGTTACATCCTGTTTGTGGGGTTTATATATGCGTCACAGTTAGGGAGCCCTGGGTACATCCTGTTTTTGGGGTTTATATCCGGGTCAGAGTTAGGGAGCCCTGGGTACATCCTGTTTGTGGGTTTATATCTGGGTCAGAGTTAGAGAGCCCTGGTTACATCCTGTTTGTGGGGTTTATATATGCGTCACAGTTAGGGAGCCCTGGGTACATACTGTTTGTGAGGTTTCTGTCCGGGCCAGGGTTAGGTGCAATGGGTACATCCTGTTTGTGAGGCTTCGATCTGGTAAGGTTTAGGGGCCCTCTGTACCACTTAATTGTAAGGCTTCTGTCCGGTAAGAGTTAGGGGCCCTGGCTATATCCTGTTTGAGAGTTTTATGTGTGGGTCAGAGTAGACAGCGCCCAGTGCAAACATGTATCGTGTTTAGTTCAGGAGAGCTGCAGATATTAGTGAGCGACATTCCTCTCCTCCGTTATGGTGGAACATGCAGACTCATGTCAAAGTAAATGATAATAAAGCAAATAATCCAACTGCTGCATTGTTTTATTTTACCCCAAAACCGCAGCCGAGCCTTGAGGGTGGGGCATCAGCAGCAGGAGGAGTGGTTGGCACAGGGCACTTCAAGTGCGCATGTTGGTTAAGCCGGGCGTCTTAGGACGGCCAAACCGACATGCACATATGGATGTCTCCAGGCTGTTGCTTGAAGATATCACCAGGCCTCAGAAGCACAGACTCCCAGTCCCTGCTGGAGCATGAAAACAGCCCACTCCGCCCAATTCCGATGCTTTTACCATGCTGGGTAATACCAGCGTGAGAGCAGCATCTGCATGGGTGCAGCGGAGTTTAGGAGCGTGTGTACATCACCGGAAGTTGAAGAGGTTTCCTTCATTTTGTTCCCCACGCTGCCCTACCACTTTTATCAACTAGCGGCTGGCACTGAACATTCCTTGTTAGAAACGAGGCGTTGTGCTTTAGGGGTTTATCGAAGGCATTAAGTCAAGGGGCAATTGTGTCCAAGAAGGCCCATGTACTGCATTCCAAGACACTTGTATTACAAGGCAAAACTAGTTTTCAAATACCATAAAACTCAAGAAGAGATAAGATGGATATTTTGTAAAAAAAGTGGGGGGACATTTTCTTCCCCATTTACTTCTTTTGAAGAGAAAACATTTTTAAGTAGGATAAACACAAAATAAAGCCATTTGTATATTGTAAAATCCTCAGGATCCTTTCTGAAGTGGGGGTGTTGGCATGTTTGCTTACAGCTGAAGAATCATCAACCTCAACAGACTCTGCTTCATCAACAGGAGATTAATGCATTTTATTTGTAAAGTACAACCTTCTCTCAAAAGAGATCATCCAGGCGCTATGCTAGCATACTATGGATTCCTGAGGCTGCCCAGACAGAGTTAAATTAGTGGCCTGCAGAAGGAGTCAGTTGCACGAAATATCCAAGTACTCCAGATCCAGTGGTGAGCGCCTGCTCGGCAGAAGGTTTCAGGCTTTAGAACCTAAAACGACAAAATACTTTTTCTCTTAAATTTTAATCGAAACGAGGGAGGTTTCAGAAAGTTCTCAAAGGAAGATCTTAAAGTTTGTTGGGAAAAGTAAGGACAAAATCAGTCATTAAGATATTTTGGGCCAGAAAGATCAAGAAAGAAGCAGAAATCATTTAAAAAGGTCCCTTTGATGGATTGGAAGGCGGGGCAATTTGTTAAGAGTGGCTGGTGCAGAACTTCTCCTAGGCAGTTGTAGAACCAGTCCAGCGGCTGAGTTTGCACCATCTAAAGTTTGTGAATGATGGGTTTTGCACAGCCAGCATGAAGACTGTTGCAGTAGTCCAATCTTAATGAGATGAATGCAAAGTCAACGGTTTTCCTGGCACCCGGAGGCAAAAGATTGAAGAAAGTTTTCGAAGATTTTAAGAGGTTAAAGCACATGCCAGCAATGGCCCATGCGGGAGAGAAGATAAACCAGCATCAAATTTTACCCCAGGATTCTTTACGACCATCGTCATGGATGGGGAATTGGGGCAGAATCTGGCCTCTATTTCATGGGGACAAAACGGTTGGATTTTCCGAAGAGGAGTAGATCCGTCTTATCGGAATTGCATTTGAGGTGGTCCTCTTGCGTCCACTAAATAGTGTCCCTCAAGCAGTTCCCAAAGTTGGTTTCTGACTTGAATGAATTTTTGTCCAAAGACAAGATTCATTGGATATTGTTGGCAGAAGATGTAGTGGCGATTCCATATGAGAGAATTAAGGAGACCAGGGAGTCATATAGACATTAAAAAGAGCTGGGCTCAGTGAAGAGCCCAGTGGCACTCCTATTGTGACTTTTCTGTCTTGTGACACAGATTGTCTTAGAGAAACCATTTGCCTTCTGTTGGTCAGGAAAGAGTTCAGCCAAGCTCGGGCAATGAGCGAGATATTGATATTCAGAATCCGCTGCAATAGAATGGAATAGAGATGGTATCAAATGCAGTGGATAGGTCCAATAGAATCTGCTCTGCATTGTTCCCCGAGTCTAAGGTCATTTTAAGCATTTCAGACACTTGACCGAGAGCTGATTCTGTGCAATGTTTGGGCCTAAAACCTGATTGACGGGTGTAGAGTAGATCCATATTCTCAAGGTGGGCCATCATTTGTTGGTTTATAATTTCTTCTAAGAGCTTGCTTAGCATGGAGAGGAGGGAAATGAGGCTTCAGATGGACACGGTGGTTGGATCTGCCAAGTGTTTGCTATAGTGGCTTGACAAGGCCAGTTTCCACTTGGCTGCATGTAGTATAGATGAAGGACTGGGATCAAATGGAGATCATGATTTGCATGTCAAGATAGCTTGATGAGTGAGTGCCGAGGAGACCTTCTGAAATTGGATTAGTCCCACCGTCTGGGTAATATTTCCAACGGGTGCAGACACGTCATTTTCTAAAGTGCTGATTAGAATTGGACTGAAATCTTCAAAGAAAAAGTTGAGATTTGATTTTAAAGAGCCTGAGAGGGAAAAACTTCCTGAGTGAGAGCTTTTGGTTGTAGAAATGAATTAACCACAATAAAGATCACTTTTGCGTCAAACTGGGCTTCTTCAATTTTAGAAGTATACCAGCATTTTTGTGCTTCCTTAATGGATTTGTGGTAGGTCTTTTGGGCAGTCCTGTATTGATCAAGATCGTGTTGTTTAAAGGCATGACGCCATCTTCGCTTTTTTTTACAGTGAAGTTTTAACTGAGCTAATGCTGGAGACAACCAGGGAGCTACAAATTTCAATTGACGTTTCTTGGAGTGGACAAATGCGGCTAGTTCTGGGATGGATTTGAGGACTTAGTTGTTAAAGAGGTTAAGGTCCTCACTGAGATTACCAGTAAGAGCGGGTTATGGTGCTGGTAAGTCCGTAAACAAGATCAGGGTGAGACTTAATTGCTCCCCACTTACAAATCTTGAGGTTCATGTCATGTTTAAGCTTAGTAGAATTGTGGCTAGCGTCAGCCATATTAAGTAAAATTAGGCTATAGTCTGACCAGGATTGAGGGACGGGTAGTCATTGTCAGAGAGACAAAGACCACCCAGGGTATGGCCTAAAGTATGGGTGGGAGTGGTTATCCTTTGTGAAAGGCCCTAATATCTTGAGGATGTCTGACAGGTTGATGGCATTGGGATTGGATGAGTCATCAAAATGGAAATTGAAATCTCCCAGGACAAGAAAGGTAGCACATTGAATTAGGGAAGAAGTGAAGGCTTCTCCTACGATAGAAAGAAATGGCGACATAGAGTTCCGGAAGAGGATAGAAAAAGTAGCCGACAAATGATTGGGAGGGCTGATTTTAAAGCAGAAACCAAGATTCTCAGCTCCCTTGAGGGAAAGAGTCAAAGGAACTGCATTTCCAGGTGTCCTGAAAGATATTATGAAAACATTAGAAGATGAGAAATGAGTACATTAATCATTGACCATAGCAGACTCTGCCCCATCTACTGGGATACACATCATCAACCACTGCAACCTCTGTTTCATCTACTTGGAGATACATCATCAACCACAGTAGGCTCACCTTCGTCAACAGGTGATGAATAATCGATCACAGCAGTTTCGGCCCCATCTACCTGGCCTCATTTACCTGGAGATGAATCATCAGCCCCAGCAGACTCTGTTTTATCAGCAGGAGATGACTCATTGACCACAGCAGATTCCACTTCATCGACCTGGAAATGAATCATCAATGAAGGCAGACTCCACTTCATGTATGACTCAGTTTCATCTATCTGGAATGAATACTCAGCCACAGCAGACTCTTCATCTATTGGGAGGCACATCGTCAACTGCGCAGGCTCAGCTTCATCAATGGGTGATGTGAATAATCAACCACAGCAGTCTGACATCCTTCACCTGTAGATGAATTATCCATCACAGCCGACTCTGCATCATCGGCGGAAGATGAACGATCAATGACAGTAGACTCTTCATCATCGATGGAAGATGAATGATCAATGACAGTAGACTCTGCATCATCGATGGAACATGAATCATCAATGACAGCAGACTCTGCATCATCGATGGAAGATAAATCTTCAACCACAACAGTTTACACTTCATATATCTGGATATGAATCATCAGCCACAACAGACTTCATCGGTGGAAGATAAATCATCAATGACAGCAGACTCTGCTTCATCAACAGGAGATGAATCATCGACCACAAGAGACTCGCTTCATATTTGACTCTGTTTCATCTACCTGGAAATACATCGTCAGTCACAACAGACTCCGCTTCAACTACAGGGAGGTGAATCATCAGTCACAGCGGACTCTGCTGCATCTACAGGAAGATGAATCCTCTACCATAGCAGACTCTGCTTCATCTACGGGAGATGAATCATCAGTCACAGCAGACTCTGCTTCATCGACAGGAGATGAATCCTCTACCATAGCAGACTCTGCTTCATCTACGGGAGATGAATCATCAGTCACAGCAGACTCTGCTTCATCAACGGGAGATAAATCATCAGTCACAGCAGACTCTGCTTCATCCACAGGAGATGAATCATCAGTCACAGCAGACTCTGCTTCATCTACAGGAGATGAATCATCAGTCACAGCAGACTCTGCTTCATCAACGGGAGATAAATCATCAGTCACAGCAAACTCTGCTTCATCAACGGGAGATGAATCATCAGTCACAGCAGACTCTGCTTCATCTGCGGGAGATGAATCATCAGTCACAGCAGACTCTGCTTCATCTACGGGAGATGAATCATCAGTCACAGCAGATTCTGCTTCATCAACAGAGATAATTCATCAGTCACAACAGACTCTGCTTCATCTACAGGAGATGACTCATCAGTCACAGCAGACTCTGCTTCATCGACAGGAGATGAATCATCTGCCACAGCAGACTCTGCGTCATCTACGGGAGATGAATCATCAGTCACAGCAGGCTCTGCTTCATCTACGGGAGATGAATCATCAGTCATAGCAGACTCTGCTTCATCTACAGGGAGATGAATCATCAGTCACAGCAGACTCTGCTTCATCAATGGAAGATGAATCATCAGTCACAGCAGACTCCACTTCATCTACCAGGAGATGAATCATCAGTCACAGCAGACTCTGTTTCATCTACAGGAGATGAATCATCAGTCACAGCAGACCCTGCTTCATCTACAGGAAATGAATCATCAGTCACAGCAGACTCTGCTTCATCAACAGGGAGGTGAATCTTCAGTCATAGCAGACTCTGCTTCATCTACCGAGAGATGAATCATCAGTCACAGCAGACTCTGCTTCATCTACAGGAGATGAATCATCAGTCACAGCAGACTCTGCTTCATCTAAAGGAGATGAAACATCAGTCACAGCCGACTCTGATTCATCGACAGGAGATGAATCATCAATCACAGCAGACTCTGCTTCATCTACAGGAGATGAATCATCAGTCACAGCAGACTCTGCTTCATCTACAGGAGATGAATCATCAGTCACAGCAGACTCTGCTTAATCTACAGGAGATGAATCATCAGTCACAGCAGACTCTGCTTCATCAACAGGGAGGTGAATCTTCAGTCATAGCAGACTCTGCTTCATCTACCGAGAGATGACTCATCAGTCACAGCAGACTCTGCTTCATCTACAGGAGATGAATCATCAGTCACAGCAGACTCTGCTTCGTCTAAAGGAGATGAAACATCAGTCACAGCCGACTCTGATTCATCGACAGGAGATGAATCATTAATCACAGCAGACTCTGCTTCATCTACAGGAGATGAATCATCAGTCACAGCAGACTCTGCTTCATCTACAGGAGATGAAACGTCAGTCACAGCCGACTCTGATTCATCGACAGGAGATGAATCATCAGTCACAGTAGAATCTGCTTCATCCACAGGAGATGAATCATCAGTCACAGCAGACTCTGCTACATCTACAGGGAGATGAATCATCAGTCACAGCAGACTCTGCTACATCTACAGGGAGATGAACCATCAGTCACAGCAGACTCTACTTCATCTACAGGAGATGCATCATCAGTCACAGCAGATTCTTCTTCATCTGCAGGAGATGAATCATCAGTCACAGCAGACTCTGCTTCATCTTCAGGAGATGAATCATCAGTCACAGCAGACTCCACCTCATCGACCAGGAGATGAATCATCAGTCACAGCAGAGTTTAGAAACCTGTACATAGGGAGAGGGGACATTTAGTCCCAGAAACTCTATGTATTCTAAGGTTCTTAGAAATGAATCCTGAGAAATAGGACACCTCTTGATGCTGTTGATGGATGGGTATTTCAGTATAGGGTAATTCATGAGATCTACTGAGTAGTTCTTTCAAACATTTTGAGTATGAAATGGTAAATATTGGCAAATTGTTAGAAGGTGGTTCTGACACTATGGGCCGCCTGGATTTTTTGCTTTTTGAGCACCTAATTGTTGAGCTTTTACTGTGGGTGAGCCTCATAAACTGGGACTCACCCACGGTGAACTCAGGATGTAAGAGACTGCATGGGGATTTTACTGGTGTCCCCCTAGCTTGACCAGGCCACTGCGCAGCAGCTGGAGTAAGGGACACCGGGCTGGTTACATGCAGACACATGTGTACATCCACGTGCACACGTGTAGGGGCTGCGCAGGGGAGATTCCTAGCGTGTGCAGTCCAGGAGCAGCTACAAGATGTAGGGTGAGGCAGGACTTGTGCAGGATTGGGTGGTGACATGGAATAGGCTTTATACACTGGGAAGGATCATGCCAGGGAAAGTCAGTGTGTTTTACTGTTTTTCACTTCATTATTCCCCTAGGGGGATGCGGAGCCCATGGGCTAGAGTAACTTTCATAAGGCCTACAAATTCCAGACATGACCTAAAGTCCACTGTAGCGGATGTGAAAATGAGTATTCTTCAGAGTCCAAAGTCATACTGCTTTTGGGTCATCCAGAAATGTCACATTTCTCTGAGTCATTCATAACCAGGGCCAGGCTGAGGGCTGACCTCAGCAGGATGGATTAATAACCTTTCTTCCACAAGCTAAGGCCTCCTCTCCACGAAGAGAAGATGGGTGGGGCTGCAGGCTCATCCATTAGCAGCTACCACTGGGTGCCAGCACCAGGCTGCACCAAGAGGGAAGGCAGCAAGGTTTTTTTTTCAGAGACCATGTGGCAAGAGACCCTGGACGATGCCATCTTGAACAAGCCCAGAGGCTGGACAAGAAGGAGGGAGCAGGGGCAGGGAAGTGATGTGTCACTATTTGATAGGACCAACAGAAACTTCCTGCTTGCACAGGAAGAGTACCTCACACTGGGGTGCGGTCTGCTGAGGCAGAAGGTGCTGGAGCCTGGCAATGGGTAGTTGGAATGAGGAACACCCTGACTTCCCCCCAAGGCCCTAATACCACCAGATGAAGAGCCCAGGACTGGTGCGCAGAAGCAGGGGCCTCTGCACAGGGAGAAGTGAGGTCAAGGCGGAGATCCAGGTGAAAGGCTGGTGCAGGGAGCCAGTGAAGAACACTCCCTGCTGAATCCCCCCTCTCAGAGACCCAGAGGGCCAAGGAGAGTGTTCCCTGTGGCTGGGTCTGGCCAAGAGGAGCGAGAGGACATGAAAATGGGGGAGATCTTACCCCAAGGGCTGAGATATGGACCCCACAAGGTAGACGACCCCTAGGAAGACCAACGACGAAGCGTGTGGGGCTCTGCCACCTATCTCAGAGATGTCCCCGGGGTGGGTAAGGTCCCGGGTGCTGCCCCCAGAAGAAGGGAAGCCAGGGAGCACCGTCACGCTCCCCATGAAAATGCCCTGCAAGGGGTCCAGGAGCCCTCCCTGGCCCCCACCGAAGAGGGAGGCGGGGAGCACTGTTGCACCCCCCCCCCCTGGAAGATGTAAGCCAGGGAGCACTGCCGCGCTCTCCGTGAAGGGTTCCCACCCTGGCCCCACTGAAAAATTAAGCAAAGATGCGGGAGGAGGTTGTGCCAGGAGCCCTCTCTGGCCCCCGGCGACCAAGTGAGGATGGGGAGCGCAGGCGCGCTCCTCACCAAGAGGAGGCGGGGGCATGGACCCCATCCCCGGTCCCAAAGCAACGGTGGGGGCCCTGGATCCCATCCCCGGGCCCCAAAGGCACAGAGGGGGCCCGGGACCATATCCCTGGGCCCCAAAGCTGGAAGGAGATGGGGGAGAACCATTCCACTCCCCCGAAGTCATACGGAACTGGCAGGAACCTTCCTGTCTGCCCGCCGGAGCAGGCAGACCAGAATGGATGTGCCGGCTCCCGCGGCTGCACACGGAGGTGCGGGCCACGCGGGAAGCCGGCCGGAGCTGCCGGGGATGGGCTCCCCGGGCTGCTCACCTGTGCTGTGGTCAGACGCCAAGGCAGGTCCAAGCCGCTCTGACACACACCCAGGTCAGCCTTTTTAAGGCAGAGGAGGGAGGCCCAAAAGGAGAATACGGCACCAATACCCTAGAGAACACCAAACCAGGAACAAACATTACCCATGGGGGCCACAACCATACTAGATCCAACCATTGATAAGATGGAGATAATCCCAAACTTCAACCTATCCAAGCACGTATTATCCTCCTCAGAAATTTCTCTATTAAGGAAAGGTCTCTCCTTCCTCATTACGGAGAGAACCAATTTCTTCAATCTTAAAGATGAACTATTCCAGTTCTTCAGAAAAATCCGCCTTAAATTGTTCTTTAAGGACCGTGAGTTCACGACACATGAGTCAGTCACAGGACTCGGACCACCCTCGACTTCCTATCCCACTAATGGTATGATGCCTCCCGAATTACTTACATTTAAAAAGCTTATCCTACAAAGTGTAGATAGTCTCAGGAACACAAAGCAATTCACACCCTATAACATTACACTATTAGAACGACAAGCTCTTAACACTCTCAAACAAGACACCTCCATAATACTCAAACCGGCAGACAAGGGAGGCGGCATAGTCATTCAGGAAAGAACAGACTACGACGCAGAGATAACCAAACAAATCTCTGAAGACAAACACTATAGAAAATTGAACCACAATCGATTAGCTGAAATCCGCAATGAAATAATGCGCATCACAATAGAAGGGTTAGATCTAGGCTTCCGCACCAAAAAAGAATTCGAATTTCTAAACGCAGTAAATCCCAGAACCCCGGTTCTGTATACCCTTCTCAAGATACATAGGAGTGTTACACATCCACCCGGCAGACCCATCCTATCCGGCTGTGGTTCCATTTTAGAACACATTGGGAGGTACATCGACTTTTTTTATCAGAGATTTTGTGCCTACACAATAGAGCTATGTCTGTGACAAATGCACATTATCAACCTGGTTAAAGGATTAGTGTACAATGCAGAGACTGATTGGTTAGCCCCCTTAGACATCTCATCTCTGTACACAAACATTCCACAATTAGAGAGTATTCAAGTTATAGAACAACTCTTTGATACTAGACCCAGACCATTCACCGTTCCCACTGCATTTATCATTTCATTGCTCCGAGTAGCACTCCAGACCAACTATTTTGTGTCAGATGGTCAATATTACCAGCAATGCTGTGGCACCAGCATGGGGGCAGATTTTGCTCCAAACTTGCCGAATATCTACATTAATCATGTGGAGCTTACCTTTGTATTAAGTAACCTAAATCCCCAACATTCTAACATCAAATGCTGGAACAGGTACATAGACAACATTTTTTTGGTGTGGAGCAGTAATGAAAAAAATGTCAACTAATTTGTAGCTTATCTCAATCAAGTGCAAATACATCTTACTTTCACCTCCTCACTACACAAGTCCACCGTCGCCTTTTTCGTCCAAAACGCAGATGGTAAACTGTTCACTCCTTTACATAGGAAAATTACAGCGAGGAACACGTTACTCTTCTACAAAAGTCAGCATCCCAGAGCGATGGACTACCTTTTGGGCAGTTCTTACGCATACGCCGTAACTGTGCCTGCAAGGAGGATTATATTAAAGAAGCTGAAATATTGAAAAAGAAACTATTGTGGAGAGGCTATCTGAACAAAATAGTCAAAAGATCACTCAAACGGGCATGGTACTGCCCAAGAGAGGGACTCCTCATTACCAAACCCAAGAAACAAATGAACAAAATTGTCTTTGTGACCACGTTTGGGACACACACGAACAAGATCCGCAGCACCATCACAAAACATTGGCACATCATTAAAAGCATAGATCCCTTGATGGATTCCCTCTATTTGCATACAAAAAGGCCAAAAACATAAAGGACCACCTAGTTAGATCTTCCACAGAGACCTTGAAGCAGAAAGGCGGCACATTTCAATCAGCTTGGGGCCTTCCTCCCAATCTTGGGGCACCACAAATGTGGCAACTGTGTCATATGTCCATTTACTGAGAATACCACCACTTTTAAACATGGAAACTGTGAACACACACTGGACTTTTTCTCCACTTGCAATACGTGCAACGTCGTATACTGCATTTGGTGTCCCTGCGGCCTCCCTTACATCAGGCAGACACAACAACCCATTAAAGCCGGGATAGGACAGCATCGCTGCCGCATCAGTCGGTTAGTCATCACCGCTCCCCTAGTTTCACATTACATCGGCAAAAACCACACAGCTGACGAGATCAAATGGCAAATTGTCGACATTGCCAGAATTTCAGAGAGAGGTGGTGACATTGCACAGATACTCCAACGTCGTGAATGTCACTGGATTGACAGAATTGACTCAATCAGCATGGGCCTCAACTCCACTGAGGAATGGAGAGGCTTTGTCACCACCCTCGCCCAATAACCATGTGGCACTGTTGCAAGTACACTACACACATCGGCTGACGTATTAATACGTGCCTGCATTTACACCAACAGTACCCTTCGTCGGGGGCGAGGCCGGCAGCATGTCTGGCTAGGACGTGACTCTCCGGCGCTCCCGGCGAGCTGCCCCAACATCCGTCGAAATACTTACCCCAGAACCACCAAAATAACGTAAGAGCCGCCGCAGAGCAATCGGACCCTGTGGAGACTACTCTACCGCAGTTTCCACGACCATAGACACCACAACACGGATTTTGATCCCAGGCATCGGGAGATCCGATGGCAGCAAGATGGCGGCTGCTGAGAAAGGGAACCGGGACCGGCGCTGAATCAGGGCGACCGGGTCCGCGCGAGGTCCGCTGGTGGGCAGTGGCGGTGTCTGGCCCGAGTGCAGGAGCCCCTGTGAGGAGACGGGCTGACTGGAGGCTCCGGTGAGGTGTTGGGGGGGCCCCGTCGGGACCAGCGCACTTAACTAACATGGCGGCCGGTGCGGCACTGCGGGGCTGAGACCGCCACGAAGAACATTCCGCATCGGACCAGCCGACGGAGAGGACAGGCGGTGAGGAGCAGTTGTAGGGCCCTGTGGGGTGAGGAGATTGTGGGGAAGACCTCCCCGTAAGAAGATGTCGGGACCTCCTAGACCACCGGGGACTTTACCAATATGGCAGCCGGGGCCCCGAAGTAGTGCCTGAGTGCACCGCGACCCTGCTCCTGGCCCCCCAGCCGTGCCTGTGCCACGCAGCCCTCCAGGCATAATACTGCCACCGCTTTGGGATTGAATTCGGGCCCCACCGGCCCTGCGTTGCCCCTGGTGGTGTGGGGGTCTCATGGGGGTGTCCTTGAAGCCGCATGACCTGCTGGGGAGCCGCCGCCGCCCTTAGGGGGTCTCACAGAAGCATCGGGGGTCGGGAAGTTGCGGGGGGGTCATAACCCGTGACCCACAGACCTTGAGAGAGGAGGGCACCTATGGTTGTCGGGGGAGCCAGCTGGAATGCCACGCGATCCTGAACTATGACGGACATAGTGGGGCTTGAGAATACTGTGGATCTGCTCCTGGTTCACAGCCGTGCCTGTGTCCTGCGGCCAACTACATCCTCCAAGGCCGCCTGCCTAGAGCAGCAACCTGACGCCCCCGGCCCTGCCTCGCCCCTGCCTGCATGCGGATCTCCTGGTGGTGTTCCTTCGGCCCAGGCTCTGCGAGGGGACCCTCGCCCCACTTGAGAGGGACAATCGGAAACGTCGGGGATCGAGAACGATAAGGAGGTGCTGAAGTCAACGGGATGGCAGACCTGGACGCTGGATGAGACAGTTGGCACGATGCATACCCCTGAAATGAGGAGAGCGTAGGACCGTTGTCCGAGACCGGCCCACTGCTGAGCATAGAAACTGAGGCCCCCTGGGAGTGGGAGAGCAACGCAATTGACCGCGGCAAGGGAAGACGGGATCGCCCTACCTTGCTACAGACTGCGAAGATAGCTGGTCCCTGACGGCAGCCAGATAGCCTGAGGCGGGGTGAAACTCAAGCTGCCCTGAGGGCTAAACACCAGACACGCAAGCCATGGGGAAGAAAGATCCTCTTCCTAAACCTGCAAAACAGGGGCCTATGGATAACTTTGCAGCCCCTAGGCAGTTGACAGACGTCCTCCCACCTGCCTCTGGCGCGTGTTTGGACACTGAGCTGCTGATGGGAGCCATTCAGGCATCACGGGCCGATATCCAGGAATCCAGGGCGGCTCTAGAAACCAAGATAGGCGAGGTGGGATCGGAGGTGACACTACTAAGGCAGGACTTCTGCAAACTGTCGGATAGAGTGACCACCGCTGAAACGCGGATAGGAGAAGCCGAAGATTCGATCTCCACCTTGAGAAAAGACATGGCGGAACTTAAAGCCTCTCATCGCCAACTACTGTGGAAGGTGGATGATGCCGAGAATAGGGCGCGACGCAACAATCTACGCTTTGTGGGTTTTAGAGAGGGAATTGAAGGGGCGGACATGGCAGCATTGCTCCACTCCTGGCTTAATAAAACCTTCCCAACGGTGCAGTTCTCCACTTGTTTCATCATCGAAAGGGCGCCCAGGGCCCTCCTGGCAAAGCCACCAGAGGTGGCGAGACCCAGACCGGTTATTGCACGCTTCCTCAACTTTGCGGACCGAGACTTGATCCTACGTGAAGCGAGAAAACTGGGGGAGATCCAGCTTGAAAATACGAACATTATGATATTCCCAGACTACAGCCAGGAGGTGCAGAAGCAACGTCGCTCCTTTGATGCAGTCAAGGCAAAATTGAGGGACATACATATCTCCTACATGCTCCTCTTTCCTGCGTACTAAAGGTCATCTACAAAGACAAGTCAATTTTCTTTACCTATCCGGAGGACGCCTGGCAATGGCTAGAGGAACGCCCTATACTCAATAGCAGAGAGACAGTTGGCTGCAGGGCAATGGACAGGTCGCCGTCACACAGACCCCTGTGGGAACAGCTGAAAGCTCAGAGACTGAAGTCCCGAAGGATAAAGAGACAAACCCCGGCTACACCTTACCAAGGACATGGCTCGGGAGGCACGAGACAGGGACGATCTGCCTTGCCAAGAGGAAGCATCGCGGCGAGTCCAAGGTACAGCTGTCTGCGAAGCCACGCTCATTCGGAGTGAGATGATGACGAGGTGGGGAGCCGTACTTCTGGAGGTGAAGAAGAAATGGGGGGGTCGCGCTCAGTTCACCCGCTGGTAGAGGTGATCCGGACTTTGGAACATGACATGCCGTGGAGATATAGTGTCCCTGACACTGACACTCAAGACTCCCACTCATGACCACTGGTGGAACTGGCTACGGTTATTGCAGCTCGCCGCTGAGGAGCACGCAAGTTGACACGCCCTTTTATGTTATGTTTTATACTTCCTGTTTCCACTGGTTCTGTTCCCAGCCACACGACTTCCGGGATTGTTGATAGCAGTGTCTGTTTTGGGAAAGTGGCACTGCATGTTTTGAGAAACAGTGGTTAGAGCAGACTAAAGGGTGGTACAAGGGAGGGCGATAGACCTTCTCCTACGACCAGTTTTGTCTTGTAAAGGGATGAGGCTGGAAGGGGAGGGAGGTGGGGAGTTCTTTTTTGCTTGTGTTCATTCAGGTTGGGGAACGGATGGGGAGAGTTGGGGGGGACAACAGTTGGGAGAATACAGCAGGGCACTTTGAACCTCCACACCACGTATGCGTGCCAGAGACTAACCACGTACAGCTACCACATCTTTGAATGGCGAGTACCTTAGGCACTCCACATTGGGGAGATAGGGGAATGAGCATCCTGACGTGGAATGTCAACGGATTAGGCTCTAGAGTCAAGAGAGGTCTAGTGAACGCCTACATCAAAAGGGTGGACCCGGATGTTACCTTCCTACAGGAAACACACCTCAAGGGTACACAGTGTACCTTCATCGCTAGGGGCCGACATAGAGTTCTGGCTCATGCGGGCTACACATCGGATTCCGGAGGGGTAGCGGTTATCATTAAAAAGTCCTCACCATTCTGCACCACACGCACCTGGATAGATCCACAGGGGACATACGCTGGAGTACAGGGTACCTTAAATAGACGCACATACACGCTAATTTCGGTTTATGCACCGCCCAAATTACAGACCTGTATGCTTACAGCTCTTGCAAACATCCTTTTAGACCCAGCGGACACTATACAAGTGGTGGGAGGTGATTTCAATGATGTTATGAATATAGTACAAGACCGATCCGGGGAAGCAGGGAGGGGAGGGCACCAGACCACACTGTTCAGTCAGATTTCCACTATAGGACTCACGGATATCTGGAGATGGCTACACCCGACACAGCAAGCCTACTCATATTATTCTGGGGCCCACAGGGTTTTCTCGCGATTGGACTATGTTTTCATGTCCCAACAGTACCTTATGGTGGATGATACTGCAGAGTAGAAGGCCAGAGGCATATCGGATCACTCGCCACTGTTCGTAAGGGTGGGACACAACCAGGGCAGGGGCACAGGCTCCTGGCGCTTAGCGGCCTGGGACCTCCAAAACGCAGACATACTGAGAGGCATTCGAGCAGACATTTTATTTATTTATTTATTATTACATTTATTAAGCGCACAGCTACCCGGAGGTTTCCCGGCGCTAAAGCAAACTGATCGGTGAAAAGAGGGAGGGACATTAGTTGTTAAAAAGCCATGTTTTTATTCCTTTACGGAATTTCAGAAAGCACGATTCCGTGCGCAAGGGTTGAGGGAGAGAATTCCATAAGGATGGGGCCAACAGGGCAAACGAGCGGCCACCCATTTTGGCTCTGTTAATGCGTGGAATTTTAAATTTGTTTTGTGACGAGGACCTGAGTGTACGGGGGGGAACATATTGTTGGACTAAGGCAGCAAGATAGCACGGGGCTCTATCAGTCATGATTTTATACATGTAGCAGAGTGCTTTAAAGTGCACTCTGCTTTCAATGCGCAGCCAATGCAGGTTGCGCCTGTGATGAGTGACCGATGATCTTGCGGGAAGTTGGCAAATCAGACGAACTGCCATATTTTGAACCACTTGATATTTTCTGGTTACCTCTTTGGCAGCACCTAAGAGCAGGATGTTCCCATAGTCCATTAAGGTCTATATCGCAGAAAATGAGGGTACGATGGAGTCGAGTTTCACCTTCTGGGAAACCCTAAAGCCGGTGTTGCGTGATAGGATTGCAACCCTTTGGAACTCACTCCCCCTAGGTTTACGCTCGGAGCCATGCCTTTTGCGTTTTCGTAAACAACTGAAAACTTTTCTCTTCTGCTAAATTTCTGTGCCTCTCTCTCCTTTAATCTGTTACTCTGTTTGGTGAAGCTCTAGGATGCTCCAGGGTAACCACGTTGTAGTATCGAAGTAGACAACACAACAGGATAGCTTGTAGTCTATGTTTATTCAGCTTAGGAGAAGCACAGCGACAAGGGGCAGGAAAAGCTATCAACTGCCAGAAGGGCAACATTCTACCACAAAGCATAGAACATACAAGCACAGAGGTTCCAACTACAGGTGCCTGGGAGGCACAATACAGTGAATACTACATTATCCTCTTTTCTGTAAAACAAAAGAAGAAACATTCGTAGATGGAGAAGGAGGGAAGAAAGGAAAAAGAGAAGAGAAGAAAAGAAAAGAAAAGAAAAGAAAAACCAGAAAATGAGATAGGTAGGAAAAGGAAAGCGAAAACACAACTGGAGGTGTAGAGGAAAGACAGAAGCAAAAGGTTATCTGAACCTGGCAGGAATCTTGCACACTCTATGACTCCTGCGAGGCCCTGGTACAAAGGCACCCTCAACATTACTGCCATTTCCGTTAATATCAACAGTACTGAAACGTTTGTCGTTTAAAACAGAGCTAGGATTAGGCTGAGGAACACAAATGGAAGCATCATTACTACCAACCTTCACTATTTTACAGATGTTCCACCAATCCTTGTTATTCACACGTACAGCATTCCCGCAGACCTTATCAACTACAAGTGGCTGAG
Organism: Lissotriton vulgaris; assembly: GCF_964263255.1. Classification (NCBI taxonomy): domain Eukaryota; kingdom Metazoa; phylum Chordata; class Amphibia; order Caudata; family Salamandridae; genus Lissotriton; species Lissotriton vulgaris. The sequence continues at coordinate 109,481 of NW_028248966.1, read as the reverse complement.
AGAATTTGCTTCTACCCTTGGTGACATGAACAGGATTTTTAATCCGTACCACATCTCCAGCACAAATATCATGGGGAGCAGATCTCTTCCGTTCATCAAAATAAGTCTTTTGCTTCTTATGAGCTTCAGATACGTTATCTCTGACAAAATCATCAACACCATCCATTACATTCATTTTCACCCATTTTGACATCCAGCCCGGACAAATTTTAGTAGAAGGTTTCCTACCCCTCAGGAGTTCAAAAGGAGAAACCCCGGTAGAAGAATGAGCTGTAGTACGGTAAAACCATAACATGGAACGCACAGCATTCTCAACCACACACTTGCTTGCAATGGCCCACTGGACACAATTGTTGAGTACACGGTTCATCCTCTCAACAAGGCCATTGGCCTGGGGGTGGTAAAGAGAACTTTTTTTATGAGTCACACCACCCTGTTTAAGGAAAGATTCAAATTCACAACTGACAAATTGGACACCATTGTCAGTCATGACAACTGAAGGAAAGCCCTCTCTCAAGAAGATGTCTTTCAAAAAGGAAATAACACTAGCAGAGGAGGGTTCACTGATAAAACGTATTTCCGGCCATTTGGAGTAATAATCAATGGCAACAATGGCAAAAGGGGAACAAGGGGGTAAAAGATAAAAAGGACCAACAAGATCAACTCCAATCTTTTCCCACGCCCTTTCCGGAAATTGAACGGGCTCCAAAGGAGGAGACCTAACCTTGTGACTTTTGTCTGAGGACTTGCAAATGACACAATTGTCAACCAAGGAATCAACACAAATGTCCATCTGCGGCCACCAAAACACATCTCTCAACCTACGCTTGGTGAAAGTCTTCCCTAAATGTCCTTCATGTGCACCATCGACCAGACGCTTCCGCAAGCTCTCAGGGGGAATAAGCCTACCACACCGCATGAGAATGCCATCTTCAACAGTGAGCTCATCAGCAATTTTGACAAAAGTTTGGAAAAGACCAGAAACATTCTTTTCTTTGGGCCACCCAGACTTCAGATAATTCACAACCTGAAGGAGTACCACATCCTTCAATAACTCCTTCTTTCACTCAACTTCACTGATTGCACACATACCTTCAAGATCCAAAGCCGCAACAAAACAATCCTCAAGATCATCTTCCTTTTCAGCCTCAGAATCATTATCAGCTAAAGGAAAACGAGAGAAATAGTCGGCTCTGACATTCTTTGAACCTGGCAGATAAACAACCTCAAAGTCATACTGAAGAAGCTTTGTGGACAGCCTAGCAATCCTAGGGGTATGCTCCTTAATCTTTTCTCTGGACAAAATAGAGACTAGAGGACTATGATCCGTGCGAATCGTGAAATGACTACCCCAAAGATAGGATTGAACTTCCTGACCGCCCACCAGCAAGCCAAGAGCTCCTTCTCAATAACGGAGAAGTTAACCTCTGCCCCACGCAGAACCCTTGAGGCATATGCGATGGTATTGTCAATTTGCCCATTCCTCTGAGTGAGAACAGCCCCAAGTCCAAACCCACTCACATCCACAGTCACAACACATTCCTTGTTGGGATCGAAAGGTTTGAGGATACTGTCCCCAACTAACTGTAATTTGATCCACTTGAAAATTTCTTGGCAGTTTTTATCCCAAACAAAAGGCACATTTTTTTTTTAACAGGTTAGTCAAAGGTTGAACTTTTGACGCATAGTCTTTGATAAACCTTGAGTAAAACTCACTGAGACCAATGAAAGACTTTAAACCAGATTTGTCAACAGGTGGCGGAGCATCAACAATGGCTTTCACCAAGCCAGGACGTGGTTCCACACCTTCATGTGAAACTACGTGCCCCAGAAACTCCATTTTTTCTTTCAAGAAAACACATTTTTTTCTCTTTAATACAATCCCCTTTTCTTGCATGATTTCCAGGACCTGATTCAAAGAAAAGTCATGATCCACCTTGTTCTCGCCAAAAATCAAAACATCATCCTGGAAAACAATTACTCCAGGAGTGTCTCTAAACATCTGACTCATCAACCTTTGGAAAACTGCAGCCGCAGACGCAAGCCCAAACGGCATCCTGCAGTATTGAAAACTGCCAAAGGGTGAGACAAACGCAGTCAGATGTCTAGAAGATTGGCTCAACACCACCTGGTGGTAAGCGGAGGCCAAGTCCAGCTTTGTGAACCACCTTGCTCCTCTGGTAAGGGACAACAAATCTGTGATTTTTGGTAAGGGGTGTGAATCAATCCAGATGTTTTTATTGAGACTGCGCAAGTCCACACAGACGCGCAAATCCCCATTCCTTTTCCTGGTGACAACAAGAGGAGACAACCACAAGGACGACTCAATAGGTTCTATGACTCCTTTCCTGCATAACCCCATCAACTCCTTTTCCAAATCATCCCTCACTCTGAAAGGAACACTCCTCACCTTATGTTTTATGGGGATAGCACCATCTTTGACCCTAATCTCATGGTTGAAACCTTTAATAATGCCAAGACTATTCCCGAAGACAGTAGGGAATTTGGAAATTAATTTCTCAATATAGTCATTAGAAACAATGACGGCTAAACTCTCTACATTATCACAAGATTCCTCAATACTAATCTGTTCTTTTGAACCGGGTCTAAGGATCATCTTAAACAACCCCTGGTGGAACCACCCCAAAATGTTTAGGCCCTTCAATGAGACATATACTTTTCCAAAGATCCTCCTACCCCTGAACTGAATAATGTCTTCAAAAAAACCAAGAAGAGCTATCCTACGCCCTTCATAAGAAACAGGAGTTCTGTCAGGAGGTAGGAGGTTCCTTTCAGGCCAAGTCACATCAAACAATTCGTGTGTAATCATAGTTACTCTAGCCCCAGAGTCTACTAACAAGGTAATTATCTTGTCACCCACACCAAAATCTTCAAGAGGATCAACACAATCAGAGGGATCTCCAATGATGACACCATCATCCCGTACTACCACAACCATGTCTCTAAGGTCGTCTTGGATGCCGTTCATAGAGTCGGAGTCATCACCAGTGTTTCCATAGGACTCTGAGACATTCCCAATTGTGTTGGCAGTACTCAGACTCTGGGATTTGTTACTGAAAGTAGAATTTCCCTGTCTTGAGACTTGGCAAATTTTGGCGAAATGGCCAAACTTTCCACAGTTCCGACAGGTAGAGTTCCTGGCAGGGCAAAACTTGTTATTTTTGTTGTGAGAAGGATTTCCACACCTGTAACAAATGTCACTTCTAGAAAAAGCATTTCTCTCAAAACGCTGTGAACCAGGAGCATTGCTTCTATCAAAACGTTGACTAAAAGCCACTTTACTGTCCTTGTTCTCCTTGGTTCTAACTATGGAAACTCCCTCATCGCATTTCTTGTCAAGTTCCTTTACTTCTTTTTTTGACAGTTCTATACTCTTGGCCATACGAATTGTCTCTTCAAGTGTAGGGTTTCCCAAAGTTAGTAGTTTCTGTTGAATGGACTTATCAGAGCACTTACAGACATATTGATCTCTAATTAATTGCTCTCTAAAACCCTCAAATTCGCATTCAGCACTTAGTTGTCTTAGACAAGAAACATACGTCTCAACATCCTCCCCTGGTAGTTGTTCTCTTTTGAAGAATTTGTGTCTTATTACGACAAGACTTGGCTTGACATCAAATCGCAACTCAAGCCTTAATCTTGTCTCTGTATATTCATCAACATCCTCTTCAGCGTTGTTTCTTACCAAGGGAGGTAAATGCTTGAAGATCTCTCTTCCCTCGAAACCCAAAGAATGAAGTAAAAGACACTTCTTCCTTTCTGCGCGATATCTAGACGCGCCTATAGCCCCCAAATAAGTCTCAAAGGCATCAAACCATTTTCTCCAGATTATCAGAGGATTGCCTGGGGTCTCGAGAAAAGGAGGAGGAGGTGAAACAGATTGCATACTGGCAAAAATGGAGTTTATTCCCCTTGACTAACTCTGTCGCTGTGCAGAAGAAGTTGAGTATGCAAAACAGATCAGATTTTCCTTTACACTCTTAGATAGGGGCCATGTTGTAGTTTTAATCACCACTAGATGGCACCGACGTGTAGAGGTTTAGGCCACACAAACACCTCGTAAAGTTTTCCTTTTCCAATTACAATGTCCACGTTTTCATAGGTTAATCTCTCTTTTCCTTTTGTATTGGTGGCGCCAGCAAGTGAAAGATGAAGACTCTTTTCCTTTTGTATTGGTTTTTTTTTAAAGCAGATGGCGCCAGCATGTGAAAGATGAAGACTAAGGCTCGGCTCTCAAGATGTTTCTCACATCGGCAAAGCGCGAACAGGCTCAGAAGCGACTCACGCGCAATGAGGCATCGTTGTCAGGGAGGCGCGTCTGGCTGGAGGAGCGCGCGTCAGGTGGTTGCGTTGGCAACGAAGCGCACAGGAGCAGAGCGTGGTAACGCTGGTTACCGAACGCTCGCGCTGACACCAATGACGTGACGTGTGGCGCGCAGACAGCCAGGCGCTCGCGCTGGGAATGACGTTAAATCGAGAAGCCTGGTCGGGAATAAAAATTAATAAATGAGCCTTTTACTATTAAAATTCGCGCAGAAAGAGAAGCGGAGCACTTATCTCGGCAAAAGTCTTCGTCAATGAGTCGAAACAGCTGCTCTTCGTGTACACTCGGTCCACGGTGCACTTTCGACAGGAATACGAGGAGGAACGAGGTAAGGCAGGTTCTTTTACCTTCTCCTAAGCAGCATCGTCGCCAACAAATTTGTAGTATCGAAGTAGACAACACAACAGGATAGCTTGTAGTCTATGTTTATTCAGCTTAGGAGAAGCACAGCGACAAGGGGCAGGAAAAGCTATCAACTGCCAGAAGGGCAACATTCTACCACAAAGCATAGAACATACAAGCACAGAGGTTCCAACTACAGGTGCCTGGGAGGCACAATACAGTGAATACTACACACGTGATATACAAAACTGTTTTAATAATAATAATAATAATAATACAAGGCAGACTGGGAGAGGAAAGACGTAAACTCCAGGCTGAGGTTGCTGCCCTGGGACAGGCTATCTTGGGATGGGAGAGGGAGTACCAGACCCATAAAAACAGCTAGACTCTTAGAAGGCTACTTGATGCCCAGCGACAATACAGAGAATTGGTAACTAATGAGGCGAAGACCCAATCCCTCGCCACCCTTCACCGCCTATAAAACGTGGGTGACAAGTTAGGCAAACTTTTAGCGTGGCTTAGTAAAAAGGAGCGGGCAGCTAGATGGGTAGATAGTATTTTTACTGCAGACGGGACTAGTGTTAACACCGATACCGGGATAGCTGAAGCCTTTGCTACGCACTATGAACATTTTTATGCAGCCCGAGATCTTGTAACTTGCGAAGAAGCATTACAATACATGGAACAGATGGACTTGCCGGTGCTGCCTCCCAAGGCCCTGGTGGACTTAGAGGCGGACATAACGACTGATGACATCACGGAAGCGATTGCCAAGCTGAGACCGGGCAAAACCCCGGGCCCGTATGGTTTCCAAGTTCCAAGTTCTTCAAGCGCTCGGTGGACCTCTTGACACGCCATCTTAAAGGCCTCTCTACTGGTGCCCTCCAGATCTCGCTATGGCAACGATTGTACCAATCTACAAGGAGGGCAAGCCACAAGACACTTGTGCTTCCTACCGCCCCATCTCCCTACTTAATACGGAAGTAAAGCTGTTGGCAACCATCTTGGCGGTTCGATTAAGAGCGGTTATTCAAAACCTTATACATCTAGACCAATCGGGTTTTTTACCAGATAGGGCGACAAAATTGAACCTAAGAAGAACCCATAACTGGCTGCAGGAAGTGCGTGGGCGGAGCGAACCTCACTGGTTCCTTTCCTTAGACGCTGAGAAAGCATTTGACGCGGTACACTGGCCAATCCTCTATGCAGTGCTCCACAAGTTTGGTTTCGGACCAAACTTCGTAAAGTGGGTTCAGCTTCTCTACACCTCCCTGAGAGCCAAGGTGAGGGTGAACGGGACAATGTCACGTGAGTTCCGGATTCAGAGAGGTACCCGACAGGGTTGTCCCCTCTCTCCCCCTCCTCTTTACACTCACTATTGAGGTACTCGCAGCCAGGATCCGGCAAAACAAGGACATCTCTGGTTTTACAAGCAATGACATGGATCCGACACAAGAAAAGATGTTGCTCTATGCAGACGATGTCTTGCTGTATATAACTAAACCGGAGACCACCATCCCAGAGTTATTCCGGGAATTAGAGCAATATGGCGGGCAGGCGGGACACAAAATAAATTGCCACAAGTCTATTCTCTATGACCCTGGAGGACGTGACCAGTGGGGGAGGCTACCGGAGAGATTACTGACGACGACCGAAGGCTTCCAATACCTCGGGATCTATATAACCCTGAGTGATACCCTATTGTTCCAATGAAACCTGGAAAGGATCAAATTGAACGCAGAGGCAGATATGGATCGCTGGATACAGCTCATACTCACGCTCCTAGGCCGAGCGGCCATGTACAAAATGATCACTCTACCCAAATTCCTCCATGCCTTACAAAACCAATATTATCCACTAGCAACTGGGGTCACTGCTAAAATCCATGCTGACCTGCGATCCTTTCTTTGGCTAGGCAAACATGCTAGGGTGGCTTTGTCTACGCTCCAGAGACACCAATATAGTGGGGGGATCTTGCTCCCTAACTTGGAGGCCTACTACTGGGCGGAACATCTGACACCAATTAATGATTGGTTCCATGCCCCGGCGGACCACCCGACTTATGCCTTGGAGAAAGATAAAATGTCGTCCAAAAACCTACTGTGTTATCTCTATGGGGGCGCTAGCAGGGCACTGCTCCTCCCGGCAACGTCTCTCACACTCAATGCATGGACTAAGGCCACAAGACGCATAGGTTGGGAAAAGAAGCTTACATGGCAGACACCTCTGTGGCACTGCCAGTGGTTGACAGAACTCAACAAGCTACGAGGTTTCCAAAGGTGGGACGATATCGGCATCTCCACTATAGGAGATGTGATAGCCAAAGGGGAGCTGAAATCTTTTCAAGTACTTAAAACAGAGTTCTGCCTACATAATACACAGCAGTTCAAATACATCCAATTAAGGCACGCATGGCGAGCCCAAAACATCACACTCACTGATATCCCAGAATATGCACCATTGGAGGGGCGGCTCCTCCAAGAGCAGATAACGGGGAAGGCGGTCTCCTTAACCTATAAAACCTTAACTAATAATATGCTAGGGGACCTGGCAAAACTTAGAGGTACGTGGGAGGCAGAGGTGGGAGAGATGGAAGACCTGGATTGGGAGATAGTGTTGATGCATCCCCGGGAGGTGGCAATCAAATCAAGACTGCGACTCATCCAATTCAATGTGCTCCATAGAACCTACTATGATAGAGTACGACTTAGTAAAATGGGAAAAGTAGAAGACTCACGGTGCCTTAGTTGTCACCAATGTGATGGGGACTTCTATGATACTATCTGGGCATGCGACACAATACAAACGTACTGGACACAGGTATTCAAGGAACTAAAGGAGGTCTCGGGGTTCCGATCCAACAGGAGCCCAAGCTGGCATTGCTAGGTATGACCAATGAGGTAGACCTGACTCGCCCCACTTCTTACATTCTTAGTTCTTGCACTGGTTGTAGCAAAAAGGGACATCGCAAAATACTGGGGGGCGCTGGAACCTCCGGGACTGGAAGAATGGAGGAGGGGGCTGGATCTCTATATGGCAGCCGAGAGAGTTACTTATAAGGCAAGGGGGTGCCTCAAAAAATTCCCCACTATCACGGGCTAGATGGGGGATGTGAGGGGTGTATATGTTAGGTATAGGCCAACACACAGAGAAAACTTTACACTGCTAATACGGATGAGAGGAGACAAGATGAACTCGAAGGGTGCCATGGGGCACTTGATATTTGAGGCGTCGAATTGTGAAAGAATCTACTGGCTTTGAGGGGGGTGGGGGGGAATTGGAAGTGTAACTGCTGCTATTTTCATGACTGTATTGTTTATGTTAATTTCTTTCGCGTATTGTTTGGTTGGTTTATTGGGGGGAGGGAAGGGATAAACAAGAAAAAGCAGATACTCGAAATGCTCATTGGATGCCCACACTTGTTTATGCGTTTGTATTTCCAGCGCCCTAACGATATTTGCCGCCCGACCTTAGGGGTGTGGGCTAAATGGCCTTGTGTTGCTCTACCGACTGTGCGGTGCACTATTACTGGTGAATAGCTGGAATACTGATTGATTACTGGTATCTTTTTGTGTGTCTGCAATAAAAAAACAATAAAAAAAAAACAGTACCCTTCTTCATCCCACTTTGTACTACACACAATTCCCTGGTTGTCTTGACATACGCAATACAAGTTTTGCACCCAGACCTTCATTTAGGCATAGGATGTCTGTTTAATACAACTGCACTTGCATCCATAGATCACAATACATTACGCACTTAATCATTCCTGTAACCTGAATATCCGTAAGGTCTGCTCTCACGCCTTTGTCTATATATATGAACTGTGACCACAACATGCTGTCCCTTCGTGGGGCTATTACCGTCCCAGGTACTCCACACTGCTAAGTCATGTAATTCCATGTCTGCTTTTTGGTAGAACTGGAGGTCTAATATGTAAATAATTACGCATCCTTTTAGCCCAGTACCTCTAAGGCCCAATCTATACATTGTATCTATGCCATACCTGCTCCTTCTCCAACGCCGTCCTCGGCACCTTATTTTAACTGTAGCTAGCAATACGTGCTTTTTTCATTAGTTCTTCTTCACATACCATCAGAGTCCTTATGTGAGCTTATCGTTAATTTTGTGCCATCTATTTTCCCCTCCCGCCAAACACACCGACAAAGATCGAGCGTTCAGCTCTCCTTGTTTTCCCTGCGCACGTGGAACACGTATTACGGTATATCCTTGTGTACGTTGCCTCTTGCGCCACCCAGGGCTCATACAGTTGGATTGAGACAGACTGTTGGAAGCGATCGCGCAATAATCCCCAGGTAAGACGATCTTCTCTGCCCTTGTCACCTCCACCCTACCTTATTACTCACTGTACCCATGCTAAATCTGGCTATGCCTTCATTCCGCTTAGCCATTTTCCTGGCTGACTCATTACTAACCGTCGAGCAAACGCTCCACAAGCGACCTGGTTCGGTCCTCATTACTTCGGCCCCCTGGGGGTCCATTCTCTGCACCTGAACAACAAGCGGGGCAGACTGAATTCTATCGTGAAACTACCAACCACGGTGGTGAGTACCTACATACAGGGCTCGAGTCGGGGTACCACGCGGGTGGACGGCGTCCACCCACTTATTTTAAGGGGTCTTACCGGGTGGACGCCGTCCCCAATGCGCAAAAGCTGGCCTTTAAATTATAGCGTTATTCCCGACTCGAGCCCTGCTCTTGCCTCCGTTAGACGTGCTGTTTAATACGGTGAAGAGGAAGGAGCCAGGACTGCCAGATAAGCACCCCAGCCCCCTGTCCTAATAACTCTGCTCTTATCGGCGCTGCTGCGTTAATGGAGTATGTGTGCGCTATTACATGTTTGAGCGTCCCCACACTTCTAGGTTTTTTCCTTTCGTGACGTCACTTCCGGTCATGACGTCACTTCCTGTCTGTGAGCGACCCCCCACTTCTTTATTTAGGACTTGTGCCCTGCCTACATACCACAGGTATTGCTCACCAGGTTGATATGAATAACTCCGTACCTGTCCTTACCCTATCCACTCTCTCTCCCCCCTCTCATGACATGCCACAGTATCCGGCCGAGTTCACTGTAAGTACTTACCCTTTACTTCACGTACAATTGGCACTCACCACCTATCTGATTGAGCTCGCTTCACCCAGGTAATTAGACTTCCATAATGGTCCTTTTTAATTAAATTGATTCTCCTACACATAGTGTCCATATCCTTACCAACTGTGCTCATTCTTAAGATGTCCCTCATTCCCCTGGTCCTGACGAGACCCGTCATCCTGTTCCGAGTCGAAACGCCGTCGACGCTTTATGGAAGTGAACCCTACAAACAATGTCTATGATTGAAGATAGTCATTGTAACAATTTTTGTTTAGACACTATTGCTTTCATGGTCGTTTTTCCCTGTTCCTTGTAAATACACCCTGCAGAAACCTTGTATATAAATCACCTGTTGTCACTGAACTGCCTCCTTGGTTCTCACGATACACTTGGGACACTGTGCACTTTTCAAAAAACTATGTGTCTAACGTATACAATTGATTTATCTCTCTTTGAAATATTAATAAGTTAACAAAAAATGTGGTGTTATGAGCCTTGCTTTCCCCCCTCTCAAATCCCTCAAATTGTAATTGACATTATGCTTTGTACTGATGTGTGACTGCACATTTATTGCACCACTGGAACCATTGTTTCTCGTATAAAGTACGCGCCCTGGTTCCGCAGTGAGTAGGGTTCCCTTATTTCCTTTGTTAGTGGTCTGGCGGGAGGTCTGAGTGGGACCGGACCTCCCACACGAGAAGATGCACTCAACCGCAAGGGCAGCCGGGGGAGGGCTCCCGGAGATGCGAGGAATCCCCTGGGGGTCTGGGTGGGACCGGGCCCCCCACCAACAAGCCGGATGCGGCGAAGCCACCAGCTGGGATTGCGGCTCCCCCGACGCAGCAGGGGAGCCGCTACTTCAATATGCAAGGATGCCCATAATGCCTTGCAGGCCAGGACCGGCCTGCAAGGGCAAACAGCTGCTTTCTCTGCTTGTGGTGGCCCCAGGAGGACGGGATCACCACCACATGAATGCAAGGGTGCTGGGGCGCTGCTGGAGAAGCGCAGTCTCCCCCCCCCCGCCCCCCCAGCACGAAGAGGGGTCCCTCCCTAAGTCACATGGGGACTTGCAAGGAATAACCCCTCAAGGGCTCAGTCTGCATTTAACACCTTCTGGGCTGGAACTTTTGTTCTACAGCTGAAGGTGTATTGAGAAGTGCATCCAGGAGTGAAGGGCTGAGTTGGGGATCTCTGGAGAAGGGCATCCCTAGAGGTGAAGAGGTGTAATTGCACCGAAATGCATTTACCAATGGTTATTTCTTTTAGAGGGACTGAAGTTTATGATGAAGATGATGTCATAAGCAAAGTGGGGTTATGTTGCCAGACATTCCTGCTAGGTTGTTTGCCTGTATAAGCGTAATCCTGTGATTTCATCTGTGATGCCTTTAGGGGCTGTAATTGCAATGCATTCTAATGATACCCAAACGTGCTGAGTGCTGTCATTCTAAAGTGATGCTTAACCCTGTATTCTTGCTGCTGCGCTTAGGTGAAGACCCAGACTGCTAGCCCTTAAGACTTAGGGGTGCAAACTTCATGGTCAGTAGGAAATGCGCAGTCAGGGCTCTGTGTCACCAAGGCCGGGTTACCTACTATAAATGCTTGTTGAGATCCTGGGGGGTCGCCACTGGGATGGTGCCAGTGTGCCTGGCCCTCGCTCCAGGTTATTTTCAATTAACTGCATTGGGGGGCCCGATGATGTGCATACATGGGAGTGGTGGTACTAGACCCCACCCCCCCCCGCAGGAGGGGTGGAGATGTTATGCAATGTCACAAAGTAATTCCAATAGCTTATGTATATTTGTAAATTGGTGCATAGTATTGAGTGGTGTGTGTGTTTAATAAATGTACTCTTACTTTTATAAAGCAAAGTACAGACTGGACAATCAATTATTGAGTGTTATTTTTGCGCACCTGCAAATGGCGATTACTAGCCCACACCACCTCCCTTGAGTAAGCCTCAGACTGCTCTGCACCGCGACCGTCTGTGAGTCCGGCGCTACAATCGGGCGTTCGGTTCCCAGTGAAGGACAAATGTAGTCATGTTATTTGTGCCGGCCTCACAGACGCTGCCTTGTTTTCCAACACAAATTGTCTGTCAAATCCATACCCAGGGCATTCTATTTAATGCACTTTAATAGTAATCCCTCCAAATATTGGAAGATGAATCTAGACATGCTGGACACCTTGATGAACCCATTTGGAGATAAATTTGGAAAACCTGCAGTAAGTTATTGCTCCATGAATGCCTGCGCGCAGCACACTTGATTCAAATGTTTTGGGACTGGATCCCTGAGTACAGAGTACATCGTGAGTCCCTGGATATGAGGGAATTAAATTGAAGTGTTGACAAATAACTTCTTAGACGCTCAGTACTTTACCGCATTTATTGGCAGATGAATCCAACGCCACATTTTTGATTCTTTGATTAGATGATTAGTAATTAAGTAGAGGGCACTATAAGTGTATCTATTTGTAGATTGATTTCTAAATCAAGGACCCTCCTGTCTGATCTGTTGGAGGTGAGTCCTCCATTCCTGCTCCACTCCTTCGAGCCACAGAATCTCATGCGACGCTTCCAGGGAGGGCTTGTCGGGAGGAGGCGGACTTTAATTTCACACTATCCCTACGAAGTGCACAGGGCTTTGGTTCTCGCACTTGACCCTGATCCTCGCCTGCTTTTCCTCGGTTTTATACCTGCAAACACCGACTTGGTTGCTTGTTCGAATGAAGCAGTCAGCGATCCGATATGCATTGTTACTTGCTTTATTTCCATTCGGTTGGCCCAGACACAGGTCCCTTATGATAGCCGGGTCATGATTGATGAAGGTGTGCAGCGGTTTGCAGCCTCCGTTGCTGTCCCTGATGTGTAGAGCATTGATTCTGTCGGTGCAGAAGTTGACATTTCCAAAGTCACCCCCCTGATAGATATACATGCTTTGAAAGAGTTGCCATGACTGGGTGGTGGCCAGGCCGAGACTGCCCAGGGTTATGAAGCCCATGAGGAAGAGGCCGAGGGGAGACATCTTCATCCAGAGACCTGTGGGGGAGAGCAGGAGAGACTGTGAGCAGAGCAGAGAAAAAGAGTGACAATGACTGTTACTGGGGAGCAGGAGAGACTGTGAGCAGAGCAGAGAAAAGGAGTGACAATGACTGTTACTGGGGAGCAGGAGAGACTGTGAGTGGGAGAACAGGGGAGCACAGCCGAGAAAAGGAGTGACAATGACTGTTACTGGGGAGCAGGAGAGACTGTGAGCAGATCAGAGAAAAGGAGTGACAATGCCTGTTATTGGGGAGCAGGAGAGACTGTGAGCAAAGCAGAGAAAAGGAGTGACAATGCCTGTTAATGGGGAGCAGGAGAGACTGTGAGTGGAGCAGAGAAAAGGAGTGACAATGACTGTTACTAGGGAGCAGGAGAGACTGTGAGCAGAGCAGAGAAAAGGAGTGACAATGCCTGTTAATGGGGAGCAGGAGAGACTGTGAGTGGGAGAACAGGGGAGCAGAGCAGAGAAAAGGAGTGACAATGACTGTTACTGGGGAGCAGGAGAGACTGTGAGTGGGAGCACAGGGGAGCACAGCAGAGAAAAGGAGTGACAATGACTGTTACTGGGGAGCAGGAGAGACTGTGAGCAAAGCAGAGAAAATGAGTGACAATGCCTGTTAATGGGGAGCAGGAGAGACTGTGAGCAAAGCGGAGAAAAGGAGTGACAATGCCTGTTAATGGGGAGCAGGAGAGACTGTGAGTGGAGCAGAGAAAAGGAGTGACAATGACTGTTACTGGGGAGCAGGAGAGACTGTGAGTAGAGCAGAGAAAAGGAATGACAATGACTGTTACTGGGGAGCAGGAGAGACTGTGAGTGGGAAGAACAGGGGAGCAGAGCAGAGACAAGGAGTGACAATGACTGTTACTGGGGAGCAGGAGAGACTGTAAGCAGGGCAGAGAAAAGGAGTGACAATGACAGTTTCTGGGGAGCAGGGTAGATTGTGAGTGGCAAGAACAGGGGAGCAGAGAAATGGAGTGACAATGACTGTTACTGGGGAGCAGGAGAGACTGTAAGCAGGGCAGAGAAAATGAGTGACAATGACTGTTACTAGGGAGCAGGAGAGACTGTGAGTGGGAGAACAGGGAAGCAGAGCAGAGAAAAGGAGTGACAATGACTGTTACTAGGGAGCAGGAGAGACTGAGTGGCGAGAACGGGGGTGCAGAGCAGAGAAAAAGAGTGATAATGTCTGTTACTGTGGAGCAGGAGAGACTGTGAGTGGGAGAACAGGGGAGCAGAGCAAAGAAAAGGAGTGACGATGGGGAGCAGGAGAGACTGAGTGGGAGAACAGGGGAGCAGAGCAGAGAAAAGGAGTGACAATGACTGTTACTGGGGAGCAGGAGAGACTGTGAGTGGGGAGAACAGGGGAGCAGAGCAGAGAAAAGGAGTGACAATGACTGTTACTGGGGAGCAGACAAGACTGTGAGTGTGAGAACAGGGGAGCAGAGCAGAGAAAAGGAGTGACAATGCCTGTTAATGGGGAGCAGGAGAGACTGTGAGTGGAGCAGAGAAAAGGAGTGACAATGACTGTTACTGGGGAGCAGGAGAGACTGTGAGTAGAGCAGAGAAAAGGAATGACAATGACTGTTACTGGGGAGCAGGAGAGACTGTGAGTGGGAAGAACAGGGGAGCAGAGCAGAGACAAGGAGTGACAATGACTGTTACTGGGGAGCAGGAGAGACTGTAAGCAGGGCAGAGAAAAGGAGTGACAATGACTGTTTCTGGGGAGCAGGGTAGATTGTGAGTGGCAAGAACAGGGGAGCAGAGAAATGGAGTGACAATGACTGTTACTGGGGAGCAGGAGAGACTGTAAGCAGGGCAGAGAAAATGAGTGACAATGCCTGTTACTGGGGAGCAGGAGAGACTGTGAGTGGGAGAACAGGGGAGCAGAGCAAAGAAAAGGAGTGATGATGGGGAGCAGGAGAGACTGAGTGTGAGAACAGGGGAGCAGAGCAGAGAAAAGGAGTGACAATGACTGTTACTGGGGAGCAGGAGAGACTGTGAGTGGGGAGAGCAGGGGAGCAGAGCAGAGAAAAGGAGTGACAATGACTGTTACTGGGGAGCAGACAAGACTGTGAGTGTGAGAACAGGGGAGCAGAGCAGAGAAAAGGAGTGACAATGCATGTTACTGGGGAGCAGGCACAAAGGGTTGAGAGGAGAGATTGTGGCCTGTGTCTAGAACAGAGGTCTTCAAACTTTTTGATGCCAGGACCCCCTTGTAAAACCTTTTTAGGCGTAAGGACCCCCTTCCGACAAAAGATTTTAGAAACTGGTACTCCTCATCATCAACAACTATCTACAACCATAAATGTGCCTGTTAGACCTCATCACATCCATCCATCCATCATTCATCCATCATTCATCCACCCACACTTCCACACATCCATCCATCCTTCACCCATCCACCCTTTCATCCTTCCTTCCATCCATACATCCATCATCCATCCATCCTTTCATCCTTCCATCCATGCATCCATCCTTTACCTATCCACCCGTCCATCCATCCACCCATTATTCATCCACCGCCTTTTCACACATCCATCCATCATTCATCCATGCAACCTTTTATCCATCCATCCATCCTCAATCCACCTTTTCACACATCCATCCATCCTTCATCCATCCACCCTTTCATCTTTACATCCATCCGCTCATCATTCATCCACCCACCTTTTCACACATCCATCCATCCTTTCATCCTTCCATCCATCCTTCATTCCATCCATACATCCATCCACCCACCCTTTCATCCTTCAATCCTTACATACTTTCATCCTTCATCCATCCACCCTTTCATCCATCCACCCACCATTCATCCCCCACCTTTTCACACATCCATCCATGCAACCTTTTATCCATCCACCCTTCATCCATCCACCCTTTCATCCATCCATTCATCCTCCACCCACCCACCTTTTCACGCATCTATCCATATATATATTCAATGAAAAAACCATAGGTTATAGAGAATATATAGTTAGGAATTAGCATTTACAAAACCTTGAAAATTCACTGAAAAAACCATAGGTTATAGACCATATATAGTTAGGGATTAGCATTTACAAAACCTTATTTTACTCGCATAAAACCATTGAAATTCCATATATAGTTAGTTGCACTAACTATATATCGCCCACCCGCAATCCACTGCTGATGATGTCACATATTACATCATTCATGACATGGTCAGTGACATCACTGATGACATCACTGATGACATCTCAAATGACATCACTGATGACATCACTGATGACATCTCATTTGGCATTACTGATTACATCGCTGATGATATCATTCATGTGATAATACGATGAACCTCTTCAGACTCTAATATAACCTTACATACACTCAGTGTAAACAGACACTCACAGACTGTCACTCATCCATGGAGTTACTCACACACCTAGTCAGTCATGCAAAGAATCAATCACACCTCCATTTCCTCAACTATACAGTTATACACACCTAACTTATTCAAACATATACTAACACATATTTACTCTTTTATACAATCCTTGATTGAAGTTCACAATGATCCATACAGCCACTAACACATTCACTGGCTCTTATGCACAGTTATTTATATATGTCAACTCTCACATGTACTGTGTTTTACATATGTACTTACTTTGACATGTAGCACTGAGATATCCATTCACTAACCAATACACTCATGCACACAGTCAACTGCCCATACAGCTGTTTCCACATGCACTTTTGAAATCATACATCTAGTGAATCAACTGCTCACACATCTATGCACAGAGTCATACCCCTCCCAGCCACCCACACACATACTCAGTCTCCCATACAAATACTTGGACAACCAATCAATAACCCATATAGTTACTCATATAGCTACTGATTAACACATGCAGCAGTTTACAGAACAACAGACATAATGATGCACAAATTAAGACAGTTTAGTCACTAACCCATGCACTCAGTGAGACACATTTAATCACTCACTCATACAGTCAGTCATGCACCTACTAAATCCTTCATCCAGACACTTATACATCCACTCATTCTTCAATATGTAAGACATATTTTAACTTTACAGAAACATACAGTCACTGGATGTTGTCATCAGTGATGTCATCAGTGATGTCATTTGAGATGTCATCAGTGATGTCATCAGTGATGTCACTGACCATGTCATGAATGATGTAATATGTGACATCATCAGCAGTGGATTGCGGGTGCGCGATATATAGTTAGTGCAACTAACTATATATGGAATTTCAATGGTTTTATGCGAGTAAAATAAGGTTTTGTAAATGCTAATCCCTAACTATATATGGTCTATAACCTATGGTTTTTTCAGTGAATTTTCAAGGTTTTGTAAATGCTAATTCCTAACTATATATTCTCTATAACCTATGGTTTTTTCATTGAATTTCAATGGTTTTTTGAAAGCTAATATCTGTAGCTGTAAAATGTATTCTTCTTTAAATCTTAAAATATATTTTACATGTTTTTTATACATTTTTTTTAAAAATATTTTTTTGTTTCGCTCCCAGTCCGCGAACCGGTCAGCTTCCCGTTAGCTCAATTTAAAGCCGCGGCTCGGTCCGCGAACCGTTAAACGTTCCTTTAGCGTAACTGTTACGTTAGCATGACATTTTGCGTTGTCGCGTAATACGTCATTGGACGCGCCAAGTTAGCGGACCCGGAAGCGGACCGGAAAGCGGAGCAAAGCGCGAAACGTAAACACAGCAGGTCATGTGACTTGGTAATAACACTTTTCATTGGTTCATTTCACTTTTGGTTTCCTAATGATGTAATACTAGGTCATGTGATCTAAAATTAACACTTTTCATTGGTTTAGAACTTTTGCTTTTCCCAAATGATGAAAACCCCTCCTTCTTTCCTCACTCTGACTTTCATCTTGGTGAGAGAAAGACCCTTTTACATTCTAGAGAAATGGCTTCAATTGTTGCTTCTGCTAGTGTTCCCCCACCACCACCTCCACCTCCTCATGGGAAGAAAGGACCACCTGCTCAACCAATCTTTGAAGAAGAGGAAGATCAAGAAGAGGAGGAAGAGGAGGAAGAGCCTGAGTTTTTGCCAGAGGAGCCCAGGAGGTACAACAGAAAGGAAAACTTCATCTGGCAATTTTTTAAATTTCCAGCAGGGCAAAAGAAAGTCAATGCCAGATATGTCTTTTGCCGTATTTGCGACGATCGACTTTCAAGGGGGACGGACAAAAAATATAGTTTTGGAAATTATACGATGCACAGGCACATGAGTAGGTGGCACCCAAATAATTATAGTGCTGCCCAGCTTCGTGATGAGCAGCAAAATCCCCCGGCAATGGCGAGAAGATCTGTCGTCCCAGAAGTATCGGGACCAGAGGCGAGGGAGGTGATCCCGAACATTCAAATGGACATGGGGGAAGTAAAACAAGTGTGCGTGTGGTGCAACCAATTAATATGCTACCGAGAAAGTAGCATTACTATCAAAAATCATGTTTGCCCGAAACGCCCCAAAAAATAAATTCTTCTTTTTTTCGTTGCTCCTGTTGAGCCCTCTTCAATGAATCATTTTTGTTTCCCCCCTCCCCCCCAAAAAACAAAAAAATTACAAAATGTTCAGAAAAAACAAAAAAATATAAAAAATGTTCAGAAAAATAATAAAAAAAATTTAAAACAACAAAAACCAAAAAAAAAGTTCTTTTCAGAACTACCTCCCCATTAAAAAAAAAATGGTAGAATTTTTGAAACTCTGCCAACCTCTATTTCTTTTAGTTCGCTCCCAGTTCGCACTCCGGTACGCGAACCAGGAGCGAACCCAAAAAAAAATTTTAAAAAAAAGAACAGTAAGTATAAGGAAAGGAAACAGACAGTTATGTTACAAGAAAGACAGCTATAGGGAGTAAAGAAAATATACTGTTACCCGCAATTCACTTCTGATCATGTCACATATTACATCATTCTTGACATGGTCAGTGACATCATCAGCAGTGGATTGCGAGTAACAGTATCTTTTATTTACTTCCTATAGCTGTCTTTCTTGTAACATAAATGTCTGTTTCCTATCCTTATACTTACTGTTCTTGTTTTAAAATTTTTTTGAGATCACTCAGAAACAGTAACATTAATAGAGACAGAATGAGTGAATAATAATGAAGAAGTATGAGAAGAGAGGGACTGAGAAAAATACTGGAAGGAGTAGAATAATTAAGTAATAGAGAAAGGAATGAGAGAAGTAGCAAACGCAGGAAAGTAAGGATTAAAGAAATGAAGCAATAGAACTAATAGATGTTAAATGTGATAGATTAAATGATTGATTCAGGATGACGATAAGGTGTGTCCTCTCCAAAAGTTTGTTTACGGTGAGGCCTACTCAGGGTTGCATATCAAATTTATGCTTGTTGAAGAATACAGAGGAGATAATACATGTGAAGGCCTACCATTGAAGTAAAACATGTCCACTTCACTCTTGAACAACGGCCAGACCTCTTCTGTGTCCATAGACAGACCTAAACTTCATCTGCACAATGTAATTCGTAAACTTAGAAAACACAAGTAATGTAATTTGAAAAACGTGGAGTTTCTTTTGCTCATTTCACAATCACATCACCTGTGTTGCCTTTGCTTAGGTATCTCATAGTGCAGATGTAGTTCAGCATATGAAACAGTACGCAGAAGTGCAGCAGTGTATGCATTAATACATGTGAAGGCCTACCAATGAAGTAAGTCATGTCCACTTATTACATCATTCATGACATAGTCAGTGACATCATCAGCAGTGGATTGCGGGTTAAAAGAGTAGAAAACATTTACCTTATAATTCTTGTTAACTTTTTCAAATATTTTTTCATACTTCCAATCTGTAAAAGAGAGATGAAACATTTCAAAAATATTAAAACATGTATTTAAAAATGTGAAAAGACAAGGGAAAAGGTTCAAGAAGAAACAGTTTTTCAATAACTTTGACATTTACAGAAGCCTCTGCTGCTATACGTCCCCTACACAATCCTAAAGATATATATTTTAAACAAACAGTATCTTGATGCTGATGAAGTGAGGCCTATTTTGGAACATGGTGCATCTTTTGCACTGCTGATGTCTCACAATAGTGATGCAATAGCAGCGCAAACAAGATGTAAAGCCATCATAAAATTGTGTCTAACATTTTAAATGATTCTTTCAGGATACAAATAAGATATGTCCTTTCAAGAGGTTTCTTTAAGGTGAGGTCTATTCAGTTTTCAAAAAAAAACAGTACCCAGAAATGCAGCACTGTAAGCATTAACTTTGACACTTATAGAAGCCTCAGTTTCTCCATATCTACCTCACATTTCTAAATGTATATCATGAGTACAAAAAGTAGAACATTAATTATACATGTTAAATGGTTTATTTTTGCTGTTCTCAGAATGTATCAAATTTCACTTAAATCAGTGACTTGAAGGTATTCATCATGTAACAGCGGGGAAAAAAAACCACAATCAAAATGATTGTGTTTAAAAAACCCATACAACCTAAGAAATCTGAATTCAAAACTCCTTAAAATTAACTTACTTTCCATAACGTCGAAGGATGTCCTATGAACAGCATCCACTCTGTTGTGCTATAAATATTTTCTGCCCGCCACTTTCTGAAAGAAAACCTCCATCGTTTTGAAAAATATGTTACATATAATAAAATACTTCTCACATTCTACCACATGTTTCCACTTGGCCAAATCATGTTGCAGGGTTTTTCAACTCTTGTAATTCTTCTAATGAAATCCCGTCATTTTCTATTTTCGCAACTTTCAAAAAGAAAACATTTAAGATTACTTTCACAATCCTGGACTACTAATATCTTACCCTTCTTGCTCACTCACGTTCTACTTTTCCTATGACAATGATACTGCTTACTATGAAGCAGACTTACTTGCATCAGGTTTATATAGTTGGATTTTTAAAATGACATTATAATTAAAAGTTTTGGACCAATAATCTAGACAGCATTGCAGACTTACATTCCCTCTACTTCATGAACCTTTTGCAATTCCTCAAAGGAAATTCCGAGATTCTTCCCTTAAAATTTTGGTTTTAAAAACACCAGGTAAGAATTTTTAAGGTCAAACGGCAATTTTTTTTTTAAACTTACAACAGAATCGTTGCAGAATGACCAGCCGTTTCGAGACTTTAAATAAGCTGTGTAATGTCCTGATGTTGTTGAAGGACCATCGTGATAGATAATTGCTACAGTTACAAAAGTCCTTCCTGATATTGACAGCTGAGAAGCAACACATTTTTTTATTAAAGTTGACAATTTTGATCCATCAGGCCTACATCGTTGGTTCATTAAAATGACATACTGGCCATATCTACGAATAAATAATGTTGACATCATTTCAGATTTACATTGGCTACATTCCATGTTGTGATCCGCTGCATTTACTAGCTTATTAAAGGAGACTGATTTACTATCTGGCAAAGTTAAATATATAAATCTTTCTGAGTCTACACTAGTAGTACTTGATACCATACAGTTCTCGCAGTCATGCTGCCATTGATAAGAAAGCCCAAACAGGTGATCTACATCTACACCCTCATCTTGTAATACATCAAGCATATACATTAAAAACTCCTGACAATCCTGCTGATTATTTTCAGAGAAGTCTGTTTGACCTGAACATTCATCTAACAGATAACGAACTTCAGACACACTTTCTACTTTTGTTCGATCAGTGCTACATTTCTCTAATACAGAATTCAACAAGCAGCATAAACTTTGTTCCGAATTGAACACAATCTGTTCTTTTAAAGTCTCTAGTGAAAAGAGAACATTAACCACTACATTTGCATAGCAGTTGACACCAGAACTGTTTTCAAATTGAAAACCGACAACATCTTGAACAGAATCCACTTTCTTTCTGCATACAATTTTCGGTTCATCGACTTTTGGGCTTTTTGCTACAACCTCCCTACTGTTACTGATATTTCTTCGTTTCCGGCCTACCACACGTTTCTCAAACAAAGGATATTGAGGCAAATGTGGCGCATACTCTTTTCTTAACCTATTGTATTCCTTAACACAATCTAGATCCGCACAAATGTTTGTGACATCACAGTCAATCAGGTACAATCCTGATAAAGTTCTAACTCGTGACAATGCCACATATGCCATACCCTCCTTGAACACAGAACTGCCAATATTCACCAATGCACTATCTACACTTAAACCTTGCGATTTATGGATTGTCACCGCATATGCCAAGCAAACAGGAAACTGTTTACGGCGAACATGTAAATCTTTAACAAGCAAAAACCTAGCAGAACAACGACCAATTAGCTGTACTTCCTCAATGCCATCAAATTTAATTTTTAAAAATTCAATACCATCTCTACTTCTGTATTTCTCAAAATCAACAACATTACCCATTGATCCATTTACCAGACCTCTTTCAACATGTAAATTCCTTCTCAAAATGATTCGGCAATTTAAGCATACATTCAAAGTCTTTTCAAAACCCGCTGTTTTAGATATAGTCTTCTCTAATGAATCCAATTTTGATTTCAAATTCTCTGACAAAATAATTGTTGATCCCATATGCTCTATTTTGTCAATAGCTTCAAGTTTCACAATCTCTTGCTTTTCTAAATTCAACATTTTGTTGTTGAAGATGGCACATTCTGCAAGAGTTGGCATCAAACATATTCCGGATTTCTTCTCAGTAATTTTCTGAAAAATATTCTCAGGCACAATGTCTTGTTCGGGATATAAATTTGACAGTAATCGTGCATTTAAAGCTTCTTTCCCATGCTCGGTCACTTTTCCAATTCTAATATCTTGTAGAATATTCTTGTAATCTTCATCCTTCGCCTGACGCATATTTTCATGCAGTTCAGCATAATTGAAATTTAACCATATATTAACGTTGCCAATGCTCCCTAGGCACTTCCTGGTATCTTCATGCGTGAGTATTTTGAACACAGGTTGTCCTTTCACTGGTGTCAGCTGCAGAAGATCTCCAAAAACAATGATGTGTTTGCCACCAAATAACACATCATATTCAGTTTTAAGAACTTCTTGCATTCTCAAATGCACAAAGGCAAGCATGACATTGGAAACCATGCTTACTTCATCAATGATAAGAAGTTTCATTTTCCTCAAGATTCTTGAAACTTCACAACAAGCATCTCCAGATAACTTGTGGTATTGTAATTTGTTGTCATGCTCCACCGGCAGCATCAGTAGACGATGCAAAGTAATCCCTTTAATGTTATGTGCTGCCAATCCAGTAGGAGCAGTAACAACACAAGACAACGATGTCTCAGTCCTTTCCTGCAAATAACAAGAAATTGCCTTAATGAGGAAACTTTTTCCAGTTCCCGCTTCTCCACTCACGTACAGTCGGACTGGCTTCAACGATGTACATGAGCACTCTTTCTTCTCATGACTTAATCCATGCTCTATTTCCTTGGCAACTTCATCATATATTTTCCTCTGCTCAACGTTGAGTTGTTTTTCCAAGTCTTCTAAGTTAACTGCATCCTCCTGAGCATGTGCCATGGCTCTTTCCACTTCATTCATAGCAGTGGCAGCTTCATTTTCGATAATAGGTCCTCCTAGTGGATCCTGACTCAATGAAACAGAACTCTGACTATCCTGAGAACTGTCTCTGGCAATCTCAGCTGCAATCGTCGCTTCCTGCTCAATTTCCAAAGTCAAAATTTCTTGATATTTGGGAAAAGCAGGACATTCTATGGTCTCCTTAGCAGCAGTGAAAGAGTCTTCGTAACAGAGGAAATCTCCAAGCAGTTCCTCTTCTGCACGCCAAGGCTTGAAAAGTTGCAAAAGTGCTAAATAGAAAAACTCCTTTTTTTCTGGAGATTCGCCACTCAATTTTCGATGGTTTACTAATTGGCATTTTCTTTGCTTGACCAGACATCCCTCACTTCCAATTACAGCATACACTCCTTTCTCAATATCTTCTTTGATGTTCCTCTTGAATATATAATTTTGTAGAACCTCATATAGACAAACATTCTCAAGGTGACTGCTTCGATTTGGATAATATGTGTCCAACATGTTGGTCTTCAAAATGTCGGTACTGTTTGGTTCCTTTTCTGCCAAATACTCAATTTCCCGGACAGGTTTTAGAACTCGATTTCGCGTTGCAGCAAGACCAAGACTCGCCCAAACGATACTCCTGGATTTGGCATAGAGACTTGCTGAAGACAACCGGTCACAACATTCGTAAGCTCCGATTTCTCGATGCGACAACATCTTCAGACTGAAACTGTACAACTTCTTGCTGAGGCTCTTTTCATGGGAAATGTCCTCCCACATAACCTTCAATTCTGTCTTTTCTTTTTTGGTGATGTAAGATGTCACATACCGAGCCACAGCCATACAGTTGTCAGCCACAAACTGTATATCCATGTTAGCATTCCACATGAACAAAATCACTGGGTTGTAGTCGTTGATGTACTTGGACTCTTCGTTCCTTTTCAAATTGTATGTATTTTTGGGTGATTTCCTCGTCACATTATGTCGCAGAGAAGACATCAAACTGTTCACTCTTCCTTTAGAAATCACCGGTCGTGGAAAGTTGAAACGACATTTGGTGTAGAACTTGTCCTTGTTTCTGAATTTACAACGACAGTACTTTCCACAACGATGGCTTTGGAAACGTAGAACTTGTTCTCTTAGGCTTTTCTTCTCCGTTGCGTTTGGAACAGCACACGTAGAATACTGTTCTATGAAATTCATCACTAAGTCATCCGGATCTGTTCCAAATTTAGGTGCATCCTTGATCCACAACAACATATGTATATGAGGAGCACCTCTTGCTTGGTACTCCTTTCTCCAGAAGAAATCCAACACCTCTCCAAGAGGTGGATTCTTCTTATTTGTGATGAAAGACATCATAGCTTCAAATCTATGATTGAAGTACCTGCATACATTCACTGGATCCAAAGAACACAGTTCTCCAGGTGTCTTGAATTCAATGTTTTCAATATTTCCATTTGCCTCTCGTAGAAATTCAAGTAAGTCTTCCCAGCCATACTCGGCACAGCTCAGAGTGAGGAACCATGTCGGAGTTCCTAAGTTCCTCAGCATACATTTTAAATCACCATGACGACGGTACCAGTACTCATTAGTACCACGCTGACACGCCATGAGATTAATTAAGTGAGAATCCAAAATACTGTCTTGGACATTGACTTTATGCATAAAATCACTTGCCGAGATGTTTCGCATCTGTATACCACTTTTTAAGATGTGGTTCACTGCATATGACAGTCCAGACAGATCGCTTTCAAACAGGAGATGAAACAAATAGGGAATGCTTTGACGAAACCTAGGATCTTCTGCATACAATCGTAAAGTCCGGTATTCAGACGCAGGAATTTGATGAGGTCGCTCATCATATCTTCCTCCTCGACCTGTGGGAAATAGCTGTGGGAAACACCGAGCTTCCAAACTTTCCTCCCAAACACTAATGGGACTCCCTTTGGCTTGTTTCATTTGAAACAACTCAATTGCATTCCCCATGACTTCCTTGGAATGCAAAGGATGAACACTATAATGTTCATATATTTCTTCACTTTTAGAGGCCTCTACTTTCTCAATTTGGCCAACACACAAATCGCTATCCTCTTCATCACTTACTTCCTCTTCTGCAACATATACATTTATATAGTACTTATTATTTTTCTTCAAATACAATGTTGCTTTTTTGACTTTCCTAACATCCACTAAATCTTGCCATATTTTCTTATTCTTTGTCGGAACACCATTAACCAAGATAACCAAAGGTTCCTCTTCCACTTTTTCTACTCCAATTGTGTTAATGTTTTTGTTAAAATCTAGAGGCAAATAAACAACTCTTCCCTTTAATCCTCTCTGTAAATCTGTTGGAGGCAACTTCCCTGTCTTTGGCTCCATTCTTACAATAGCCTGAAAGGGATGGATACTTTGAATCAAAATAGATTCATAAGTATTTAAATCCTTCAATTCAGAAGGAATCTCAACCAATTCAAGATTATTATGAACCGCCCTCGCAGGCATCTGGTTTTTGTTTAATTTGTTACAACAATAAGTACACACACGTTGATCCGATCCCAAATTAAAATAATTTTCTACCATCAAGTATGTAGCAAAATCCTTCCATTCACTATTATTTTCCCTTTCACTTTTTGCATATAAATCCACTAACTTAGTCTGATTCTTATAATAAGTGCGTCGACAACATACACAAGTGAAATTAGGCCTCTCACTTGATTTCATCTGAAACGTGGCAATTTCCTTCTGAAAATTATCTGTACTGGAAACCTGTACATTATCTTCAACATTACCCTCTACTTCTGGGTCAATTTGAACATTCTCATCTTTACTACCAAAGTAACAAAACTCAATTTCTTCACAAATATTCTTCACATCTATTTCAGAACCATGCAAAAGAGCAGCACATAATTGTTTAAGCATAATTGCTGGACTCTTAGCATAATACAACATTCTCACTAATTTTCTCACTTTATTATGATGCACTGCTAGCATCCTGAAATGATGAAAAACACTCTGGCATACTCTCCTGGAAAGACAAGCCAGTGAATGACCACGCAAACCTGTCATTTGTCTCACTCTGCAAGGATCTAAATCTTGCAACAACTTCATTTTCTGCTTCAAACTTTTCTTATTAAATGTCCGTATAAAATCACAAAGCAAATTGATGGAAACCTGTCGCACACTGCAAATAGAACTACACTTCCAAATGTACACAGGACCCTTAGGACGTCTTCCTAAAACCTCATCACTTAGCGCCTCTTCTGTCTCTGTTGTCACAAGTTTTTCTTTTTCAACTGGACAACCATCCTTCACTTCATAAGCTCGACCACTGGTGTCAACTGCAAACACCAAATCATTATCCTGAAAATAACTCTCCTCATTAAAAAATGCCTCACAACTTGAACTATGCATCCATTCTCCGGAAAAAACTTCACAAAAGTTACTACGATTAACTACTCTCTTCCATCTACTTTTTGTTTTGAAATCAGAAATTACCTTGCTTAGTTTCCTAATTCTATTGATTACCAAAATAAACAACTTTCGCTTAATTTCAAAAGCATGATCAATAATTTTCTCTACATTTTTCTTCTTCTTATAAAATGCCGCTTTCTGTTGGCCTTTCTTAATATTTTTTAATAAATTAACTATTATCCTGTTGCGGAACATTCGTTTTCGAATGTCCCTAAACTGTTGTTTCCTTCTACTATCATGCACAGAGTTATCTCTTGCTCTACCAGTAACATTTTTGATTGGTCTTTCCTTACCATTTAAATTGCTTTTCTTTTTCTGAACTGAAACATTTTTTGGATAAATACTTTTTTTACTACAAATATTTCTTAAGAATGATTTTGTGCTCTTACCCGAAGCTTTCTTGGTGTTTTGAAAAGTATTTTGGGAAGAGGACTGCTGCAATAAAAGATCATCCTGCTGTCTTTGACGTTTTCTAGCCTTTCTAATTCGATTTTTCGTTGGCATTTTTCGAATTTGGAAAAGATCTGCAGTTGAATATGTGGAAAAATATAATAAAAAATGTTATTAACCACTATTACCAAACAGTAAATGAATAACAGTCATCAAAAACTTAACGCCCTACTTATTATTTAACATAGCAAATCTTTTGCACCAGCACTGCATCACAAAAATGTCACACAGTGGTACAAGACAGGCATAAAACAATCATAAATCTCTCCCTAAAATTTTAAATGATTAATTCAGGATGACGATAAGGTGTGGCCTATCTAAAGGTTTGTTTAGGCCCAGATCTTTGGACTGGGGTGAATGTGTGTCATTGATCCACATTCGGTCCATCACCTGTTTTATTTGTTTGAGGTGAGGCCAACACATGGTTGCAGATAAGATTTTCACTGAAGAAAACAAAGGAGATAATACATGTGAAGGCCTACCAATGAAGTAAGTCATTATTTGAAATCAATTACATTTCTGGATATGTACTGCTAGAGCTTCATAGGTTGTTTTGGGTCATATTTATAAGGCATTTGAGTGTCTATTATGCTATTTTACCCTTTTTAAATGGAAAGCGTTCCTCATGGTGCAAGTTTCTTGTAAATACGCTCCCACCTGTGCTTGGCAAATTTAGATTTTGATTATGGGAGTTACATAGCCATGTTAATAATGTCCAAAAAATGGTGCTAGGGCATTCCAAAAAACGCTTTCATGTGTCTCAAGGACATTTTCAGTCATTTCCTCTTGAATGCAGGTATACAATTGATTTATATGCTGTGTTTAAAAACGATTATTTGAAATCAATTACATTTCTGGATATGTACTGCTAGAGCTTCATAGGTTGTTTTGGGTCATATTTATAAGGCATTTGAGTGTCTATTATGTTATTTTACCCTTTTTAAATGGAAAGCGTTCCTCATGGTGCAAGTTTCTTGTAAATACACTCCCACCTGTGCTTGGCAAATTTAGATTTTGATTATGGGAGTTACATAGCCATGTTAATAATGTCCAAACAATGGTGCTAGGGCATTCCAAAAAACACTTTCATGTGTCTCAAGGACATTTTCAGTCATTTCCTCTTGAATGCAGGTATACAATTGATTTATATGCTGTGTTTAAAAACGATTATTTGAAATCAATTACATTTCTGGATATGTACTGCTAGAGCTTCATAGGTTGTTTTGGGTCATATTTATAAGGCATTTGAGTGTCTATTATGTTATTTTACCCTTTTTAAACACAGCATATAAATCAATTGTATACCTGCATTCAAGAGGAAATGACTGAAAATGTCCTTGAGACACATGAAAGCGTTTTTTAGAATGCCCTTACACCATTTTTGGGACATTATTAACATGCCTATGTAACTCCCATAATCAAAATCTAAATTTGCCAACCGCAAGTGGGAGCGTATTTACAAGAAACTTGCACCATGAGGAACGCTTTCCATTTAAAAAGGGTAAAATAACATCATAGACACTCATATGCCTTATAAATATGAGCTGCGTTACTACATGCAAGATATCTACAGAGGAGATGGGGTTCACTTCTCAGATGAGGGCAACAGAATTTTCATTCTGAATTTAAGACTGTGCATTGGTACCTACTTATAAGTACCTAAATGTACAATAAACCCAAAAGCTCTTCTCAGAGCTACCCTTCATCTGATCACTCACAATTATTATTTTTCTCTAACTTTTTTCTGTAATTTTCAACAAACTACGCTCAAAGAGCGCTACCCGGTACGCGAACTGGAAGCTAACCGCGCAAAATTTCAAAAAAAATGTTTTTTCTCTGCACATATGGTCCTCCTCAGCCACCCTCAGAAAACCTAGGGGATCAAAATACTTGTACCGTGCCCCCTTCTACCCATTCTGAACATTATTTACCCTCCATTTTATATCTTAATTCGACCGAAACACAAAATGGTGGACTCCCGTTACGCTCCTAGTTCGCGGACCGGACCGCTTCCCGGGAAGCGGTCCAAAAAAAAAGGTGGGAAAGTAATTCACAGAAAAACGACTGGAGACACTCTCACCAAATATAGATTAGCTTATACTACATAACAATCCCTTTCATTTTCACAAATTTGATTGAAATTCCATTTAGCCATTAAGCCTGTAGACCTCTCTAAATACCGTGAGGTAAATTACTTCACAAAACACATCTGAAGTGTTGGAATTTACAACCAATGAAAATATTACTTTCATTTTCTACTTATATTACCTGACATTTGATTGGTTATATACCTGAATATATATAAAGGAAGAGAAGAAAACACAGCCATTTTGACTACTACTTCTTATTGTACATCACATTTGAATAGCTACCAAACACTTCAACTTGTTTGTGAAGGTAAGTTGTTATTTTTAAAACTGAAGTATACTGTGCACTATAACTTAATATGGTAGACTTTTTCTGATAGATATACACTATCCCTCTGTAGTAGTTATGGATTTAGATAGACTTCTCTGTTATAGTTATGAATGGAGTGAGGCTTCTCTTGGTTAAATTACATACACTTTTTTATAGTCCTATTTCCACTCTGATACTATACACTGCCAAAAGAAAAATTCACTGATAAAAACTGCCTATCTAAAATTAATCCCAACAGTGCCCTATCTCTACTAATATATATTTTTTTAATCATAATTTCAGGCAAAATGGAAGGCGAGCAACAAGTTAAATTTACAATTGTACTGGAGGAGAGCAGCCAAGAAAAAATTGATGATTTTATGGATCAAAGTAGAGACCAGGAACTACTACAATGTGTTGAAGCAGTGGATAACCTGCTTCAAAATGAGAACATGTTACACCCTATATTCAATTTTGAAATTTCTGACACTGAAATGTTAGAAAGTTTAATGAATTATGAAACACAATCAAAATAAAAAAAATACTTTAAAAATAAAGAAAACAAAAAAAAACAACAAAAACAACAAACAATTAACATACAGTATTAGAAAAGTCTATCATTCTATTATCCTTATAGTACGCTGCCCAGAACGCTTTCCGGTTCGCGTACTAGGCGCTCACCACGCAAAAAAAAAAAAAATTTTTTTTTTTGCCCTGCTGGGACCTTTTACAACCTCCACATAAAACCTAGGGGGTCAACGAGGATCTACTATGCCCCCTTATAATAATTTCCCCCTTTGTTTTGGCCTCCTCTTGTCTCTCGATCCTACCGAGAGACAAGATGGCGGCCGCACCGGACTGTTTAGAATGTTGACAGACACCGAAGAGCCAATCAGCTTCGCATCGCAAAGTTCCGTTACGCGAAAAGTACGCGAACCGGAACGCTACCCGGAGCGCTGTTACAGATATATATCTTATTTTAAACGTTAATTTCTCAAAATCCACTGGAGCACATATATTGAGACCTAGCAAAGGCACATCATGCTACCAGTCCCTACAATTTTGCCAAGTTTCGTGCAAATCCATTCAGCCGTTCGGGCTAAAAGTGAGGCCAACCGCCCTATGGAAATTAACATGGGAAAAACGCGTTTTGGGACCCCCCTTTTTTCTCGGCCCCCCCTTGCCAAACCCCCCCCCCCCCGAATTTTCAGGGGCTGCTCAGAAACAAAATGTGCCATTTTCCTGAAAATTTCAGCCGATTCCGTCCACAAACGGCAAAGTTATTAGACATAGAATTTTCAAAAATCCCATAGGGAAAAAATCCTAACTATATATACCTACTGACGACCGCCACAAGAAGACTGTGGAGTTGAAAACAATCAATCAATTCAACACCTAATAACAAAAGGGTCAGTCAATCCCCCTATACCCCAGACTCAGTGGAGTAAAGCAACTAACCTCGCGGGCCTAGACCCGCCAATATCAGAAGAAACAACAGGGGGCTGGCTC
Organism: Lissotriton vulgaris; assembly: GCF_964263255.1. NCBI lineage: Eukaryota > Metazoa > Chordata > Amphibia > Caudata > Salamandridae > Lissotriton > Lissotriton vulgaris. The sequence goes on along the minus strand of NW_028248966.1, from coordinate 78,299 downwards.
TAATCAGTAAGGCTGAGCCTGATATTAAACCAACAAAATGAGAATGCCAGTACTGATATACATGATAAAACAACAACCAATGACTACCACAGATCTGAAAGGAAAATCAGAAGAGGGGGTTGACTAATTAATAGTATTTGCTATGGAAAAGGACAAGAAATTTGTTAAATATAACACCACAAAAGACCAAATGTCTGCACTCACCAACTTACGAAATGATGACTCGGTCATAATAAAGCAGGCCGATAAAGGCGGTGCGATAGTCGTATGGGATGCCAATGACTATACCGCCGAGGTAATGAGACAACTAGAAGATCATAACTGTTACCGAAAGATAGGAAAAGATCCTACTAAAGACTTGCAAAACGAACTCTTTGCTCTAATTCAAGAAGGCGTAGAGCAGGGTTTTGTCGGACCTAAGGAGGCAGAATATCTGAAAATTAAACATCCTAAAACACCCATGTTTTATGCTTTACCCAAGCTCCACAAAGATCAGAACCGTCCACCAGGCAGACCCATCGTGGCAGGATGTGGTTCTTTGCTGGAACCAACAGCAAAATATGTGGATTGCTTTCTAAAAGAATTTATGGGAAAGGTGGTTTCCTACTTACAGGATACTACTGACTTTATCAACAAGTTAGAGAACATCAATTTCAATGAAGGGACGGACACATTGGTCACCCTTGATGTCACGTCCCTATATACGCAGATCCCTCAGGATGAAGCGGTGGCAGTATTAACCTTTTTTCTTGACTCCAGACCTAGACCCATGAGAGTCCCCACTAAGTTTCTAGTTGACCTCGCATCTGTTGCATTGAGAAAAAACTACTTCTGTTTCAACAACAAATTTTACTATCAAGTCAAAGGGGTAGCTAAGGGCTGCCCTTTTGCACCAGAGCTGGCTGTACCCTTTATGTCATTGTATGAAGACACCTACATACACAACAACAACCCATATAGCCACCACATAGGCATATGGCTTCGTTTTATCGATGACATTTTTATGGTGTGGACTGGAGACAGTAACAGCTTGTTCCTGTTCCACCAATGGCTTAATGCCAGAACACCGGACATCCAGTTCAGTTTGGCACATTCGCCCACTCGCATCTCCTTTTTGGACGTTGAGGTATTCCCCAAGGAAGGTAAATTGGCAACAACACTCTTCATCAAGCCTACCGATCGCAATAAAGCCTTATTGTTCGACAGCAATCACCCTAGGAGCCTTAAGGAAAACCTCCCTTACGGTCAGTTTCTGCGGGTTCGCAGAAACTGTACATACAATGATGATTACCAACACCATGCAGACAACCTAATATCCAAATTATGTGATCGTGGATATCCTAAAAAATTGGTAAAAAACTGCATGAGGAGAGCTAAGTACACTCCTAGAGAGACTCTCTTAGAACGAAAAGAAAAATCTTCGATGCAACGCCAAGTGTGCGTCACAACCTTTTGCCCTAACGCAAATCAACTCAAACGTGTAATCACACAGAATTGGCATTTGGTTAAGGATTTAGATGCGAGCTTAAAACAACCCCCCCTTTTTGCCTTCAAGAAGGAAAACACTGTTGCGAACTATGTTGTAAGAGCTGCAATGCCAACCAAAACGCAACCTACACTGCGCCACCTTATGGGACTCCCTCCTGTCTCAGGACACCATAAGTGTGGCACCTGCGTATGCTGTGACTCCACACTAGAAGGGTCACTATTCCAACATAATGGAATATCTTGGAAGCATAATACGTTTACAAATTGTAAATCTAAATTTGTAGTGTATGGTATAAAGTGCCCCTGCAACAGCCTTTACATCGGAAAAACTAATCAAGAAGTACGCCAGCGGATCAGCCAACATAAATCAAGGTTGAAAAGAAAAGTTGAAAATGCACCCCTGGTAAACCACTGGACTCGAATGCAACATCAGATCAGTGACTTACGGTGGACAGTCATATCTAAAGTTGACAAAGACGTGCGTGGCGGCGACTGGGACTTAATGCTGTCTAGAAGAGAAGCACTGCTTATCATTAAATTTGATACAGCATTGTCTGGTCTAAATGAACTTAGTGAGATTTTTAAATTGTGAAAATGCTGAATCCCCGGCTACCTCCTGCCGTGTAGCCACACCGCTCCAGTTTTCTTTTGACTAGAGACCATCTATTAGCATAATGCGCCGTGATCGGGCTACTAAAATTAGGGCACCCGGGGTGTGCCTTTTAGTATCCCCCACTTTTAATCTGTGCTTGCCTGCTTATTACCTAGCCCCTCTAACTCCTTAAATCGCCGATTTACACACTGCTAATCCTGCCGTGTTTACCCTTTGTCAATAAGCGTCTTCCTACTCTTGCTCCAATCGCCCTTCTCATCCACTTGTTCCGCCCACTGTTGGGCGCTAACCAAGCCTCCTCGCTTTCCTTTAAAAAAGCTCACTCTCGCTGTATGCGCTTTCTGCGCATGCGCGAGTGAGTAGTGCCGGTAGAGACGCCACCGCTGCGGTCGGACATACAGCTCAATGAAGTAAGTTCCAAGACCCCCTCCCCTTAGCTTTAAATATATGCCACAGAACCCGTTGGTTCCGCAATCTCCTGACACATTTTTTCCTATTTTCAGACGCCCATTCCCTCTCTGATATGGAGGCAGTCTAATCATCTTTTATGTGAGTTTTCACCTATACTTGGTTTATTACCCGCGCTCTCTCCATACTGCCTGGGTCCTAATTCCTTTTCCTTCTTCTCCCCATTAGTGATGCGTTTTACTCGCTGTCAATAAACACCAACTTTTTGAACAAACATCACTAGTTGGCTGACTAGAGAACCGTCTATAACAACCAGGTGATTATGTATAACTCTTGTTGCATCCATCCGACTTAGAGGTTTTTATCCCCCTCATTCCATGTTCTAATCTTTATTCCTCAGAATTCCTTTATGAGCATGTATCTTCATGTACCCTACCTGGGGACATTTGCTACCTAGTCAAGACTCCAACGCTATAACTTCAGGCATCCACCTTTTTGGGTAAGAAGATTAATTGAACACGCTGTATCTGGCCACTACCAGTGCTGAAAACAGTGATGAGACCTCTCTGATACACTATGCTCCTTTTATTTACCCACAGTGTTCTGACCAACTTCTTGAGTATCCTTCCCGCCAGTTCCTCCTGACCCGTTAAGAAAAAGAAAAAGGACGTGATATTAATGGGTAAGTCAATTCCAACTTCACCCTCCATGTCCACAAAGGGCCTTTTGATCTGTAAAAAAGCTCATACGCTTATATCTTGCTTTACAGGCGTCTGGGCGATTAGGTACAGTGTAGTGCCATTACACAAGGATCATTCACAATAGGACATCTTTACCACTTTCATTAAAAGGTAAAGTATACTAGAAATGGCTCCTTTTTCCCCAGCCATTATAGTACCTAGTTAGGTAATGCTAGATGCAGACGCTCACTATTCAAGCACTTCTAAATGCGGCCTTAACACGTTTGAAATCTCTGGCCGTTGTATCGCTTGGTGGGACGCTTATGTAGGTCCCCTATTGTATTTAATTCCACTATTTGAAATGTGACTGACTCTGTGCAAGGTTGTGATTATTTTCTCCCTTTTTCTTTCTTGTTTCCTTTCCACCTTTAGGAACGCTCACGGCCCTGAAGAGAATCCCCCATAATTCAAGAGGGATTCGAAACGCGTAGGCCTCTCCTTACCAATCTACAGTAACTCTTGGGCTTTTGATTGATTGAACCCAGAGTACACTAGTGTACATTACTGCTTAAAAAATTATTTTTGAAAATCTAGAATGTGTTTGTAAATATGAGAATGTACATACAAAACAGTCAAATCAAAATGGCGTTGTAAATATTTGTAGATTTTGGTATTTGTTTTTCCCTTACTTGCTTTTTCTCCTACTTGTTTTCCACCTACACTCCCCCCTCCCCCTCCTTCCAGGAAGTGGTGTATGATTGATGTGGTTGCATGTGATATGTCTGATTATTGAGTGAATGCCTGTAAAGTAGTTTCTTTTTGTCATTGTATATGTCCTTTTGTATATTCCTTCGCAAAAACAAAAAAAGTGAAATTGAATGTTGCAAAAATTTTGAATAAAATACTATTAATTAGTCAACCCCCTCTTCTGATTTTCCTTTCAGATCTGTGGTAGTCATTGGTTGTTGTTTTATCATGTATATCAGTACTGGCATTCTCATTTTGTTGGTTTAATATCAGGCTCAGCCTTACTGATTAGAGCCAGCCCCCTGTTGTTTCTTCCGAACTTTCTTAAAGTGGCATTTTCAGAATCCGACTGTATTATAAAAAATGGATTATCATTACAAATTCATAGGTACCAAACATGATATATCTACGAGGTCCAAATTGAAATTTACACATATTAATTGTAGTAATGAATCCCTAAAGTCATCATATGGGAGGGGTAGGCCTCACACTAGAGAAAAATGAATTTGGGAGTTTTTCACTACCAGAACATGTAAAACTTGAAAGTGCATGTCCAAAACATTAATTACACAGCACCCTGCCCGGTGGGCTACATAGGGCCTTCCTTTGGGGTGATATACATTAAAAAAAGAAGAGTTTAAGGTTTGGCAAGGAGGTTTAACTGCTTAACTGCGTGTATCTGCCATTGGCTAGCACACGCACACCCTCCCCAGTGCATCAGTCAGCTACTGGCCGACATCGGGGAAGGTTTAAAAGCATCCTCTGGTACAAGCACCATGAGGAAAATTAAATTTTGGCCATGTTGTGTTCCCTAGCGCGTACCCCACCGACTCCATGTACCAGCTTAAAGTGCATGTAACTTCCCTCCTGTGCCAGCTATGAAGACGCAAATACATTTGCGTCCACCGTCAACTTGTCCTCTTTCAGATGCACCATGAATGGATTATGTAGTCCGTTCCTAAGTATTCTATGCCACCGTCTTTTTGTAGTACACTTTTCACTTTTTCCTGCTCTAGCAAGAGTAGGCCCTGAATTCCTGCCATCTGAACCTCTTTTGTGGCTCCTGACTCTGCCCAGGCTACCTCTGTACTCGTGAACTCTGTCCTACATTCAGCGCGGCCCCTCGCGCTCAGCTCAAGCCTGCTTTCTGCCAAGACTGACTATAACCTTCGAGTTATCTGTTCCGCTCCCCGAGAATACATTCCTGCCTACTAGATCCTGTAAACATCCTCTCCCGCTGCAGAGCCAAAAGGGCCGACCTGTCTCAATGCAAGTAATTCATAGCCCCCGTTGCCATGCTTCCATGGAAGGCCCCGTGCCCCCACGCTTCACATGTAGACACTCAGGCGCTCATACACGCATCCACAGTTAGCATAGAATAGCTTCTGCCCTAGAGACCTTTCCGCCCAGATAGTATAGTTCCTAAACATCAGATATCAGATATGATAGAAGTACAAGTTGATCTGACATGCCAGACTTCTGTCTCTTTCCGTCAGTGTAAATGTCAAGACCCCTGCACCCCGTCAATCACACGTCATGCAGCTGCGCGCGCATCCAAGCTTCCGATTTCTGCTGACATTGCAACATTCTGTTAGCACCACCCCTTGGTGCCACCCACTTGCGTCACCTATCAGTGACGTTTCTAGCACACACCTCTAGTTCACGCCTAGTTTACGCCTCTTGATGATGTATTGGTACCACGTGTATACTGTTATCTTGTCTTCTCTCAGCTGTTACGCCTCTTACATTGAACCTTATGATGTAAATCAAGTATATAAGCTATGTATTGTCAATAAACGAGAGCGCGCTCATCTATCCCTTCTGACACCCCTGTGGTGGTCAGAACATGATATCCTGGTTCCTTTATGAGGAATAAAACCCTTAGAAACTCTAACACCACGGACTCTGTTTTCTTTCCTTCTGATTGAGTTATCATTGATTAAGTACTTACCTGCATAGAAATTAAGAGAGTAAATTAATTATTTACGTCATTTTGGCGCCCGAACAGGGACCCCTCCCCCACCTCACGCGCCGGTAGGTGCGTTGCAATCCGTGTCCCCTGCCATCAGTTAGACGGACTACACGTGTACTGGCAGGATTTCCTGCATCCCCCTCTGACCCACGGAGGTGACGAAGACTGCGATCAGTGCCCAGACGAGGCGGTGAGGAGTGCGGAGGATCCCGACCAGAGCCCAGCCGAAAGAAGCAAGGTCCGAGGTGTGAAGAGGCCCACCAGTTTTCCGAAGTTTTCCGAAGTTTTCCGAAGTTTTTCCGAAGTTTTCCGAAGTTCCGAGTCGAGTCCAGTCGAGTTTTCCGAGGCCTTCTGTTTCCGTGCTTCCCGGTGAGTACCATTGCTGGGTCGTATCTAGACGGGTTTGGGTACGCAAGTCCGGTCTGCACTGTTTTTAGGCAGTGTATCTGTACTGTTTAGCAGTATATCAAGTATTCCGAATTTCTGCACTGTTACACCAGTGTATCCGTACTGTTGAGCGGTACATTCAGCATAGGGGGTAGTTAGCTATGTCTTCAATGTTTTCATGTGATTAATGTCGTGGTATGAATGTGACTGTTTAAACGTGTATTATTGTGTTTTTCATATATTATAGCTGTCAAAGAGTATCAAGGAATAAAGATCTAGCGTTCAGTAATAAGTAAGTAGGATGCCGTTCCTCAGCAAGTTAAAACAGATCGGAACTAGGAAAGGGTTACTAGAGGAAGAAATTCCTATCCCCCCTAGGGACACTCCAGGTAATTTTATGTATCAAAAACACGGCATAGATGCCATATTATATCTAGATTTATGGGCCGATTACACCAAGCACCTAGACGAAAGACACAGATGGCCTGTTACCGGAACGTGGGATGCCGAGTGCATCATGAGGGTAGAAGAAGCATTATGGAAAAAGAAAGCTAGGCAATCCCAGAAGGACGCCATAGAGTTTTGGCGTAAGGAATCACGTAAGCGTGCTGACAAAGCACTCCGTAGAGAAGACAGACTTAAAGAATCAGATAAAGAACGAGAAAACGAATTAGTTACTGAAGGGATCCGAGTAAAAACAGAACAAATAGACCGTGCCCGAAATAATCTTGTAAACGGTATGTATCTCGCAGCAGATGGCACATCCGAAACTGAATCAGAGATACCGAAAAACTTACCGACACCATTAGTTCCAACTAAAGTAATGCATAAAACTACTAAAGACATATTCCTGAATTCATATCTAGAGGATGTAGCACCAGCTTACACCAATCTGCCTGTTCGTGCCCTGCCTACTGACAGGGATGGGGGTGGCACTGCGCCCCCAGATCCAGTTCCGCCGGTACCGCGACAGACCTCCCCTGCTCCGCTAGCTCCGCCACTTCCCCCACTCAAGACTGACCCACCGAAACCAATACTACCTGATCTTACTAAAAAACAAATTCAAGTCCAGATACAGACTCCGCGGAGAGATAATGCCCAAGCATCCGCCTCAGGAGGTGCGACAGCGGGTCTACAGACCCCGCCACCGACACACAGATTGCTTTTAAAGGACACACAGAACCCTTTCCAGTCTCCCTACTCATCCCGGCTTGAGGCATTCAAGGATAGGATGTCATTTTGCAGATATGATCCAGTACCCGGAAAAGACGATCTAATGGTATTAGCATCACTGCGCTTAAGATCTGCCACCGATAACTTGCTATGCTATGTAGGAATGCAGGAAGTTCTCGACAGACTATATAAATTCATACAGACAGGGAAAGACCCCGACAGTGTCAAAGCTGCCATGCATAAACAGAAAGTTGACATTCAAAAACAGATATTACGATTCTTCATTAATTGTGTGATAAGAGAACGAGATAGGCCCGAGACAGATCAAAGTGAGTTAGACGCATTAAACAAGTGGGGTCAAAATATAGCAGACGCAAAACATGACAAGGGGACTTGCATAGCCACTATGTCCCAGAAAATTAGAAAAGCAGTATTAACTGCACATCAGGAAGAAAATGATAAAACTTCCTCCGAGGAGGAAGATGAAGATGAAACATCAGGAAAGTCTACAGATATAATAGCGTATGTAGGTAAGGGAAATTACCTTAGGAAAGGTGTCCGTCCGGAGAGCAAGAGAGTTCTTTTCTCCGCTTTAACAAATCCGAATTCTTCTGAACATCAGTTCCAGGAAACTGATAAAAGGCTTCGAGATCGAGTAGGGTACCATGTACTCAATTCTATGGATGAACAGGAACTAGCCCGGTCAGCCGTGTTGTGGGCCGAAAACCCAGACATATATAATGATGACACGTTAGTGCAGACATTCTTGAACCTTTCCCCGGAAGAGCAGAAAATAGCAGGTGTATACATGATTCAGCACCTCCTCATCAAGTTCAGAAACCATCATTCTGATCCAGGTCCCTTACACGAAACATTAGAAGCACTACTCATGGATAGATGGAGAGGTTTTAGTACCAAATTAATACAAATAATTCTAGAACAACGACGTAAGTATAACACCTTCCTGAGCTCTGAATATGTTCCCGCCCCGCCTCCAGAAAGAAAAATGTACCACATGCAATGCGGTGGTGGCATTGAAAGTCAGAATCCCTTACGAGAAGTACATCCAGTTATGGGTGAGGATCGTACCCTGAAGCGTGTGTATGTTCACACACCACTGACTAAGTTAGAACTATTAGAAATGAAGAAATTAGTTCCGTGCCATGATAAAGACCCTGCAGGTTTTCACAGAGAGCTTAAAGACATGTTACTGATGGGAGATTACACGTATGATGATATTATGAAAATGTTAAAAGTACTGTTGCCCACAGGCATTTACGAGAAATTAAAGGAGAAGGATTGGGAAGTGGGAGAGTCGAAGATAGCATGGGCAGAAATAGAAGACGAAGAGAAGAAAAGAGTCCCAGGGGTAGGCCTTGGGGATCTGACTAAAGCATTACCAGGTTTAATAGTACAGGTTTTGCCAAGATTATTGACAACTAGAAAGGAAGATTGGGACGCAATCTCGTCCTGTAAACAGAAACAAGATGAAGATACTAGTGACTTTTATTCAAGATTCGAGAAATGTTTCATTATCAATAGTGGTCTAAAAACTAGTAGCGAGTCATATCCACACCTTTTTGTAACAAAATTAGTCGAGAACGCCCTACCACTAGTTAAAAATAGAGTGTACAAGGTTGAAAGTACTTGGCAGGCAAATACGCCATCACAGATGTTACAAATGTTACAATACCACCAGAATAGAATTAGGGAAGAACAAGATCAGGAACAGAAACGTATGAAGGACACAAAAATGAAAATGTTAGTAGCTCAGACGATTCCAGCAGAGGGTCATAGAAAAGGTGGGGCCCAGACCAATCATTCTACCGCTCCCGTTAAAGGAACATGTAATTATTGCAAGCAGCCAGGTCACTACGTACATGAATGTCCAGTCCTGAAACATAACATCGAGACAGGTAAAACTAAAGAAAGACCGCGTCCGCCTAGACATGAACAGGGTCATCAACAGACCTCACAGAACGAACAGCCAATACAGAATACACAGCCTATGCATGATCAGTCCCATACAGTACAGACAGTAGCAGTACCGCAGCCACAGCATGCTCAGACACAGCCCGCTGCCGCAACTAGACAAGTATCACAACAGATGTACCAGTATGCCCAGTCGGCATATCCAGATTATCAGCGTTATACATGAAACAGCCTAGGGAGGGAAAGTGATTTGCCTCTTATTGAAATTCCTGTAGATCAAGAAGGTCCTTATGTACATAGTCACGTATTAGGAAAAGACAGAAAGTTTTTAATTGACACAGGGGCAAGTCGCACTACTATAAGTCATAATGAAGTCCCAGGGGCACCCCTCTCAGGCTCACAGAATGTTTCCCTTGGTTTTTCAGGACAGCCTATTATAAATGAAGTATCAGAACCAGTACCACTAGCTGTGGGTCCATTATCTCGAGTTACAGATTTGTTACTTACGAAATCATGTCCCGAAAATCTGTTAGGAATTAAAACACTGAAGGCTCTAGGAGCTATAATTTGCTGTTCCCCGGAGGGAGTCAGACTCTTTCTACGGGATTTCAAGGGTCATTATGTTCTACGTGACTTTGATGTCAGATTGAAAAAAGTACCAGATCACTTATGGGCAAAAGGCCCAGCTGATGTAGGTTGTATGCATATCACACCATACCGTGTTACACTCAAGACAGGAGTTGTTTTACCCAGAATCAGACAATACAAGTTACCACCCGATGCTGTAGTGGCTTTACTGAAAATCATTGAAGAGCTTATCGCCCAGGGAGTGGTCGTAGAGACCGACTCCAATATCTGTAATTCACCCATCATTCCAATTCTTAAACGTACAGACCGCAATGCACCGCCAGTATACCGGCTGGTGATTGATCTTCGAGAACTGAACAAATGCATTGTACCACAGTATCCTGTGGTCCCCGATATCTCCTCCCTGTTAACTGCCATTGATTCAGAAGCAACGTTCTTTACTGTAATCGATCTCAAGAACGCTTTCTTCATTGTACCTATTGACCCGGAGAGCCAATATCTCTTCGGATTCAGTTTAAATGGACGAAGTTTCAAATTTTCCCGCGCACCTCAAGGATTTACAGAAAGCCCTAGCATCTATAGTCAAGCACTGAAAAGACAACTAGATTGTATCCAAATGCCAGTTAATACCGCTTTACTACAGTACGTCGATGATCTGCTGATCACCGCACGAAGTGAGCCCGAATGTGAACAAGCATCTCTGATAGTTTTGCATTTCCTGGCCGACAAGGGACACAAGGTGTCTCCTTCGAAGCTACAATTCTGTGTTCAGCAAGTTGTGTACTTGGGTCACTTGCTGTCCAAAGTGGGGAGACAGCTCACTCCCGATCGCATTCAGTTAATTGTAAACATGCCACGACCCCAGACGCAAAAGGAAGTGCGGGCCTTCATAGGCCTCACCTCGTACTGCAGACAATGGATTCCTCAATATGCATTTCTAGCTAAACCACTCATCCAGTTAACGACACAGGAGGCAGCGACTTCGACTGTCCTCCCTTGGACTCAGGAACACACACAAGCCTTTGAGGAATTAAAGAAAGCTTTATGCCAAGCACCAGTTTTAGCGACACCATGTTACAGCAAACCGTTTACACTTTTTGTTACAGAACGTGACGGTACAGCCTTGTCTGTCCTCACTCAAGATCAAGCAGGTTCACATAAGCCTTGCGCTTATTTTTCAAGTACATTGGATTCAGTAGCACAGGCACTCCCTGCATGCTTAAAGTCAGTAGCAGCAACAGCGTTAGCAATCAGACAAAGCGATTCAATTGTTCTGGGTCATCAGTTAACAGTACAAGTTCCACATTCTGTAGAGGTTCTGTTAAACAGAACCCAGACTCAACACTTGACTATAGCACGACTGACAGGTTACGAATTGACATTATTCCAGCCACACATAGAAATCAGACGCTGCAGTATCTTGAACCCAGCAACATTGTTACCTATAGCTATGACAGATCCAGCTCCACACGATTGTATAGAGATTATTAATGCAGTAACAAAGCCCAGACGAGATTTAACAGATGTTCCATTGACAAATCCAGACCTGACACTTTATGTGGATGGTTCATGCATGAGAACAAGTACAGGAGAGTTAGTGGCCGCGTATGCCGTGACCACTGAAACTGAAGTTAAAGAAACACATCGTATTGATACACTGTCTGCCCAAGCAGCAGAGCTCATCGCTCTGACCCAAGCCTGTATTCTAGCGAAGAACAGAAATGTTAACATATACACAGATTCCCGTTATGCGTTCGGAGTCGTACACGACTTCGGCATGCTCTGGCAAGAACGAGGTTTTCTGACCTCTCATGGTACAAAGATACAGCATGGTCCTCTCATTCAAGCACTGCTAGAAGCAATACATCTGCCTTCTGCTATATCAGTCATGAAGTGTAAAGCACATACTAAATCCACAGATTCTGTTTCCCAGGGTAACGACCTGGCAGATCAGACAGCAAAACATACAGCACTGACTCACACTCAGACAACTGACACGACAAAGATAACAGATCCGACAAACTGTATGACAGTCAGAGATCCCACACTAGATGTTATTGACATTCAGACACATGCTACTGCAGACGAAATAAAGAAATGGACCGAACTAGGAGGGATCCAGACAGATCAAGGTTGGATGACGAAGGGAAAATCTACATGGTTTCTCCCTGACTCTATGGTTCAAGTCATGATAAATACAGCACATAGTCCTGCCCACCTAGGAGAGAAAGCAATGCTAGACAGTTTGCAAAATCTCTGGAACAATAAACACTTACGAGCAGCCGCAAAACAGAAAGTGCGTACTTGCATGATCTGTTGTCAGTTCAATCCAGGTAAAAGCGTCCCTGTAGAGCAAGGTGGATTTCATCCTCCCGATCACCCTTTTGAAGTCCTCCAGATGGATTATATCCAGATGGACCGTTGTCGAGGATTTAAATATGTTCTCGTAGTTGTCTGTGCTCTGTCCCGCTGGACCGAAGCATACCCAGTCCCAGATTACACTGCTCCGACCACTGCCAAACAGTTGGTTCGTGAATTTTTCCCACGGTACGGCCTGCCTCGTGTCGTGTACTCAGATAACGGTCAGCCATTCTCATCCGAATTAATGAGGCAAGTTTCCTTGTTACTGGGATACCAGTGGAAGTTCCATTGTGTCCGACATCCAGAAGCAGCAGGCCTTGTAGAGAGGCATAATCAGACATTAAAGATCCGCCTTGCCAAAATATGTCAGGACAAAGGGGTCGACTGGATAGTCGCCCTGCCAGTGGCACTATTCTATATGAGAATGGTCGCCCATTCGAGATCAGGGCTATCTCCGTACGAAGTGGTCTTTGGCAGACCACCGAATATGTGGGGGACGCCCATTCCTAAAAAGATAACCGATGTTGATTCTAATATGTTGACAGATTACCTTGCCTCCTTGATGTCTGCACTCCAATCATGTCGTTCACAGGTTGCCGCAGCCTTCCCTGACAACACCGATGTGAAGGAGCATGACGTCCGCCCCGGAGATGTTGTTTTAGTCCGAAACTTCGACAGGAAAAGTCCGTTGGAGCCCCGCTGGAAATCTCCAAAGACCGTTCTTCTTACTACAAAGACCGCAGTCAAATTGGAAGGAAGAAAGGGGTGGGTCCACCTAAGCCATATCAAAACATTCCCAGGACTGAAACCGGAACAAGACACACCCACCCCCACCAAAGACTCTGATAACAAAGACTTTTCCGAATCCAAACGAGAAAAAACTCCTCAAGAACAATACCGTATGAAATTACGATTTAGCAAGTCAGACAGTTTAATTGTTTAAGTCCTCCCCTAGGTGAATCGGTTAAATAGTTTCTGACATGTATCCCCTAGATCGAGTTAGAGAGAGAGAGGAAAAGAAAAGAACATACTGCAAATCACTTCGTAGTCACTGCATAGTGACACTAATAATTATGTTTATTCTCAGTATATTAATTATTATTGCTAGCATCTTGTTACCTATATACTATCCTATTTTCAAGCGTGAACAATCTGCTTACAATGTCTCTGCTGAACACACTTTTAGTGAGTTACCTCCTCATGAGCTTTCCTACAGACTCGCGCTGCGCAACAATACATTCATTAGTATGTTACATCATTCTCATCAAACTAACAATGCTACAAATTGCTGGATATGTGGCCGACTCCCTCCCTACCAGAATTACAAGGGAGCTCTGCCTCTCTTTCCGTATCCGTTCACTCACAATGGCTCCTGTGGAGCATGGTTTAAGATAATTAATTCTCTAGATCCCGACATTGCTGTTTTCGATGGGGTTGGGTTTGGGGAAACCTGAACTTGGTCCTACTAGACGTCTGTTACCCGGATAAGGAGGGACTCCCCATTAGAATAGGAACTGATCTAGAGAATGAAGTATATGGATTAGGTAATTATACAATTAGCCTTATGATTCTTACTGTCGAATCCGAAGCCGCACCAGTTCTACCTATTATGTCAGTACTGCCAGTCACTGGTGAATTATGTATCAAGAAGAAAGGTTCAGTACACTTAGGTCATAGTAAATGCACTACTGTGGTCGAATTCAGTGATGATGGAAAATCATCTTTCAAAGCTATCAGTCACTCTTACTTTGTTTGTGGTCATACCGCATACATTCGTCTACCTCCAGATTGGGATGGTACCTGTTACATTGCATTCCTTCTGCCACCTGTTTTTCTAGCTCCTTCTGATTACCATAGAAATAGCAATTTAGTAAAGAATAGACCCAGAAGAGATGCTCCCCTTGTCGACTACACAGAAACGGCATGGGAACAGTACACTGACTTTAATAAAGGATTCTTTTTCTTTTTAGGCCCTGTCCAGAATAGTAAATTAATACGCAGATTAACTAGAACACTTGAAGCCGTAGTAAATGAAACTACCTCCGCCTTAGGTAACTTAACAGAAGAGCAGTCCGCTATGCGGGTTGTTGTCCTTCAGAATCGTCTTGTAATTGACGTCATCTTGGCAGATAGAGGTGGAGCCTGTAAGGTCATCGGGTCAAGCTGCTGTGTTTTCATTCCACAGAATGCACCATCTGTATATCAAGCTATCACCCGTCTTCATAAAATTGCAAATCAGATACATCAGAATCCAGGCACCTGGACTTGGTCCGGTTGGTTCTGGACAACGTTAACAGCTTGGGGATGGAAGATCCTATCCTTCCTAGGCATTGGCCTAGTCCTAGTATTCAGTTGCTGCCTGTGCCTACAGTGTGGGCCAGCGATTTGTGGACTATGTGCCACTTCTTGCATTGAACATTCCAGTTTTCACTCAAAACGTAACCGAAAGAAAGAAGAACAAATGATGTTACAAGAACAGACTGATCGATTCATGAGGATCGATATTTCATGAAGGGTCCGTAGGGAACAAGGAGGGAATGAGGAAAATTAAATTTTGGCCATGTTGTGTTCCCTAGCGCGTACCCCACCGACTCCATGTACCAGCTTAAAGTGCATGTAACTTCCCTCCTGTGCCAGCTATGAAGACGCAAATACATTTGCGTCCACCGTCAACTTGTCCTCTTTCAGATGCACCATGAATGGATTATGTAGTCCGTTCCTAAGTATTCTATGCCACCGTCTTTTTGTAGTACACTTTTCACTTTTTCCTGCTCTAGCAAGAGTAGGCCCTGAATTCCTGCCATCTGAACCTCTTTTGTGGCTCCTGACTCTGCCCAGGCTACCTCTGTACTCGTGAACTCTGTCCTACATTCAGCGCGGCCCCTCGCGCTCAGCTCAAGCCTGCTTTCTGCCAAGACTGACTATAACCTTCGAGTTATCTGTTCCGCTCCCCGAGAATACATTCCTGCCTACTAGATCCTGTAAACATCCTCTCCCGCTGCAGAGCCAAAAGGGCCGACCTGTCTCAATGCAAGTAATTCATAGCCCCCGTTGCCATGCTTCCATGGAAGGCCCCGTGCTCCCACGCTTCACATGTAGACACTCAGGCGCTCATACACGCATCCACAGTTAGCATAGAATAGCTTCTGCCCTAGAGACCTTTCCGCCCAGATAGTATAGTTCCTAAACATCAGATATCAGATATGATAGAAGTACAAGTTGATCTGACATGCCAGACTTCTGTCTCTTTCCGTCAGTGTAAATGTCAAGACCCCTGCACCCCGTCAATCACACGTCATGCAGCTGCGCGCGCATCCAAGCTTCCGATTTCTGCTGACATTGCAACATTCTGTTAGCACCACCCCTTGGTGCCACCCACTTGCGTCACCTATCAGTGACGTTTCTAGCACACACCTCTAGTTCACGCCTAGTTTACGCCTCTTGATGATGTATTGGTACCACGTGTATACTGTTATCTTGTCTTCTCTCAGCTGTTACGCCTCTTACATTGAACCTTATGATGTAAATCAAGTATATAAGCTATGTATTGTCAATAAACGAGAGCGCGCTCATCTATCCCTTCTGACACCCCTGTGGTGGTCAGAACATGATATCCTGGTTCCTTTATGAGGAATAAAACCCTTAGAAACTCTAACACCACGGACTCTGTTTTCTTTCCTTCTGATTGAGTTATCATTGATTAAGTACTTACCTGCATAGAAATTAAGAGAGTAAATTAATTATTTACGTCAACCAGAGTATTCCTTTAAAAAAAATATATATATATATGGGGAGATGAGAAATCACTTCCTCGTTTTTTCCCGCCCTCCCTCCTGCTCATCCGTGAAGTATGGATATGTGTGTGTGTGTGTTAATTTATATATATGGATACACACAAACACACATTTATATGTGTATATCAAAAACCATCACTGAGATATACACACATAAGGCATCAATAAAAATCAAATCTTCTTAGTTCACTTCTTTTGTTGTAATTTCTTTTTCTTAAGCAGTCAAAGCATATCCGCAGTCTGTACAAAGCCAACACGTGTCTCGCGCTCTACTGCACTTCTTCTGGGCTGTTTACAAACATAGAACATTGCAATTAGAATCTAAACAAAATACAACTTGAAATTCAGCATAGTAAATCTATTTAACAACACCCTGATTTTTATTTATGTCTTATGTGTGTATATCTCAGTGAGGGTTTTTGATATACTAATATAAAAAATACTGGTGAGAACCAGTATCTGAGATACGTGAAGAGCCGGGCAATTTTCCTGTTACCCACAGTGTTGTTGTGTGGCGTTTTAGGCTCCGAGTGAATTTTCCCGATTAATGCCCTTATATAGGCATCAAAATCAAGCCCTTATTTAGGCATAGCCCATACTACCAAATACAGGCATGGCTAATTCCACCCGTACCAAACGTCACAACGATTTCTTGGAAAACCAGCTTAAGCCGTTAGAGACTCCCCCTTGCTTGAATATTTATTTCTCCAAGAACTCAGTTAGTTTTACAATGAACAACTATTCCTTAGGGGTTCATTCATGACGTTCATATGCCTGACTTTACGTCAAACTATGGCATTCCTAAACACCTTCAAGGTATAAATATACCTTCACTTGCTATGGCAAACTACGGTGGTTCGGGGCAGATCGACAGCCTACTTGCCCGACGCAGCTAGCTACAGCAACTGCCGAAGGAAGCCGACTCTCCAGCTGATGCACTGATCAGGAGCTGCCTTTCTCCTGTCAAGAATAGAGCTCCAGTGTTTCCGGCTCCCCTTGCGCTGTGTTGGGAAAACAAGTCCCGAGACAGAGATACCAGACCTCCTTCATTCTAAGGTATGGAGCTGATTAGAACCTAGAGAAACATTTGGTAGATTCTTGGCAAAAACTAAACATATGCAAAACAACACTTACTTCTTCCCTCATACTAGACTGAGGTTAGGTTCATTGGGCCCCTAAAACCAGCCTACAGGTTTCAAAGCAGGCCAAGAATAAGAGCACGGCACCAGGGAGGGGAGGGATCTTAGTTCCATCCGTTGAGCATGAACGCATCGGGGTGGGCGTAGCAAGTACAGAGCCTACTCTACTGGGGCCACACTACTCAGATCCTATAGAGGCTCAAGATATTTTCTTAAAACAGATGGAAGCCAAACTGTTAGCTCTAATTGATCCTCTTATGCTTAGATTAGTTGCAATAGATCACTTACTTTGTTGTAAATCTGCCCCGCAGTCCTTTGAGTGTGCTCTTGGGCAGGGGAACACAGATGGACAGGTAAAGAGGCGTGCACACCCGTCACTAGGCAGATATCGCACCGAGGGATTAGTTGGACGTTGGAATGATGATTTCATAATTTAAGGGTTATTCTGATAAATGTTGCGCCAATTAACTTTCCCTTAGAAGAAATGCAGTGATATACAGAGGTGTTCGTTTCCTGTAGCATCTCTTTAAAATAGTCCTCGGTGGACCTGTGTTCCAGTTTTCTGTCATCGCCAAATTTAAGTTGTGATTGAGTCAATAAAGAACACTAATGAACAGACGAGGTCCAAGGAAAAAGGGGTGTATTTCAAAATGTAGGAGTACAACAAACTCACGAGGAGCAGGCGGGAACTGCTGGGGACGAGGCTGTTGTCCAGTAAGGAATACCACACTGGACAACAGTAGAAACCAGGGACACACAGTGTGAGCATACAAGAGAATCACATAAATACAAACAACATAATATGTCACTATTAAAGGGATACAACAGAAGTATATTCCGTAATTTCACTGAGGCACATGTTGAAAAGACTTTGCAAAAGCTATTGGTTATAACTTGTCAAACTGACTCTCCAAACGGCAGCCATTTGCAACAAGGGCGGCCCGCAGCCGCGAAAGTTAAAACAAGGGTGAGAGCACCACTCAAAGGTGTTTCAGAGCCGGAAGTTTATGTATGGCGTTTACCTCGCGGGAGCCTGCACGATGATTACTAACAGATGGAGACGCTGCTGGCTCCCGCGAGGTAAACGCCACACATGTACGAGCACTAATAGGAAACAGTGCAAAACATGCACGAGTTTCAAGTAAAGCCTGGAGCGATTCCAAGAGGTCCCTCTATGCAGTGCTTACGCACTGCTTAGCGGGACATAAAAACCATGAAGGCTAGCGGGGCACCTGGCCCTAAGGGGCTCCCTGCTGGGATTTTTCAATCAGACCCGGAGGGCTGGGCGGCGGTATTAACACCGTTATTTAACATTGCTCACAATTTGGGCAAACACCTGAATCATGGAGAGGCTCAATAAATGATCTATAAAAAAGGCGATCTCCTCAGCCCAAGCAATTACCTTATTAGATCTGGAGCAAAAACATGTGCGCAAATCCTACTGGAAAAACTAAAAACTTGGGCAGCAGAAAACGAGCTGCTACCTTTTTTTCAAACAGGCTTCCGCGGAGGAGCAGCCACAACCGACCATATAATAGCTCTTTCTGCCCTGTGTCATTAAGCTACCCAGTCAAACTAGCCACCACTGTTTTGTCGACCTAACCGCAGCCTTTGATAAGGTTGGCAGACAAACTCTTTGGAAGAAACTAGCTAACTGGGGCAATCCACCCTCGCTTCTAATGGCCATAATGTCCCTTTACCCCGGAAACCTGGGTGCGAGTGAAAATAGGCTCTACGTCCCTCACAGCAAAAATCTACATGACCGGTGGCCTTACACAAGGTTGTGTGCCTGCTCCCCTACTTGTCAACTTGTACACAGCGGTCTTGGGTAAAGCTCTCTCCAATGGTTGCCTGGTGCCCCCTTGACTAGGCCATCGTCCTTTACACATTCTCCAGTATGCAGTTCAAATTGTCATTATGGATCACACTAAAGTTGTGTTGCAACACGCTCTGACCTGCCTACACAAGTACAGTATAATGAATTACCTAACCATTAACCAAGATAAAACCAAGATCCTCGTACATGGTAGGCAAAAGAACAAAAAACAAATCACATGTACCATAGGCCCACGATAATTAACTCAGTGCAGAAATACAAGTACTTCGGGGACTTGTTAACAGATTCCACTCAACCCTCTGCTCACAAAAAAAGAGCTGATCACAAAATCGACAGCCATTACCTACTAAGCATGGGCGAATTTTGCAAATCTCGCGAATTTGCGGATTTTTTTTTTGTGTTCACGCGGGTTTCTGCCAGTTCGCGAGGGTTTTGTACAATTTCGCAAAACGCGAACTTACCTGTCGGGTCGCAAGTTTCGCGAACTTGTTGTTTCTACGTGTCCAGCCTGTTTGGGACACTCTTCTTCATCACTGCCACTCTCCGTCACCACTGCCACTCTCTGACTACTCATGCCACCCTCTGGCCCACCCATGCCACCCTCTGTTTCATCACAGCACCCTCTGGTTGTCCAGTCAGTGTACATTATTGTGGCAACGCAAGCACACCTTCCCTGCCTCAAGTGACCTGAATTAATTTGGGGCTGATTAATGTGTCACAGAATATTTTTTTAGCTGGCACCTGCTTCCTTAGTGCTTCCTGATTAGTGATCTTTTGCACTTGCTAAGTGCTTTCATTGTTGCAAAATTAGTTACAACACCTGCCCTGCCCCAACTGACAATAATGAATTAGGGGCTGATTACTGGATTTGAACTTCCAGCCTGGCTCCTGCTTGTCTCCCTTAGCTGTAATTCAGGACCTTTGTGGCATATGTGTAACTATTCTGAGGTTCAGAGCAGGGTCACATAATAGTTGCAACTGGCAACTGAACTCTGGAGGGGCCCCTCAGGAAGCACTACAGGAAATGGCTACTAATGATGAGCCTGAACTTTTGAACCTGGTAAGTAGTTTCAGTTTTGCTAAGATCGTATTTCTGCAATTTTGCGCTTATTCGCGGGGCGCGAAGTTGTACTGGGAAGCCGCGAACTCACGCGAACAGTGCGAGCAGGCCATAAAATCCGCTGCTCGCGGATTTGCGGATTTTGCGGGAGATTCGCGAATCTCGCGGATTGCGAATTTACCGAAAATCCGCAAAATCCGCGAGTGAAACGGATTTTCCGCCCATGCTTATTACCTACGGCCTAACAAAACTTAATAACAAGCTGCAAAGTCCTTAGCAGAGAGCATAATGAAAGTCACTCAAGATTAGGGGTGGGCGTAGTTCGCGAAGTAGCGCTACGCGAAGCTACGCGAAGTGCACTGCGCACTACGTGAACTACGCGTAGCACTACGCGAACTGCGTAGTAGCATGTTCGCACTGTGCAAGATGTGTTTTCAATGATTGCACAGTGCGGACAAGCATCCAGCACTGTGCAATCATTGAAAACAGCTGTAGTTTTCTGCTGCTCGGGGAGATTTTTACTCGAGCAGCAGCTTTCTCAACGCGAACTGGCATGCGCAACCACTCGCAATGAGAAACCTGACCTCCCCGCATTGAGAATCTCGCTGGGAGGTTTTTTTTCCACGCTCGCGACCGGCAACTTGATGTTGCTGATTGCGAACGAGGAAAAAGTCTCGCCGGGATGTCATTTTGATTGCTCGCGGTCGCCAACATGACGTTGAGGACCGCGAGCAAACAAAAAATGACTGCTGCGCTACTCTACGCGTGTTCACACTGTGCTACGTGCAGTTCGCATAATGCAAAGTTGCGCAAACTTCGCAAACTACGCGAGCGTAGCATAGTGCTTCGCCTAGGGTTACTCAAGATTCCCTCCTCTCAGTTCTCTCATACGGGCATCAAGCCTATCCGGGCGCCTGCTCAGAAATCCTGGAGCGGGCACAGAGCATTGCCTGCAAAAAAATCTTCCAACTGCCAAAACACCATTCCAGGGCGAGACTTAGGCTGGAGTATGGACTGGTCAAACAAACAATCATCATAGACGCTGGCCTTTTAAAATTTTACATTCGAATTTTGAAATCCCCGATGTAATCCGTAAAGAACAGCCTTTGAGTCATATTTGAGAAACCTGGTTCCCTGTGGAATATGCAACTCGAGGGAGCCATGGCTACTACAGAAATAAACAAAATAGCCCTCAATCTGACTTACATCCCATACGCAATCTGGAAAAAGCATACCATTCATTCATTCATTCATAATAACTTTATTGTGACTATTACAGTCATAAAAGCACAAAAAATAATAGCAGTCAACAGTACATTTGCAATCACAGTATAAACTAAAATCCGGTGATGGCATTAACAGATGTAAGGATGCATATACTTCCCAAGGTGTTCAAGACGTAAAACAATTTTAAATTTATGTCAAATTTAAAAAATATAGGTTAGAATAAAAAGTTTAAGAAAATTATTAAACATTTCAGACAGTTGGTTAAAACACTCCAGAGTGATTACAACTAAATAACACAGTCACAATTCGCTAGATATCAATTTCCACGAAGTACCTTCGTTTCAGCCACATTGCCTGGAGGAATTTAGAGATTACAACCACATACACTGGGTCTGTATCAGATTTTAAAATTCTAAAGAAAACAGAGTAATCCCTAATATCCAAGTTCCTACACAGTTGTATGATCCATTTAGACATAGCCTGCTTGTAAGCCGGACAGAAGAAGAGTACATGAGTGTCTGTTTCCTCCGCCACACGGCATCCAGGGCAAAGGTATCAGGCCTCATCTGACCACTTATTGGTTATAGCAAATAGTGGAAGGGTCCCATATCAAAATTGGTGGAACAACCTCCTTGTGGACGAAGGGTATATTGAGTCTAATACCTGTTCATATTGATAGTGTGATTTAAAATTCAAAAACCCATGCGTCAAACGCAAAGCACTAGTCGCTTGGGTTAGACTAGTCAATTTGAAATCTCTTAATTCTTTAGCTAGAGTTTTTTTTGAGGTGGCAGGGCATGACTCCTCCCGGAAGACCCATAGGTCCTCCCTGCAAATAGCACGGAACCAATCCCTCACGAAAGACAGCCATGGTATACTTCCCACGGCCTCTGGTAACAATAGTAGTGCCTTGAGTTCCTCCCTATAGTGTCCCACCTCGACATTACTCCATAGCCAACTCCAATATAACAGGGGTCGGCTCGAGATTAAGTCCACTACTGGGAGGATATTTGTTGGCAGAGCCGTAATGCTTCCAATAAACTTGTTTTCAGTGAGGGTCAGTATGGTTGATTTACCATTACCCCAAAGTTCCGCCCCATACATAGAAGGTGAGCGTGCTTGCACTTTATACATTTCCAGAGGAGGGCTAATTGCCTTCAAAACACAACCCTTCTGCACTTTCAGTAACCCCCCTATTGCCTGTGTGAGCTTCAAATTAGCCTTGTAAATTTGTGGGCCCCAGCCCATTTTATTATTCAGGGTTAAGCCCAGATATTCAAAAATATGGACTCGCTCTAACGGAATATCGTCCATTACTGGGTATGGATAGGTAATAGGTTTGGCATTGAAAACCATGTATTTTGTTTTACTGATATTAACTAAAAGTTTTCTCCTTTTACAAAACTGTGTGAATTCCCTTAAAACTCTCTGCATCCCCATATGTGACTTTGAGAGGAGCAGGGTATCATCCGCAAACATCATTGTGGGAAATTTGCGTGACGCTATGTTTGGGGAATCCAAATCCTTTGCGAGAAGTAAGTCATCAATTAAGCCGTTAAGGAAGAATGAAAAGAGGGTCGGCGCGAGCACACAGCCCTGCCTCACCCCCTTGTCAACAGGGAAAGGGGCTGTCAGTCTAGCATCTTTACCACATCTTACTCTGGCATAAGTACCCTTGTGGAGACGTTTGAATTGGAAACAAAGATAGGGTGATACCTCCATGGTCAGTAGGATACTCCATAACTGGTCACGATCAACCATGTCAAATGCGGATTTCAGATCCACGTAGGTAAGATAAAGACTCCCACGTTCCATAACAACGTGCTTCCAGTATATCAACTGCAACCTGAACAACTGGTCAACAGTTGACATCTTGGCACTGAAGCCAGCTTGTAACAGAGTTAGTATATCACGGTCTTCCATCCAATCCTGCAATCTCCCTAATAATAACCTCCCATAAAGTTTTTGAGAGACGTCAATAAGGCTAATAGGTCTATAATTTGACAGTTCCAACGGAGATACTTTTTTATAAATTGGAACAATCTCTGCACCTGCCCATGCAGTGCAGGGAGGCCATATTGGATTGCATTGAATAATGATAAAAGATATGGGGCCCAGATTACCTGTTCACTTTTGAACAGGTTGCCCAGAATTCTATCTAGTCCTATGGCTTTATTGGGCTGTAGTTTAGCTAAAGCAGATGTCAATTCTCCCATAGAATATGGGGGTGCATCGCACAAGATTTCAAAGTTAAAATTACACTGTGGAGTTTTATTAAGACTTACGTCTGAGTGGGAACTAGAATATAATTCTTTGAAGTGTAAAAACCAGTCATCCTCATCAATGTTAGGATCAAGGGTAGTTCTACCTTCCGCATTCCCAAAGTGGACCAAGTTCCAAAAACTTCTACTGTCTTTTTGGTCCAAGGCCTTCTTGATCTCCTGCCATCTATCTGTTTCCCACTCGGACTTCGCGTTTACAATTATTTTCTTGTAGGTCGCCCTAGCTTCTCTAATGCGTGAGCAATCGGCCCCTTTTAGTGCAGTCAACAAGATTAATTTCGCTTCCTTACAAGCTTTCAAATACCCCGATCTCTTGACACCACCAGATTTGTGTTTGGATGTACCACTCTTAAAAAAAAAATTAGCCACAACCAAGGCCATTTCTTGATGTTATGCACCTAGATCACTATCAAAACTGGGATATGTTAGATTTCCCGCAACAATGCTAGTTCTCTCTAAAACAGGTATAATGCTAGCATATAATTTTGACATTGTTTCCTCCGATTGCTTTATCTCGGACCATCTAATCCGTCTCCCTCCTTCTACAATCACCAAATTGTTTGGGTACGGCACTTCAATATCTGCATTTGAGTCGCACCACTGAAAGTCCAATTCCATAACTAGAGGTTTGTGGTCACTTTCACATTGTTCTCCTACAGCAAATTCCACCACATTATGCCACAGCTCTACACTGATCAAAATGTAATCAATAACCGTGCCTGTCCAAGCCTCTTAAAGGTCGGGCACCCAGGATTATCACCAGCAAACCGGCCATTACAGGTCCTTAAAGAAAATGACAAAGTTAGGGAGGTTAACTGTAGAACTAAAGGAGTCCATCGATTAATGGAGTACATGTTAAGGGGAGGAATTGACCAGGTAAGATCCTCCTCACTAGTG
The DNA here is from genome assembly GCF_964263255.1 of Lissotriton vulgaris. NCBI lineage: Eukaryota > Metazoa > Chordata > Amphibia > Caudata > Salamandridae > Lissotriton > Lissotriton vulgaris. The sequence continues at coordinate 53,714 of NW_028248966.1, read as the reverse complement.
ATTGGATGCATGATTCCATTCAGTGGCTCGAAGTGGCAATTAAAATCTCCACAAATTATAACATTTAAATTCCCTGCCAGTCTGTGAAAGAGGTTTGACAAGCTATCTATAGTTGACGATATCCCACCATACTGAACTGGTCGAGAGTAAATGTTAATAATGACAAGTTTCAGTAAGTTGTTGTGTGACAAAAGAATACAAGTTATGTCTGGGGAGTATGTCTCAACTCATTTAACCTTGCATCCTAGATGTGAAGCCACCCATATACATAAACCCCCTGACGGTCTGCCCTTGGGTCCCTTCACTGCATCCTCACAATATGGTACGAAGCCTGCCTTAAATTGTGGCTCTACCGCCCAAGTTTCCAGGAACAAGCATATCTCGTGGGAATCAATATATTCCCCCCAGTCTACTTGATCTAATTTGGAAGCGAGACCCGCAATGTACCACGATAGGATTCTAGGGCCACCAGTAGTTGGTTGTACATTTGGCCTGCCCATTCCCTCTGCTGGGGATCTATCAATGATCCCAGGATTGCTAAATTCAGGGATAGTCCCAGGGTTGCTGAGTTCAGGGTTGGTCAGCAGGATTCCTGTAGTATGATTGACAACTGCTCCACTCTCATGAACACTTATATTTGGACAAATAGCATTTAAATGTTCCCCCCTTTTTCCCGCTAGTCTAGGCACTGATACTTTGCTGCACCCCACTACACCCGATAATCTAAAGGATTGATCTAAATCTCCACTCACTGCTGCCCTTACAATGTTATGTTTTCCCAGGGTTGTAACCTGACCAGTGTCGCCAGGAGTCAGTCAGTCCACTAAGTCCAGTACACTAAATCTATTATTCAAAAGTACTGCTAGTGATTGGCCACCATTCTCCCCATTTGGACAGGTTATCATCCTAGCTGGGTGGCCCCTCCTGCCCTTCGCAAGCTCATAATTCCCCTGAATGGACATAGAGTCTGAAGGGGTGTAAAAATAGCTTAGGGCCCTTGCCTGTATAAGAGTTTGTGAGTTTGCTAGTGCGCCCCAGCAGACAGGCTCCACAGCCCTCAGGTCATTGAAATTGACGACAATACAATCTCCTGGCAATTTTTTTTGCTTACATTTTACCCAACCCACCCTTCTCACAAATAAGATTTTGGACTGTACCTCACGGGGGGGTGGTTTGTTGGTGTTTAGCCAGTGTATTGTCTTCTTTTTTAATTGTTCATATGTTTCTAGTTGCCCTTGCTTAAGTACTGGGACACCAGTCAGAACAGTGACAAAGGGTGAGCACTTGGGGGGGGAGATCTAAATGATGGTGTGCATTTTCTACCTCCATACCAATCCAATTTCCCCTAGAAGCAGGCAGGACCGGCTAACTGAGGATGACCCTGGGATTCTCCATGGGAAGTACTACGCCCACCCTGTGTCTTAACGGACGCTAATTTTACTCCAGTGATTATTTCCGGCCTCAAAGTTTTGTGGACCATTGGTCAGGCTACCAAGCCTGCAGTTGTTGCTAAATTGGTACCTACAGATACCGCCGACTCCCCTCCTCCCCCCTCCCTCAAGAGGTCTCTACCTTGTCCGCCGCTCACTATATTGCTCTTAGTGCCACTTGCATCAATAGTTGGTGAGGATTCAAGTTACACAAGCCTATTCTCAATCAACGAGAGTCTCATTAATATAGGTTCCAGGGATGATTTCATAGGGACACCTATTTTTAGCCAATATTCATCATCAGTCTTTGGCAGTCCGGTAACACTTTCATCTATACTGCCGCCATTCACCACTTGAAGTATTGGAGGTGAGGCCTCATTGGTTATAGGGCCCGCCTTTGGGCTTTCACCCGTTTTACTCAGCTTAGATACTTTGGGATTCTTCCCCTTCTGCTTGGTTCCTCCACCCTTCCTCTTAAGGATTGCCACCTGTTCGTGTTCCTTGGGTTTAGTAGGCTGTTTATGGACCAAGGTAACACATGAGACTGTATTTTTTAGAAATATTTTGCAGTGTTTCACCTCGAGGCGCCGTGGTGTGTGGAACATCTCCCTCAATAGTGTTAGCTGGAATTTCATCCTGCTGCAGGCCTGGGCTCAGCGTCTGAGAAACAGAGGGAGGGAGGGACTGAGGGTCTCTTTGGGGTGAGCGAGCATTCATTATCCCCCCAATGACGACCGCTTTAGGAATATGGGGTCCATAGAGAGTCTGCACTCAGTGATTGCTATCTCATGAGCTAGCACAGATGAGGCCCTCGTAATGAACTGATCTAGAGTTCCTGCAATATTGCCTGCTCTGGCTACTTTCCTGCCTCGCCCCTCACGTGTTGCCATTGCTTATCTCGATTTAATAGTAATCACAGTATGCCCAAACACTGAATGGATGTTCACTTACTAAAGAGACAAGGTGTCCATTAGTATTGAAGAACTTGGAGAAAGGGCCCAGTCCAGCCTCTCACAGGCTCAAACGGGCCCGCCCTTTGCCCGGGCTTCGCCCCGCGCGCGTGATCCACACAGCGGGTGCCGCGAGGAGCTATTAGAGGGCTGTGGCCGGGTCTCAGCGGCACAGTGGCTCAGGTGTGGTGAGTTTTAGGGCTCCTGGGACTTTGAGTCCCTACACAGCGATGTCCTTCTCCCCCAACAGAACAGGCTCCAAAACCAGCGAAGCGGCACAGTTTTTGTAGTATGCAACAAAGCCCACACAGAGTCCTTTATGCTCAGAGAGCGGAGCTGGGCCTGGGCTCTCTTTGCCAAAAATCCCGTGGAGGGCGCGCGCCAGTAATGTTAGCTGCCAGAAGTACATCTGTTGACTTTTCCATGGCCCGCCTATCAACTAGCTTAGTTCCTGCAAGACAATGCAACACTAAAAACTTCCCCTTTCCTGGTCCCATTAAATGCTCCACATCTGGTAATAAACTGCAGACATATCTTTCTACCTCGCTGAAACCAAAGTCCAAAAGAAACATCATGTACATGCGACAGCTGGCATTACCAATAGCTGAATTTAGTCGGTCTTGGGCAAGTCAACACGGAGGAGGTGCATGCCGACTGTGTAACTACAAACATGAATCATGGCTACAGCTCATGTGCTGCTGCCCAACTTTAACAAATGAAAAAAGAATCCTCCTTAGGTAACTATACCTCAGCGTAAAAGAAAGCACCTGTCTGAAGGCTTCAATAATATGTTTCGCATAAAAGGAGCCCCACGTCCTGGTACACTGGGGAAGATTCATGCAATCTATCAGGGACGCTCTCTAGCCCTGTACTAGTCTCCGATCTCACCCATGCACAGTTCAAAAGCTGATCTTGAATTACATCAAATACAGGGGTATATTATCAAGGCGGGCGATATGAAATTATCGCCGCTTTTGGGGCCGTTTTCGGCCACAAAGCGGCGATAATTTTATCGCCCTATTAGCAAGCTGTTTCTAACATCAGTTAGCGACAGCTTTGAGGCGATAGCGAACGGTTTGGGGCCCGCTTTGCATGGCATCGATATTTATCGCTAATGACATGCAAAGTGGGCATACCCAACCTGTTAGCGACTGAAAGCAGTCGCTAACATCGCTATCTCCTACTATCAACGCAGGCATAGCGATAAACAAATTCACGCTAAGCGCGCATACCGCTGAAAACTAACGCCTGCTCAGACCACTTCTTAACCTGTATATCCAATGGGAGTTGGATATTCAGGTTAAGACCCTATTGGCGTTAATGCCTGAATATAGCTGGATTTCCAGCTATATTAAAGTACTAAGCCGCTATCGCCTGATACTTTATCGCATTTGAGATAAACGTTGCTAATAGCACGTTATCTCAGCAATAAAATCCGGTGATGAGTGGCGATAACATTATTTTTGCTAAGCTCATTTAGTGATAAATTTCGCTAGTTGTTGATAATATGTGCCACAGCTCTTCGAAAGCACGCAGATTCTGCCTTGAAGCAAAGGATTGGGCATGGAGAGACTCAACAGCTTTACTCTTATAACAGTTCAACTCAATTTAATATATAATCGCAAAGCACAAGCACTATATAAGAGAATTAGGCCGCAAGAAAAGAAACAGAGGCACCTGAGGTGTATCGAAAGGAAGGAAAAAAAGGGCAACTGGAAGGGGAGAGAGAACTGGGGAACAGATGAGTCAGCCGGGTAACATCCACCCTGGACGGTCAAAATGGAACGAATCAACATAATTTCAACAACAAGCCCCCAGCCACTGTTTGGAACATAGTATATACTTTTATATCACAAACTTTTACATTTTATGAGCTATGACTCAGCTCTCCTTTTCTTTTTTTATTGGTATTTTACTGTAATGCAATGGTTTTAATTAACTTATGCAAATAAATAAACATCAGTTAATTCTCTTTTTAAGGAACAGAATAAATGTGGGCATTCATATATAGTTAGCTCAGGTAACTGTAACTGCTGAATTTCACTGGTTTTGTATGAGTGAAATCTGACGCTCACTATAATGTCCTTGTAACTTTTGTTTTTTCAGTAAATTTATATATTTTTTTCAATTCTATTTGCTAACTATAGCGTCCCTGCAACCTTTATTTTTTTTCCAGTAAATTTCTGAGGTTTTTAAATGCTAATTCCTAGCTATAATGCTCCTTTAACCTTTGTGTTTTTTCACACACTCAGTCACAGACCCTCTCAGAGACTTATGAACTCAGTCACATACACATACACTCAGAGACTCACACACCAACTCACAGACTCACTCAGATATGCATGCACCCACTCACTCACCCACTCTAAAATTCATGCATCTACTTACAGGCCCATCCAGACACTAGACCCCCAGTACCAGACCCATTCAGACACTCATGCATGCACACATCACTCACCCACTCAGAGACTTATGCTCTCACTCACAGACTGTTGGAAGTGGGGGTCCTTTATTCCCTACCGCTGCTACCAAATGTTGGCAGCGGGAGTCCCTGTCCCACACCGCTGTCACCAAGTGCGAGACCCAGACCCTCATTTCAATGTTAGGCTAAGTAAGGACAACATATGAGATAGGCCTGCTCACCCCCTTAGTAGCTTGGCATGAGTAGCCAGCTTATCTCCAAGGCACAAGTGTACAGTATGTGCAGCCACACTCACAGTAACCCAATGATGTCACCACAAATGGACTCCACACGAGTTTTATAAAAACTAGTATAAACTTTATATGCAAAGCTATACAATATTGAGTACACACAAATGGGAATCAAAAGCATTGAAAACCCGCACAAGTCCTAAAATCCCTTTTCAATGGCAAACAAAAAAAAAAGGTGCAAACACGGGCTGGAGGCACAATTCCCTATACCCCCAAAGGTTTTGGAAGCTAGTCAAAAACCGCTAACCCAAATGCAAACACATAGAATAGCCCAGCACACTTTGTACACACAATATAACAATTTGAATAATCCAAAGATGTAGAATTATTTCATTAATGAATTTCATTACTTTTTATAAGCGAGCCGGTTCTCTCATCTGCAATTCAGGACTAACATTAGGTTGTATAATAAATAGGATATAGCCTGGTTAGAACCTATGAGGATTATGTGTTGAGAAGGGGTTTCTGCCATGATGGTTCCATTGGATGAGATACCAATGCTGAAAATATAAAAATAAAGTAAATAAGATCTTGTATGATGTTTCAATCCCCACACTATCCCTCATTAAATCAAAAACTTCATGTAATATGTTTCTGAAAAGGACCCCTTAAATCTGATTTGGTAATGATGAAGTTTGCTATTTTTTGTTCGACATATAAGTTTGTACTGACAACATCAACTAATATTTTTATTTTTTGATTTTTGTACAATTTGTTCGTAATACTCACAAGATGGCGCCTATGTGCGTCTATGTGAAAGAAAAACGATTACTAGGTGACAATCGGAACGTAAAAATCATCGCGAAAATAGAACTTTGTCTCCGTACTTTAAATAACAGACTAATAGTCCTAGGTTTGTATGTCTCTTCCCAATAACATGTATGCCAAACTCTCTCAATATTTATTTTAAATAAGATCTTCCAGCCCGAATCATATTCTTCCAAATTGGCGTCTTTATACGTCTAAGTGAAGAAAAAAAAGGATGATTGCCATGCAATATCCGGGAAAGAAATCACGGCGATAATAGAACCATGTCTCTTTTTAATAATTACAGACCAATAATTGTAGGTTTCCATGTCATTTTAAATGACTCAGATGCTCAGCTTTGACAACAGTTCTTTTAAAAGGGGACTTTTGTCCGAATCATACCCTTCCAAGATGGCGCGCGTGTGGGCGCATACAGGACGCAAGGATTAAAATGCTTGTTACCTTTCAAAAAATATTCCTTGGAGGTTATGAATATAAATTCAAGTGTTAGGTGTATCTACTGCACATAATATAGTTATAACTTTTTCTACGTATAGTAATTTGTTTTCTTTTGATAACAGCAGGCTCATTTTCTATGGTCAATAGATCCCACTATAATTGCGGTTTTCCTCCTCGAAAATATATTCTATTTATTGAACAATGTGGGAATATAAGACTTTTCAAAAAATACCTACTATGTAGCGTCCCCGATCAGGCAATAATATACTTCGGTACACCATTCCAAAATGGCGCTGACGCGCGGACTAACAGATAGGTAAGTTCTACCACTATTCTAATCAATTAGTGAACCCAGATTGCCAATCTATCAATTAACTAAAGTATATAAGGACTGCAGTTTTAGGCAGTCTTCACATGCTACCTGACTTTGACGGGACTGTCGTTATTGGAATTAAAATATTCGGGTGAGTCGCTTTGACTAGACGGTGTTTTTGGTGTTTGAGGGGGCTTGTATCCATGGTTATAAGTAATAGAGTATGATTATTGCCCCTATTTACTCTTAAACTTTTATTACTGTGTCGTGTGGCCCACGTTTTCGTTTTTTATATCTAACCATGGTCCTTGACGATTTAGTCCAATATGGCCGCCACTGTATGGAGATTTTTTGATTAAGTAGAATGGGGACAAGTAAATTAATATGCTTGCCATTATCTTTCCCCACGTATAGCTATTCATAATCAATGTTAGCTTTAGACTAATAATCTTAGATAGGGGACACGACATATATTTACTGTTATGTTGGTGAACCAATGTTAATTTGCATTGGTTTTTAATATCTAAAGAGTCTTTCGAGTATATAAACAAATTCTGTGGTGATTTCGTACGTATTATACTTATTATAGAAGTATAATATATTAACAACTAAATTTTGACTATTAATCATCACCAGCTTCTTTGAATTTTACATGAAAAATCGTTTTATTAGGGGAAGTGACTGAGTACAGTTTTGACTTGGTCATAAACATTTGTACTATGAAGTTTTCATTTCACAAATGGAAATTGTATGTATTCTTTGTAATGCCTAATTGGAGGGTTGTACGTGACCATGTGATATTTCTTAGATATGGTTTAATCTATACCATAGAGTGATATAAATATGTTCTATTTATAGGACACTGTTTCCTTTAAAAAGAAAGGAAAAAAAAGACATTTACATAAACTGCTTGGAATATCAAACTATGGAGAAGCGTGCAAACTGACTCAAATGGAGTAAGTGATTTGTAATTACTTCGATATATTTTTATATTTAACATAGATTTTATAATATTAATTTGATCGTAATGCTCACTATTCTATTACAGAATTACCCAACTCTAATATATAAGGAACTGTCATACCAGACTTTCTGTACTTATCATAAGGTATGCGCTTTTATAGTAAATACATGGTCTATGTTAAGTGTTGATACATGGAGCTGTTCCTCCCTTCTCCAATGGATGTGCAAGTCTTTTGATATGGTCTGGGTCTTTCTGACATTAACTTGGCAAATAACTAGTAATTAAGTTGGGAAAATGAATAAAAAGATGACGTTTTGAAATTAATATATAGTTTTGGCCAGGATAAATAAATTTATAACTGTGAAAGTCGATGTTTGGAATTTTGTTTTTAAATGTACGTGTATAAATTGTAAAATAGTTTTTTATGTGTACTTTTGTAGCCCTGAAGAAGTCCTTGGATGGGACAAAACGCTTTGGCGGTTTCAAAAGTTTTTATGATTAAAAATAAAGGATGAACTGAAACATAACATCGAGTCGTCATTGAAATAATTCTGCATCTTTGGATTATTCAAATTGTTATATTGTGTGTACAAAGTGTGCTGGGCTATTCTATTTGTTTCCATTAAAGCTATACAATATAACCACACAATACAAAACCAACATATAACAATGGGTAGTATTCCTTGGGTTGGTAGGTTCCAGCCCCAACCACCGCTTCTAACCAACAGTTAAGCTTACTTCTAACCGTTTCCAAAAGGTAAGGCAGGTCATATTGCTAGAATCACACACGTTGCAAAAGAAAAGAAATACAGCAATTCATAATGAAATACTCCTGTACTGTGCAATAGAGAAATAATGCGATGCGTAGCACCACAATCATGTACTTTGCAATAGAAGGAATAATGCAATGTGTATCACTACCAGCATAACCTGTACCAGGAAGAAACAAAGCAATGCATCATGCAACAATCATGTACTGAGCAATGAAGAAATAATGCACTGCGCCATGCTACAATCAGGTACTCTACAATGGGAAAATGACGCAGTGCTTAGCACACCAGCCATGTAGTTCGTTAGGCACAAATAATGTCAGTGTGGTGATCTGTATTGCTGTGATGTCACTGATTAGATTCTTATGTATTGAACATTCCTCCCCAGTGTTCCCTGTTTCGGCAGTTGCTGCTGCTCTGCCTTTCCCTCAAGCTGGACGGCTCTTTTATCCTGAATAAACCTCCTGCTGCTGTAACCTGCTTCCGCCTCATCTTTACACTGGCGACGGAGGATGGGATACGGTTCTTCAGCTGCTGTTCCTAAACAACTCCGTTAAGAAAATTCAGGATTTTTTTTTTCTTTTCTCGACTTTCACGGCCATGTGAGTACTATTACAATTACTTCTGCAAGAGCCGTCGCAGCGTTTGAACTCTTTCCACCTTTCTCTGCTTTACAATTTCTGCCATTTGAACCTATTTGCGCATTTTCAAACGGAACCTACTCGCGCATTTTCCAACGGCGCTTCACCCGGCTCTGCTCAATCTACTTTGCTTCCTGCGCCAGCCCGCACTGTTCTTACCCAACTCCCATAAGACATTTTTGCCACGTTTTGCCACCATTTGGAGACTTTCCTACCTCTTCCTTCGTCTTCTCCACGCTGTGTACTCTCCTTCCGTTGATCCTTCCTCCTCGGGCTGCGCCTCTGAATGATGACGTGGTAGAACCTCCACGTTGAACGACGTCAAGTAATCCAGCGTCTTCACGCTGCTTGTCACCATGGATACTTAGACGCTCTTCTCTGCTTGTCCTCGACGCCCCACGTCTCTACATCACAGAGCCTTCAATTTCTACATTCCAGCAGCCTTCATTGTCTTTGCCGGGTTTCTTGTTTCAACACGTCACAAAGGTCTCTCCGTGTACAGCTGATCAGCTATTAAGCCTCAGTCTCCTGCAACTTTATTCATTCACGCTGATGTGCACAGCTTGAGCACACAGCGGTCTCCTGCAACTTTATTCATTCACGCTGATGTGCACAGCTTGAGCACACAGCGGTCTGAACAGCGTTGAATCAAGCATATTTTAAATTATCTACGTCTCTTCATGCTAATGTGCTAATGTGCTCAGTTCTTTTACATGAATAGAACTTCAACTTCGTGCTGATGCGCACAGCTTTTACTCCTTTTACCTTTACCAACATTTGCACGCTGATGCGCACAGCATCCAATGCGCACAGCCTTTATTCCTTCTACTAACTTTACCAATGTTTGCACACTGATGCGCACAGCATCCAATACACACAGCCTTTATTCCTTCTACCAACGTTTTCACGCTGATGTGCACAGCATCTGCACACTGACGTGCACAGTATCCACAACATCTGCACGCTGATGTGCACAGCATCTGCACGCTGATGTGCACAGCTTCAACACACCACCTTGGCATAATAGTGTGCACATCATCGTTGTCTTACTAAAGTGCACAGTTCCTGCACCCCTTTGTTCACAATTTTTTTTTGTGGATTCCAACTTTTCAATTTCAAGGGAAAATAGAAGACATCACAATGCAAAGTGTTTCTCCTCCAGCTCCATTCCTTCAGACTCCCGGAGATCCTCCTCTTGAGTGGAAACTTTGGTTGAGATCTTTCATGGCCTACTTAGGTGCAATTGACGGTCTTAGGTATCGTGCAGAAAGAAAAAAGAGCTTAATGTATTACCATCTTGGTGTAGAAGGCCAGAACGTTTTCGACCATCTTCCTCCTTACGTTCCACCCACTGGTGAAGCTCCTGATGAGTTCTACATCGCTATAGCTAAATTGGACAAATACTTTGTCAAAACTAAAAATATGGTTGTACACCGTTACAAATTCTTCACCAGGGCTCAGAAACCTGAAGAAAGTATCGATACGTTTGTCACTGCTTTAAACATACTTGCTTCTAAATGCGAATTTGATAATTTCACTTCCCAACTTATTAGGGATCAACTTGTTGCTCGTTGTTCTTGTAAACAAATTCAAGGGAAACTATTATCCTGCAAAGATCCTTCTCTTGATAAGGCTATTGATATAGCCAAAAGTATTGAAACATCTTTGGAGGATTCCAAACAATTAGAAGTTTCTCTCTCTAATACTTCTATTTCCAGTGCTGTTTCCACTAAAACTCCTACTCCTCTCAAGACTTCCAATTTTGTTCCTCGTGATTCACGTGGTTATTTTAGAAGAATGGGAAATCCCAGTACTAGAAGACCTTTCATGCCCAATAGACAATTCAGTCAAAGTACTTTTTGCTTTAGATGTGGTTCTTCTTACCATGTTTCTAATTTTAAAAATTGTCCTGCCGCCAATTCACAATGCAGTCAATGTGGCAAAAATGGCCATTTTTCTAAGGTTTGCATGAGAGGTAGAAGAGGTAACGTACGTTGTGTTATGAATGAGAATGAATCTTCCCCTGACTTAAATTCCCTTGAGCCTTCAACTGAATATTCGGAGTATGATGTGACCAGTCAGGAGTATGTAGTTGTTGTGAAAGACAATGATGGTGTTAATCATACTTTTCTTGTTCCTGATCCTGAAGTTGATGCCATTATTGAAAAACATCATGTCCAACTTCTCGTTGACACCGGTGCTCGCATCACTATTGTTTCACACGAAAAATATTCACACTTCTGGCAAGACAAGTATCTGCTTCCTCCTGATGTTCTTTCTGTAGCATTTGAAGGAAGTAGAATTAACCTTTTAGGCTATTTCTGGGCCGAAATTTCCATTTTTGGAAAATTTATTAAAGGGAAGGTTTATGTTGCCAAGCGAGGTATCAATGTTTTAGGCCTCATTCACCAAGCTGAATTTGGTATTACCATTAAACCTGGTTTGCCCAATCCTGTATTTATCGAAGAATGCAACATTCCTTGTTCTATGTCTTCCTCTTCTACTCCTATTTGCAACATTGTGGATGACAAACTGTGGGAGCATAAATATAAAAAAGTTTTTGAAGATCGCCTGGGCAAAATTACTAATTTTCAACACTTTATCAAAGTCAAGGATGGCATTACCCCAGTTAAACACAGACTTAGGAATGTCCCACTCAGCATCAGAGAGGATCTGTCCAAACATTTAAAATCATTATGCGAACAAGGAATTATTGAGAAAGTAGAATCGACATTATGGCTTTCTCCCATTGTTCTTGCTAGAAAAAAGTCTGGTGACCTTAGGATGTGTGTGGATTTACGCAGTCTCAATCAGGCTATCTGGGTTGATGGCTTTCCCCTTCCTCGTATTGAAGACTTAATAGTACGAGTAGGGTCATCCACTTGGTTTTCTAAATTTGATCTAAAGGCGGCTTACCACCAAATTGAGTTGCATCCTCTCTCACGTCACCTCACTGCCTTCGTTACACCTGATGGTGTTTTCCAATTTCGTCGCCTCCCCTTCGGGTTGGCTTCTGCCGCTGCTGTTTTTCAGCGTATCATGTCTGAAATGTTTGAGGAACTTTCCAATGTAGTCGTCTTCCAAGATGATATTCTTATTTTCACTCAAACTGAGAGTGAACATGATAAAGTTATTGACCAAGTTTTCCATATTCTTGAACAAAGAGGCGTGACTTTACAGAAAAGTAAGTGTGTTTTCAAAACCAGAGAAGTAGAATATCTTGGTCATACCATTTCTGAAAATGGCATCAGGCCAAGATCAGGTCTAGTGAAAAGCATCGTTGAAGCTCCTGCTCCTTCCAACAGAGAGCAGCTCTTGTCCTTCCTTGGCCTTTGTGAGTTTTATTCAAAATTCATGAGAAATTATGCCAAGACCACTGAATGTTTCAGACTTTTATTGAAAAAGGGTGCCACTTTCAGCTGGTCTGAAGAGTGTCAAAAGGGCTTTCAACTGATTAAAGAGCACATTACTAACGCTCCTGCCCTTCAACCCTTTAATGGCAATAGAGAAACTGTTGTCACTGTTGATGCCTGTGAATATGGCTTAGGGGCTGTTCTTTCTCAGGTAGCCTATGGTAAAGAATTTACTGTTGGTTTTGCCTCCAGGACTCTCCGTCCTGTCGAAAGAAAATATTCCGTTATAGAGAAGGAACTACTTGCTTGTGCTTGGAGTGTTGAAAAATTCAAGTCTTACTTATGGGGTAGACCGTTCATTCTCCAAACTGACCATCGTCCCCTTGTTGATATCTTGTCAGGTAGAAACACCAATCGCACAACTGCGCGTTTGGCTAGACTTTCCACCAAATTATTGGAATTCAACTTCCAAGCCATCTACATCCCGGGTGGTAAAAACAAGCGGGCTGACTGTTTGTCTAGGTTACCCTTGCAAGAACCTGATGAAAATGATTGTGAAACTGACATTGAGGAATGTTTTGTGGCCAATATTTCTCAAAGCTCTATTTCCTTTGCTGAGTGTGATTGGATCAAGGCTGTTGAAAATGATGATATTCTCAAAGATGTTATCTCCTTCATACAAAAGGGTTGGCCCAAAGAAAAATCCCTTTCTCCTGAACTTCAAATTTACTGGAAAATTAATTCTGAACTTTCTTTGGAAAATGGCAAAATTGTTAGGGGTGATAAATTCATTCCCCCTTCTGTGTACAGGGAAAAGATTATTGCTGATGCACACTCTGGACATCTAGGAGCCACCATTACCAAAAGAAATGTCAGATCGAATTTTTGGTGGCCAAGGATGGACAGCCAGATTGTTGAAACCATTAAACTCTGTTCGCGTTGCAACACCAGTGACAAAGTCCTAGTTTTAGAAGGTGTTTGTGACTCTGTTGTTCCTCCTCCCGCTAGAGCCTGGCAGAAAATTGGTCTGGACTTTTTGGGTCCGTTCCATGTTCTTCCCAATACCTCCAAATATTTTTTAGTTCTTGTTGATCATCTTTCCAGGTGGGTTGAGGTCGAACCCATCAATGTTCCCAATTCTAGGAGTGTCATTGATTGTCTAAGCCGAATCTTCCTCAGGGAGGGTTGTCCGGAAGAAATTCTCACCGACAACGGGGTACAATTCATTTCTAAGGAAATGGATGTTTTTCTGAATAATTGTTGTATTAAACACACTAGAACTCCGTTGTACCATCCCCAGAGCAATGGCAAAACCGAGAGATTTAATAGAGTTGTTGTTGAATGTGTGCAAGCTGCTTTCAGATCGAACAACTGTATTTTTCAAGCTGTAAAAGATCTTATATGGTCTTATCGGATTTCTCCCCATGTGGCCACGGGTTTTTCTCCTTTCGAATTGATGAGAGGAAGAAAAGCTTGCTCTCAAGCTTTCCCTTTTTGGATGGTCAAAAGTCTCCACCGTGGCTGTGATTTAGAAGAAGTGTGGGGGTGTGCCAACAAAAAATCTTCTAGTTCTCTGCCTTGCCATGTGGAGTCGGGAAAGAAGTCTTCCCACAACATCCATGCTGGCGACTGGGTCAGAATTAAGAATCCTGTCATTGTCAAGAAAGGTTTCTCAAAGTTTCTTGAATCCCAACAGGTTGTTGATGTTCGCAAAAATGCTGTCAAGCTGTCTAATGGCAATTGGTGGAGCACTTCTCGGGTTGCCAAAGACCCCTCCCGTGCAACTGCTCCTCCATCGAATTTCAATGTTGGCAATGGCTCAGTTGAAGATTCAGATGCTAATATCAGTAATTGTTTAAGGAAAAGTTCTAGGGCAATTGTTAAGCCTAACAGATATCGTGATTTCATCTGATTTACTTTTCCGTATTGTTTTCTTTGTTCTCTAAATTGTTTTTTTTTGTAAAAGGGGGGAGGTGTGTGGTGATCTGTATTGCTGTGATGTCACTGATTAGATTCTTATGTATTGAACATTCCTCCCCAGTGTTCCCTGTTTCGGCAGTTGCTGCTGCTCTGCCTTTCCCTCAAGCTGGACGGCTCTTTTATCCTGAATAAACCTCCTGCTGCTGTAACCTGCTTCCGCCTCATCTTTACAGTCAGGCATCATCTGACAGTTCGATAGTTTGTTAGCAGCAATAGGGTAATGTGTAATAGAACAGTTCAGGTACTTCGTTAACAGTTGCCCACAACACGGATCAATGATGATGCAAAAATACCGGTTTGTACTCCCGTCCATGTACTGCCCCTCCTTGGGCCAGCACGGGCCTTGATCTGAGACCAAGAAAAAGGCTCACACTGCTGACAGAAGCGAGAGGCCGAGAAAGTATCCGCCGAGCCCGCACCCCGCCCCAGGTGGTCATCCACGTTACCTGGGGGCGGGTACGACCCCACTCTCCTCTCCTCCTTCAGTGACTTGGGCCTTGATCCAGAACTCCGTCAATGGGTACTGTGACCTCGGACCGGCGGATCAGCTCCTCCGGGGCTGCAGGCCCGGGCCGTTACTGTTTAGGAAGATCTCAAAACGCGGCAGGGCACAAGTACCCCATGCCTCTTGAGATTAGCTTGCTCCTGGGACACAATGTCACGACAATCTTCCCGGTCTTGTGCCCTGGCACGAAGTCACGCACACAAAGCTGATGGGACTCACGCCGTCTTCGAGGGCCCATTAACCTGGCCCTCCTTCCGGCGATCTCAGTGGACACCGAGACACGCACTCAGCGCTGTAGAGACTTACTTCGATTTCGGTGCACACAATACCCAGGCACTCCTCACCAGAGCCTCTGGTTGCACCCTGACACGCAATCTGTGTGTCCGTGACTCGCTCCTCCTCTGGTGCCCACAATGAACAGGCACTCTTCACCAATGCCTCTGCTTGCACCTCAACACGCACCCTGCTTGTCCGAGTCTCACTTCTTCTCTGGGTGCACACAATGACCAGGCGCTCCTCACCAATGCCTTGGCTGCACCACAACACGCACACTGCGTGTCCGAGTCTCACCTCTTCTCTCGGTGCACACAATGACCGTGCACTCCTCACCAATGCCTCAGCTGCACCACGACACGCACACTGC
Source organism: Lissotriton vulgaris (assembly GCF_964263255.1). NCBI lineage: Eukaryota > Metazoa > Chordata > Amphibia > Caudata > Salamandridae > Lissotriton > Lissotriton vulgaris. The sequence continues at coordinate 38,247 of NW_028248966.1, read as the reverse complement.
GTGTCCAAGACTCAATTTACTTCTGTGTGCCCACAATCACAAGGCACAACTTCCGAGGTTCTCAAGCTGCAGAAGCACGCGCATACCGCGTTGCTTGGGACTTCTTCGGAAAGTTTTATGTTCCTGTGTTTCCAAACAGGGAGCCAGATCACCACGGGACCTTGGGGTTCAGGACACAGCACAAAGTACAGTCCTGTTCAAGAAGGGGGGGACACCACCCACAGCAATGTCCCTTCAGTCTCTTCCTTAGTAAAAGCTACAAGCTGCAGGCCAGCCCCAAATCACGAAGTAAGGGCCAGTCGTACCCAGCAGTCTCTTCAACAACTTCTTCCTTGGCAGAGGTTCTTTTTGACCACGCTAGAGGTCAAAGCCTTTGCAGACTCGACCTGTAGATTTCGCCATTCAAAACTACACCACATTCTAGGGCTTTCAGTTCTCTTAGTTATACCCCTTCATGTCTTTAAGGTTGTTTGTGCTCAGGGGTCCCTGACCCCTGCCTAAATCAGTTCTGGGTGTCTCCCTCCCAGTGTCACCTTTCTCCCTTTTATACTGGGGCCTGGATCCTTAATCACTCAGCAGGAGATGGTTTAATTGGTTTATACCAGGCCTCTCCACCTCTCGGGGCTTCTCCTCCCCCTACACTCCAGATGCAGGTCAGCCTGGTGCCGTCTCAACCCCTCCCTTGGGTCAAGACCTCCCCCAGCTCCTCTCACCTCTCAGATCCAGACAGTCAATCCATATTTAGCAGAGACACACAGAAATGCTTATAGCACAACACGTTGCCAATTCTAAAAGAGTGGTTTCTGAACACACAGTGACAAAATCACTTCCATAGCAAGATGTGTTAGGACATTGTGAGTTCAACATACCAAACTTCACCTCTCAATTTCAAACTTATGGGAAACAATGCTAACAAACACAATACCCAGCCTCCCCCATTCTGGCCTATGGGCAGGATGGCCTTTCACCAGTGAAAAATGAAATGGAGTGTTTTAAACTGTCAGGACATAGCACACACCTCAATACAAGTCATGCCTTTCACCTACACTGCAACCTGCCCAGTGGGTTACCCTGGACCTACCATAGGGGTGTCTGATGTGCACGCAAAAGGGAAAGTAAGGCCTGACAAGTGACTGCACTTGTCAGGACAATATGCTAACGTATCAAAATGCGTGCAGGCATTCCACAGCAGGCCTGAGTTCTCTTCTCCGCGCACCTTTGCATTACTCGCCCTGGCACACACATTGCACATTACTAGGGACTTTACTAGTAAGGCAAACATACCTATCATGGATAACCAATTACTATTACACTTTAAACAGGGAACGCTTGTACTTTGACACTGATCAACAGTGGCAAAGTACCCACAGCATATAAATTGGCTACTCTATGTCAGGAAAACGGTCTAGGGAGTTTAGGGGACATTAGCCAAAAAGGCCAAGTCCTACACAGACCCATTTAGATACTCATACACCCACTCATAGATCCACTCAGACACTCATACAATCAATCAATCAATCTGGGATTTATAAAGCGCGCTACTCTCCCGTGAGGTTCTTATGGTGCTAGGGAGGGGGAGGGAAGGGGGTGCAGCTCCTGTTCACTCGAAGAGCCAGGTCTTGAGGTTCTTCCTGAAGGTGTGGAGGGTGGGGGCATGTCTGATGTTCACAGGGAGCTTGTTCCAGGCTTTGGCTGCGACGTAGGAGAAGGATCTTCCTTCTGCTCTGGTTCTGTGGATGTGGGGGGGTCTCCACGAATGCAAGGTCTGCGGAGCGAAGGTTCTTCCTGGGTACGTGGAAGGAGACTCTCTCATTGAGGTATTTGGGTCTGATGTTGTAGAGTGATTTAAAAGCGTGGGTGAGCAGTTTGAAGGAGACGCTCTTCTTGATGGGGAGCCAGAGGAGGTCACGTAGGTGTTGGGTCATGTGTTCGTGCCATGGGGTTCCGAGGACAAGTCTGGCTGCGGCATTCTGGATTGTCTGTAGCCTGTGTGGGAGGCTTCTGTTTAGAGGGAGAAATCTTTTATGGTCTGTTTTGACCTCAAATGTGTGTATTTTACGCCCTCAATGGAAAGACTGGGTCCGAGATCTATCAGGCCTCGCATTCCTCTTGAATCAAGCAAGGTGATGTAGTGTAATGGAAGCCCTTAAGTGGGATTTACTAAGCTAGGAAAAGAGTGCATAAATCTCCTAGTGGGTCTATGAGTGGGGTTTGTTTCGAGTGGTGCATCAATGCCTCTTTTGAATCCGGCATCTTCCCCGACAACTAGAAGCGGGCGGAGGTCAAACACCTCCTCAAGAAGCCCACGACCGACCCGACAGACGTGAAAAACTACCGGCCCATCCCTCTCCTCCCTGTCATAGACCCACTAGTAGAGTTATGCACTTACTCACAGACGCACCCAGACACTCATGCACCTACTTACTCACCCACTCAGAGACTTATGCACTGTCACTCATATATTCAGAGACCCATGCATCCACTCACAGTCCCACTCAGAGATCCATGCACCCACTCAGAGAACCCCTCAGATACTCCCAGTCATAGACCCAGTAGGAGAGTTATGCACTCTTTGCCTATCTTAGTAAATCCCACTTAAGGACTTCCATTACATTACATCACCTTGCTTGATGCAAGAGGAATGCAAGGCCTGAGAAATCTGGGACCCAGTCTTTCCATTCAGGGTGTAAAATACACACATTTTGAAGTCAAAACAGACCATAAAAGAGTTCTGCCTTTGCAACTTGCGTCCTACTATCCTTTGGTTGAAAATTGATCTGTTGAACCTGGGAACACGCATAACATGTGTTCTGCACGGTTCTTGTATCACCCTGGAGCTGACAGTTCCAGTTGCTACAACTATATTGAGAATGTTTCCTTTATGAAGATTTGACGATCCTTTCTTGACACTCTGTAATCTGCTCATGATCCTGCTCTGTGATCTCAGATCCAAGAGAGCTGCAAAGATTAGTACTACTGTGCCTGGTTGGAAGAAGGCTGCAGCTAAGACAGTCTTTGCAGCTCTACTTAATACAGGGAAGAGGCTCTGCAGACCCTGGTGAAGGAGGAGTTGTTGAGTGGGCACTGGGTACCACACATAGAATAATACCATGTCTAGACACTGCATGCAGCTTGCCATGGAGGCTTCCTGGCTGCTCTCTGCTGTGGAGTGGGCACAGGGTGCTGCACATGGAATAATACCATGTCTAGACACTGCTTACGTAGTTCCCTGGTAGGAACATAGGGGATGATCTCAGAAGAGATAAAAGCCGGTGCCGTGCCCAGTCGAGCTTGGAAGGTGATGGAGGCAAGCTTGAACTGGACACGTTCACGGACTGGGAGCCAATGCAGAGATTCGAGGAGGGGGGTGACATGGTGGGACTTTGGCAATTTAAACACCAGGCGCACCGCCTGGTTCTGAATCTGCTGCAACCGCCTTAGACTATATGCAGGTATACTGGCATATAGGGCGTTGCCTTAATCCAGGCGGGAGATGACCATTGCCAGGGTAATCAATTTCAAAGCGTCAAAAGAAAAGAACCGGGACACCTTGCGTATAGTGCGCAGAGAAAGAAAGGAAGAGGACACCACAGAACTAACCTGGGAGTGAAGGGTGGGCTGGGAATTTAGTTTGATGCCTAATGGTTTTACTGAGGTAGAGGGGACAGGTGGAGAGCCTAGGGAAGGGGGCCAAAACAAAGGAGACCAGGGACTGGATGAACCACCCGTCAACACCAGCTCAGTCTTGTCTGGGTTGAGTTTCAGATGGTTGTGGTTCATCCAGTCTCGGATGTGAATCATAGTAGATTGAAAATTAAAGACAGAAGAAGGGGAAGAAGACAGATTAAAGAAAAGTTGGAGGTCATCCGCATAATTATATACGGTGACCTCCATCTGCTGCAGTGAGAAAATAAGAGGGGCGATGTAAAGGTTAAACAAAAGGGGTGAAAGGGAGGAACCTTGGGGGACCCCGCACTGAACTTTCCGGAAGTCCGCAGAAAAGTCACCCAGGCGAACCGCCTGGGTGCGGTCCCTCAGGAAGGAGGACAACCATACCAGGGCGGTACCCCCGATCCCCGCCGCCTTGACACGGGAAAGTAAGATGGTGTGATCAACCGTGTCAAAGGCGGCTGAGAGATCGAGGAGGACCAGGGCCTGGGTCTGGTTGGTATCCATTCCCTTCCTGAGGTTGTCAAGGACCGAGAGTACTACGGACTCCGTAGAGTGTGCGGGCGGAAACCGGCCTGGCGGGGGGCTAAGACCCCATGCGTCTCCACAAAAGAGCTCAAAGTGCAGGTGACATGGCGCTCGAGCACTTTTGCCAAAAATGGCAGGAGGGAGATGGGGCGATAGTTGGGGCGATAGTTGGCGGGGACCGAGGGGTCCGCGCCCGGTTTCTTTAGGATAGGGACAATGACTGCTGTTTTCAGTGGGGTGGGTACAACGCCCTGAGAAAGAGAGCTGTTGAGGAGGTGAAGGGGGGGATCAGGACAAGAGGAAAAAATGTGACGGAGAATGTGGGAGGGACAAGGGTCTAGGGGGGAACCAGATTTGACTAAAGGGATTATCGAAGTCAGGGATTCCTTGGTCAAGAGAGGAAGGGCACCAAGTTGTCCCTTGGGGGGAGGACACTGAGGATCCACAAAAGTAGGAGAAGAGGGAGGAATATTGGCTTTGATGGTGGCAATTTTTTGGATGAACAGTTCTACTTAATGCCACTCTACACAATTTTATGCCATCCAATTCCACGCCACACAATTTCACTCCAATCCACACAATTCCACTCCACACCATTCCGTGATTTACAATTGCACGTCATTCCAAGCTATTCCACTCCACACAATTCCACTACACAACATTCCACTCAACTCCACACAGTTCCACACCAGACAATTCCACACCACTCCACACAATTCCAACCAACAAAATATCACTCCACAACACAAAATCTGACTCCAAGCCACAAAACTGAACTCCACACCACACAATTCCACTCCATGTCAGACAATTCCACTCCTCTGCACAAAGTACCACACCACATAATTCCATGTGACTGCACACAATTCCAAGCCACATAATTCACTCCACACCACAAAATGCTACTCTGAGACACAAAACTTCACTCCAGCCACACAATGCCAGACAACTCCACTACACACCACCCATTTCCACTATGCACTACGCAATAACATTCCAAGTCACTCCACACAGTTTCACTCACTCCACAAAATTCGACTCCATGCTTCACAATTCCACTCCACATCACATAACTTCACACCAAACAATTCCACTCCATGCCACACATTTCCACAGCACTCAATTTCAAACCACTCGACACAATTCCACTCTACCCACACCACACAATTCCACTTCACGCTACACAATTCCACCCGCTGCCCACAAATCCACTCTTCTACTCTATATATTTCCACTGCATTGTACTTCACACAATTCCTCCCTACTCCAAAGAATTTAACTCCATGTCACACATTTCTGCTCCATGCCACACAACTTCTCTCCACTCCATGCCACACAATCTCTCTCTACGCCATACAATTCCACATCATACAATTCCAGGCAACTCCACTCCACTCATGCCACACAGTACCACTCCATGCCACACAATTTCACTCCACTCCACACAATTCCACTCCACAGTTTCACTTCATTTTACACCACAAAATTCCACTCTGTGCCACCTGATATCACTCCATGACGCACGGTTCTAATCCACTCCACACAATTCCACTCAATGCCACATAATTCTATTCCACTACATCAAACATTTCCACTTCAAATGGTTCCATACAACACAACACCAAACAATTCCACTTCATTAAATGCCACACAATTACATTTCCCTCCACATAAATCATAATTCCATACCACACAATTCCACTCGATCCAACTCCACTCCACACAATTCCATGCCACTCCACACAATTGCAAGCCACATAATTCCACTCTACAAAACCAAATTCCACTCCATGCCACAAAACTCCACTCCACACAATTCCACTCTCTGTCAGACAATTCTACCCCATTCCATGCCACACTATTACACTCCACTTCACACGGAGGCACTCTGTGTAAGGGGAGGCTCTATGAAAGGGGAGGCACTGTGTGAGGGAAGGCACTCTGTGTGAGGAGAAGCACTATGTAAGGGGAGGCACTATGTACTGGGAGTCACTCTGCATGAGGGGAGGCACTCTGTGAGGGATGGCACTCAGTGTGAGAAGAGGCACTCTGTGTGAGGGGAGGCACTATGTTTGAGGGGAGGCACTCTGTGTGAGAGGAGGCACTCTGTGTGAGGGGATGCATTATGTAAGTGGAGGCACTGTGTGAGGGGAGGCACTCTTTGTGAGGAGAAGCACTATGCACGGGGAGGCACTATGTAAGGGGAGGCACTAGGTAAGGGGAGGCACTCTGCATGAGGGGAGGCACTCTGCATGAGGGGAGGCACTCTGCATGAGGGGAGGCACTCTGCATGAGGGGAGGCACTCTGTGAGGGGAGGCACTCAGTGTGAGAAGAGGCACTCTGTGTGAGGGGAGGCACTATGTGTGAGGGGAGGCACTCAGTGGAAGCACTCTGTGTGAGGGGAGGCACTCTGTGTGAGGGGAGGATCTATGTAAGGGGAGGCACTGTGTGAGGAGAGGCACTCTGTGTGCGGGAGGGGCACTCTGTAAGGGGGGGCACTATGTAAGGGGATGCACTCTATGTAAGGGGAGGCACTCTGTGTGAGGGAAGGCACTCTATCTAAGGGGAGGCACTCTGTAACTGGAGGCACTCTGTGAGGGGAGGCACTCTGTATGAGGAGAGACACTGTGTTTGAGGGGAGGCAGTCTGTGTGAGGGGAGGTACTCTGTGCGAGGGGAGGTACTCTGTGTGAGGGGAGGCACTCTGTGGAGGCACTCTGTGTGAGAGGAGGCACTCAGTGTGAGTGGAGCCACTTTGTGTGAGAGGAAGCACTCTGTGTGAGGAAGGCAACCTGGAGGCACTCTGTGTGAGAGAAGGCACTCTGAGTGAGGGGAGGCACTCTATTGAGGCACTCTGTGTGAGAGGGGTCACTCTGTGTGAGGGAGGCAATCTGGAGGCACTCTGTGTGAGAGGAGGCACTCTGTGTGAGGGGAGGCACCCTGTGGAGGCACTCTGTGTGAGAGGAGGCACTCTGTGTGAGGGGAGGCACTCTGTGTGAGGGGAGGCACTCTGTGTGAGGGGAGGCACTCTGTGTGAGGGGAGGCTCTCTGTGTGAGAGGAGGCACTCTGTGTGAGGGGAGGCACTCTGTGTGAGAGGAGGCACTCGGTGGAGGAACTCTATGTGAGAGGGGTCACTCTGTGTGAGAGGAGGCACTCTGTCTGAGGGGATGCATTATGTAAGGAGAGGTACTCTGTGTGAGGGGAGGCACTCTGTGTGAGGGGAGGCACTCTGTGTGAGAGGAGGCACTCTGTGTGAGGGGAGGCACTCTGTGTAAGGGGAGGTACTCTATGTAAGGAGAGGCACTCTGTGTGAGGGGAGGCACTCTGTGAGGGGAGGCACTCTGTGTGAGGGGAGGCACTCTGTGTGAGGGGAGGCACTCTGTGTAAGGGGAGGTACTCTATGTAAGGGGAGACACTCTGTGTGAGGGGAGGCACTCTATGTGAGAGGGGTCACTCTGTGTGAGAGGAGGCACTCTGTGTGAGGGGATGCATTATGTAAGGGGAGGCACTCTGTGTGAGGGGAGGCACTCTGTGTGAGGGGAGGCACTCTGTGTGAGGGGAGGCACTCTGTGTGAGAGGAGGCACTCGTTGTGAGGGGAGGCACTCTGCGTGAGAGGAGTCACTCTGTGTGAGGGAGGCACTGTAGGCCTGATTATGATCCTGTCATGTTCTGGCTCTACAGGCTGTGTTTACTCTTCTTTACTCACCTTGCATCAACTTTAAGCTGATTGTGTAAAAATGTTAAACGTAAAGCACCCACATGCTTCTGGAGTGCTTGAGCACTATATGAAATGGGTAAACTAATAAATCATTCACGGTGTAAAACAAAGCTGGGATGGTAAGGTTGGGAAGGGAGGTAGGAGGGGCAGATTTTGTACAGAACTTACTTGAGCAGAGGTCAGGCAGATCTGGGTCACTCTGTCGCTGGCACTGCTGGTCCTGGGCACTGCTGGTCCTGGGCACTGTTGCAGACGGCTTGCTGATGACAGACATTTTATGATGACCCCAAAAATTTGGTGTAATTCCATTCAGCAGTTTGGGCTGTAGCCATGTCTAAAGGTCCCTATGGAAAATTGCATGGGGAAAACATGTTTTGGGACCCCCCTTTTTTCTCGGCCCCCGCTTGACGTATCAGAAATGAGGCACAATAAATCAGTAAAACTAAGGCGCAAAACACAAAAATGAGGGCAGGATAGAAACACCCTGACCCCCTAGGCCTTCTTAGGGGGTCCCAGAAGGAACTCCAGGGCCCAAAAAAACATTTTCTTTTTTTAATTGGCAAAATCCCCCCTCCCAAACGAAAATATATAAAGAAAGGCTGGCCCTGGGAGATGGGGTCCTCGGGCCAACAGAGGCCTTAGGAGGGGGGCCACGCAGCCCCCCTTCATAAATAAACAAAAGAAATATTTGGCCATGCCCCGGGGGAAGGGGTCTCCAGGCCGGAATTGGCGACGGGAGGGGTGCCCACGTGGCCCCCTTCCCGTAAATTTATATGTGCTTAAAATGGGGATCAGGCCCTGGGGATGGGGTCCCCAGGGCAAATAAAATAGAAAAGGAAGGGGAACCACACAGCCCCCTTCTTCTAAAACAAAATAAATAAAAAAGGATTGGCATTGAGCTGGGGGCCCCGCCCCCTCTCTGCAGCACTCTGCAAACGCACCCCCTGGCGCGTTGTAAGATGGGTAATTAATTCCCCTTTAGTACTGGGGGACCCTGGGGGCCAACTAGCCCACCAGTAACCTCCAGTGTGTGACAGGGAGCTGCATTGCCGAGAGGGGTCCAGGGGCAACGCCCATTTTTACATCTCTCTCCAACTAGCCCACCATGTGCTTCCAGTAAGCGCCACTGCGAGCGTTGCAGGGATGTGGTCCAGGCCATGCCCCTTTTTTCTCCTCTCTGCAACACAGCTCTGTGGCGCTTACTGGAGGAACCTAGTGGGATAGTTGGACTCTAAGGACCCTCAGGATTCAAGGGGACTTAATCTCCCAACTTAAAACGGCCACAAGGCGTGTTTACACAGTGGTGAAGGGAGGGGACTGGGCCTTAGGTGACATTTGTACAAACACACCCTGTGGCGCAATATAAGTTGGGAAATGTATTCCCCTTCAATCTTGAGGGCCACTGGGAGCCAACTAGCCCACCAGGTGCTTCCAGTAAGCGCCAATGCGCTGCATTGCAGAGAGGTGGTCCAGGCTGTGCCCCTTTCTACACCTCTCCGCAATGCAGCTCTGTGACGCTTACTGGAGGTACCTAGTGGGCTAATTGGACCCTAGGAACCCTCAGGATTCAAGGGGACTTAATCTCCCAACTTAAAAAGGCCACAGGGCATGTTTAAACAGTGGTGAAGGGAGAGGACCGGGCCTAAGGTGATGTGTGCAAATACACCCTGTGGCGCGTTTTAAGTTGGGGAAATAATTCTCCTTCAATCCTGAGGGGCCCTGGGAGCCAACTAGCCCACCAGGAGCATCTAGTAAGCGCAACTGTGCTGTGTTGCAGAAAGGTGGTCCAGGCCGTGCCTCTTTTTACACCACTCTGCAACGCAGCTCAGTGGCGCTTACTGGAGGTACCTAGTGGGCTAGTTGGACCCTAGGGACCCTCAGGATTCAAGGGGACTTAATTTCACAAATTGAAACGGCCATAGGGTTTCTTTACTTAGGGGTGAAGGGAGGGGACCGGGCCTGAGGTGACATGTGTGCAAACACGCCCTGTGGCGCGTTGTAAGTCCATGCCGTGCCACTTTTTACACCTCTTTGCAACGGCACTTAATGGAGGTACCTAGTGGGCTAGTTTGACCCTAGGAACTATCAAGATTCAAGGGGACTTTATACCCCAAATTATAACGGCCACAGGGCGTGTTTGCACACGTCAGCTCAGACCCACCCTCCGTTCACCAATGAGCAAACGTGCCCTGTGGCGCGTTTTAAGAAGTAGTTTTAAGCCCCCTGCCCTATTTTGTACTACGGGCTTACAAAGGATGTCATGCTAATCACAGGGGTACCGCAACGCATAGTGTTCCCTAGTGTATGTAGGTGTTTTCACTGTATTCTAAGTGTCTTTTAGCATAGCACTGGCTCTAGGCCTGGTTAGTCAGAGTCAGTTACCACCAGTACCCATCTGAAAAAGTTGTGGGTATAGGATGATTTTGCAACAATGCCTCTTTCTGCTACTCTGTTTGTTCTTTCTGCACGTCTTCCTTCTTCCTGAACTTTTCTTCGTCTTTGAGGACTTCTGTTGGTTCTTTCTGTATTTCTTGTGTTTTTTCTTCTTTCTTCACATGTCCTACCTCTGTAGGCATAGTTAGAAACTAGCATTTAAATAACCTTTGAAATTAACTGAAAAAACCATAGGTTTCAGGCACGTTATAGTTAAGCATGGGCGAAATTTGCGAATTTGCAAAAAAAATCAGCGAATTCACAAATTTTCCCGCGAAATCGCGTATTTTTTTGCGATTTGCCCTGGAGTACTTTCTACTGGCTAATCCAGTAAGCTTCTCCCTCATTGGGTAAATGTATAGTGCTTTTACTACACTGCAGCTGCGTAAAGGGCCAGAAGATGTGTCTCCAATGACCATGTGTGCCTGTAACAAAGGCACAGGCACACAAGGTCACTGGAGACATATCTTCTGGCCCTTTACGCAGCTACAGTGTAGTAAAAGCACTATGGGGCAGATTTACAAGCCGCTTGCGCTTCTTTTGCACCGCAGTTGCGTCACTTTAGTGACGCAGCGGCAGCACAAAAGATGCGCCATGGTGCTGGGTATTAACAACTTGACGCATCTGAGAGATGCGTCACGTTGTAAAGCCCTGCGCCATCAGGAGGCGTTCCGGCGCAGGGGAGGGGGTTCCTGCGCAGGAACGCCTCCTAAAAGTGGCTGAGTGAAATCTACAAGATTTCACTCAGTCACTTTTAGGCCAATGCTGCGTCAAAACCCTGCGCCTGCTTGAAGTAGGCGCAAGGCTTGATGCAGCATTGGGGAGATATGGCCCCCCAGAGCATTGCTGGAGCTGTGTTGCGCTTGCGACCCAGCTCCAGCAATGCAGTGCTTTTACGGCACAGATGCATGACGCATCTGTGCCGTTTTTGCCACATGGTGCGCCGCATTGACTGGCGCATCCCTGTGGATGCGCCAGTTATTGTAAATCTGCCCCTATACATTTAGCCTACAAGGGAGCACTTACTGATTAGACAGTAGAAAGTACTCCAGTTGAGTAGAGGTATTGCACAAAACGGTGGCATCTTCGTGGACAAACACGCAGGGCGGGATTCATTCTGCCCACTGTTAGACTCGTTTTTTGTGCCCTTCTGCTCTCTGTTAGACTTGTTTTCCCTTGTTTTTCTGCCCTTCTGCCCTCTGTTAGACTCGTTTTTCCCTTGTTTTTCTACCCTTTTGCCCTCTGTTAGACTCGTTTTTGAGCCCTTCTGCCCCCTGTTAGACTGTTTTTTTGTGCCCTTCTGCCCTCTGTTAGACTCGTTTTTCCCTTGTTTTTCTGCCCTTTGGCCCTCTGTTAGACTCGTTTTTCCCTTGTTTTTCTGCCCTTCTGTCCTCTGTTAGACTGTTTTTTTGTGCCCTTCTGCCCTCTGTTAGACTCGTGTTTCCCTTGTTTTTCTGCCCTTCTGCCCTTTGTTAGATTGCTTTTTTTTCCTTTCTGCCCTCTGCATCACCACATCATCACTCAGCACCACCACATTATCACTCAGCACCACCACAGCATGTAAATGTAAATGTAAATGTGTTGTACTTGTATAGCGCACAGCTACCCCGGACCGGGGTGTCCCGGCCCTTGTACTCATACCGCTCAGGAACCCTTCCTGGCTTTCCTTGTGAAGTATTCACTCCTGGGCACCTCCATGGTGAAATCAGGCATCCCTCGCGCTGTTGGGGCCGTTGTGGAGATTAAGCAAGCTATTGCCCAGAGTTGCAGCATGGGACCCATGATTAGAATAGGCACTGAGGCGAGAATATCCGGTCAGAGGAATTTATGAGCCCGAGACCCGCTGAGGCAGGAATCAAACCCTGGTCCCTGGCCAGAACTCTGCATCAAGGTCTGCTGCTCTAACCATTGAGCCACACTCCTCCACATCACTCAGCACTACCACAGCATCACTCAGCACCACCACAGCACCACTCAGCACCACTACAGCACCACTCAGCACCACCACAGCATCACTCAGCGCCACTACAGCATCACTCAGCACCACCACATTATCACTCAGCACCACCACAGCACCACTCAGCGCCACCCCAGCATCAATCTGCGCAACGATTCAACAACAACTGGTTTAAATATGTTCTCTCAATGTTTCAAGCTTTATCAGAATAAAATACACTGAACATAATCTTCACAAAAGTTATTTACAAAAGTTTAAGCTATTGCCATTATAAATTAAAATCACTTTTATTTAAGTATTAATTATTTTAAAAAACTAAAAGCCATTGTAATTTGTAATATCAATACATCTACGTCACGTAAATACAAAACATGTTGCATTACAAATGCTATAGGTGTCACATTTGCGAAAGTTATAACTATTGGCATTGTAAATGACAAAGCTATTAATTTAGCTATTTTCAAAACCAACACATAAATAAAAAAAAAGTCATTTACAAGACCAGTAGCTCAAAATTTCCTAATGCAAGACCTATTGCATTGCAAATGCTTGTTTTCATATCTGTCAGTGCTTCCTGTTGAAGTTTAATTTTCGTGACAGGCGCCTCATTGCCTACTTGTAACTATTCTCTGACCCTGCTTCAAGGGTCAGAGCAGGCTCAGAGAATAGTTGCAAGTAGGCAACGAGGTGCCAGGAAGCCCTTACAGGCTTACAGCAGCAGGTGCCCAAGTTGAAGTTAATTTCTTTGTAACCCTTTTGTAAAAGGTTACAAAAAATTAGCTTCAACTTTTGCACCTGCTGCTGTAACCCTGTAAGTGCTTGGCTGAAAATTCGTCCCCGCTGATTTTAACGCGATTTCGCGAGATTCGAAGATCGCGAAATCGCGGAAAATCCGCAAATTCTGCGAGCAGAACGAATTTTCAGCCATGCTTAGTTATAGTTAGAAATTAGCATTAAAAAAACCTTAGAAATTCACACGGAAAGAAACCATAGGTTTCAGGGGCGTTAAAGTTAGTTGGACATTTCACTCGTACAAAATCATTGAAATTCCCCGAATATAGTTAGTTCAGCTAACTATAACTCGAGCGCCCGCAATGCACTGCTGTTGAGGTCACATATTACATCACTCATGACATGGTCAGTGACATCACTCATGACATCACTAATGTCATTGCAAAAATTGGTCAGTTTTCTGTGGAAAAAATTTGATTGTGTTTTGGGCCGTTTCCTGTCACAGGCACTAGGCCTACTTACAGAAGTGAGGTACCATTTTTATCAGGAAACTTAGGGTAACACAGACGAGTAGAACAAGTGTTATTACCTATTGATGTTCCAAGAATTTCTGCCTTTCAAATGTAAGACAGTGTGTAAAAAAAAGACGTCATTTTGAAAAATGCCCTCTAATTCACATGCTTGTATGGGTACCCACAAATTCAGAGTTTCAAATAACCTCTGCTTCTAAACTCCATCTGTTTTTCCCATTTCGGAAATACGTAGGTTTTCTTGATGCCTGTTTTAAATTCTTTATATTTTACCAAATGTATACCCGGTACACAATGAAAAACCATTGCAAGATACAGATCAGATATAATGGATCTAGGTACCTCAGGTTCATGGTAAACGTACAAGTCCTATATATCACCACAACCAGAAGGCTTTGAAAAATTTGCCATACCTAGAAGAAGTTACAAGTGAAAACGGATGCAAATTGCTGGGTTTTTTTTACTCAATTTCAATATTTTTTTTTATTTCATCTGTTACTTTCTATTTGAAGGATCTACACAAATACCCCCTTGCTAAATTCAGAATTTTTTACTGTTCCGAAATGTATAGCTTTCTGGGATCCATTATTGGCTTCACACCATTTCTACCACTAACTTGAAGGAGGTTGAAAGCACAAAATTAGGAAAAATAGGCTATGTTCCAGTAAGGGTTATGAGTATTGGAAGGACAATATTGAACCTAAATCAGTTTGGAGTACATAACACTGGAAGGTCCAGGGAACTCATTCTTTATTTAGAGGTTCTCTGATACCTCACAAAATATTCTGTTGAAACAAAACAGTACAACAGATATGTCTTAGTTTGGCTAATTCTTAAAACCTAAAATACACATACAATTTCCACTAAAGCATGGTTTGCTAATTGGTACCAGTACATTAATTTCATGGAAGAATAGCTTAATGAAATTCTACAGAATGGCAAATACACGTCTTCAGTTTCTGGCCAGTTGATACCAATGGCTGCAATTTCTATTTTTAAAGTCTTCCAAGTGGTTTAAAGCAAGGAGGCCAGACCCCTGATATATTCAGTCACAACCCTTGAGGATGCTCACAGGTTACTGGCTTGCCATCCCTGATATACAGCAGCTCACTGCAATAGGTAAGCCTTGTTGCACCTGCAATTGGTACTGTCCCGCCCACCTTGATCTCACCCTTCTTATTTGGCCGCTCTCCTTCATTCAGGCCACTCTTGAGACAGCTCTGCGGCTCAAACATTTCAAACGCTTCCTTTAAGCTTTTACAGCCTTTATTAGGTAAGCTCCTTTCCTCGTTCGGTGCCCCCCCAATCGCTACGATCTTCTCCTAGATCCACATCGCTTGTCATTTTTCATGTAGGTCGACACTGATCCAGCATCCAACTGCTCAGACCTCTGCTGTCTGCATCCTTTATTCTCCTTGTACTTGGCCTAGACTTCTACTTAGTCTTTGCCTGAAACAAACCTCCTCCAAGTCACTCTGACCTGGATTTAGGTATTACTTTAACTATCTTTTACTCACTGCCCTCAAGCACTCTACCCACTGGCACTGCTTTTCACACGTGCTTCACTAGTGCATGCGTTTGCCACTTTTTTAATTATTCCTTGTTTCTCTTACACAATCCCACGCCCATTTTGCTTTCAACACCGGTGCTTTACAGGTACTTTGCTAGTCTGGTGTGTTTTTCACCACTCACCAAGCTCTCTACTGTGCATGACTATGACTTTTAGTAAATATTGCTCGTTATTGCGTAATTCGTTTACTCTTACTTTGCAATTTTATACGTTCTGCTCTCTTCTCCGGTATCATTGTACTCACGTGCAATCCACGTACGTTGGTCTGACATACACGACCCTCACCAGCACCCAGGTTCTTTTCAAATTGTTTTCCGCCCGCGCCAACTTTCATATGTCTCTTTTTCTTTTTTCATCCTTTATTCCCTCCTACAGTTTTATTTATTAGAGGCAAAATATATAGAGGAATACCATTATTAATGTCCTGATGATGATCCTATATCTTTTGTAAGGATCAAAACTCCGTTGACTTGTTGTACGCCATATACACCTCTTTATTTAATACTTGTTATGTGTGGTGGTGTCTCCACTATAATTTGTGTGTCCTACCAAAATGTGTCTCATACAAACAATTTACTCTACCTGAGCCTTTTTGTTTCATGTTGTACGTTCTTCCCACTAAGTTGGATACAGGCTTGTGTCCTACTTTATTTGTTTCTTGCTGAATTTTGTGTATATTTAGGCAACTGTTTATTAAAAACACCTGTCCGGCTGGACAGCTGAAGAATATAGTACTGATTGGGTCTATGTTTATTGTTTGCTCTCATTAATCCTTGTCTAGGGACCACTGTCTCTAGAAATAATTGATTACCCAAGGTCCCTGACCAACATTATTTGGGTTCCCTTGTTTTTCATAACATTCTACCTTTACTGTAGGTAAATTATGTCCAGCAATGGTTACAGCATCCGTCCTTGTCAGCACTAAAAGACCACATATCTCTCTTTTTTTTAATATTATGGATTTACAATCTTTTTTGTTTGGTTCAAGATCTCTTCAGTCTAAACATTTTATATATGTCATTTATAATAACATTTGGAACGCTTCCCAACAAGAAGCTGCTAACCAATTAAGAAAAATTCATAAGCAAAATTTGGAAGAGCTTTAGCTGTTATGGATAATGGGATGACTATATTGTCAACTCATAGTTATTCATTGAATAATATTGTTTCATCTGCGTTAAATGTCACACAAAATGACTTGTCTATGTTTAACATGTCCAGAGTCAGTTGAGGTCGATTTTACAATTGAGTTGATGTTGCACATTTTACATTCGAATTGAGTGTCATGGAAATATTTGAATGAAGCTGAATTGCTTTGCCTTATAGTTTGACAAGTGTGCAGAAAACCATCAGAGGTGGGCGGAAATGGCGCAGTTTCACTCCACGGAATTTTGTGACTTTACAAGAAAACTCCATGGAAGCCACGAATGGGTGGAAATTGGCAAGTCGTGTGGCTTGCGCTGATTTTGAGTGCTGAACGGCAGCTCTTTACATGCCGGAGAGCGCTGCTGCTTGAGCTTATTCGCTGCTGCTTGAGTGGATTTTCTACTCGGTGCCATCTTTTTCGCTGCTAATGGTCGCAAATGTCTGCCACCGTTCGCGGTGAGAAAATCTCACCAGGTGCCCTCCTAGTACCCAAAATTGCAATAGGGGACGCCAATTCTTGCTCTTCAAGTATCCGTTGGTGAGCTTCATGAGAGGAAAAACTCTGACCAGGCAGCGGTTGGTGAAATTTTGGCTGGAACTCCAGGTCTCAAGCATAAAGCTAAGTGATTGATTGAATTCAGGTCTGACATCTTAAAGTCCACATGCTGTCTCTTAGACATGATAGGAGTTCAGGTATGACATCTTAAAGTCTGCATGCTGTCTCTTAGACATGATAGGAGTTCAGGTCTGACATCTTAAAGTCTGCATGCTGTCTCTTAGACATGATAGGAGTTCAGGTCTGACCATCTTAAAGTCTGCATGCTGTCTCTTAGACATGATAGGAGTTCAGGTCTGACATCTTAAAGTGTACATGCTGTCTCCTGTACGCAATAGGAATACAGGTCTGACATCTTAAAGTCTGTATGCTGTCTCTTAGACATGATAGGAGTTCAGGTCTGACATCTTAAAATGTACATGCTGTCTCCTGTACACAATAGGAATACAGGTCTGACATCTTAAAGTCTGCATGCTGTCTCTTAGACATGATAGGAGTTCAGGTCTGACATCTTAAAGTGTACATGCTGTCTCCTGTACACAATAGGAATACAGGTCTGACATCTTAAGGTCTGCACACAATAGGAATTCAGGTCTGACATCTTAAAGTCTGCATGCTGTCACTTAGACATGATAGGAGTTCAGGTCTGTCAACTTAAAGTCCACATGCTGTCTCTTGGACACATTAGGAGTTCAGGTCTGACATCTTAAAGTCCACATTCTGTCTCTTGGACACGATAGGAGTTCAGGTCTGACATCTTAAAGTCTTCATGCTGTCTCCTGTACACAATAGGAATACAGGTCTGACATCTTAAAGTCTGCATGTTGTCTCTTCGACACAATAGGAATTCAGGTCTGACATCTTAAAGTCTGCATGCTGTCACTTAGACATGATAGGAGTTCAGGTCTGACAACTTAAAGTCCACATGCTGTCTCTTGGACACATTAGGAGTTCAGGTCTGACATCCTAAAGTGTACATGCTGTCTCCTGGACACATTAGGAGTTCAGGTCTGACATCTTAAAGTCTGCATGTTGTCTCCTGTACACAATAGGAATACAGGTCTGACATCTTAAAGTCTGCATGCTGTCACTTAGGCCTGATAGGAGTTCTGGTCTGACATCTTAAAATGTAAATGCTGTCTCCTGTACACAATAAGAATACAGGTCTCACATCTTAAAGTCTGCATGCTGTCTCCTGTACACAATAGGAATACAGGTCTGACATCTTAAAGTCTGCATGCTGTCTCTTGGATACATTAGGAGTTCAGGTCTGACACCTTAAAGTCCTCATGCTGTCACTTAGGCCTGATAGGAGTTCAGGTCTGACATCTTAAAATGTACATGCTGTCTCTTGGACACATTAGGAGTTCAGGTCTGACATCTTAAAGTCCACATGCTGTCTCTTGGACACGATAGGAGTTCAGGTCTGACATCTTAAAGTCTGCATGCTGTCACTTAGGCCTGATAGGAGTTCTGGTCTGACATCTTAAAGTCTGCATGCTGTCTCTTAGACATGATAGGAGTTCCGGTCTGACATCTTAAAGTCCACATGTTGTCTCCTGGACTCTATAGGAGTTCCGGTCTGACATCTTAAAGTCTGCATGCTGTCTCCTGGACACAATAGGAGTTCAGGTCAAAAAGCAAAAACTTACATAAAAGCTCGAACACTTGTAAATTCGAGACCTATTGCACTGCAGATGCTTGTTTTTCAAATGTGTTATGGGTGCCCCATGTATCATATATTACCTATACTTTGCCAGGATCAGCATTTTGTCATTGGTGTCCAAGCAAATGCCTTTGGTGTCTTCTGTGCTAAAAATGGCAAATAAATACCAGTAACTGACATTTTGCCCTGAATTGTCCTCGATTATTTCAAGGCCAGAATATTGTCATGGCTGACCCCCTCCCAGGGGCCACGGGCGCCCTCTCTTATGCCGTACATTGCTCCATTGTGCAAACAGCAGCATTTTCCCACAAACAATCTATGCAAGTGTTTCCTCAAGTCCGCCAGCACCAGAAGTGCTACCTTTAATGTCAGTGCATGGCTAAATATCATCTCCAAATCATCAAAGGCCTCTAACCTTTACACTTACTCACTGTCTCCACTTTTACAAAGGTCCAAAGCTAAGATTGAACTTTCCTGGGAAACTGATTTAGATATGCAATGGCCCATGTCTATGTGGGATAAGGTTTGGACGAAAGTTAGGAAATCTTCTAGAGCCGCGAGTACTACACAAACTCTCTTTTTTATTTATAATAAATTGCTACTAACACCAGTTTCTCTACACAAAATACATTATGACACCCCAGACATATGTTGGTCTTGTGTATCACCACAAGCAGATCTTCAACATTTACTCTTTTCAAGCCCACAAGTTCTGCAGTTCTGGAAAGCAGTCTGCTCCCAAATTAACACTATTTAATGCTTCCCTGTCATTTGCTAATATTCTTCTGGGTAGTCTTTTTAAGAGTTGGAATAAATCGAAATCACAAACGCAAATTATCGATTTGTTAAATGCTGTTGCTTTTAAGCAAATAACAAAACATTGGAAGGACACCTCTAAACGTTCGTACGTGGCTCGGTGGTACCCTGTCATAACCATAGACTCGGCACTACTTTTGTTTTCCCCATGTCCTTGAAGCAAAAACGATTACTTTTGTGGTCCCCTTCACGTTGTTTTTAGATAACAGTGCTAAAGGTTTCTTTGCTCCAGAACCATCTATTAAGGAAGTTTCTCAACCCCCTTAATTTGTTTCAAGGTAACCCCAGTCTACTCAATGTAACCTTGTTTTATTTACATGCTGATTTATTTTTAATTACTGATCCGTGTTTTGTATTCACTTGCCCAGATGTCACTGATAATATATGTTAAATATTACTTCTTTTTTGATGCTACATTTCTTGTTACCTGATGCTATTTTCTTATTGCATTTCCAATAAACTTTCTTTAGAAACGTAATATGTCAGTGCCGCTATCGTCAAAGGTGCCTCTCATGCCAAGAGGTACTTTCAGGAGCTAGTGTCAGATTTGTGCCATGAGTGCTTTCGAAAGATAAGAATTACCAATGGTACGTCAGGGCAAATGGCAGCCTCAAAGGTACAACACTGCATTGTCACTTACACTCTCTTACATTCACTCATTCACTCACATGCAGTGTCACTCACTCTCAATCATCCATTCTCACTCACACTCATTCATTCATGCAGACTCATTTGCATTCACACTCACTCTCACTCTCTCATTCTCACTCTATCTCATTCATTTTCACTCACTCTGACTCATTCACAATCACTCACTCACTAACTTCTACTTATACTCACTCTTATCTTTACACATTTTTACTTATTTCGCTCTCTCACAGTCACTCATTCTCACTCCGTTATAATGAATGAATTTCACTCTCTGATTCATTCTATTCACACTAATAATTTCCCACACTCCTTATTCACTCACTCACTCATCACTCACCCATTGCACCTCACTTGCAGTCACTCGTACGCAAACTCACTCATACTCACTCTCTCAGACTCACTAACACGTACTGACACTCGCTTTGTCTTATTCCCATTCACTAATAGGCCTGGGCAAAATTTAAACATGTCTGCGTAATTTGTGTAATTCCTGAACTTTTTTGTTACTCTTCCTGACACCACTTTGCATAATTACATGCACCATCTGCTGTCAAATTCACTGCAAAGGATTGGAACTACAGAACACAACCAGCTTTTGTTTGCAATGCTATTATTTTTATGCACTTCTTTTTAAGCCTAATGTGACGCATTCCTTCCTAAAATACAGCACTAAACGACTCTTGTATTACATGTAATTCAAAGTAAGTTTGCTGAAATGTCATGTAATTACAGTCAGTCAAATTTGCTTTATTCGAGATAAAAACTCATAAAAGCATAGTACATTTAAAACCATTAAATCCACAATAACGGGTATAAAATTTGATTACAACCTCTGAAAAATTTTAAATTTAAAAGAATAAAGCATCATGACTTTTCGAGTGTTAAGAACCAATAATAAAACATCAAAATTCATGTAGTTGTAAAACCAATATAAGTCCAAAATACAATCTCAAAAACATTCCTTTACACTGGTGGGAAGAACAGTCGCAACCGACCTTCTATTGCACAAGAAATTTCCTTCTAATAGCCCACGCCCACCCCAAGAATTTGGCAGCCGCCACAGAAATGGTTGGCAGAGAGCTGGTGCAAATAATTCTTAAAGCCACCTTGCTCTCTCTCGTGCCAAGCTGTTTGCACATCGCCCTCAGCCAAACGCGTCGGGGGATTGAGTAGGCCCCACAAACAAAAAGAAGGTGGGCAATGGTGGTCTCCGTGCAGATGTTACAAGCTGGGCAAACATTCGAATAAGCTTCTGCCCATCTTCCTGTTAACGATCTAACTGGGAGCGACCCCACTCTGAGCTGAAAGTAAAGCTTCCTGTCCTGAGGCTTAGCTATGATATCCCAATAGGGCTCCAGGAATGAGAAAGCTTTTACTTCCAAAAAACGTCCTTCCAAAGAGAAGGGATCTGCATCATTCCAGTTCCGGCGTTCTACCATTTCCCAATACCTTGTTATTTTGATGTCTTTGGCCGGGAACCGGGCCTGCTCTGGGTTCTCCCATAACTCCTTCATACCCATTATCCCTAGTGTTCTGCACAAATACTTTAACCAACTTATCTTATGAAATTTATCGGAATTGACTACATCCAGGAAGCCCCTCGCGTAATAGGCGAGTTCAGGAGTGACCCAAATACGCCGCCAATATAAGATGGGTCGTAATATAGCCATATCTGATATGGCTTTCCTACCTAGCTCGCTGTGAAGTGGTGTCAAGATTTAACCCAATGCGCCTGCCCAACTACATTTCCCATCAAACTGTGGCACTGAACTACTGTTCCCAGCATGCCCGGCGGAACAGGATATCCTGGGGCGGAGCCTTCGATCAGTGCTCGTGATTCTGGGAGGCGGAGGCAGCGGCTGTGCTTCTGTTCCCGGTATTGTCCAGGATTCTTTGGATTCCTTCAACCTTACCCGGGCCAAGGTTTCTGGTAACGTTTTGTGTACACGCCAGTTGCGTGTACTTTTCGGCGGCGATTATTGGTGGCGCTTCCGCGCCTTTGGAGTAACTCTGCTTGCTTGTTATTTCTCCCCTCGCGGCTGCGAGCGGGGAAAAGGCTACGTTTCTGTAACGAAGGATCCGCGCTGGCTAGCGCGCTCTTCATTCCTGAATTGGGGTATTGCTTACTGCCCATTGGGGATCGTCCATGCATAAGTGTACTTTGCCTCGCGGCTGCGAGGAGCTGATCTGTTGTACTCTGAGTAAGTGACTGGTGCCAGGAGAGGTGCTTTGGAGAACTTCTGTGCCTATTTGTCTTGGAGGTACAAGTGGCGGAGTGCAGGGGGGGTGTAAGACCTTCGCACTGCCGTCACGAAGTTGAGGGGACATTATTGGATTTATAAATACCAAAGCGGATGACAGTAGTGAATGAACTACGTCATGCCGTGTTTGGGTGGACATGGTTATGTTTAAGTACATGAAGGATACTCATGCACTGTTTTATACCATAGGAGGTATACATCTCAGTATTATTGCGCAGGCTTGACATTTAACTTTGGAGCAATTAACTATTTCTTTGGATCCATTCTTCGGAGCCTTTTATTTTGCACCATGGGGTATGTTGTTATCAACTAGGAAGGTTTTTGTTTCTGAAGTGTGACTACTTGTGGTTAATACCTTCTTTTGTGTTGTGCAGGAAGGAAGGAAGACGGGAGAGACAGCATATGGGTGTTGTTGGGCACATTTGCTACAGGTGATTTTAGGGGTTCTGGGATTAGTGAGAATTACTGAGAGTAGGGTTAAGTATTGTATTAACCTTTGTATTTTTGTCTTACAGTTTCTTTATCCCTGCTGCCCCTTTCCTCCTCCTCTTTATTCTTTCTGGTTTTTTCCCCTTTTGGGGTTTTTCCCTCGCCGTATCGTCTGAACACCCTGTGTCTATACTTCGGGGTGTTCGGAGGGTCCGGAGGTGGAGCATTGTTGCTGCAGGCGGATCCCGTGGAGCGTGACCTTGACAGAATCACGAGCCCAAGATTTTCGCTCTGCCTGATCCGTTAGGACCACTACAGCACCTGTTGTGGCAAGAGCCCTAGTTGGAGTGTTCTCCAGAGTGGGATTCCCTAAGGAGGTCGTCTCCGACAGAGGTGCAAACTTTATGTCGAGCTACTTAACTGCTATGTGGAAGGAATGTGGTGTCAACTACAAGTTCACTACACCCTATCATCCACAATGCAATGGGCTTGTTGAGAGATTTAACAGGACCCTAAAAGGGATGATTCATGGACTACCGGAAAAGCTTCGGCGTAGATGGGACGTCCTGATCCCCTGCCTCTTGTTCGCCTACAGAGAAGTCCCACAGAAGGGGGTTGGCTACAGCCCTTTTGAACTTTTGTACGGGCATCCTGTAAGGGGACCCCTGTGTTTGGTGAAGGAAGGATGGGAGAGACCTCTCAAACAGCCTGCAGCCAACATAGTGGACTATGTGCTTGGCTTCCGCTCGCGGATGGCTGAATACATGGAAAAGGCATCTGAAAACCTTAAGGCCAGCCAAGAACTCCAAAAAGCTTGGCATGACCAAAAGGCTGTCTTGACTGTTTACCAGCCCGGACAGAAGGTGTGGGTGTTGGAGCCAGTGGCCCCAGCAGCACTCAAGGACAAATGGTCCGGGCCCTACACCATCCTGGAGAAAAAGGGAGAGGTCACCTACCTGGTCGACCTGGGAACTCCCCGGAACCCCCACAGGGTGCTTCATGTCAACAGGCTAAAAGCATATGTCGACAGGAAGGACATGAGTTTGCTCATGGCCCTAGATGAGGGACAGGAAGAGGAGAGTGACCCTCTCCCCGACCTGCTCACTCAGAATCCTGACGATGGCTCGGTAGATGGTGTTGTCTTTTGTGGCAGCCTCTCCGAACATCAACAGAGCGACTGTAAACAGGTTCTTCAGTCGTTCAGACATATGTTTTCTCTAACACCCAGTCGGACCGATTGGTGCACCCATGAGGTTGACACTGGTGACAGCTTGCCCGTCAAGAGTAAAATCTACAGGCAGCCTGATCACGTTAGAGACTGCATCAAGAATGAAGTGCAGAAAATGTTGGAGCTGGGAGTCATTGAACCCTCGGATAGCCCTTGGGCTAGTCCCGTAGTTCTAGTGCCGAAACCTCACACCCAGGGTGGTAAGAGAGAGATGAGGTTTTGCGTAGACTACAGGGGTCTCAATGCAGTCACTAAGACTGACGCCCACCCAATACCAAGGGCAGACGAGCTTATTGATAGATTGGCTTCGGCCAACTACTTAAGTACGTTTGACCTGACAGCTGGGTATTGGCAAATCAGGTTAGCTGAGGACGCCAAGCCTAAAACCGCATTTTCAACCCCTGGTGGGCATTATCAGTTCGTGGTGATGCCCTTTGGTCTGAAAAATGCACCTGCCACCTTCCAACGGTTGGTGAATCAAGTCCTTACTGGGCTGGATGACTTCTGTGCGGCGTATCTAGACGATATTGCTGTCTTTAGCTCCACCTGGGAGGATCACCTGGTCCACCTGCGGAAAGCGTTGGAGGCTCTGCAAGCAGCAGGCCTCACTATCAAGGCCACCAAGTGCCAGATAGGGCAGACACAGGTTGTATACCTGGGCCACCTTGTAGGTGGAGGCCAGGTTCAACCACTGGAGAGCAAGATACAGTCAATCAGGGACTGGGCTCCTCCAACCACCCAGACTCAGGTTCGAGCTTTCTTGGGCCTGACTGGTTACTATAGGAAGTTTGTCAGGAACTATGGTTCCATCGTGACACCATTAAATGAACTGACAAGTAAGAAAAGGCCAAAAAAGGTTCAGTGGACAGCGAGCTGTCAAAAAGCATTCGATGACCTAAAGCAGGCCATGTGCACGGCGCCTATCCTTAAGAGTCCAGACTACTCCAAACCATTCATTGTCCAAACAGATGCTTCTGAGTTGGGTGTGGGAGCTGTTCTATCTCAACTGAATTTTGATGGTCAAGACCAGCCCATTGCTTTTATAAGCAGAAGGCTGACCCCTAGAGAGAAGAATTGGTGAGCTATTGAGAGGGAGGCCTTTGCTGTGGTTTGGGCCCTGAAGAAGCTGAGGCCATACTTGTTTGGTACTCACTTCAAGATTCAGACCGACCATAAGCCCCTCTTGTGGCTAAATCAGATGAAGGGTGAAAACCCCAAACTGCTTAGGTGGTCCATTTCCCTACAGGGGATGGACTTTACAGTGGAACATAGACCTGGTACTGATCATGGCAATGCCGATGGGCTCTCCAGATATTTCCACTTAGAACAAGAAGACTCACCTGGTCAAGGTTAGCTTATTGTTCCGACGTTTGGGGGGGGGTCATGTAGGAGAGTAGGGTCTGCAATCCTATGATCACCCAGATTTTTTGCTTTTGTTTCACTGGTTTACGACTTTCTCTGGCTGTGGGCCTGCTAATCAGACCCACAGCCTGGCTGTTCTCTTTCTAAATTACGACATGTACCCTAGGTGCATTTACCAATTGGTACTGGGCCACCTTATCAGACCCCGTAACGCAGGGCATAGGTGTACCCAGGGCCGCCAGGGGCTGAAGCATGTATTATGCCACCCCTGGCTGGCCTCCTAAATTTGACACAACTGGCTGCATGACAGCTGGGGCGAAGTCGTGTAATCACCCTTTGCTTTAGATATAGTAGCCCTATATCTAACCACACAATGGACACCCGAGTTCCTATCAGTCACTCCTATGGCAGGCCTTGACAATCCTGAAGGCAGAGTGCGTGGGCTCGTGTGAACTGTGCTCTGGCCCGAGCCGAGCCGGTTGCAGCTTGCGGAGCAAAGACCCAATGGCTGTTCCATGATAACGCGTGCCACATCGGTAACTACGGTGTCGCGTTATCAAGACATGTCGAGTAAGGTGTCATACGAATCGGGATGCTGCCCTCTCACCAACCCTGGCGACGAGGTTAGCATTCCGCCCTTCTAGAGGGACACGACATGTACGTAACTGTGAACCCCGGTTAAAGTTAACGAAAGCCTCAGCTCCACAAAATGGATGCTGCCACCACAGACACGAGTCTGACCTCCTGCTGCTGGGAGTCCTTCCAGCGAGGAGCGCTTGGACAAAGGGTTTCCTGTCGAGGGCGGTGTTCGCACCGTCCCAGACAGGGTTTGTGTATTCTGGGTAGGTAGGGCTTTTGCGAGAAGGTGACTGCGGAGTGGCACCCCGGTGCTCACTACGCATCTGCCGGTTAGAACCAGTTCCAGGGGCGACAGCCCTGGCCTGGGGAAAGTCCGGCAGGGGAGAGGGGTGTAACTACCCCCCTTCCTGGTCCCACCCTTAGGGCAGGACCTAGTCATGTACCCACCCCTTTCTTTAGAATAAAGGCCGGAGCGGGGACCCTTCCAAATTAGATCATCTTTGAATCAAGAATACTTTCTACGAAAGGACTTCAAGACTCTTCTCAAGATTTCTCCCTTGTGGCTAAGGAGTAGTCACCCTGCATCAGCGGGCACCATCTAAGAACTCTGCGGTTTGCTGTAAGTCCTTCCTCAAGGAATCCGACGGCCCAGCTCGACGAGAACCGGCTTCCCTGGCACCTCTGACCTCTACCCACGTCATCAGCTCAGCTGTGATCTGTGGGTGCGACGAGACCTCGAGGGACCGGCCATCATCAGAACCTGCACGCTCTTAACCAGCACGACCATCGAGGTAACTCTCTGGCGAGTGCTCTGGGGTCCGAGAAGCCCCGACCCTGAGCTGCTCCAGCACCGAAGTGCAGTCTCCCAGCATCTCCACGATCTGCGTGGGGCCCTTCTGCTCGCTGCTCAGCACGTTGTCTGGTCACTAGCCGCTGGCTTGTGTCCTTCCTTGACGACGACCGACAAACATCACTGCTGGTCTGGTTGCTCCAGACTGGCCCTTGCTTCCATCTTTCCGAGAAGCATCCCGGACCCTCCTGGTCCACTCAAGACGCCATCTTAGGTCCACCACGTGGCCCTGAGACCTGCCAAGGCTTGTTGCCCCATCCTGGGCCCAGCGACGCCGACAGCATCATCCTTCGTGGGACAGCTCGCACCTCCACCGTGGTCGCCGACAACGCCTCCTGGTCCGTGAGACTGCAGAGCCTAGCGTCGCCCACTCACCTGGTCGAGGTGACGGCCAACTGGTGCCTTCCTGGTACCCTCTGACTACTGGCTAGTAGTACGAACTTGGTCCCCTCTGCTTTCAGGTTTCATCAATCTCCGATCCAGGCTTGGATCTCTACGAACTATTCAGCACTGGTCGCCGGCCAGCAACTCCTTTCTTCCGGCTCCTGGCTCGTCAGCGAAGACCCCGACGCCTGTAAGACTTGTGCAGCCGCAGCCCTCGTGGCTAGGTAACTCGGCATTTCGGTGCCTGCATAGCCTCTTTACTCTAGGGTCCCGAGTCCCTCGCTTCCGACTTGCCTTATCGGGTCCGCCCGAGACCTTAACCTTTCCGTGTCCTCGGACACTTGTTTAAACTGTGCACTTGAAGTATTTGCTAAAGAGATTTGGTTTGTGCTTAGTACCCTGTCCTCATAAAGAGTACAGGGCTGTTGTGATTCTTAATAAATATACTGTTTATTTTCATAACACTTGTGTGGTGTCCTTTCACTGGGTGTTCAAGGGGTACATGTGTGGTAAACAGCTGGCTTAACACGCCCTCTCGAGTCTTTAGCCTTAGACTGCTCGTATCCACGCTACTAGGATAGCTGGTCTATAGGTTGACTTACAACCAAACACCATAAGGGTCGTTGGAACGATACATAGCGGTCGCTAGAATAGCGAACGTTGCATATCGGGCCAACTTCTCACAGCCCATCTGACCAAAACACAGAGGTACCAAGAATTACAGGAGGCCTATCTGACCGTAATGCAGAGGTATCAAGAACTACAGGAGGCCCATCTGACCAAACCACAGAGGTACAAAGAATTACAGGAGGCCTATCTGACCATAATGCAGAGGTACCAAGGATTACAGGAGGCCTATTTGACCATAATGCAGAGGTACCATGAATTACAGGAGGCCCATCTGACCAAAACACAGAGACACAGAGAATTACAGGAGGCCTAACTGACCAAAATGCAGAGGTATCAAGAATTACAGGAGGCCCATCTGACCAAAACACAGAGGTACCAAGAATTACAGGAGGCCCATCTGACCAAAACACAGAGGTACCAAGAATTACAGGAGGCCTATTTGACCATAATGCAGAGGTTTCAAGAATTACAAGAGGCCCATCTGACCATAATGCAAAGGTACCAAAAATTACAGGAGGCCTATCTGACCATAATGCAGAGGTATCAAGAATTACAGGAGGCCCATCTGACCAAAACATTGAGGTACCAAGTATTACAGGAGGCCTATCTGGCCATAATGCAGAGATATCAAGAATTACAGGAGGCCCATCTGACCAAAACAACGAGGTACCAAGGATTACAGGAGGCCTATCTGACCATAATGCAGAGGTACCAAGAATTACAGGAGACCTATCTGACCATAATGCAGAGGTACCAAGAATTACAGGAGGCCTACCTGACCAAAATGCAGAGGTATCAAGAATTACAGGAGGCCTATCTGACCAAAACACAGAGGTACCAAGAATTACAGGAGGCCTGTCTGACCATAATGCAGAGGTATCAAGAATTACAGGAGGCCTATCTGACCACAATGCAGAGGTACCAATAATTACAGGTGGCCCATCTGACCAAAACACAGAGGTACCAAGAATTACAGGAGGCCTATTTGACCGTAATGCAGAGGTATCGAGAACTACAGGAGGCCCATCTGACCAAAACACAGAGGTACCAAGAATTACGGGAGGCCTATCTGACCATAATGCAGAGGTACCAAGGATTACAGGAGGCCTATTTGACCATAATGCAGAGGTACCAAGAATTACAGGAGGCCTGTCTGACCATAATGCAGAGGTATCAAGAATTACAGGAGGCCCATCTGACCAAAACACAGAGGTACCAAGAATTACAGGAGGCCTATCTGGCCATAATGCAGAGGTACCAATAATTACAGGAGGCCCATCTGACCAAAACACAGAGGTACCAAGAATTACAGGAGGCCTATCTGACCGTAATGCAGAGGTATCAAGAACTACAGAAGGCCCATCTGACCAAAACACAGAGGTACAAAGAATTACAGGAGGCCTATCTGACCATAATGCAGAGGTACCAAGGATTACAGGAGGCCTATTTGACCATAATGCAGAGGTACCATGAATTACAGGAGGCCTGTCTGACCATAATGCAGAGGTATCAAAAATTACAGGAGGCCCATCTGACCAAAACACAGAGGTACCAAGAATTACAGGAGGCCTATCTGACCATAATGCAGAGGTACCAAGAATTACAGAAGGCCCATCTGACCAAAACACAGAGACACAGAGAATTACAGGAGGCCTAACTGACCAAAATGCAGAGGTATCAAGAATTACAGGAGGCCCATCTGACCAAAACACAGAGGTACAAAGAATTACAGGAGGCCTATCTGACCATAATGCAGAGGTACCAAAAATTACAGGAGGCCTATCTGACCATAATGCAGAGGTACCAAGGATTACAGGAGGCCTATTTGACCATAATGCAGAGGTACCAAGAATTACAGGAGGCCTGTCTGACCATAATGCAGAGGTATCAAGAATTACAGGAGGCCCATCTGACCAAAACACAGAGGTACCAAGAATTACAGGAGGCCTATCTGACCATAATGCAGAGGTACCAAGAATTACAGGAGGCCCATCTGACAAAAACACAGAGACACAGAGAATTACAGGACGCCTAACTGACCAAAATGCAGAGGTATCAAGAATTACAGGAGGCCCATCTGACCATAATGCAAAGGTACCAAGAATTACAGGAGGCCTATTTGACCATAATGCAGAGGTTTCAAGAATTACAAGAGGCCCATCTGACCATAATGCAAAGGTACCAAAAATTACAGGAGGCCTATCTGACCATAATGCAGAGGTACCAAGGATTACAGGAGGCCTATTTGACCATAATGCAGAGGTACCAAGAATTACAGGAGGCCTATCTAACCATAATGCAGAGGTATCAAGAATTACAGGAGGCCCATCTGACCAAAACACAGAGGTACCAAGAATTACAGGAGGCCTATCTGACCATAATGCAGAGGTAACAATAATTACAGGAGGCCCATCTGACCAAAACACAGAGGTACCAAGAATTACAGGAGGCCTATCTGACCGTAATGCAGAGGTATCAAGAACTACAGAAGGCCCATCTGACCAAAACACAGAGGTACCAAGAGTTACGGGAGGCCTATCTGACCATAATGCAGAGGTACCAAGGATTACAGGAGGCCTATTTGACCATAATGCAGAGGTACCAAGAATTACAGGAGGCCTGTCTGACCATAATGCAGAGGTATCAAGAATTACAGGAGGCCCATCTGACCAAAACACAGAGGTACCAATAATTACAGGAGGCCTATATGACCATAATGCAGAGGTACCAATAATTACAGGAGGCCCATCTGACCAAAACACAGAGGTACCAAGAATTACAGGAGGCCTATCTGACCGTAATGCAGAGGTATCAAGAACTACAGGAGGCCCATCTGACCAAAACACAGAGGTACAAAGAATTACAGGAGGCCTATCTGACCATAATGCAGAGGTACCAAGGATTACAGGAGGCCTATTTGACCATAATGCAGAGGTACCATGAATTACAGGAGGCCTTCTGACCATAATGCAGAGGTATCAAGAATTACAGGAAGCCCATCTGACCAAAACACAGAGGTACCAAGAATTACAGGAGGCCTATCTGACCATAATGCAGAGGTACCAAGAATTACAGGAGGCCCATCTGACCAAAACACAGAGACACATAGAATTACAGGAGGCCTAACTGACCAAAATGCAGAGGTATCAAGAATTACAGGAGGCCCATCTGACCAAAACACAGAGGTACCAAGAATTACAGGAGGCCCATCTGACCAAAACACAGAGGTACCAAGAATTACAGGAGGCCTATTTGACCATAATGCAGAGGTTTCAAGAATTACAAGAGGCCCATCTGACCATAATTCAAAGGTACCAAAAATTACAGGAGGCCTATCTGAACATAATGCAGAGGTATCAAGAATTACTGGAGGCTCATCTGACCAAAACACAGAGGTACCAAGAATTACAGGAGGCCTATCTGACCATAATGCAGAGGTACCAAGAATTACAGGAGACCCATCTGACCAAAACACAGAGGTACCAAGAATTACAGGAGGCCTATCTGACCGTAATGCAGAGGTATCAATAACTACAGGCGGCCCATCTGACCAAAACACAGAGGTACCAAGAATCACGGGAGGCCTATCTGACCATAACGCAGAGGTTTCAAAAATTACAGGAGGCGTATTAGACCATAATGCAGAGGTACCAAGAATTACAGGAGGCCTATCTGACTATAATGCAGACGTACCAAGAATTACAGGAGGCCTATCTGATTATAATGCAGAGGTACCAAGAATTACAAGACGCCCATCTGACCATAATGCAGAGGTACCAAGAATTATACAAGGCCTATCTGACTATAATGCAGAGGCTTCAAGTATTTCAAGAGGCTAATCTGACCATTATGCAGAGGTACCAAGAAATACAGGAGGCCCATCTGACCAAAGCACAGAGTGCGACAGAATTACAGGAGGCCTATCTGACCATAATGCAGAGGTTTCAAGAAATACAGGAAGCCCATCTGACCATTATGCAGAGGTACGAAGAATTACAGGAAGCCCATCTGACCAAAATGCAGAGGTACCAAGAATTACAGGAGGCCCATCTGACCATAATGTAGAAATAGCAAGATTTACAAGAGGCTCATCTGATCATAAAACAGAGATACCAAGATTTACAGCTGGCGAATCTGACCATAACACGGAGGTACCAAGAAATACAGGAGGCCTATCTGACCATAATGCAGAGGAGATACCAAGAATTACTGGAGGCCCATCTGACCACACCACAGAGGTATCAAAAATTACAGGAGGTCTATGTCACCATATCAGAGACACCAAGAATTACAGGAGGTTGATCTCAGCACAATGCAAGAGGTATCAAGAATTACAGGAGGCCTATCTGACCATAATACAGAGGTATCAAGAAGTACAGGAGGCCTATCTGACCATAATGCAGAAGTATCAAAAATTACAGGAGGCCCATCTGACCGAAACACAGAGGTACCAAGAATTACAGGAGACCTATCTGACCATAATGCAGAGGTATCAAGAATTACAGGAGGCCCATCTGACCAAAACATTGAGGTACCAAGTATTACAGGAGGCCTATCTGGCCATAATGCAGAGATATCAAGAATTACAGGAGGCCCATCTGACCAAAACAACGAGGTACCAAGGATTACAGGAGGCCTATCTGACCATAATGCAGAGGTACCAAGAATTACAGGAGACCTATCTGACCATAATGCAGAGGTACCAAGAATTACAGGAGGCCTACCTGACCAAAATGCAGAGGTATCAAGAATTACAGGAGGCCTATCTGACCAAAACACAGAGGTACCAAGAATTACAGGTGGCCCATCTGACCAAAACACAGAGGTACCAAGAATTACAGGAGGCCTATTTGACCATAATGCAGAGGTTTCAAGAATTACAAGAGGCCCATCTGACCATAATGCAAAGGTACCAAAAATTACAGGAGGCCTATCTGACCATAATGCAGAGGTACCAAGGATTACAGGAGGCCTGTCTGACCATAATGCAGAGGTATCAAGAATTACAGGAGGCCTGTCTGACCATAATGCAGAGGTACCAAGAATTACAGGAGGCCTATCTGACCATAATGCAGAGGTACCAAGAATTACAGGAGGCCCATCTGACCAAAACACAGAGACACGGAGAATTACAGGAGGCCTAACTGACCAAAATGCAGAGGTATCAAGAATTACAGGAGGCCCATCTGACCATAATGCAAAGGTACCAAGAATTACAGGAGGCCTATTTGACCATAATGCAGAGGTTTCAAGAATTACAAGAGGCCCATCTGACCATAATGCAAAGGTACCAAAAATTACAGGAGGCCTATCTGACCATAATGCAGAGGTACCAAGGATTACAGGAGGCCTATTTGACCATAATGCAGAGGTACCAAGAATTACAGGAGGCCTATCTGACCATAATGCAGAGGTATCAAGAATTACAGGAGGCCCATCTGACCAAAACACAGAGGTACCAAGAATTACAGGAGGCCTATCTGACCATAATGCAGAGGCACCAATAATTACAGGAGGCCCATCTGACCAAAACACAGAGGTACCAAGAATTACAGGAGGCCTATCTGACCGTAATGCAGAGGTATCAAGAACTACAGGAGGCCCATCTGACCAAAACACAGAGGTACCAAGAATTACGGGAGGCCTATCTGACCATAATGCAGAGGTACCAAGGATTACAGGAGGCCTATTTGACCATAATGCAGAGGTACCAAGAATTACAGGAGGCCTGTCTGACCACACTGCAGAGGTATCAAGAATTACAGGAGGCCCATCTGACCAAAACACAGAGGTACCAAGAATTACAGGAGGCCTATCTGACCATAATGCAGAGGTACCAATAATTACAGGAGGCCCATCTGACCAAAACACAGAGGTACCAAGAATTACAGGAGGCCTATCTGACCGTAATGCAGAGGTATCAAGAACTACAGGAGGCCCATCTGACCAAAACACAGAGGTACAAAGAATTACAGGAGGCCTATCTGACCATAATGCAGAGGTACCAAGGATTACAGGAGGCCTATTTGACCATAATGCAGAGGTACCATGAATTACAGGAGGCCTGTCTGACCATAATGCAGAGGTATCAAGAATTACAGGAGGCCCATCTGACCAAAACACAGAGGTACCAAGAATTACAGGAGGCCTATCTGACCATAATGCAGAGGTACCAAGAATTACAGGAGGCCCATCTGACCAAAACACAGAGACACAGAGAATTACAGGAGGCCTAACTGACCAAAATGCAGAGGTATCAAGAATTACAGGAGGCCCATCTGACCAAAACACAGAGGTACCAAGAATTACAGGAGGCCCATCTGACCAAAACACAGAGGTACCAAGAATTACAGGAGGCCTATTTGACCATAATGCAGAGGTTTCAAGAATTACAAGAGGCCCATCTGACCATAATGCAAAGGTACCAAAAATTACAGGAGGCCTATCTGACCATAATGCAGAGGTACCAAGGATTACAGAAGGCCTATTTGACCATAATGCAGAGGTACCAAGAATTACAGGAGGCCTATCTGACCATAATGCAGAGGTATCAAGAATTACAGGAGGCCCATCTGACCAAAACACAGAGGTACCAAGAATTACAGGAGGCCTATCTGACCATAATGCAGAGGTACCAATAATTACAGGAGGCCCATCTGACCAAAACGCAGAGGTACCAAGAATTACAGGAGGCCTATCTGACCGTAATGCAGAGGTATCAAGAACTACAGGAGGCCCATCTGACCAAAACACAGAGGTACCAAGAATTACAGGAGGCCTATCTGACCATAATGCAGAGGTACCAAGAATTACAGGAAGCCCATCTGACCATAATGCAGAGGTTTCAAGAATGACAGGAGGCCTATCTGACAATAATGCAGAGGCACCAAGATATACAGGAGGCCTATCTGAGCAAAGCACAGAGTGCAACAGAATTATAGGAGGCCCATCTGACCATAATGCAGAGGTACCAAGAATTACAGGAAGCCAATCTGACCATAATGCAGGGGTACCAAGAATTACAGGAAGCCCATCTGACCATAATGCAGAGGTACCAAGAATTACAGGAGGCCAATCTGATCATAACGCAGAGGTACCAAGAATTACAGGAGGCCAATCTGACCATAACGCAGAGGTATCAAGAATTACAGGAGGCCGATCTGACCATAATGCAGAGGGATCAAGAAATACAGGAGGCCTATCTGACCATACCACAGAGGTACCAAGAATTACAGGAGGCCATTCTGATCATAACGCAGAGGTACCAAGATTTACAGGAGGCCAATCTGATCATAACGCAGAGGTACCAAGAATTACAGGAGGCTCATCTGATCATAAAACAGAGATACCAAGAATTACAGGAGGCCAATCTGATCATAACGCAGAGGTACCAAGAATTACAGGAGGCCAATCTGATCATAACGCCGAGGTACCAAGAATTACAGGAGGCCAATCTGATCATAACACAGAGGTACCAAGAATTACAGGAGGCCAATCTGACCATAACGCAGAGGTATCAAGAATTACAGGAGGC
This sequence comes from Lissotriton vulgaris, assembly GCF_964263255.1. Taxonomy (NCBI): domain Eukaryota; kingdom Metazoa; phylum Chordata; class Amphibia; order Caudata; family Salamandridae; genus Lissotriton; species Lissotriton vulgaris. The sequence goes on along the minus strand of NW_028248966.1, from coordinate 3,016 downwards.
CTAACTGACCAAAATGCAGAGGTATCAAGAATTACAGGAGGCCCATCTGACCAAAACACAGAGGTACCAAGAATTACAGGAGGCCCATCTGACCAAAACACAGAGGTACCAAGAATTACAGGAGGCCTATTTGACCATAATGCAGAGGTTTCAAGAATTACAAGAGGCCCATCTGACCATAATTCAAAGGTACCAAAAATTACAGGAGGCCTATCTGAACATAATGCAGAGGTATCAAGAATTACTGGAGGCTCATCTGACCAAAACACAGAGGTACCAAGAATTACAGGAGGCCTATCTGACCATAATGCAGAGGTACCAAGAATTACAGGAGACCCATCTGACCAAAACACAGAGGTACCAAGAATTACAGGAGGCCTATCTGACCGTAATGCAGAGGTATCAATAACTACAGGCGGCCCATCTGACCAAAACACAGAGGTACCAAGAATCACGGGAGGCCTATCTGACCATAACGCAGAGGTTTCAAAAATTACAGGAGGCGTATTAGACCATAATGCAGAGGTACCAAGAATTACAGGAGGCCTATCTGACTATAATGCAGACGTACCAAGAATTACAGGAGGCCTATCTGATTATAATGCAGAGGTACCAAGAATTACAAGACGCCCATCTGACCATAATGCAGAGGTACCAAGAATTATACAAGGCCTATCTGACTATAATGCAGAGGCTTCAAGTATTTCAAGAGGCTAATCTGACCATTATGCAGAGGTACCAAGAAATACAGGAGGCCCATCTGACCAAAGCACAGAGTGCGACAGAATTACAGGAGGCCTATCTGACCATAATGCAGAGGTTTCAAGAAATACAGGAAGCCCATCTGACCATTATGCAGAGGTACGAAGAATTACAGGAAGCCCATCTGACCAAAATGCAGAGGTACCAAGAATTACAGGAGGCCCATCTGACCATAATGTAGAAATAGCAAGATTTACAAGAGGCTCATCTGATCATAAAACAGAGATACCAAGATTTACAGCTGGCGAATCTGACCATAACACGGAGGTACCAAGAAATACAGGAGGCCTATCTGACCATAATGCAGAGGAGATACCAAGAATTACTGGAGGCCCATCTGACCACACCACAGAGGTATCAAAAATTACAGGAGGTCTATGTCACCATATCAGAGACACCAAGAATTACAGGAGGTTGATCTCAGCACAATGCAAGAGGTATCAAGAATTACAGGAGGCCTATCTGACCATAATACAGAGGTATCAAGAAGTACAGGAGGCCTATCTGACCATAATGCAGAAGTATCAAAAATTACAGGAGGCCCATCTGACCGAAACACAGAGGTACCAAGAATTACAGGAGACCTATCTGACCATAATGCAGAGGTATCAAGAATTACAGGAGGCCCATCTGACCAAAACATTGAGGTACCAAGTATTACAGGAGGCCTATCTGGCCATAATGCAGAGATATCAAGAATTACAGGAGGCCCATCTGACCAAAACAACGAGGTACCAAGGATTACAGGAGGCCTATCTGACCATAATGCAGAGGTACCAAGAATTACAGGAGACCTATCTGACCATAATGCAGAGGTACCAAGAATTACAGGAGGCCTACCTGACCAAAATGCAGAGGTATCAAGAATTACAGGAGGCCTATCTGACCAAAACACAGAGGTACCAAGAATTACAGGTGGCCCATCTGACCAAAACACAGAGGTACCAAGAATTACAGGAGGCCTATTTGACCATAATGCAGAGGTTTCAAGAATTACAAGAGGCCCATCTGACCATAATGCAAAGGTACCAAAAATTACAGGAGGCCTATCTGACCATAATGCAGAGGTACCAAGGATTACAGGAGGCCTATTTGACCATAATGCAGAGGTACCAAGAATTACAGGAGGCCTGTCTGACCATAATGCAGAGGTATCAAGAATTACAGGAGGCCCATCTGACCAAAACACAGAGGTACCAAGAATTACAGGAGGCCTATCTGACCATAATGCAGAGGTACCAAGAATTACAGGAGGCCCATCTGACCAAAACACAGAGACACGGAGAATTACAGGAGGCCTAACTGACCAAAATGCAGAGGTATCAAGAATTACAGGAGGCCCATCTGACCATAATGCAACGGTACCAAGAATTACAGGAGGCCTATTTGACCATAATGCAGAGGTTTCGAGAATTACAAGAGGCCCATCTGACCATAATGCAAAGGTACCAAAAATTACAGGAGGCCTATCTGACCATAATGCAGAGGTACCAAGGATTACAGGAGGCCTATTTGACCATAATGCAGAGGTACCAAGAATTACAGGAGGCCTATCTGACCATAATGCAGAGGTATCAAGAATTACAGGAGGCCCATCTGACCAAAACACAGAGGTACCAAGAATTACAGGAGGCCTATCTGACCATAATGCAGAGGCACCAATAATTACAGGAGGCCCATCTGACCAAAACACAGAGGTACCAAGAATTACAGGAGGCCTATCTGACCGTAATGCAGAGGTATCAAGAACTACAGGAGGCCCATCTGACCAAAACACAGAGGTACCAAGAATTACGGGAGGCCTATCTGACCATAATGCAGAGGTACCAAGGATTACAGGAGGCCTATTTGACCATAATGCAGAGGTACCAAGAATTACAGGAGGCCTGTCTGACCACACTGCAGAGGTATCAAGAATTACAGGAGGCCCATCTGACCAAAACACAGAGGTACCAAGAATTACAGGAGGCCTATCTGACCATAATGCAGAGGTACCAATAATTACAGGAGGCCCATCTGACCAAAACACAGAGGTACCAAGAATTACAGGAGGCCTATCTGACCGTAATGCAGAGGTATCAAGAACTACAGGAGGCCCATCTGACCAAAACACAGAGGTACAAAGAATTACAGGAGGCCTATCTGACCATAATGCAGAGGTACCAAGGATTACAGGAGGCCTATTTGACCATAATGCAGAGGTACCATGAATTACAGGAGGCCTGTCTGACCATAATGCAGAGGTATCAAGAAT